>NW_026706922.1:0-600000 GCF_024137745.1 Phymastichus coffea
GTGCTCGCTTGTTTTCGCTCTTGCGAAAAGAAAACCGCAAACCAGTCGATCCGCGTCATGGGAAAATCAAATGAGGGTTTTTTTTTTAACATAACCGTCAAATAATCGGAATGGAGTAACACACTGTTTTTACTTTTGCGAAATCTGCCGTTCGACCAGACCTATCGTAATCGGATTCATTTTACAGTTACGATACGCCTACGACGATGCCGCGCAAGCTGCAATTACCCTCGAAAGGACAGGAGCGACCTGCATTTTGAATACGATAAGATCATAACTGTAGTCTTCGTTCTCCGCAACGGTCTCTTAATTAATAAACGCAAGCAGCCATAAAGTCAGCGACGTGGAGAATTTCGCGGGAGCCCATAGAGCGCGCGAGTCTCGCTCGTTCCGCGCAAACGAGATTCTTCCGGCGACGACGTGCTACGTGACGGGAGACCGCGCGTCACACTGCTACGCGTATCGTACGTACGCGCGTTGGTCTCGCCCGCAAGGTCGCCTCGCGCAGCGCTCATTTTCGCTCGCTCGCTCGCTCGCCAATCAATCCAGATTGCAGATGTACGTACACGCGATGTTTAGCTGACAAACCTCACGTACGCGCGTTTTCTCTCTCTCTCTCTCTCTGGCGTTTGTTTGTTCTTTTTTGTTTTTGCGCGCGGCCGATCGCCGGGTTCGTTGCACGCGAGCCTCGACGAGGGGGATTCTTTTGTTTTTTGTTTTCTTCTTTTTGCGCACGAAACACCAGAAGTTTGACGGAAACTGTGCTCCGCTCTGTCCGCGCGAGAAGGAGTCCATTGTAACGAACAAAAGAACGGCACGCAGAGGAGAGAAAGAAGCTGGATTCGTTTATTGGCTCGCTTGGTCTGCGCAATCTGCGCAACGCTTACGCAACCGCGATTTGATAATCGGGCACAGAGAGAGGTGTATTCACCTTTTGACTTTTCGCGCGGCGGGCGACTTGACCTTCCGGAATCCAAGTGGAAAGAGAGCGAAGGATGCGGCGCGCAGGGTAATAGCTGATCGAGGACCAGTTGAGGCGCGTCGCCAATTCAGCTCACGATCGAAAGCAAAAGGCGGCGCTGTCGGGAAAAGGAACGAGCGAGCGAGCGAGGTGCTGTAGGCATTAGACCGCCTGGTTTGTGATTCAAGCGGCGAGGTGACGCGCGCGTGCACGTTGTCTAGGATGGTCCTCGCACGAGAGCAGCCACACGCAATCCAAACTCACTGCCGTGCGCGGCCTTTCTTCGGGACAATGACCAGCCATAAATCGCGCCGCTCTTTTTTTCAACTCGCTCTGCCGAGCGATGAGTGTGGTTTGCGTAACGCGACGACGCCGGTATATGACGTTTTTGGCGCGCTCGTAAGTCACGAGATGGCCCGTGGTCTGCCGGATTCGGGATTCGGTCGAGAGCGCGGAATAGTAGGCCGATCGCGATAGGCGACGGCGATCAGCACTTCTGGCACATTTCGGATCGAGATTAGTTTTATCTGGTACGAGCCGCGACAAGCGGACGTTGCTCCTCTGCGTGACTCTGCTGTCGTCGCGCGTTGCGCGATCGCGAGGCAAGAGGTCGACGTACCTGCGCGCGCGCGCGCCTCTCCGCTCGTTTTTTTGTTTTTTTGTTTTTTTGTTTTTTTTGTTTCTTTGTTTCTTTTATTCCTTTCTTTGTTTTTCTCTCCGCAAGGCCTCTTTGTCTTTCCGTACGGATCCGAATCGTTCGAGAAAAAGAAATCCGTGGAGGATAGGACGCGCGCGTATAACGGTAAAAGCTAGTCGGAGAGCCGTGAACTGGGTCGTCGCGAGTGAGGCTTTCCACGCAGCGGGATCTTTGGCGTGCAGTCGCTTCGGACGGGTCCGAGAAGGACTAACCATCGCTTGCTTTTTGTGGCTTGTTGCAGAGGTGGAGTGCGAGGTGTCGAGCCAAGTGGGAGTACCAGCTGCAGGCGATCTGGGGTTGTGAGCATACGCGAGCTGCACCTCGCGCTCTGGAAGCCCTGGAGTGCCCTCAGGGACGCATCCCTCAATGGCACTCTGCTGCAAGGCAACGCACAATACTTCACGCCGCTCAAGCGTATCCTTTTTGCCTTCGTTTTCAAGCTCGATCTTTATGGACCGCTCGAGCTTGTCGTTTTATTGACTTTGGACAAACTTTCCTCGATGCGCTCCTACGTTTCGAGCTTTAACGACTCCATTGTTTACAGCGCCAGTTGCCTAATGGTTATTGCTGCGGCGGGTTTCGCAAACAGAAAAAAGCACAAACACGAATAAATTCAAGAGAGACAGATGCAAGTTTGCTAATGGAATGGAGTATATCAAACAGTAATTTGTTGCGGATACTCTCTCTTTCTCTCACGCTCTCGCTCGCTCTCTCCTCTTTCTCTCTCTCTTGAAAATATTAAAAATACATTTTTTTTATTATATATTACAACAATGGAAAAGGATTCTTACTTCGTTTTCTTTCTCAATTTAAATAGCGTACTGCTAAATCTCTAGTTATTTGCGCAGTACACTTAGCTCAACTTTAATTATATCGTTTTATACTTTGTTATTATATTTATCTTTATTTTTATCTTTACTCTGCCTTTGCCTTTTATTTTATCTTACTATTGTACTTTTAGTTATCTTAGCGTGTCGTTTTTTTAAATTCGTTACACATCTTTTAACTTTATTTGTAAATTTTGATTTAAAGTGTTTTGACTTTTATTGTCGCTACTCGTCGACAAACAATATCACGTATTACCTAAATAAATTCATCTCACTGCTCACGATTTGATTAGCTTCATTTTTTATCTCTCGTTCATTGAAATCTCGTATTATTGAAAACCGCCAGACGGGGTTCTACCTCATTGATGCATTAAAGAACTATTCTATTCTATCTCTGTCTCTCTCGCTTTCTTGACTTTTACCGCGAAAGTTGGGAAGATTGGAAAGCATGTATTTCGAGTTAGGAAAGCGCACACACGCGACTTCTCACGATTGATTTCTATCGATACAGCGACGGAGACTGAGAATTTCGCGGAATGATTCGTCCGAGTGGACGCGGGAAGGGAGGATGATTTAACCGCGTAATAACGCAGCACCGCGCAGTCGACCGTAGAACGTAATAATTTTCCTTGACTGAGATGATGATGACGACGACAACGACACGCAGTAGACAGCCGCACGGCGAGGAGACGCTGAGATTGTCGCTGCCAGCGCCCGAATTAGAATTGGGCACGCCACCACGGCTCTGTTACCCACTTGTCATCTTCCTCACGCGCACCGACACCAGAGAGTTACATCCCGACGAGACGGTGAGATGAGCAATATCGTCGAGTCGGAGCGCGACGATCGACGATCCGGGCGCATCGCCGGCCCGCGACGAGCCGTTCGCTCGAGCTTCGTCGGACGCGACCGTTGCGCAAGTGCGCGCCATTAATTAGAGCGTGATTCCGCGCGCCCTTGAAAACGAATAAACGAATAACGAGCAAAGGATCGATCAGTTTCGTAACTCGTCTTTTCGGCGAATCGAAGGCTCCAGAGGCGATTGGGCAAGAGGTACTAATACGTGTGTTGCTGTGTTGGCAGGTTGCGCTGGTGAATGTCGTTCACATTAAGGATAGCGTGTGCACGCTGCCGACCTCGATTCTCGCTCAGTATCTGAAGCAGGCTAACGGACAGTTGTCCTGCCTCAAGGTAAGCTCTCGTCCCGTCAACGAAACGCACTCGCGCTGCACATGCGCCGCACGCGCGCCCGTTCGTGCCTCTTCTTCGTCTTCTTCTTCGTCTTCTTCTTCGTCTTCTTCTTCGTCTTCTTCTTCGTCTTCTTCTTCGTCTTCTTCTTCTTCTTCTTCTTCTTCTTCTTCTTCTTCTTCTTCTTCTTCTTCTTCTTCTTCTTTTTGACGCCCGCATGCGCGAACGACGAGCAAGGCACTAGTCCAACGACTGTCGCCTTGTCTCGGAGCCGACCTTGTCGTTCCCCGTGACGCACGGATACTGACGACCACGACGACGACGGAGCGCCAGCTGGACGGATACGAAGAGGAGGGGAACGGACGAAAAACCGTCGGTTTTCGTCTTTCACTTTCGGATTGGCTTAACCTCGCGAATGCGCTTGTCCTCGGACGCAACGCGCGTATGCAATTCTGGAAGCGAAAAGCCCCCTGGGCTTCGGAAACAGCGTTAAACGGATGGCAAAGCTATTCTTTTCCGCGCCAAAGTCTGTCTCGGCAAGTCGTTGTCGCGAGTTCGACGACTCGCGGCGATAAACGCGTCTGGCCAAATTCATCACTTTCTTTCTCCGCTATTCTTTCTTTTCTTTCTTCCTCCCACTGTCGAACGTGGCGCCACATTGAAATCAGAAGCTCGCTGTTTTATTATTATTTTTTTCTCTGGCGAAACGTTCAAATTTGAATTTCAAAATATCACTTTCAGTTTGCGAGGACGAGAAAAACACGAGGAATATCAATCAAACGATTTTTTTCTTTTTTTTTTCTTTCAATTTTTTCGTTCCACGCGCATACAAGTGTAATGTCATTTTCCTCGTTCGAGGAGCCCATTACGCAAATTTATTTTGAAAAGCAGAAGACTTGAAAAGCGTCGCTTGTCGCCAGAAATAGACGTTGAATTGCGAAGCCGACTGTTGAATAAAAGTACAACGATGGTTGTGTCGACTTGCCGCGCGCTCGACGAACGCCTGCAAATTCGCTAATGAGCGAAGGAGCGTTATGATGACCGCCCGGCCCGGATAAAGCCCCACTCGTCACACTAAAGTCGCGCGTGTCCTCGACTGTTCACAGCAATTGTACCTGGCGACGGGCAACTCGACCAACTACGACGAGATGGGCGTATCGTCGGGTCTGGGGCCGGCGTTGGCGCTGGCCGAGCCGTGCCCGAACAACGGCAGCAACACGAGGGACGCGCTAGTGGCGTCCGGCGCCGGCGACAGCGAGGGCTCCTTGTGGAACAGCGCCGGCGAGCAGCTGTGCGTGGTCTGCCAGTACTTCCCGCTGTCGCGGGCGTTGCTGCCGTGCCGACACACCTGCATCTGCGCCTCCTGCTTCGGCAAGCTCGATCGCTGCCCCATGTGCCGCAGCCCCATCAAGAGCTACTTCTGCATTCGCGGCGAGGAGTACATGCCGCCCGAGAAGGAGATCAACTCGTGCAAACAGCGCGCCAGGACGCAGGCGTCGCACTGGCTGCACGACTGGAACGATCGGCTGACGGATTTTTTGGGATTCACTCGGTAGAGAGATGCCGCCACTACGACAACGACGACGGCGACGACGACATTGTGATTCTTCTTTGATTCTTTTGCTTTTCCCTTGTGATTTTTACCGTCGAGACTACGAGCCAGCTGCGTGCGTTGGATTTCACATCTGATCCCGATTCTTCTTTTTCTTTCTGACTTTTCGTATTTGATTTCATGTTCCACTGATTGATCTCTGTTTCGAAATTCTGCGTGCAAACGAAAATCGCCCCGTCGAGGAAGTAAAAATCCAGTGTGAGATCGTCGTTAACGATGCGTCCCTCGTCGAGGATTATATTGATTAACGACTCACTTGACTTTCTTCTATTTATTATCGAAAACTTCGTCTAGCGTTATGATCGTCTTTTACGTGCCAGTTTGACTATCTCGCGTATAACGCTGACTCCTTTGTGTTTATTATTGTCAATTTTTTTTTGTATCATTGACTTTGGCTTAACGTCGTTTTGCATATCGTCACTCAGACACACACCCACCCACCCACACACACCCCACACACCCACACACACACACACACACACAGACTAGGACTTGCCGATGTCATTCCTCGTTCGTAAGGACTCGTCAAAGTGGTGACTGATAAGACTTTTTCTTTCCCTTTTTATTTTATTTTTTTTTTTTTATAAATGTTTGCTCTTCTTTTTTTTCTTTTGTAATCGCATATGAATGATGACCGTCCGTAAAGTATTTTTCCCCACACTGCGCGAAAAGTGGTAACTGTGCGCCCTCGTAGCAGGAGGTATAGAATCGCTCACAGACTAGAGTAAAGTATCTCGGGCATGCTCAAATCCTGACGGCTCGAGCGGTAAAACAGCGCGTCGTGTGCCCACGAGGCACTTTACTTTTCCCATAGCGTCAATGTGGTTCTTTGTCGTCTGTTGAGGGTGTAACATCGCCTCTTCGCGGGGCTGTGTGGAAAACGATTATACGCAATACAGGAGTACAAGTAGGCAAACGCACGGTGCATATTTTGCCGACTATACTCCCTAGTAGCGTAAATATATTATTCAACGAAGGAGCGACCAATCGTTGGCTTTTC
The DNA here is from genome assembly GCF_024137745.1 of Phymastichus coffea. Taxonomy (NCBI): domain Eukaryota; kingdom Metazoa; phylum Arthropoda; class Insecta; order Hymenoptera; family Eulophidae; genus Phymastichus; species Phymastichus coffea. The sequence goes on from NW_026706922.1 coordinate 6,286, forward strand.
CCTTTTGAACATTCTCAGAGTTGGCACAATCAATGTTGCTGCCTATAAATTACTTTTGCGATCACAAGCGCGTTCAGTAAACAATACGATGGCGTGTTCTTGTGAAAGCTTTGCTCGTTATATTTTTTAATTGTACAATTGACCATTATTTATTGTTAATACGCTTCGAATGTCGTAAACGAAAAAAAATAATCAACGTTCATATGAAGTGTTTGGACAGCTGCGAGTAGCGTACGCGTGCGCCTTTTCTGTATTTATTATAAGTGCCAAATTTAATTCTCAATATAGGATCGTAGGATTTGAAAGATGCACTGTAAATATGCCACTTAAATCCATATTTTTTTCTCTTTATTTTATAATCTGTAGACTTTAAATTTAAATTTAATCTATGTCAAACGAATGCTCGTAGCTATGGGACACTTCTAATGGAGCAAGTGAATGTAATAATTTTTTTTGTATTCTTTAATTCTCATATTTAAATGCTGCACTTGCAAAAACCAAAAAAAAAATGTCTGTATTCATTTGACGTACCATGATAATCTTCTATTTTAAATCGTCATTTTAAAGAGATTATTGTACTGCATTTATAAAATTTAAAGGAAGCACGAATCGTTTGATCAAGGTGTATGAGAGGCCATTTTATAATATTTACACCTCAAATTATAATATACAATTTTAAAAACAAAATAAATTATAGTAAGTGAGAGAATGAGCGATCAAATACAATCACTTTAATTAAACCAACGTTTAAATTGATTATAGCTGAAATATTATCGTATTAAACCTCATTGCATGTACTCTTTCATCAAGTGTTTTCATTCTATTGAGACAAAATATCTTGTGAATTCTATGCTTATAAAGGTACTCTTGACTTTCTCCAAGTTTCTTCTTCGATCTCGTCTTATATGAGAACGTAGGAACGTAAGTCTATCAAGGAAAAAAAAACACTAAATAAAACACGTAATGAAGAACGTAGAAAACGTAGAATGTAACTTAAGATTTAAAAAACAAAAAAGGAGGAATTTTAATGATAAGTTGTAAATACACAGTCTGTGATAATCCTGATTAAAAGCTGTATAGTGGACGAATGTTGCTCGGATGGAAGAGGCTTTTGCGATTATTGAAATTGTAGTAATGATTTTTTTAAGATCGTGACTCGCGAGCCTGATATAATTTTATTATTATTATTATTATTATTATTATTATTATTATTATTATTATTATTATATATAAATATGAAACTTGCGCTGACAATTCGAACGGAGTAGAATGTCGAAACACTATTAACTAGCCTTATTCGTAATCTCCAGTAATGTTTGCAAAGTTTTATTACTTGAGTAGCGAAAAAATAAAAAGATGTCTCAGCAAAAGCCATAGATTATTTGGCTAAATTGTATATATTATACATTCATTGTAGCAGCTAAGGCCTATGAAGTCAATGTATTTTAGTAGAACGAATTTAATTATCGAGTTATTAATTTATGCAGTAAGCATAATATTCCAGTGATGCAATAAAAAGAAAAAAAAACAACACATTACCCGTATGCAAGGACTTGTACATAATTTATTTAATAAAGAGTGTCGTTCCTAAATATTTCACCGTCTCGTTATTTCACATTAATAATTAATATAAGCTCCTACTACATAAACACATAGTGCTGTAAAATTTTGAACAACATAGGAATGAAGCTTTAGATTAATTTTACATCATTTGAAAGAAGATTTTTGTATTATTTATTGTTATTAAATATAAATTGATTTATGTCATAAGTACTATACCATTTATTTCTTCAATAAGTTAAACTTTCTTTTATAAAAATGTATACTATAGACATATTAACTTTAATCAGTCTTTAAAACTTAATAGTTATATCACAGACCTAACAGTTTGACTATAACTATATAAGGACACAATCTGGTATGAAGTTCAAGATAAACTTTAGCTCTTTCTCCAATTCAACTCTTTTCTTTTGTAAATTTTCATCAGTGCTATCAAACTGATGTGTCATTTTTGTTAAACAATGGTGTGTTTCAGTGAAACACTTTTGCACTCTTAAGAGTTTTGAAGGACAATCTTCCAATAAACGTTTTAAACTAATATGATCATGAGAAATTTTTAAAAAGTTTAATCTGTCCTTAATTATGTGCCTTAAAAGATAGATAAACCTTGCTAACTCTGCTAAAGCATAATCTGATAGTGTTGATCTTTCTGTATTTTCACAAGTATCCAACACTGTACTCTGAAACATAAAAAATGAATGAAAATAATGGAAATGAATACAAACACAATTTTCATTTTTTAGTTTTATCACCATCCACGTATGAAATACATGACTTCTTCTTGTCCACTTCATATGTGTGTCCAACATTGATGCTGTTTTTTCCATTTCTTTTAATTTTTCATGAATATTACTTCCTATTACTTGTTTGTCATCTCTACTGGTAGCTATTTTCTTTATTAAAGCCATTTCAGAGACACTTAAGTGTGGTAATCCACTAGCAGTGATGCTGGCAGCATGAACTTTAGTCATTAGTTTTACTTTTTCACAGTATAGCTCTGAAATAGCTTTTATGTTGCCACTTAGCTTGTTTGTCTTTTGCAATAAACTGTGAATTTGATTTTGTATTGATATTAGTTCGGCATCTTCAGATTCTGTTGGCTGTGAAATTAAGTAAAATATATCAAACATATCGTAAAGAATAATACAAAATTTTAAATACAGCACATACCAAATCAGCATTTACTTTAGAAAATTCTCTACCCAGTGAACTATTTAATAATTTTAATCTTACAATATTCTTCAGAACATCATACTTTGTAATAATCCATGCCAATGCAAGTAACAATGATTTACTGTTGGAATTCTTTGGTGTATTCGAAGTACTGTATATATCCACTAGAGGGTATTGTAAATATGACAAACGTAATTTAGTTCTTATACATTTATCTGCAAATAATTGATCATTTATATTTATTCATCAAAAAATGCATCAAAAAATTATTTATTTTTCGTGGACTTAAGGTGGCCATTTAAACTTACCAAATTCGGCAAATGAAATTCTGTCGTTGATTTGCGATAAAGCGAAATGTGTAAGTTTGTCCAAAGTAGTCCAAAATGCGTCAATCTACGATTGTTTTTTAATAATAGAAAATTTAACGAAAAAATATCTTAACCTCAAAGCGAGATTACACTCTAACGCAAATACTTACGACGGCGTCCGAATCGTTGTCATATTTCGCCAGTCGGAAATGCTCTGGATTCAACGTACTGTCCACAGTGTCATTTAAATATTTACAAAGAAGAGTAATAACTTCTTTGATGTCAAGCATAATTTTTTTATCGCGTAAACAGTTGCAACCGCAATTTTAAATCAAATATCAAATCTCTTTAAAAATGCCGGAAAACCAGATGTTGCGCGACAGTCTCGCCGTCTGGTGTCAAGACCGCGCATCTTAAAACACACAGTGCGCCAACTGTTTGAATAATCGTAATGGAAAGCAAATTGAAGTCTGATGCGTCTCTCTTTATTGCATAAATTAATTCGCGATACAGAAGTCATCGGTCACATGAGATAAGCATTCATTTCCTTACGAAAATAGAAAATATTTATAAGAATAATGTTTCGATAAGTATTTACTTATTGAGGTATGACTTGGCGAGATACTACAAAATTGAGATTATAGCATGCTTATGTAGTTAGTAATGATACTTGCAACAATATAAAATGCACAACGTTTTTCTGGTAGCCTCGGCGAGTATTAGTATAAACATTTATCACGAGAATATCATTGTTACAGACAATAGAAAGTACAACGTTTCATTTACGCAGGGCAATGTGTATAGATAATATGGAGCAGCGGTGAATTTCAAGTGACGCCACCGCCATTGTTACTAGCGAATATAATCTCCGAGGTCTCAACCACGCCAAAAGACGATATGAAGACGTTGAGGATGGTCACCAGGAAAATCGCAATGACCGTCCAATTGTTGGCTCTGTTAGCTTTGCACATCTGGTCGTTGTCCTTGACGTTGTAGCGGCTGTTCCAAATCAGTCCGATACCGACGACCACCTGGAGAAAGAGGCTCAAGCCGATCATGGCCAGCGACGGGTAGTAATAGGGATGGCGTCCGCTGCTTTGGAGCACGTAACGGAATTGATTGGCGTTCGCCGATATGAGCGCCAAGTCCATCATACCCTGGGCTATCGTCTTCTTCTGCTGGTAGACGTTCACGTCGGGCGTCGGCTGGCTGCCGTTGCCGCCGGCGAAGCTCGGGAACACCGGCGTTTCGGTGGCTGGCCTCTGACGCGGCGACGCCGGTCCCTGCGAACACAACCGACGCCTTATCGTTCGCCCACAGCCGGATGCGGAGATATTTGTCACTCAGCTGCCGAGAACGAGCTTCTTGCAAAATAATCGATCGCCGATCTTCAGCGCGCTCGATTTACCCTCCTAATCTCTGGCCCTAGTGACCTTGATCATCGGACAGGCGTTAATCATGAACGGTCTTTCGATTAAAAGCCAACACTTAGTGCAGCTCAAGCACGAGCGACTTGGTAAACAACAAGCGTACATTTACGATTAACTTAACCTAGTGATGAACTAAAAGATAAATGTGCGCCAATTGTCAAGTTTGAAATTGCAAACCTGTCTGCGAATGAAACAGTTGAGCATTCTGCAGTTTTTCGAGAGCTCCATATTCGTCGCAATTAATTATACAAAACCGCGATGACGGCGCATTCCAACGCGATGACCGGAGAACTTTGAATCAATTCCCGTGACTCTACAACTATCGAACCGTGCGACCGACGAGCGAATGACACTTTGCGAAGAAAAGAAAAGAAAACGGAGAATAGATAGACTGTACTAACAAAAGTAATCACCGTGGGCTTCTCGTCGTCCGAATCGGTGATCAACCCGTCATCGACACCCGGGTAATGCTCTCTGTGTCGGTGATTGTGGCGATGCGCTTCGGGATCAAACACCTCAACGTCTGTGTTGATGTTGTCGGTATCCAAGTGACGGTCTTTCTCAAGGGTAGTGCTCGTCGATTCCGCGACGATCGATGGCGAGACTCGGCCGTCCATGCGCTCGGACGACAATTCGTCGTCGTCGTCGACGTCGTCTGCGTCGTCATTGTTACCGTTCGCAATTCCATTCAGATCGTCCATGTAGAGCACCACATCTTCTTCGTTGGCTTTCTCGATGGACACCTTCGCTGTCGTCATCGTCGTCATCGTTTCCTTTCCCGTTTCGCTCATGTTTCCTTCGCGAGATTAACAACCTCGTGGACCATTCGTTGGCCATACGAAAGAAAGCGAGAATCGATCACGCGCGATGAATCACTTTTCGACACTGCTGCGCTTTTTGTACTTCGCCGTGGAAATAAAAAAGATAAAAAGAAAAATTAAATAAGTCGGGCAAACGCTACAACCTCGTTGTTCCGCTCGAGTGCTACCCTTCGCGCGTGAAAAGAATTCCGCGATGCGCGTACGCAGACAGGCGGCGGCGGCGACTATAGTCGATCGAGCACCGACTCTGCTACTTTTGTTCGCTGCCCCCGTGCGAACCTCACTCTTTCGCGAGTTTCGGCTTGGGCCTTGGGCCTCTGGTGCCTTTTTGAGTCCCCCGCGACGAATGATTCGCTTTTTGCCAGGGGGTTTTCCGAAACGCGCCAAAGTCGCGAGTACGATTTCGTACGAAAGAGGGCAGAAGACCGTAAAGGAACAGAGAGCGCAGCTGGCGAGCCGAGCGCGGGGCAAGTTTGTCCGAGACTGTTTGAAAGTGCGTCGATTAGCCGCTTGCCTCCGCGCGGACTTACTCATGGTACTCGCGTGTTTGTGTGCGCGATGCCAACAGACGGAATCTCGCCAAGGCCGCGGGAAGGAGAACGCGCCGCGTCCGATGATGAGACGCGAGCGAACGTGGGCGCGATATGCATCTGCGTGCAGCTTTCGTTCGTCTACGGTGCGCAACTGGTCGAATGGCTTTGTTTCTGGAATGGATTTCGCCCGAGAAAGGGAAGAGCGCGCGCGGGCTACGAGTCTAGCGGCGTTATTTATCGTCGCACTCGGCTGACGCTCACTCGAGCGTCACTACTCGCGAGTCGGCAATTTCGCGCAGCATCGCGCCAAGGCTTCTCGCCGGCGAAGCCGTGACGGCCGAAAGGGTACGCGAAGAAAAGGCGAGCGCTTGACTCACAAAGGAGCGCGCGTTACTATTTGCTTAATTATCGCAGCGGTTGCGCGGGCTCGTTACATCTTTGTTTCCGCTGCCTTTGTCGCGCACGGCGAATCAGCGAATTTCATCGGCGCTCGTCGGGACAAAGGTACGGAGGAAAGGCGCGCTCGCCGATCGGTCGCGTCGGTCGCGTCGGTCGCGGCGACGTCGCCAATTTCGCTATCCGTACCGAGCTGAGCCTCTCGTCTCGCGTGTCTCTCTCTCTCTCTCTCTCTCTCTCTCTCTCTCTCTCTCTCTCTCTCTCTCTCTCTCTCTCTCTGGCGTGCGCGCGGCAACGAAGCCGCGAATGACGTAATATCGCCTGCTCGCGCGCGCGCAAGCTCCGCCGAGTATTGAACTGTTCGCCTGGTCGTCAAGTAAACAGCGGAAGCTCGGCGAGCTTGCACCGCGGCTCGCAGTGTCGCGGCGTCGTCGGCTTCCTCTCCTCGGTCGTGCCGAGCAGCGACTCGGCGGCGGCGATTAGCCGGCGACAATCTCGGCCGGCACGCAAGCGGCGCGTGCGTTCGAGCTGCCACGATAAGACGCGCCCGAGCGAAAACAGCATGGGAGAGCGCGGACGCGTGGAAGCCGGCCGCGGTGGCGAGCACGGGCCGATAACGGCTCCTCCGCGGTCGCAGCCGCGTTATCTCGCGAGCGCCCGTGCTCGATAATGCCGCGGAAGTGTTGCGCGCACTGCCCGGGAAGCGCGAGCCGCGGCGGCGAGCCGATACGCGAGCACGCGTGCGCGCTGCCCGAGCGCGTCGCTGGCGCCGAGCCCGTGCCGCGCTCGCGACCGCGCGGCCACCGCTGCAAGGGCCCGAGGTCCGCGAGCAGCGACCGTCGCGGAGATGAGCGACACCGGCAGCAGCAACAGCAGCAACAGCAGCAGCACCAGCAGCAGCAGCAGCAGCAGCAGCACCAGCAGCAGCACCGGCGTCGGCGGCAGCCGTCGAGCTCGTGTCGCCAGAGATTCGCCGTTGCCAGAAAGCTGCACGCGGAGAACCTGCAGCATCAGGACTTGCCGGACAGAGTCGACGACGCGATCTTCGTCCAGGACAAGAGAGCCGAGCAGCCGTGCACGAGCGAGGCCGTGGAGAGGTGATTCGCGAACGAGGACGACCGAGCTGCTGTGTTGCCGAGCGCCTTTGTTCTTGTTTCTTTGCCGCGGCGCAGATAGAGTCGCTCTCGGCCGGGAGGCACGACGATAACGCTTAATTGAATGACGCTTATCGTCGCCTCGCGCGATCATTTTTCTCCCGAGCCGATAAAGTGTCGTTGGCATGCGAGCGATTTGGCGCCTATCGCGTCGGCGCGCGCAGCTCGCCTGCCGAAAATAGCCTGACCGCTCTCGCGTGTTGCGACGTAGGTGCCCATCAATCGTCCCGGGGCGACTGCACGAGCAGCGCGGCCCGGCGCTGGGCTGCAAGAAGCCGGCGACGTACATGGACTTGGCGATCTGCTGGGAGACGCCGGTCGACGCGTCGTACGAGCCACGCCGCGCCGCGCACGTCGACGGCTCGGACGGCGGCCCGGCGCCGGCGATATTCGCGCTGGTCTCGCACGAGGACTCGCGGCTGGACGTGAGGGCCGGCCGCATACCCGGCCGCCGGGAGGACGAGCAGGTAACCACCCCCTTGGACGCTGAGCTTTGATCTGTTGGCCGAGGAGCAGGAGCGAGTGACGGTGTCGCACGACCGAGCTGCAGGACGACGGCGAGGAGCTCTGCGGGCGGCTCGACTCGGCGGTGCGCCTCGGCGCGCGCTCGGCGTCCTGCCCGCGGAGGAGCGGCCGCGCCGGCGTCGCCAGGGGGCACGACGGGCTGCCGGCCGACAGGGGCCGCGTGCCGAGGCCGCGCACGCCCTACGCCAGGAGGTCGTTCTGCATCGACACGCTCGCGCCGCCCTTCAGCGTCGTTCGCGGCTGCAGGGACGCCGACTATCCGGAGCACTGGAGGCTCACCTCCATCTATCAGCAGTCTTACAGGAACCCGAGCAAGCTGCGCGAGGGTAGGACGATCTTGAGCTACGCTAGGCGTGGACGCTGAAATTCCTCGTTGTCCGCACGCCTACTACTGTTTCCTACTCGGATCTTCGCTCTTTCACGGACCTCTACGGACCTCTACGTTCTTGCAATACTCGTTAGTCGATTATTCACAATAAATTGGCGTAGACAAACCAACGACCAATACAGTCACTCGTCCCTCCTTTTACCCGTGATGTTGCTAATGTTGATGTAATGCGGGCGCGGGTCTTCCAGCCTGAAAATCTCGTCGAGGAGCAAGGTCTTCTCGAGGCGCTCGAGCGCCACCCGCTGCAGTCGGGCGAGGAGACTCGGGTAGGGCGCTATCACTTGCTGGAAGGCTTCCCTCGGCACGATCATTATCTCGCACGTCTCGATGGCCACGACGCTGGCGACGCGGTGCTCGTTCTCCATCACCAGGGCTATCTCGCCAAAGTAGGAGCCGTCCTCCAGGTGACAGACCTGCTCGCCTCGGTAGCGGGGCTCTCGCACTGGCGACGGGATCGAGACGCGAAGGCTCGGCGCCTGGCCTACCTCTTTGCCCAAGGAGGTGTAGACGGCAACGGTGCCGCTGCCGAGGAAGTACATCGCCTCGCCGGGCGTCCCGGCTTTGACTATCGTGTCGCCGGCCAGGTAGATCTGGGACCTGATGTAGTTGACGAGCTTGACGACGGCCGCCCGCGGCAGGCAGCTCAGCAGATCGACCGTGTCCAGCAGTTGCACGTAGGTGTGCAAGATCAGCTCCTGGCGGGCCGCGGCGGGGGAGAGGAAACGAGGCTCAGTGGCAGTGGCGAGCGGCGCTGCAAGTGGCGCTCGGGGGACGCACCTCGCGCAGCGGCTCGGACACCTGAGCGAGTATGCGCTTGTCCCCGTTGAAGTTCCTGTTGTAGCAGTAGTCGCAGTAGACGAGCAGCCGCTCGCGCGTGTCACGCGGCAGCTCCTTGAACTGCATGTACTCGTGCAGCTGCTGCAGCAGCTTGGTGCGCTCCTTGTTCGACGAGTGGAGGCTCGCCATCAACTGCAGGAACTGGGCTGCAAGGGCGCGCGGCGCTCTTAGCCGTTGTAGTCGCGGCGACGGGGCACGCACGCACGCACCGAGCAAGTAGATGAATCCGACTTTGCCGAGGACCGCGAGCGCCAGGTTCATCGCCATGTCCTCGGTGCTGCTCACGTCGAGGTAGTGCGCCGAGCTCACCAGCGAGGTCGTGGCGCGGTTCAGGCACAGGATGTACTTCTTCAGTCGCGTGTCGCGTTCCCTCATGCTCGCGCTCAGTATCCAGGACTGCCTGCGCATTCGTCGGCGCGTTCGTTGGCGCGTGAGAGAGCCGCGATGACGCGCCGGCAAAATTCGACTCGCGGACTCACGCGCTGGTGCTGCCGAACCTGCCGACGAGCATCGGCACGTAGTAGACCAGGCACGCCGACCAGTGCACGCTGATGGCCACTACGAGGCTCAGCTCGAGGATCTTGACCCGGTGGAACGTCAGGTGGTACGACTGCGCGGAGAGCCGGAGAGCTGCGTGAGCGTGCGAGCAGGGGGCGCCGGCTCCGGACGTCGGCTCGCCTCACCTTTTGCAAGTGGTGTACGTAGTGCAGGAGGTTGCGCATCCGAAAGACCTTCATGAGATTGAAGGCCGAGCAATACCAGTTGACGTGGTGGCGACCACGGCCGTGAGCCAGAAAGTCGAACAGCTCGACAGGCAGCGCCGACAGTAGGTCCAGTAAGAAGCTGCCCTTGAAGTATTTCCTGGACAACGGGCCCAATCATCGACGAGGTCTCCTCGAGGGCCAAGCGCCGATCGATCAGAGAGCTTCTCACCTGAGCACGACTCGTGGGTCCAGCGTGACGCTCTTGGTGCGAACGTCGTAGTAGCCCGTGAAGAAGGCCAGGCACACGTCGAACAGCAGCACGAAGTCGATGAGCAGGATGTAGGGCAAGCTTTCCATCTCCTCGTCGAAGAAGAAAGTATTGAGATAGGGCGTCATCAGTAGAGCGGCTAACGTGAACAGCATCATGGTCACGTCCCAAAAGTTTCTAGAAAGAATTTCGGGATTCGAGGAATCCTCGGGGCTGTCCCGGTTCGACGGAGCTCGCGCCGCGCGCCCTACCTCAGAGAGCTGAAGGGGTGAATCATGCGAGGGAAGTTTTGCAAGTGGTTGCTGATCTCGTACTTGACGGCGCTCGTGCTCTTCAAGCACGTCTGAGCGTAGTATTGAGTTGGCGACAAGATGCGCTTCCGCGTGAAGTAACGGTTCAGTCGCGAACACAGGTCACCACTTTTCATGTAGCTCTCCACTATATCCTCTTCGGGAGGCTGCCTGCAGACGTGCCTTATCACTGGCTCCTGTCGGTCGCGCAAGTGCTTTCGTCCAATCGACGAATCAAATTATTGCGGTAACAATGGAAAATTATCGACCTTCTGTTCGCTCGCCTCCAGACCTGGTATCAAACTCATCAGCTCCATTATCGATCGATTTTTATTTTACGAGCAATGCTCAACGACTATTTATGATTAATCAAGCGATCGAGACGGATCTGGAGCTTGTTTAAATGTTCGCGCCAAGATCCTTGCGCCAAGTCTGGCCTATAGTCAGCGAGAGTATACGATGGCGAGCGCGAGACGTGTTCTGTCTGCTGGAACTGGAACTGGAACTGGAAAGGTTATGTTTAGGTTACTAGCTGTTGTTTCGCTGCGCTGCACTGCTGGCGTGGGAAGTTGCTCCAAATACGGTATGGACCGCTAAGGCTTATCTCCGTTCGTATGTGGGAGGCTTATGGAAGCTGACATCAGATAAAATTCGCTGGGAGTTCGTAATATGTTCCGATAAAACAACTTCTGTAATAAGTCCAGTACTTTTCCGTGGCTACTTCGAACTGCACGAAACTTTTGGCAAAAATGTGAGTACACTCAGGTTTTTTTTGTGTCGCTGTTTATTTTTTTTTTTTTATAGTATCGTTTTTGACAGAATGATTGAGAGTGTTATGTTTGTACAATTCAACGTTAGTTTTATATTGTTTTTTTTGTATTATACTAACAGCAGTTGTTAATCTAGAATCAGCTGTTAAAACACTAAGTGTAGCTGTCATATTTGTGTTCTTTCAGGCGTAGCACAATTATCTTTCTAACCTTTTTGATATTCCTCTCCTTGTCGTGGGCTGACGATTATTATAAACTTTTGGGAGTGGATAGAACAGCTGATCAACGAGATATAAGAAAAGCATTTAAGAAACTGGCAATTACAGAACATCCAGATAAGAAAACTGTGAGTAACTGGATTTGAATTTGAACTTTGTAAATAAGAGAATTAATGAATAATTGACTTTTTAGGATGACCCAGATGCTCATGCCAAATTTATCAAGTTGACAACAGCTTATGAGGTATTGAAAGATCCTGATCTGAGGAAAAAGTATGATTTATATGGAGAGGAAGGACTTGATGAATCAAAGAGGCGTAGCAATTATCACTCCTATTCATATTATCAGACTAATTTTGGAATCTACGATGATGATCCTCAGATAGTCACATTAAATAGAAATGATTACTGTAAGATAGCTTATCAAACTTCAAACTTTCATTTTTATTTCTCATGTGATTCAATTGATTGGTAATTTTAGTTGACAGTGTCACTGAGTCTGAAAAAATGTGGTTTGTCAATTTTTACTCACCACAGTGTAGTCACTGCCATCATTTAGCTCCAGTGTGGAGAAAAGTTGCCAAAGATCTTGAAGGTGTTATTCGAGTTGGTGCAGTAAATTGTGAGGATGATTGGCATTTGTGTAGTCAAGTTGGAATTCAATCATATCCTACTTTATTATACTATCAACCTGTGAGACTTTTTTTAATTTGTTTAGAATTTAGAATATTAATTAATAAAATTTATTGACTGATACATATTGTTTTGCAGAATTCCAAACAAGGAATGAAATATAACAATGATAAATCCTATGATGCTATAATGAAGTTTGTCTTGGATAGAATTGATGCAGATATTCATGAAATAAGCAAATCAATTTGGAACTCCTTGATTAAAGGTAAAATTTCAAATGACAAACCGACGTTAATTTTTGTATGTGGCCAAAATCGTTATTGTTTTACTAATGAAGAGAGACTGAGGATTGCTGCAATATTTGTATGTTATATGATTCTTCAAATCATTGTTATTTTATATTCTATAGCATTTCAGTGTGTATAAAAAAAACTGATTTTTATTTCAGGATAAAATGGTAGATGTCAACGTTTTTGAATGTAAAAAAGATTGTGGTAATATACTTTCTGACACAACGGGAGTAGTATATTTGCCACTAAATAATGACCCGAATTTCAAACCAGTATTGTTTGATGATATTTTGGAAGTGGAAGACGTAGTTAAAAAAGTGTTAGAGCAATTGCCTGAACCTCAAGATATTAATGATGATGATTTTGAGGTAATTTCTAAAACACTTTTGCATAATTTCATTTATACTTCGGATATTGAGTGTTGTTTTTTTAATTTTAGGATATTTTGGATAATTTAAAAACAAAATCGTCAGACGGATGGCTGTTATGTTTTTACGTTGGTCATGCTACTGAATTTGATGTTTTGTTGAAGCAGTTACCAACTATGTTAAAAGACGTTAATTTAGGTAAGAATGGCAAAGTTATGTGACGCACCATCATCAACCATTTTCATTGAATTTTCCTTTATATTTCAGCTAAAATTAATTGTGGAAGATACACGACCTTATGCAAAAGTTTGAATATTAATCATTATCCAACTTGGGGAGTTTTGAAACCTGGAGGGGCGTTCGAAATAAGTCATGGAAAAAATACAATGAATGATGTTGCCAATTTTGCCAAAAACAGTTTAAAAGCTCAAAATGTATGGGCTTTGTCTGCTAGACAAATACACGACATTCTTGGCAAACATACTGGTATGCACTATGATTTCATTTCGTTATGTGAAATTATAAACAAGATTTTCAATAAAATTTAAAAATATGCAGGCGAAGTTTGGTTCTTGGATTGGTATGCTCCATGGTGTCCACCTTGTATGAAATTCCTCCCAGAAGTTCGGAAAGCATCTTTAGAATTTGACTCATCAGTGCTGCACTTTGGCACCATTGATTGTACAGCCCATGTTGAAATTTGTAGGCAATACAACATCCGATCGTATCCCACTGCGATGCTTGTCAATGGAAGTAGCACCATTCATTATGCAACTCAAAAAACAGCAGCGCACATCGTTGATTTCATCAATGAAGCCATGAATCCAACGGGTAAGCAAAATAATTTACGCTGCAAAGCCACTGACTCAAATGAGATCAATTGATTCGAATTATTTGCAGTTTTCCACTTAACTTCCGAAAACTTCCACAAGAAATTAGGGAAAAAAAGAGCCAAGTATCTATGGGTCGTAGATTACTTTGTTCCATGGTGCGGTCCGTGTCAGCAATTAGCTCCGGAATGGACTGCCGTTGCAAAAGCATTGAAACCCTTGTCTTCGTTCGTTACAATTGCCAGTGTGGACTGTCAAGCGGAACAATCGATATGCCAGTCGCAAGCCGTTCGCAGTTATCCAACTATTAGGCTGTTTCCAATCGGTAGCGAAGGATTCAATTCGGTGGCGTAAGTAACAATTTTATCTATTAATTATTACAAAATAATTGAAAAGAATTGTTAATGAAACAGTTTTTTTTATTTCTAGAATGTACAATGGTCAACGCGACGCTAATTCTTTATTGAGATGGATCGTGCAATTTTTACCAGTGCAAGTAGAAGAATTGAATGACAAAAATTTAGAGAAGGAAGTACTCAAGACTGATGACGTGGTATTAGTAGACTATTTCGCTCCATGGTGTGGACATTGTGTAGCTTTGGAACCTCATTATGCGATAGCTGCACAGGTGAATGATAAACGATTACTTTCACGACAAATGATAGGCGAATAGAAAATTAACGACATTAATTTGAAAATTAACTGTTTCATTGTAGTTACTCAAACGAAAAGTTCGATTGGCAAGGATTAATTGTGACTACTACCAATACTGGTGCGGTCAGGCTGGAATAAGATCTTATCCTACAATGAAACTCTATACAACAAAGAAAACGCGTTATAGTCTAGCGGGTGGAATGAGAATACAAGGCTCAACATCCGAAGAAATAAAAAACGAGGTGCTAAAGTTACTGCCAAAAGTGAGAGACGAACTCTAAAGCTAACTTAGGTGCCTTAAGCGAGTATCAACGCAACGGAATTGTCGGCCAAACTAGATGAATTTACGTACGAGATAAGTGTGTGACAGTTGTATCTGCATATCTTACTCGGAATGGAAAGTTTCGCATGTAGCGTGCACGTCTCTATCGGTGTTTTTACTGGAATTGTAGTTAATCAGTACTACTAAAATTCACTTAGGAGAGATGTTTCAATTGATCAAATTACCGATCAACGATTAATCAATTTTAAGATTTATTTCTAAGACTATGTTACATTCCTTTGGTATTGGTTCTAAAGTTGTTAAAATCGAATCCCATCTCCAGTGATATTAATGCAATGATTTTCTTTTTACTATTTCTGTTATTTTCTATCGGTTATGAGTTTAACTGAACCAACGCCAAAATAAATGTCTTACTTCCAAACGAAAATATGAACAAGAGAGCGGCTCTAATTTCACCCACTTCCTTTCAGCAGACGCGACGATTGCACGAGTCGCCGTGACGTCAGGGCTTAGCTCGCGTTCTACAAAGGGAAATTGCAGAGCGAGCTTACGTATTGCAACGCGAGCAGTCGGCCAAAGAGTCACGCGTGGAAATCGAGAGCGGCCCGTCCGTGTGCACACACCCGATAATTGCCTCTTTCGTCAAGCTAATTGGCTTTTCTTTCGTGCGTGCACATATTTTCGTTGTGTCATAATTACGAGAAGGTTTTTTTTTTTAGATTTTCGAATATTGGTAACGTTACTTTATGGAGTTTCACGGCAGGATTGCGCGTTGTTGAAAAATGATGATGACAGTGACAGATTGACACTACGTCGAACGACTGTAAGATTTCGAAAAAGGAAGTACAGAAAGTACACTTGCAACGATTGTTGGAGATACGACGGCTTTATATAGCATCTTCAACTCGATATCGTGTCAGTTTTACGTTCATTAATTATGCGCAACTCAGCAGCTTTTGAAAATTCGAAAGGAGAGATGACAATCACGATCGTGACTAACGCGACATGAGTCAGCTACGCCAGTGCGACGCACTGCCGATTGCTAGTAGCAATAGCGTCGACGTAAGTTTGTGTTACATTTAGACTTCTGCATCTAGAAATTCACAGGTAGACAGAAAAAGACACTTAGCCTTGTTGCCTGGTCTAATTATCGGTGATCAAACGGTATTCCAGCTACCCAAGGAGTTGCGCAAAGACAATACTTAACGACAAACGTGCCAACGCGAAGACGCCTTCGTTTAGGCGCTGGGGTGAGGAAGAGAGAGAGAGAGAGAGAGAGAGAGAGAGTTTGAAAGACAATGCTTGCGGCCAAAAAGCGAGCTCTGAATTTTGGGAGCAGATGAATTCAGGAACGGAGGTGCAGTTTTTTATCCCGTAGCGTCCGCTGCTGGCGTCGCGAGCAAACTAGAGGAGCAGCCGCTGAGCTTGCTGCGGTTACATTCTGTTCGGCATAGCTGCCTCGTGCGCTGCAGTGTTTACCTGTGTTTTCGGGCACAATGATCCTACCCGCGAACGACTTCGGAAAAGCATTTGCTAGCGTCGTTTCGAATCAAAGGCGAAGTTTATTAATCGTCTTACACGGTCGGTCGTTGATAGTGGCGGTGAACACTCCATTGGTAAATGCCGATGAAACGCCGAAGCGGATTTCCGCTGTGTAAGCCCGTTATATTCCGAAAACTACGCGATGTAGCTGGAAAACACGTGCGTACGAGTGAAGAAAAACAAAGGAGGAGGAGAAACGAGTATCGCGCGCTCGGCAGCAGTGGCTTCGGCCGCCTGTTGCGCTCCCTCGTTCCTTTCTCTGCCGTCTCCTTCTTTCCTCCTCCACCTCCTTAAGGCAGCGACGCGCGGCACACCTGGGGAGACTATACGCCGCTACGGCTTATTGAGCCTCAACGCCATTTTGCCAGCGCGCACGGCATCGTTCAGTCGCTGCAGCCGCGCTGCTCCGAAAATTGTGTGCCTCCGTCGCGGAAATAGATCGGTCCGGGTCGGGGGGGAGACGAAAGAAGAAGCCTCGTTGGTGTCTCGCAGTGGCGAGATGAACACTGGCTGACTCGCACGCGAACGATGGACGGACGGCAGTAGGCCTCCTCGGTATCGACGCATTCCAACAGGTGGGTAAGTAAGGTGGGCCAAGTGCAATCTGCCGTTTTCGTCGCGAGAGTGGACGGAAGCGGCCAGGTGCGCGGCAACCCCGAGGAAAGGCAAAACGCCCGTACGCTCGGGCGAAAGTTGTCCAGGCGATAACGTCGCGAGTTCGATCCTTTTATCGGGCGGCGTGACCATTTCGTAATGGACGTTGGCGCGCTCGACATGCGCTCATCGTTGTCAACGAATCGCTGCTTCTGTGCGCGCAGGAAACAGGCGAGCAGGCTCCAAAGAGAGGACGAGGGACGAGAAAATGGGCTCGAAAGTGGAGTACGTGGAGTCGTCGCACATGTACGCGACCAACTACATCCGCAACAGCAAGGCGATCGGGGTTTTATGGGCGATCTTCACCATCTGCTACGCGATCATCGGCGTGGTCGCATTCATCACGCCCGAGTGGTTGGGCGACCTCGAGCACGAGAACCCCGGCAGATTTGGCCTCTGGATGAGGTGCAGCTTCGGTGGCACCGGTAAAGTGTATTTCCAAAATAAACCGACCAGAGAGAAACGAGGGCGTTCAACTTTTCTCTTGTTTTCCGCGGGGACAGCATTCCAAATAGACGCGTGTGCGCGTTGCACTTTGTATCTGCGTCTGTAAGAGGCTCCTTATTTAATTTGCGATTTATATCGCCAATGTTTGAGACTTTAGTCGCATACATGTTTCATACATTTTTTTACGCGCGACTGTCTCCTCGCGCGGATCGAGTTTACGCGTCGTCGAGCGTCGAGTGCTTCGACTTCGATTCCGCGCTACTTTTTAGAAACGCAAAAGAATAAAGAAAACTGACTTTTCGGCAAGCGGTACGAAAATGACAAATGGGCTTTCGACGTGGAAGCATTCGGACACTTAACTTGCCGCATAATTGCATTGTCCGAGCGCGGCGCGCTTTTACTCTCGTTACGAAAGCAAGCCGGCGCTGGCGCTGGAATGGTCGTCATTTGGAAATTTCGCCGGGAAAAGAAATGCGTCTATCGTTTGAGATGCATTAGAAAGTTGCACGCGCCTCACGCGAAACTTTGCATCGGCAGGTGAACTGGTCGAGGAGTGCGTGGGTCGCTTGGACGAGCTGTCGTCGATCGCCAGCGTGCCGTTCAGAGCGAGCACGATCCTGGTGGGCATCGCCGTGATCATCGCTCTCGCGTCGATTCTCACCATGACGCTGTTCTTCTTCTGCCAGAGCACGACCGTCTTCTATGTCTGCGGATGGATGCAGGTGGTTTCCGGTAGGTGAAAAAGCCAGCTGTCTCGGCGGCCGAGTCGACGCCACGCGAGGAAAGAGCTGGATGAGCGCGTTGCGCGACAGCGCGACCAAATGACAAGCCGATTATAGTCATTTTTCCGACGAGTTGCGCGGCAGCGTTTTCTTCTCTGTCGGCCACTCGATTGCTCAACTCGCAACTTACGCCGGCAATTTTATAACCGCCTAATGAATTGTCGGAGACGAGCAATTATGTTTTACTGCGCGCGGCTGGAATTTTGCAAAACGCGGCGCTCGGCTTTGGCGAGCACGACGATGCTCTCGGCGCCGAGGGAACGTCGCCGCGCGCGATCCGTGGTCGTTCGCCGGAGCAAGCATCGCTGCAGCGGGCCGATGTAAATGGTTCTCCGCGCGTCGCCCGAATCGTCGGTCCGTGATCGACGATTGCCGGCAGCGCGACGGCAGAGTTCCGGCGGGGGGCGCCGGCGCGGGCATCGCCGCTCGCGCGAGGAGACGCGAGACGGCGGTGCGATTAACGGCTGATTTCCCGTTGCGGCTGCGATCCACGGACGCGCGTCGCGCGCCCGATCGCGCGCCAATTTTTCGCGCGTGCGATTTTCGGGGCGCGCACGGTCCTCGGGATCGAGGCCGTGAGAACGAGGATGACGGTGGCGGGCGAGTTTTCGCGCTCGACGAGCGCACGGGAGAGACGGGCGCGCATCTCCGCCGGCGCTCCTCGGCGAGCAATACGGAATGAACCGTTACCCGCGGGCCGCGTCGTCGTCGCTTCGCGGTAGGTTGCCTTCCTTCGTTCCGCGCCGAGGCGACGCCTCGTTATTGCCGTGAATCAATCGGCCATCCTCGCTCTGCGTGCTTTCCAGTCTCGCGGACCATTCCAAATTCATGGACGTGCGCGGCTCGCGGACAAAATACATCTCGCGCTCTGATTCGCCGAACGTCTAGTTTGCATCGGAGAACGGGCGAGAGTGAAAGTTGGGCGCGCGCGCGCGCGCGCATTGTTCCGAATGGGGAGCAGCGATCGGCGTTCGCATGGGAAAATCGGTGGGAGAGCCAGCCTCTCCCGGCGGTATGTGGGATCGCCGCCGAGTCGGCCGTCCGTCGGCGACTAATTGGACGAAATTCGACAGGGGGCGCCGTTTCGGAAAACGACGCGGGCCTCTGGCTCGAGGAACGGACGGCGCGCCGGCTCCCGGCTCCCGGCTCCCGGCGGTAATACAGTTAGAAAAGTATCGGCGCTTTATCTAACCGGTACCTTTCACTGGCGACCTCGCCTACATACCTTTGGCACGCGCGCGTACGCGTGCGCCGACAGACGGCCGGCTCTCTCATCTCTTCTCTCTGCCTCTCTCTTTTCCAGCTGTCTGCATGGGAGTCGGCGTGTGCGTCTACCCGCTCGGATGGGACTCGCCTCTGGTGCGCGCCATCTGCGGAGCTGCTGCCACGAGGTAACGATTGAATTCGCGCTCGCGCTCTTATTAATTTATCGCGTCGAGAGCCCCGTATTAATTATAGCGCTGCGCCAGCTGGAGAAAAGTAGCGTGCCGCGTCAACAACCTTTGCTAGATTTAATGCTCGGGACATGAATTTAGTAATTGGTTTTCTTTGGGTTTTAACTTTCTTGAGCGATCGACCAAATAATTCTTGCGATTTATTAGCTTTCTACATCGACAACTTTATGCAGTCAGCGCGCAGTGTATACATATATACAAGAAAGTGATCTCCGCTTTATTACGACGATAATTCATAATCGTTACCATTTATAAAATTGGAGCATCTCGCATTGACTTTTTCGTTGGACAATCGAGAAGAAAAAGAGAAAAAGATTTTGCCATTTGCAAGAGCAGGAGCGCGCGACGAAGTGCACCGAGCCGAAATGAAACACATGAAAAAACGAAAGCCGCCAAGCGCGGAAAAAAGCAATAAGCGCGCGCCTCGGCATCGATCAATCTCACTTTCTAAATTTAAGCGATGCAATTGCGCAACAGCTGGAACCGCCGGTGAACTAAATGACACGCGCACGCTCGTTTGGCGCAGGTACAACCCAGGGGCCTGTGCGATCAGGTGGGCAATACCACTGGCGTCGATAGCAGCATTGGACGCGGCAACCTTGGCGGCGCTCGCCTTTATTTTGGCCTCGAGACACGTCAAGCTGCAGCCCGAGCCTTTCAACAACGGCTCGCTCTACAAAGGTAGGCATAAGCTCGAGCGCGCCAGAAGGCCTTGCTTCGTCTCGTCTCGCAGGTCAGCCGTGCCGTTCGTCTCATTTGTCGCGCGATCGAAAACGCTCCGCTGCCGCTCCTCAACTGACACTTCGACGAACGAAAGAGAAAACTGACGTTTCTTTTGCATGCTCTCGGCTTGCTTTCACGGGCAGACGTTTCGGTGAACGACATAGAGAGATAGAGAAAAGTCTTGACGTTGGTTCGTTTCATAATTCGTTTGGCAAGTAACTCGTCTTTTTTCAAATAAACAAAAATTAAGTCAAATCAACTTGCCGTGGAAATTATCACGTCAAACCGTTTCCGACGCGACGATCGAAGTGAAAGGCATGCATATGCGGTAATTAATCACGCTACCGTTTCAATTTAGGTGTGATTCATTTCTCAGTCATGCCAAGCAAACATATCGCTCTTGATAAGACTTTCTTTAATCTAAACGTGACATAACTGCAATTCGACGTGGTCTTTCGTAAATGCAGTCGTAGATTAGCGTTGCCCGATCAAGTAATCGTTACAAGTTATACGGAAAGTGGCTGGCTACCACCGTGACCATCTGTTCGTTCGATGAAAGCGCCAGCGAGACGGAAAAAAGAAAAGTCGAATTCGCGTTGTGACGGGGCGGCAATCGATGTTTGCAGGTGAGGTGAACGCAGCGTACGTGAACGAAGCTCAAAGCGTGGCAGGTTCGAGGAAGTCGCTGTCGCTGAGGCCAGTTCTGCTGGTCGCGCCGCCGGACCAAGACCGTTACAGCGAGCTGTCGCGAGCCAAATCGCACTCTCACCACAGTCTCTTCGCCGCGTCCCAGTCGCATCCAGTCCACGCCATCTCCACCAACACCCTCAACCACTCGCATCACAACTTCCAGCTGTGAACCAGCCAAATAATCTTGTTGACACTGCCTACGCTCGCCCGAGTTTCGGACAGCCTCCGAACACTACCAACGATTCGAGGAGACGTTGCCATACCTTTTAATCTTCCATTGAGATGACATCTGAAACAAAGTATTTGGTGTTAGTATACGGGAAATCGTCGAAGAGCATGGATTTCGTCGATATAAAGCACGTTACTTACGGTCGATTCTGCTGAGCGACGAAAGAGTTTTCTACGATGCAAGATCGAGCTTCAAGTTCTATTTTTTCGTTTTTGTAAGATATTTTATTATGAATAAGTTCTTAAAGTACTCAATTTATGGTATGTGTGCGAAAGTGTTTTTTTTATGAGCAACAAAGTGTGAAATAATTGTTACTTGTTCGCGCGCTTGAGGGACGATTCCGTCAACGTAATTGCTGTTTACACACTTGAAATAATAATCCCAGTTTTTGTACTTCTCATTGCGCAAGCTTTATACATTGCAATATTGTTCCATATCTATAGTTTAATGTTTACTAAACACGCATGTAACATTTTTTTTTAAATTAAACCAATAAAAATCACGATTTTATAGGAGAAAGTCTGCTTTATTTCTTCGAGCTCACATTTCCAGTCGTTTTATCAATAGCAGGGCTCTTCGTTGTCGATCGCAGCTTTTACCGACCGTGGCTATCTGCAATTTGAATGTGCCCCTGACGGTGGACAACCGCGAACGCATCCGAGTAATCTTGCTCCTGCGCTGCAGCTGTTTTTCATTCGATCCAAGCGTTCCTCTCTGATAAATAATAACACTCAAGATCTATCTTTTCTTTTGACTAGTATATATTTAAGATCTTATACAGCATACTTAATAACGAGCATGTTGTTCAACATATACTCAATGGCTCACTCGATGAAATCACTATAACGCTTCTTTTGATTTCGAACGCACGAATAAATACACTCTTGGCTTCAGCCCATATTCTACAGAAGAGAATAACAGCAGGGAGAAAGGAACAAGAGAATACAATAGAATAATGATTATCGTCGAACATGGCCTCGTGCATCGAATCAAATGGCACGTGTTCGTGGCTACAAACGAACGGTTGCGTCACAATGCGGAGATTAACAAACAATTCGTTTTCTGCATCGCGATCTACGTATCACTACTCAACGGCCATTCTACAATAGACAACTAGACACTCAATGATTACGATATTACTGCCTGCAAATCGATGGCTTGTCTAGACGGATATCGGCTAGGTCAGAGAAAAGCAATTCTTTGTCGAATTTTCGAAGCAACGAATCGGAGTAATTGTACAGTCGAGAGAGAGAGAGAGCACAGCTATTTCACAGCATTAAGATCGCGTGTGTATTTTACAATTTTCGAATGCACACTCAATTATACAGCCTATCAAGAGGAAAACGTTGGACTCGTCCGATACTATTAAAATGCCTCGTTCCAGTTGTCCTGCGCTCGGCAATCGACGCATAATCCAAGGCTCGCGCGGTAATAGTGTAATCCAATAAACGTCGAAGCGTCGTAAAAGCGTGTAACGCAATAAGTAATTTTTTTTTTGAGAGAGAGAGAGAGAGAGAGAGAGAGAGAGAGGGCGACGCGCAATCGTCACCTCTTCTTCACCTCTCGTTCTCACGAGTTTCTCTCCGCGGAAGCCTTTTCCCTCTCGCTGTCCGCGTTTATATGGCGCTCGTAAAAGGCGACGCGCGCTCCCGACTAATTTCTCGCTCATTAGTCCTCGTCGCTTTTACACCTGTGGCCAATAAATAAAGGTAGAAAAAAATAAATAGCTATAAATATAGGCTGGTGTAGGATCAAGGGGAGGGTGGGGGTCTAGCGGATGTTCCGCTAGAAAGTTAAGATACAAACGGTAATGTACAGTGTGCCGCGGTGGATCGCAACTCCGGCAGAGCCTAGGTGTGCTTGCCGACGACTATGCCGCAGGGCTGCACGACGCCGGTGTCGAGCAGCAGCCTCGGCCTCTTGGCCTCGTCTTTCCTGAGCAGCTCCTCTATCGAGTAGCCGCCGCGCTTTCGCGGCTGCTGCCCTTGCCGAGCGGAGCCCGACGAGTCGGCGCCCCGGGCGCAGGGATTGTGGCGCACGAACGCGCTCTGCTTGCCGCCCAGCTCGATGCTCGCGGGCGCTCTTTGGTAGGCTTTGCCGCTGCTGCTGTTGTCGGCGCTCGCGTCGTCCAAGTCGCTCTTGTCCAGCGAGTCGTCGCTGCCGATCACGGAGCTCGAGCTGGACTTGAGCCCGTTGCCCAGCTGAGACTGCGACTCTTGGGCCTCGACCAGCCGCTCCGCGTCCAGCAGTCTGCGGCAGAACCCAGTTGGAGTCAGTTTCGAGCGCCGCGTACGCGATAGCAAGCCGTAATACTCGAGCGAGTTACTCACTGCGTGCTGTACTGCAGGTGGAGCGTCTTCATTTGCGCGGACGTCTGATAGAGCGACGAGTATATCGACGAGTTCCAGGCCGTGGGCGTAGCCATCGTAGCGGCGCGCGCCGCGTGCAGTGGCCCCAGCGCGCCGGGGTAAACAAACTGATAGTCCGCCCTCATCAGAGGCTCTGCAATAGAACAGACCAGTCGTGGGATCGTCTGCGATTGTCGCGCACCGTCCGTCGAAAAAGGCACGCGTGCCAGTACCTGCGACGCCCGGTACACCGCCGGCTGTCATCATCTGCTGTTGCTGCTGGTGCTGCTGGTGCTGGTGCTGTTGCTGCTGCTGTTGCTGCTGTTGCTGCTGCTGCTGTGGTTGATAGGCCGACGCGGACGACTCCATGCTCGGGTGTTCGGTCTGATGACCACCACCGCGCAGAATTCGATTGACCGACGAGACCGACGGTAAACTTTGCGGGTCGCACGCGCCTTGGCGCACCAGCTGCTCGCGTATCTCCCAAGCGAACATCGTCGGCTGTTCTTGCTTCATGCGCAGGATTTTCTTCACTACACTCGGCGTCGCTACTTGCTGCGAACAGTAGGCGGCCTTTTCAGAGTTCGTCATGAAACATACATTTGGCGTGTTCCAATATTGTCTCTTTTTATGGTATTTACGCTGGCTTGATGCGTACTTTTTTGCTTTCCGTTTGACCGAGCCTCGAGAGATGTACTGTAATGTCGTTTTATAGGCAATCCAGTTGATATTGCAAATTACAAGTATGAAGATGTTGTTCGCGAGAATAAAATGTTCGAACGCTCGAACGAGAACGCCGTATCGATATAAGCTATGTCCAGAAGAAAAACCTAAAGTATCCGATTCATTCTGAATCAAGCGTAGGCAGTAATTTTAATACCACTCGACGATTCATTCCGTTTTCCTTATGCGCGTTCGGCTTAACGAGTATGTGCAAGGTCGCAAACCGAGGTCAAGCGTGAGTTTTCAGAAAGAATTTTATTACTTTATTCGAGCGTTGCGACGAATTTACACTGTCGCATCGAGTACTTCGGGTGCCGATATTGTTTTATCACGGTGCCAAGAGTAACCTGCCTAACTAGGCATTCTTTCATTGATTTAGGAAACAACGATTTCGGTAGGCTCACGTCGTTTTCTTTTCTTCCGAGAAGTTTTTCAATTATTACTTCAAGGTATTACTAATTGCTTTGCGCGGATTTAAGAAGTATCCGACGAGCATTTATAACTACGGAATTCGCGAAGAAGGATGATTTCGCGAGACGATACTCGATAGATCGCAAATCGTTTACGTTTACGCGAAGGGACGGACAAAACTTGTTGTAATGCGATACGCGAGAGAGTCGCGAGCCCGACAATAAGAGAAAAAGTGAGAAATCGTCCTTCGAGAGGCATCCAAGTTCGCGATCCCTTTGGAAATCCAATAACCACAGTACAGGTCGTAATCCTGCTCGGGGGTGAATCGAGCGCCAGCCGTAGAACAAGGCCGACTCGAAAGCACTTTGGGGGGTCGCTGTAGATCGACATAGAGACGCATCGGGGCGTGTTCGACAATTCACAATCGAGCCAATCGAGCGCGCGCCTTAAGAGCGCCGCAGTAGGAGGGGGTAGGGGGGGCGGAAGGATCGGCCTTATCACTCGTTAGCACACGACGCCAGAGGGGACAGATAATTACTTGGCACTCGGTCAAGCCGCGAGCAGGCCTTATCGTATAACGTTTAGCGGCAGATGTCACTTATATAGCTGCGCGCGAACATTAGTCGGCGAGAGAGCGCTAGCCGTAATTGTTTCCCGCGAGCGGCCGACATCGTCGGAAGTGTCGGAGATTGGTATCTCAGACGCTTCGGCGGCGCTATTAACCCGCAGCCCCGTGCGCGCACGCCATGTCGTGGCCGCGCCCCGCGCCTACCCACGCGGTACGCGCCGCGCCGAGGGCGAGACAGGCCAACTATTTGTCGCTCGGCAGCTACGACAGCCCGTACAACGCCTCCTCGGCCCCGCGCTCTCCCTCGTTCTCCGTTAACGGACTTGCGCGGTCGGAGAGGCTGGACGAGCGAGCTCCCGAAAAGCGCGCGACGAGAGTGAAAGGACAGCCGCTGCCGGTGGTTCCGCGAGGGGGGGTCGCGTGGCTCGATCTCGAAAATCGCGCAACCAAGCCAGCCATTACGCGACGGCGCAAGCTCGCTCGTGGCATTATACGCGGCCGGCGGCGAGAGAAATAAAGGAGCCCTTACATCCCTCATTTGCAATTCAAATGGCGGCCAAATGAGCGCCACGCCACGGCGAGCCAGCGATCGACGCGATTGTCACTTTTGCCACGGGCCAGTCGGTCGTCGCTCGTTGAAAAACGGATTCGCCTCGGCGGCGAGCTCAGCGCAGCCGCGATTTCGATCGGTGCCGCGAGGCCCGCTCCCCTCGTACGTGAGACGTACCTGCGCTGCGAGTGTAACGATCGGTGGGGGGGGGGGGGGGGGGGGGGGGGGGGGATCGATACGGACGCACACGGGCAATCCGTTCGCCCCGTTAAATCATGCATCGAAATGTAAACATCGAGAAGCCGCGTGGCGCGCAAGATCTTAATTGCACGATAGCGCTACTGTGCTATTTGGCCTGCGCGAGCGCGCGAAAGACAATAACGTCGCGTTTCCGTACAGCGCGGTCGCGCTACTTTCGCTCGCTCGCTCGCTCGTTGTTTTACCACTTTTATCGCTACTCGCTTTTTCACCAGGCTCTACGGATTACCGACTCGGACGAAAGGAAATCCGCGAGCAAACGCCAACAAACAAAACGAAGGAGCTCGCCGCGAGTGAGGAAGGTTGCTTCGCACGCGCGATAGGTGCACCCTCGTTCTCGCAAGATAAATATTTGCGGGAGTTGGCGCGCGTCGGGAGCGACGCTCCATCGGTGTCCTTGTGCCAACAGCCAACGAGGAAGAAGCTTGGGAGCGCCGAGGGCGCAATTAAGCGCGCCGTTGGCACCTCGTATATAGCACTTATATCGGCTGCTCCTCCCGTGAAATTATGCTAATCGCGCTCGGGCGCGAGCCTCCTCGGACGCGTAATTGGCCGAAAATCGCCGAGCAGCAGCGCACCGCGGGTGCGAGCGTCTCCTTAACGCCCCAATTATCACGGCAATAAAGCCCGCCGCGATTTTTCCGTGCGCGCGCCTGCGCACACACAGCCTCCCCCCCTCCTTCCTTTTTTTTCGCACCTACGAGCCTGGCGCCATTTGCATAATTGCGGGGTTATACGTAGATTTTTCTAGGGCCGCGCACGAGCGACGTTGGCTCGTTTTCGAGCTGCAGAAACGCAAGGAAAGATCGAGGTAAACGAGTCTGCGCGTTTGCAGTTTTGTTCGAGGGTCGCTCTGCGGCTTTTTCGAGACCCAATTGCGTACAGACCAGCTTTCAAATTGGATTTGTATTTGTGCTTCTTTTTTCTAGACTATAGTGAAAGGATTTTCAAAAGTCTGCGAAAAATTCTGATAAAACCTGTGGGACCGTTGATCACGAATTTCGTTGATGGATTTTGTTTTTGTTGAGAGGTGCGTTGATTTCTTTTTAAGATTCATACATCTCTATATAGGAATAGGTATTTCTTCTGTATATGTTTTAATTCGCAAAAATAATTTGTACTTATATGAAAATATATAAGAGAATGAAAAGAAAAATAGAATAGATGAATGGCCAGAATATACGTTCTGATATGTAATATTACTGCCATTAATCATGAATTATTTGATAGACAAGACTTGAAAGTAACTATTTATCATATGGATTGTTTTGATTCGTTTGACGAAAAAGAATAATATTAATCATCTAACGCCATCCAACTGAATCAATTAATGTCCGACTTGGGCCAACAGTTCTATAAACAAAATCTTCTCGTTTATTGTTTGAAATACTCAATGATATTTATCGTTACTATTACAGTACATTACTCGCTTATGAAGCTACGCGTTACACAGTCCTCTTCAATCGTCCGACGCGGCAAACGACGAAAGCGATCATATCGTTCACTTCATCACAACTCTATTGTCTCTCCCCTCGGAGAAGTCGAGGGGATGTAGGATTGTAATTACGCGCGAAAGAATACGCATCAAGATCCAACGCGAACGACAACGATCTCGAGAGACACGAAGCGAAGGTGTTTATACCTTGGTTTTACTGCCACCGATGCTTCCGGGCCTGATGCTCCCCGTCTCGTAGAAGCGGGTGAGTATCTTGGAGACGCAGCCGTGCGAGACGAGTAGCTGGCGGGATATGTCGCAGGGTCGCACACCCAACAGGGCGAGTTGCACGATTTTTTGCCTCACACAGTCCGGCAGAGGACGACCGTTCACGAAAACTCCGCCCAGTTGATTAACTCCCGCTTGGCCTGTGAACATGTGCATCAGCCGTTTTTATTTTTATTTTCTTTTTATACTGGCGCGCCGAGGCTAGGGTGTGAGAAAACTTGAGTGTACGTGCGTTGGTAATTATTTTTCGTGGCGACAGTTCGCTTTGTAATTATTTTTAAATGCCTTTCGTATCTGTGCAAGATCCAACGAGACATTTTGTCAGTTACTAATCAGTGAGTTGATTAACAGATGCCGTTTGTATTTTGTGGTTCTGCAAACGAGACGAAAATTCTGTTCGATTATAAGAAGAGAATTTCGAGTAAATTATTTTGTTGCGAACTGACTTGTCGTGCTCGTACGTGTAATTGTTAAAGCTCGAACGACTCTTCGTTAACGGTGCCAAATAGGAAAACCTTAAATTGACGGCTATTTAATTATCAAATGAAATTTCTCATCTCAATATTTTGCGCAAATGCATATTGAATTGGGGAATGAAATTTAGCTCCGGCTACCTATTAACTGTATCCTCGAACGATAATTTTCCGCGAAGGGTACTAAATACAAGCGCTTAATAATCGTAACTTTCGAATTTACATTGATTGCGATCGCTGCACGACGCTGAAAATCCATAAAATATCGGCCGGAGTAATGCGCGCGACAGTCGCAGTGGTGTCCAAAGTGGGCACATTGAAAACAGAAGACGATCGTCAAGCTTGACGCTAACGCGCGAATGAGAAAAAAGAGGCGCGCAACTTAATCGTCAATTAGCCGCAGGGCCCGCGCTCGATAATCAATAAACCCAATTTCCTCGCGCGCGCGCGCAACGGTCGGCCGCGCTCGGGAGCTTTATTGCGAGCGTGCCTAATTAGACGGCCGCGATTTTTGCCTCCGCCGCGCGGCAGCGGCGCAATTATTCGTAATTTTTCGCACGTCGTAAAAGGTGAGCGCGCGTTATCAGGCAAGCGTGCGCGAGACTCACCACTTGTCCGCATCCGCGTTATTGCCACTCTCGGCGTGCTTTATGGACGACCTCCCATTGTACATTCCTCGCGGGGTTGGATGCTGCGCTTTTACGCTGATTCGACGAAAGTCTCGCGCGAGCACGACTCTCTTGTTTTTCTTGTTTTTTTTTTTTTTTCTTCTTCTTTTCTTTCGCCGCGGCGAGCATCATTTACGGCGAAGAAGATTGACGGCACCGTCAATTACGCGCCCGAGCCCGAGTTTTCCGCTCGCGCACGCGCAACATCGGCGATCGACGGCTACCTCGAGTCCGAGGGCGCCGTGCGTTCCACGCTGCGTCGGCGAGGAGGCCTCGCCGGAGTGGCGCGAAAGCCGCTTTAATTGAGCGAGCAAAGTCCACGGCGATAATCCTCGGTCCGAAAAAGCGTCCCGCGGAGCGAGAGATCAGCAGGTGTCCTCGCGCGCGCCCATTAGATCCGCAAAAGGGATCGTCCTGTCGTGATAATTAGTAGACGCAGCAGCGTCGTCGTCTAACGCCGAAATTGCTTCCCGCGAAACAAAGCGCGCCTCCACCTGCGTCCGCGCAGCCGTCGACTCTGAAAATCTCATTATCGCTCGAGCACTCGTTAGATCGGTAGCCGTATTGCCGAGAAATTCGCCGGACGACGACTCTTTTTTTCCACGCTAGGGAATGTTTTCAAAAGAGACAGAGAGAGAGAGAGAGAGATCCGGCCGTCATTATATAGATGCGCTATGCCAGAGTTATCGATGCTCCGTCATTATTTCTGGCTTCTGTTTCTTGTCCTGCTGTGCTTTACTTTTCTCTCGTGTGTTTTTGCGATTTTTATTTAATTAGTTATTACCTTGAAATAACTTTTGCGCTTTGAAAATAAAAAGAAATGCAGGCCGGTGCATTGGCGAGAATGCCGCATGAAAATTTACATTTTGTAAATTAATTATACAGTAATAGTTACTAAGATTGTATTTCTTCATGTGCCATCGTCGAAGAAACGTAGCTTCTCTCGAGCGATTGTTTTTACAAATTCACGATTTTAGATTTATTCAAGATGCGAAGAAAGAAAAAAAAATGTTGACTATATTAAAAACTGTCGAAAAGCCAGAAAGTACGTCTTTGGAAGATCATGTGAAAATCTATACCCGTCATAGTTCCCTGGTAGACGATAATAAATCTGTCTATATCCCTCCCTCGGTAATGCGAACGTGCACACACGCACAACTCGATCGTCGACTGTGGCTCGCTCGCGCGCGGGTTAACGGTGCTCACGTCGGAGATTCCAACGGCGGCAAGATCTCTTAGGCGGCGCTAATGGCGAGTCGCTCTCTCTCTCTCTTTTTCTCTCCCTCTGTCGCTCTCCTCTCGCGGCGACGATGCCGTCCATAAATCGAGCTGCACGCGCTGCAACAGCTAATTATCCGTCCGCGACGCTAATAACGTCATTAACTCAATTACGCGCCAGTCGCCGCCCTTGTATCCGCGCGGATACTTTTTTTTTCTGGTCGTCTTGCGCGTACCCGAAACCGAATTAATTGAAAATGTATTTGTGTTTTTTTACGCGCGAGCGTCGAATTAAAAGTCGTTTTGAGGAACACCTCGAGCGAAAGATAGCATTCTTTCCTCAAACGAACATGCGCGTAAGGGTGGCGTGGAAGGGGGTGGGGGGAGGGAGAGAAAGCGCGCTCTTTCAATTAACGACGACATCGTGGCGAAACTTGGCGGCACGCCTAAGCTTCAGGCAAAGACCACCCAACGGACGTTTGCCACGCGAAGTTACTACGGGAGCCGCGCGGAAATCGTCGTTAGCGGCGGAAAGGAAGGTGCGCGTGAAATCCAAACGGGAACGAGGCGTAAACGAGGCTCCCGCGTCGGATAGTCCGTTCGGGACTTCCGCATTTCGGAATGAAACGAGCGAATCAATCATCCCGCGCGATAATCGCGAAACACTTAAGCGTCGATGGGAATCGGCTAAAGACACCGCAGTACAAACAATAATCGCGCAACAACCGCCACTTAAGGCGGGCTGGGGAGGCTTCGAAATAAAGAGAAAAAAATAAAAAAATAAGGGGGGCAAATCAGCGACGGGCCGATTGTCATCGAGGCGCGTACAACGCGCTCGGAATTAGCGAGCTAACGCGATGGCGCGGCTTCGATCGCTATCGGACTCGCACCTGCGCCGCCCTTCGATTGTTACTTTCGGCGAGGGCCACGCGACTGCCACGCGGATTTTTATCTTGTTCCTTGGCGCGCGCGAAGAGAGGGAGAGAGAGAGAGAGCGAGAGAGAGAGAGAGAGAGAGAGAGAGAGAGAGCGAGAGGAGGAGGATCGCGTTAACGGCCGCTCTGTTCAAGTGATTAAGGCCTCTTTGATGATTTCGCGTGTTCCTTTTGCAGCAGGGCCGAGGCTGACGATGGGCTGTTTTAGGACCTCTCTCTCGGCCTCGAATTAGAAGGTCGTAAAGTTGAATGGAAATCGTTTTGTCTGGCGCGTTGAAATTGCAACGAGCCACTGCCGGGATATCTTTTTCCCTGGCTCTGCGCCGTGAATATTTATGCCTTTTCACGGTCAAGCCGAAAAATTGGCGTCCGGAGAAATTGCACGCCGTTAGATGCGCGTAATGACGGCGGCGACCAACGACACGCTCGTAAAGAGGCACGTCGCGCGCACTTGGCTAGTTTCGAGGACTCGACCCATCTTTCGGTTCTAGCAGCGTCTGGGCATCGCGATAAAAAGTAACAGTACGCGATCAGGGTGGGGCGTCCGAGTCCCATTTTGGTACTCCAAGTGGGCTCATTATGCGCGACATTTATTCTCCGAAGCGGAATTCACGAACGTCCACGCGACACCAAAAATTAATCAAAATTTCTTTTTCGTGGAGATGGAGCTCATGAAAAATTCACCGCGACTAAAAGCATATATATATACGATCCTAGAGTGCGTGTGCCATATCGAGCCGACTCTTCATCGGGTCCACCTGTGCTGCGCGCATATAAAATTCCACGTTAATTACCGTCCCGAAACTCGCATAGCGTGTCTGAAAAACGAGGAGCCGAAGGAGAAAGATTTTTACGATCGTCCTTTTTTTTCCGAAGCCTCTGATGTTTGCCGATGGTAGCCGAAAGAGTTGCGCGGCATGTTGTCGATCGATTAAAACGATAACCCAATCCATAGACTCGTTTGTATTATTCTAATTTTTTTTAAGACCTCCCTTTTTAAGTCGCTTTTACGGTTATCGTCTACAAAATTATCGCTCGTTTTATCGACGACGCACCGAAATCTCATCTAAAAAATAAAAATAAAATAAAATAAATTAAAGTAAAATAAAAACATTGATGCGCGTGGTAATTAAAATTTATAATTGAGTAAGAAAAATTTACAATCGACGAAAAGGTTATTTATCCTTATCGCGTGACGCTCTCAAAACGCCTTGGAGGATAAATCAGATTTTTTTAGAAAGTTTTTATGTTTTCACAGAAGTATATATCGCGTGATTTATACTTTGTTGCGGATTTCATTTTTCTACAGCCAGTTCAGACTCTCGGCTTATCGAAAGTTTTTCTTATCACTATTTAGCTTCGATCAGCTCTCGGCTTGTTATCGAAGTGAAGAATTCCGCGCGACAACCTCGTGAAATTTTGGCAGAGAACGCGCTGCGCAGGTGTCGAACACGGAATAGCGCCTGGAGCCACGTCTTCGCGAAGGAGAAGCGTAGTTTCACGATAGATATGATCCTCGACAAAAAGCCTTACCTGTGTGTGGCATTTCGAGGAGCACGTCAAAGGTCCGCCTGCAAGAAAGAGAGAGAAGCAGGTAACATTAAAAGCCAGCGAATAACGCGCGTCGCACACAAGCTGCGGGGTTGTATGGAGGTGCTATATTAAATATTCCGATACGAAATCGCGTTATGGTCGCTCGCGCGCACACGCACACCGAGTGTATCCGCGAGTCGCGCCAGAGCGAAGCTAATGAATTTAAATGTATTCAGAAAAGAAAAGGGCGCGCGCGCACTCGACGTGCCCGCGATAAGGCCGCGAAATGGCCGGTAAAGTGTTGCGTTACGCGCAAGCGTGACTCGATACCTTTTCCTTTTTCGTTTCCTCGGCGACAGGGCTGACAAAAGCGGAGAGTTGGCGAGATTCGACGTTCCTCTGCGATCGGTCGGTCGTCGTTCCATCGCGAAACAATTTCGCCGGTGCCGCGCGAAATCCGCGAGAGTTCTCCTTTCGCGTTATCGCGTTCGGCCAATTGGTCTTGCGCGGCCGAGAGAGAGAGAGAGAGAGAGAACAGCCGTACAGCGATGGCGTGCGTTTAGCCATGCAAATTAATGCGCGATTACCGAAGCGCTCGCGCGCTCGGGTGCGCTTGCGCTCGCGGCAGCGGCGACCCCCCTTCTGGCGACGTTGCGCTTTCTCGAGCGGCCTGCCTGCCCCCGTGCGCCGGCGCTACATCCTAATCTGATTTAATTATTACGCATTACGCGACCTCCACGGCTTTGCCGAGCGTGAGGCTCGGACACGCTGCGCCCTGTCGGGCCTCCTTTTCCCGACCGAGCTCGCGTCTCGCTTTGTCGGCGATATTGTCGAGCGACACTTGCAACGCGCGATGCACCTTGCGGGATGCACTGCTCGCCTAACTCGCCCGAAATTCAACGATGAAATCAGTGAACAAGCCGTCCCGAAAATGCCCATCGCGCTTTAACGACTCTGTGCTCGTTCGTCGAAAAAACGAAAATAAAGTCCATCGCGTCGTCGCCTTTTTCTTTTCCTTTTCATTTCATTAGCGAGCGATTCCAAGCCGATAACGAGGTATAAGATCGAGCGGTGCGATTATTATAAATCAAACGAGGAGAGCGCGCGCGCGTGCGAGAAACGTCTTGATCAGCGGTATTGCGCGCTCGCGTGGGCAAGCTGCGCGAATCGGCGCACAATTAGAGAGAGAGAGAGAGAGATATGAGCGCATTCTCGTGCGTGCGCTCCGTGGCATTCGTCAAGTTCGCGCAGCGTCAAATGAACTTATTGCTTCCCTTTTTGCCAGTCGCTCGCCGAGCGACAGCTTAATTGTTGGATATCGCGATTATGCGAGCGCGGTTCGACTTGATCTCCGGCCGTCGGAGCGGTCTCGTCGACGGGCAGCTCTGTTATGGGCGTGCAGTCGAACCTTTCGCCGTGGCTCGCGCGGCGGGAAACGCCGCTGGAAAATTATTTGCGCTTCGCGTTTTTACCAAAGGGCTCCGGGGACAACGAGGCAAACGTTCCAACGGCGCCTTGGACAAACATCGCGTCTCACGGTACCAGTCTCGATCGATCGACCAAGCGAAAGCACTAAAGAGCCAACTTGACGAAAAAAAGGAAAGAATGAAAAAGAAATATATATAATGAAATATTACCGCAATCTCTCCGCTCCGGAGCTGATCAGTCACTTTCGGAGTATAATAATAAAAGGAAAGAGGGGATCGGTCGGCGTAAAGGTCACGCTTCTGTGTGCCGCGAACGAGGCGGCGGTCTGAAATCTAGTTTCTGCTCTGCGCCGCTTATTCATTAGCCGTCTCTGCTCGTCGAGGGAGGGGTGATCGCGAGCGCGGACAGCCATAAAAATCCGAATATATTAGGCTGGCGATGTCTCCGGGCGATAATATCCGGCGGGCTCCGTCGGTTCTTGGGCCGCTCGAGCCGAGCGTGGAAAAGCCGCTACGCACGCGTGCGACACTTTGTCCGGCCTTGTCAATTGCTCGCAATGTCGCCGAGGAAAGAGGAGCACACGTCCGATGGATGGATGCACTTTGACACAGGCGCGCGCGCGCGCGCGCGACTCACTTGCATCCGCATGTAGCGCGAGTGTAGAGACGACCACGGCGACAGCGCGACTGAGCTTTCGAAGCTGTACGCTCGCGCGAGGGCGGGGGGTAGTCGTGTGGGTCGGGGGTAGTAATTGGAATAATTCGGGGCGGTCACACCAGCGAGAGAGAGAGAGGGCGAGCGAGAGAGAGAGAGAGAGAGAGAGAGAGAAACGGAACGAGGAAATTTGCATTTTAAATGAAGCGATGGCGTGCGCGCAGCCGCGGGTGACCGCCGCCAGCGCTGCCCACCCCGCCAGCGTATGCGAGAACTTTGTGTTTTCATTACACGAGCAAACCTTCGCGTTTATCGCGCTCGCGTAACCGCCGCTTCGTATGCGCGAAGCTCGTCGAGCTTTCTCGCTCGTGCCCCTCGCTCGCGGCGGACCGAGCCGTCGCGCTCCAATTGCTCGACGAGCGCGCGGCCACGTCGATCGAAAGTGCGCTACTAACCTGCGAGCTCGTCAGGACGATGAGGCTTCATGCGCGCTCCGTTCGCCGACGAGCAGCCGCTGACTGTCGCAGGCTCGTCCCCGCGAAGGTGAATCCCGCACTCCCCGTGCGCGAGAACGGCTCAGAGAGTCGCAGAGCGGCCGGCTGCCATGGCGAACGGCGTCGAGACTGAGAGCGCGGGTGACAGGTGCCGTGAGGAGGAAGAAGAAGAAGAAGAAGATGCGATGCTGTCCACGCGAGGGACACGGCGTGTCTGAGTTGCGGCGTGCGCGCTTCGTGGTTCGGCCCCCGGGCTGCGACTCTCTGGCCGCGCGCACACGCAACTCTCGTCTCTCTCTCTCTCTCTCTCTCTCTCGTTCTAGTGGACGACACGCCGCCGCCGCCGCCGCTGCCGCTGCCGCGTGCGACGAGGAGGCGGAGATGATGCCACGCGCTAGCTGCTGTGTGCCGATACGCGACTCCGTGATCGCACATACCGAAGGGTAGTGCTCCATTTTGCGAGCTACGAGATGATGCTGCGAGAATTGTCCCAACGATTAATATTGTTTTTGGGCTGTTGAGACAGAGGATCATGGTCGCTTAGGGCGCTCAGGGAATTCAGCAAGCAAGATACGTGCTCGCGTATGCGTTTGCTACTCGGTGCAACGAACGAGAAGAAGAAAAAAATTTGATTGGAGAGAATTCTCGTCCGCTCGTTCGGACCTTAATGCGACCGGCAAAAAGCCAAAGAAAACAAGAAAATAAGCAATGGATTGACACTTTGGAAGGTGTTAAGTGGAATTTCAAGCGTACGGCAGCCATCAAATTTTATTATCGATGCCGCCGCCGTGTAGCATCGGTACGCAGCGCCAGAAGCAGAAAACAATTTCGGCCGATGCGCCGTATAAGACTAATCGGCGAGTAATTTACTCTCGGCTCGGTCTCGTGTATTTTTCGGGCTGCGTACGTGAGGCGAATTCCGCTCGCTGGCCGCCGCGAACCAGAGACGCGGCGATGGGTTTCTGCGTGGCCAAGCACGGACGACACGGCGAACGTCGTGCCCGGCAATCTGTCAAGCTCGAGCCGCGCGTGTACGCGCGCCGCCGAGTCGCGACGTCATCGAGAGCGCCGCGGTGCGCGCGTACCCTTGTAATGGACTGGGTGTCGAATGACAAACAAACAGACGAGGGGTGGCTTTAACAACCCCCCGCGGAGTAATTGTGCGGTAACGAGCCGAGCAGGTTGCGTCGCTTCACGGATCATCGCCTCCCAAAACTGCCGCGACTGTCTTACTACGACTGCTACATTTTCTGTCTCTCTCTCTCTCTCTCTCTCTCTCTTCGATGCCACGGATTTTGAGAGGGTGCGCTGATTCGATGATTTATGGATTTCATCGAGTGATTCTTTCTGCGATGAGCGATGTTTCTCTCTCTCTCCCTCTCTTTGGGCGAACGTTCGTATGCATATATGAGGTAGTGCGTTGTCCAAATGGTCGATGCGAATAAATAAATCGATCATAGTAAATTCGATAAAACAAACTTTCAAGTACAATCGAGTTCACAAATTTTCAAGATTTTAGTATCCGACGGATTTCATTCTCTTTCCTTTTCTATACGTGGCGACAGTTTAATTAAAAATATGAAAAAAAAACGTCGTACGATACATTTTATAATTCACTGTATTTATACTACAACGGATGATGTACGTGAAAAATCAGTTGCATCTTTCGAAAAAAAAAAGTATCGGACAGTCCATCTGACGGCGTGTGCGCAATAAAAAACTTACGAAAATAAAAATAAATAAACGCAAACGCCAAAAGAAAAACTCGCTCCAATAGCTACCAGCAGCGAAAATCAGTGGAAACATTGTTCCAGCTTGAACTGCCAGCCCGCATCGAATTCCGATACTTCGCGGCCGAGATCAATAGGCAGGACGTGTAGCGCCCGACGACTTTTCCATCTCTCGAAAATAGCCTGGCACCGGGGCGAAAAAAGAGTTCCGATTCACACGGTTGAATCGCGGCTGTAACGAACTCCGCCGCAGTCACCCCCCCCCCCCCCCCAAACCGGCTCGTCCCCGGTTGCGTCTCCATTAAAGCGTATCGCCACCCCTTCGGTTGAATTTCCTTCCCCGAGAGCGCGACTGTGTAGAGTGCTTTGGTCCACTGACGTCCCTCGCGCGATAGCATCGCGCGACGCTACTGGCTGACAGGCTTTACCAGGCCAACCCCTCTTTCGAGCCTCGCCGGGCTTCCACGCCCAGGAAGGATGCGCCCCCGCTTGCGCACTTCGCACTTGCGTCACTCGTTCCTCGCTCCTGCGAGCGCCGCTCGATTTACAAGCACGCCGGAGTAGGCCTTTTTCCGCGCGCCGGCACATGCGCTCCGTACGCGCGATGTGCAGCAATACCCCGAGCGATTCTTCCTTCAAACTTTTTCATTGCGTGGACGTTGCGCGCGGATGCGATTTTTCGACTGATGTTCTCCGCGATCGGACGCGTCATATTTTTCATTGTGTCACACTGCTCTGACGCGGCGAAGGAATGATCTCCTCGAGCAGTCTACCAAAGCAATGCAGAGTAGCAATGGACAGTCCGAAATGACCGAGACTGTTTTCTCATTTGCGAGTCGCGTCAGAGAGCAAGCTCTTGTCGAAAAACGACGCAACTGGCGACGCAGAAGCGAGCGGCGGTCTTGGAGCAATCGGAAAATTGCGAAGGTGCGCGCGGTCTAATCGGCGCGACTCCGTAGCGCCGACGGGATATACGCCGGCGTTGCACGCCAGCTCGCAATAAGCGCGCCGCAATTACCCCCCTAGCTCTTTTGTTTTCACGAGCTCGCGCGCTAATGCGCCGAATTATCTGAATCAACAGTCGCGTGGGACGAAAGCGCGCGTAGCTCGGGCTTGCAGCCTCGCGTCTTGCGAGTTTCGACCACTTTATCGGCAATCCCGCGGTGCGGCCCGATTGAATCGTTACCGTTCTGCCAAAACAAGCCAACACCTGGAGCACCAAATTATCAAACGCGGCGCTGCTCTTTTTCGGCGTACCCTATCTATAATCAGCAACTTCCGCTGTGCCTCGACAAATCTTCTCGACGAGAGCGCGCGCCACCGCCCACTCTCTCTCTAATCCACTTTTCGGCTTGCGGCTAACAAAACTGCAACGCTGCAGCGCTTTACCAGAGAAAGGGAAACGATCGTTTCCCGAAAGCCGACTTATTCAATTAAAGCCGACTGCCGCAAAAAAGCCGAATCGCGGCCAGAGATAATAAAAAGTAGCTCGGACTTCGTGGAATGCCCGTTTATTACTTCATTTGGACAGGTGTCGATGATAGAGCTTCGAATATTTTTCGGGATTCCTCCAATTATCAGCGGCGCAGTCGAAGTGTAAAAAGGGGGAGGGCAATTGCGCCGCAAGCGCGAAGCCACGGAAATAACAGTGTTTGCTTTTGCGATCCTCCTCCGAAAAATCGTCGAGGCGCGTGCATTAAAAGAGAAAAAATAATACGGCTCGCCGAGCTTTCGCGCCAAATAATTGCGACCTGTCCCTTTTCTCTCGTTGCACGCACTTTTTTTCTCGTCGTCTGCGGCTCGTTGGGTTATTTTTCAGAATCGATCGGGATTTCGGTTTTTTTTTATCTTTTTTTTTCGGCGCGCGTCGGGAATGATTTAATGGCTCGATATTGGATGATTACCAGAAAATTGCCAGTGACTTTGGTGAATTTTTTGCGTTCGATCGAGGAGGTATGTGAAAATTGACGACGATTCTTTTGAGAACGCCGAAAATGTGTCAGCGAATCCGGGGTGGCGATTGAAGTTACATTGCTAGCTCCAGCTTGTCGACTTTGGTCCAATATGAAAATAGTACATTTGCCCACGGGTGCGCGAGTTCGCACTGTACCAGATTTTTTCGTGCGAGAGCCGGAAAAAAGCGCGCGAAAGATGCAATTTGGAGGTATTTGATGCATTGACGTTCGAGCAAAGTAATCGATAAATATGAATTGTGAAACGAAGCAAATGCGGGCGATTTCATTGATAGGCTTCGAACGAAGCTTGCAATGCTTCACGTGGACTGATGTATTACACCGGCGTGACTTTCGAGTTTAGGCGAGCGAGCATGTCATCCGTCTAGCGCTCCGGAGTAGACACTAGAGTAGCCGGAGCCTCAAAAAAGAAACCGCGAGGATTCGGTATCTCCGGAAATTTGATTTTTTCCCGCGATGCCTTGGCAGGCGAGCCGATCCGGAGGTAGGCACGCGCCGATACATATCCTTCCATTCTAGTTTTTTACCGATCCGTCGGACTCCCTCGGCAGTAGGTCGCTAATGAATTTCCGTGCGCGATGGAGAGATCGGGCTCCCGAGATACCGGCGCGTCGACGCGCATCAAATGGATTTTCGGCGAGCTTCTATTATTTTGGCTATACGCGCGGAGGGCTGCACCTGCCCGGCCGAGCGCCGCGAGTTTTAATTTGGTCGTCGAGCGCGAATCCAACGATCGGCGAGTCGCGCGAGTCGCGCGAGTCGCGCGAGTCGCGCGAGTCGCGAATGATTTCTGACGGGCAGGGCCGTCCGGCCGCGTCGAACAGCGTCGCGTAGCAGCCGAAAATTTCACGGCCGGCGTAACGACTCGGCGCCGCGCGAGAGCACAACGAACGGGCCGCGCGGGGAGGCGCCGGCTCGTCGTTCAAAATAAAGGAAAGCGAGCCGGCATTTTTTGTTTGTTGACGGTAGGCCGGCGTTCCTCGTTAGAGGGACCAGGGCGCATATGTGAGCGCAGCGCGCGCGCACACCCCGTAATTTTAATCGAGGAGTTCAAAGGGGCCTCGCGTATGCAGCTGCGGCGCAGCGCAGGCATTTAGCTAATAATAGAGCGAGGTTTTATCGCGAAATTAGCTCGGTGGAAAGCAGGCAAATTCACCGAATTTTAATTGGCGCAAAAACCACTTTTATAGTCGACGGCGAAAAGGGAAGAGGCGCGCGCGCGATCGAGGCTTCGAGCGTAATTAGACTCCGAGGACGTGGATATACTCATTAGCTAATCCACGAAAAAGCGGTCCCCGGCGAAAATGGCCTTTGCCCGCCGCGTCGCGTCGCGTCGCGTCGCGTCGAGGCGCGTCGAAGGACTCTCGGCCAGCCGATGCTCCGCGGGCGTCTGGTCTACGCGCGATTACGCAGTCGCGCGACGTCGCGCCGGCCGCGTGCACGATCGGAGCGCCCCTGTAACGTAACGCAGGCGGCGGAGAGAGAGAGAGAGAGAGAGAGAGAAAAAATGAGCGAGTAAAAAAGGGTGCGCTCGGCTCGCGACCGGCGCGGCGGCGCGAGCCCGTTTTTGCCGAAAAGCGAGGCAGGCGCGTTCATCACGATGCGGGACGGAGAGGAGCAGCGGCCGGGGCGGGGAGCGGAGAGGCCGCTGCCGCTTCTTGCTCCCCCGCGGGGCGGCCTCGTTAATGCGCGACCTCACCGCGAGTTATGCTAATTGAATGCAACTCGCTCCACAATGAGACGAGAGCAGCCTAATTGGCGACTTCGGACGTGAGCGAGCGCCGATGAAGAAGTTATACGACACGCCGAGGGAAAAGCTCGGCAGCGCGCCTGTTAATAGGCGACTTTACGGTTCGTTTGATTAGCTGTTTCTTCTGTCGCGGGGAAGAGTCCTCCTCTCCGATTCCCTACGCGCGCACGCGCGTCCGCTCGTCCGCTTCGGGATTCCTTGGAATCTCTGCATAACGCGGGCCCATTGTACCGGCGAGCCTGCTCCGGAAATTATGGCTAATTGT
Organism: Phymastichus coffea; assembly: GCF_024137745.1. NCBI lineage: Eukaryota > Metazoa > Arthropoda > Insecta > Hymenoptera > Eulophidae > Phymastichus > Phymastichus coffea. The sequence goes on from NW_026706922.1 coordinate 46,941, forward strand.
CTTTGGCTTCCGTCGGACTATTTATTCGCGCGCCATATACTCTCCGCTCGTATGGCAAGTGAATAAATTCTTATATGTACTCGGTGTCGCGAGGGGTGTTTTGGGCAGCCTCTGCTGGCTACACCCCGAGAAACCTCCGTAATCGATCACATTGATCACGCTGTCGAACGACGAGGCTCTGACCCTCGAAAGAGCGCGCGAAAAAAAGAGAAGAAAAGGCCACTCGAGGGCCGAGCGACAGCAGGAGCAGCAGCAGCAGGAGCAGCAGCAGCGGCGGATTTGCGCCTGGCAGATGCGGCAATGTCACGCACCACGAGGCCGCTCTCTCGGCGCGAGCGTCTCGCAAATTCCCGGGGCTCGCGCGTTTTCTCGCGGGCGCCCGCTTTCAGCGCCGCGGCTGGCCGTGGCGCATGCAGGCGCGCACGAGGAAAATTAGCCCGCCGAATGTAGTGTGCACGCGCGATATCGCGTGTCGCGCGCCGCCGCGGCGGGTTATTAGTCGCACATAACGAAGCCGTCCGCTTTGGTCAGAGGTCGAGTATTACTCGCCGAGTTTACCGCCTCGTTACGACAATCCGTTAAGCGTCTTTATTATGCGTGCCTAGGGGCTCTCCACTGGCGCGGCTTTTAACGGGCAGCCGCCGATATCGACGCTGCCAGAAAAAGCCGAGAGGACGTCGGCGCGAGCGTTCTCGTCATCCCTCGCAACGAGCGTAACGCAAGCGCGCTGTTCCACGCGAAAACCAGAAATAGGCCGGACCACGGGATGGCTACCCTCGCGAATAGCCAGCGGCGCGGCACGCATCATTTTCACGCGATGCTCTCCTCCGAGATACGTTACAACACCTTATTTCCTACTTCTGTAATTTGATCGCCACAGCGGAGAATAACTTTTACCGCGTGCTCGCGCGCAGCGGCGGCGGCAGCGGCAGCAGCAGCCCCGCCGACGGTATCGCGCGCACGCGAGCTCATTGATTGCCGACGCGCGTTCCTCTTTTTATGCCGGTCGCGTTGTCGGTTTAATCGAGAATAAAACTAATACGATTAGCGCCGTCGACAAATTTCACACGGGCGCCCGCGAGTTTGTTGAACTTCGATCGGCATAAAATCAAACGTACACCTGTAACGTATAGAATGCGAATTGACGCTGGACGCATCCAACTCGTACGCGTTGACAGACTGTCCATCGGTTGCGCTTTGTATACGCAGTCCGAGAAAAGAGAACTTCATAAATCTCGAGAGTCGAGGACGATTGAAATTTATTGGCGATTTTAAAAGAGGAAATCAATTAAATGCAACTCCCGCGGCGAGCATATACGGATGATTATTCCACGAGGGAGCGAAACGAAGCAGCTCGCCGTGAGGCTGTCGAAAAGTTCGGAAGCTACTTCTTGCCTGGATTCCGTTATGATTGCGTACCTTGCAATTAGGGGAATCGTGGCACCAGCTTGGAGGTGAAAGCGCGCGCATTCGGCAAAGTTCTTATGGCGAATCTGCTGTATTTTAATATCGACGAGCATCGAGAAACGACAATCGTTTGTGTCGAATGTAAGAAAAGCGTTGCTCCTATGAAGCGACGAGCGCGTTTCACGTACGATTGGTGGTTTATCGTCATGACAATTATAACAGGTAATGGAGGCATTTGCCGCTACAACAGCTCGTTGGCAAAGTAAAATTGATGCAGCCATGAAAGATTATAAAAGTCTCGTTGTGCGCTCCCTCGTCTTTCGTATGCCAGGTAACGAATTCTCGTAAAAGTTTCCACGTCGGAAAAGCTTAATCGCAACTATCTCGAACGATCGTTCACGAGTACACGAGCGCCGCTCTTATCTATAACGAGGCGAGTTGGAGCGCCGCGCACGAGCAAACGGCTTTGACAGTCGGGCGCGATAGATCGCATGAAAGCCAACGTAAACATTCGATTGTCCCGCGCGCGCGCAAATAAAGGAAACAAGGGTGCGCGTTGTTCGAAACTGACCACGTCCCACACGGATCAATCGTAGCAGGGCGCGCGGCCGAACAAAAAGAAAAAAAACGAAGCAGAAGAAGAAGCGAGACACGCACGACGTATCCGTTCCCCATGAAAATGATCCATTTACGAGGAGGGCGACGGTGCGCGCGCGCGCGCGAGCGCGTATGTGACACGAGTCGAAAAGGGTGTTAGCGCGACTTAGCTTATCTGGCGGCGGCAGCGCACGGCTAATCCCATTGTAATCCTTCCCCTCTCTCTGGATTCTCGCGCGGGGAAAAACGACGACACGCGCACTCTCTCCCTCTGGGCGCGTGCGTTTGCTCGCGTATTATCCTGTCGTGTAATTAGTTTTTAATCGAACCGCACCATCTCTCCCTCTCTCCTTGGGCTTTTTCTACGCGTAAATTATCCCGAAACCGCGAAGGAAAAGGATTTCGTCGGCGATCCCGCGCGCGTCATGCTTCGGAAACAATTTGTGGAAACGATCATCGCGTGTTATAGCCGATGATCCGTGTGCAAACACGCCGGTGCGCGCAATTACGGCCGAATTCGACGCGGCCGATCGATCGGTCGATCCACGGCGCGCGCACGCGACCGCACGCCGTGGAATTTTGGCGCGGCAGAACTAGAGAGCGAGAGGAGAGATGGGCCGCGGCTGATTGCGATAATCGCTGGCTATTAGTGCCCGCGTGGTATGGCTCTCCCCGATCGACCTATCGCCATAGCCAACGATCTCGGACGCCAGCGCTATGATTTCATCGTGTACAGTTGCCAATTGAAAAATATGCCTTGTTAGCAGCTTGCGCCAAGCCAGCCTTTTACCTCTCGGCTTTCCTTTTCTTTTCGGCCGGATCGCGCGTTCGCTTTACTTTTATTCGTGTGTGTTTTATCGAGACCTGCTCGAACTGCCCCTCGATCATTCGTTACATCTCAACTAGATAGTTTTCGTGTCAGCGAAACATTCAAAATTACATATGATATGAAATTGATGGAAAAAATATTAGCAAATGTAAGTCTCTCGTTATAGTTTGCAGATGGCAATGCACAATCGTTATGAAAGTCATCTAGTGCGAAATCACGCGAACGTATTCTCAAGATTTTGCTTTCTACTGGCCGTCTAATAATAAGCACTCGATAAAAATATCAACGGGCGTATTCATCCTTCGCTAATAACAGTCAACTTTCGTCGCAATGATGATAACCATAAGCAAAGATCTCTCGCCTCTAAGATCCAACCTATCGACAGCTCGGCGCTTACAACAGCTTATTTCCGAAAAACTTGGCACTTGTCTACTTAACTCGCGCGAAACCAATATCGTCGCTTCGATTTATCCACAATTATCGAGCGCTGCCGCCTTGTCTGCGTGCGCTCGAAGTGAGAGGCACGTACGTGTAATACACGAGAATCTCTGACGACACTCGTAATGCACGTTTCGTGAGAAAAAGGCCGGGGCGCGCACGGCTTCTCGTTAGCCGTTCTCTCGATCGCGCGCGGCACGACAACGGCCCCCGTATGCAATTTCTCGCTTACAATGTTTATCGATGAGCTGTTATTGTCGCGCGCCGCGCGACGACATACGTCAATTTAACGGCGTCGTTAACTGGCTCGATCCTTCTCTCGGTCCTCTCCGCGCGTGGCCGCGGGCCGAACACGTGAACGCCTCGCCTCGCCTCGCCTCGCTTCGTCTCGCCTCGGCTCCGGACGTTTTTCGAGGACGCGCAGGCTCGAAAATGACAAGGGACAACGCGGCGCTGCCTGCAAATTAGTAGGTGAGTCGCCCGAGTAGCCGCTCGGCCAACTCACCTTTTTGCGTGCGTTCGCGGCACTTTTGCGCTTGACGCTTGCCTAGCGTCTCAATCGCCGACTGTGACTACTGTGAAATTTCCCAGTTGGCGTGTCATTTTTTTTTCCTTTTCCTCGTCGACAACTGCGCGAGTATTGGAAAAACATCAATAATACGCCAAATCATTTTCCACGAGGCAATTGGATAGCTGTTAGCGCTGACTTACATTAATGCATACTTACTTGTAGCGAACAAAACTGAATTTGTTCCATGACGTAAACAGCACGAAGGATATCTGGCGAGAGCACAGGCAAAGAAATGCTACTTCGGCCAATTGCATTTGATCCATTGCGGTAATAGGACATTTCAAATTGACACGTACGTACATTCGTTTTTTTCTTTCTTTCCAGCAAAATCAAGCTATGAGGACACGCGCGTCGCAGTCTAAGCAGCGCGACGAAGCAACAAAGGAAAGGAATGCGTCGGGACGATCTAATCTTCTTTTTCTGGGCGAAGATAATGGCGAAGCCGTCACGCACGCACCTGAAGCTTCTCGGCCTAGCCCGAATTTTTTTTCGCGTGCAGACTCGGGCCTAATTTACGAGCGATCGTTGCTAATCGCTTTTTCTGCGCCGAAACTAAATTGATTTTTTTATTTATCAAGCGCACGGCTCCGCGATTTCTATTTGATCCGTTGAAAATGCCGGACGGCGCCCCGTCTAGAATACAGACAAACGAAAAAGACGAGAGGGCGTAGCGCACCTGCTAAAACGGAAAACTCGCGAAATCGCGATATATCTCGGTTGACGTTGCGAGTCGCGGAAAACCTGCCGAGCGCCACTGTCGCCTCTCTCAATTTTTCACGGGCAGAGCGACGCCGTTACCTGCCCCAGCGGCTGCAGTCGGCTGGCCCTCGAGATAATCTGTCCTTTAGCGCGTCGCCCTTGCAAAAATCCATTAATAACGGTCGCGCACGGAAACGTCTAATTTTCGGGCGACGAACGCCCCGTGAGCCGCCGCCCGCCCTTCGCGCGCGCACGCGCGCGCGCGACCAAGAGCGCAGCCGCTGTGTGGTTAGGCAGATGCAGTGCCAAATGAGTGTCAATCCTCCTGCTTCTATCTCTCCGGCTGCATCCGTCGACGAAACCACACAGGCAGTGGCGGCGGCGGCTAATTCTCCGCTTTCTTTTGCCCAGTGGCTCAGTGGACCTTGCGTGGTTCACTCCAACTGTGGCAGCGTCTATCAACAACGTTCTTCGCAACTTTTATAATTTATCGACTACTTGTCAGTTTTCTCAGTAGCTGTAACCAAATGTATCCGAGTATAAATCACTGCTAAAAGAGAATTTACTTTTAGAATTTACTTTTTTTTAAATGTATGTTTTTTAAATGTGTAGAATCCTTTGATATTGATTAGTAGAGTCATGTTCTACATACACCGTATGCTATATTATGCTATGGAAGCAGATAATGGAGACTACCTATGAAATCGTAGAAAATAGGATTGCAATGGGTGCATATGGGTCCATATTAGAAAAATAAAATCAAACTCGGACACCCAAGGATCCTTGCCAATGTTTCGGGAATGTAATAAATTGGTCTTATCAAGGTTTAAATAATTGCCAATTGTAACTGAAGAAGAAGTGGCGGTTTATTTGAGTGTTTAATTGGTAATTGTTTAAGCCTTGATTAGAGGAATTTACCACAATCGCGAAACGTCGCTAATATAATTATTGCTAAATATTTTATGCTCAAAAAGTTTTTTGGACGTATGCGAGTCTGATTTCTACTCTATAAATCTATAGTTACAATGAAATAAGCTCGGAAGAGCAAGGAATTGTTAAATAAAATAGAGTAACATTTGTAAACAGTATAAGCTAATGACTTTTATGGCAACGGGTTGGAAAATGCGAGTGTTGATAATTTAGCAAAGGCACAAGTTTCAGCTGATCGTACACGATAAGTCTTATAAATGATCTTTTCAATTTTCAAGAAGCAAAAACGATATTACTCAGCTCGAGCAATAACTCTGTCAAATTAAAGTCCGTCTCCCCGAAAAATCCTCGCGTCCATATCGACCGAATGAATTCGCGTGCGCACTTAACGAAACAAGATGAATGCACTGGGCCGGTTATTACCGCCATACCCGTACGAACAAGACGTAATACCGCTCGTGAATAAATGCATGCAAATCGTCATGGGAAATTCGTCATTATGCGGTCTGCCGAAGAGCGCAAACGGCGTTCCCATCTCGTTAACTCGCAACTTCTTTTCCACTCTTTCGCTCCGCTACGGAATCCAATCGAATGGTAATCGCGAATTATTTCTCTATCGGCAACAAATCATCGTGCATTCTGGACGCTCTCCCTCGAAAGATTGATTAGCCCTTGTACGGCGACTCCGTCGACCAATTAGAATTTCATATTATACGCTTCTTTCTCGTCAAAGTTGCCCGCAATTCTTGTCCTTTGTCCGCTAAACTAATTGCTATATTTCTTTCACGGCTGCGCGCGCGTCAGCTATTCGCCGGGACGATTTTTGCCGGGATTAATGTTCCTTTTCTTATTTTTTCCCCCTCAATGCTCAAGCTGCACACGAGCGAAGCGATTCGAGTTTTAGAGCGAATGCTCGACTCGAGTGATCATGCAGTCGAGCGCAGGCGTCGTTAGGCAATGCGCCGAGATTTTATCTACTTTTCGCTTAATAAACGCCACATAACAATGCTCATAAAACTTAACGACCCGGGCTAATCAGAAATCTTACGCAACGGCGAACGATTATTAAATTTTTTCGACATCGCAAAAACGCACGGGCGCACGCGATTGACATTGTCGAAATAATTGTTTTCTCAAGGGGCGAGAGGGAGGCGAGGAGAGCACGATCTCACCGTACATTCGAGAATCGCGGTGCACATTTTCGGATTACGGAGCGGCACGGCGCTTACGTAAATCCGGCAGTTACGTTTGGAGAGCAGCCCGGCGCTCCGTCGACTCGATCGTCCGGTAAATGGAAGGTCACGCGTCGATCGATGGCGCACGCGCTAAATTTTCGGCCGACAGGTTGTCGTTACACGCGCAAACAAATAGCGCGCATCCTACGCGCCGCGTACGCCTTGGCTGGCTCTGTTTGCCGCTGCTCCGCGCGCGCGTGCGAGTGAAAGTCGAACTATTAAACGCGCCGGTCGATGCTTTTATTTCAGAGCTTATCGGGAGAGAGTTCGTTGGACTACTACTTTCCATCGGTGGACGCCGATGATCAATTTCATCGCTGCGTTTCTCATTATCGCGAGGGGACAATACGAACGAACACCTGCTCTTCGCCAATCATCTTTTGCGAATGACATCTTTTTCTTCGCACTTCCAAATTTCTCGGTTATCCAATAGACAAATTGCGATAGACTGATTTCCTTGTGGAGCTTCGAACTTGTCTGGATTTTCGAGAGGTTGACCAAATCGTTTGGAATTGCTTGTCGAGGTTTTGGAAACGAACAAAGGTTTGCTACAGAATCCAGTGCGTAAAATTGAAGGTCGGCCATGAGGCAACAGTCAATGTCGTTTTGTATTAATTTCCTGACAAAAGTTACACACTTAAGCCAATGGAATCGGAAAGTGTTTAGCTTGGTATTACTGACAAAAATCTACCAATTTACATAAGACACTTGGAATATTAAAAAAAGAAAAAAAGGTACAGATCCATTGATAAAAGTACATTATCCATTTAGGAATAGCTATCTCGCAGCTTTAAAGCGATAGTCATCGCGCGCGCAAACTTTGCCGAGCATTTCCCCGCTGTCGAAAAAGTCCCAAGTCATTCGTAAATTGCAATCGGTCAATGGATAAGAGTAAGACAACAAAAGTTTTGCATAATACGGAAATCGCGCCGTATTTATCTGAAAATTGCACGTTTGCGACGGAATGGCGTTGCTGGAAAAGTCTAAGTGCGGCGGGAGGCAGAGGAAAAATATAAAAGGCAAAGTAGACGGGAAAAAGGAGAGCAGCATTATACGATCTTGGATAACAGGAGCGACGACCTGTGCGGATGCAGCGCGAGCGCGCGAGATAGGCGAAAGAACCGTTGCATGAATGATGGCGCGGCACGTGCTATCATACGAAAGTGAACGCGATCGAGATTCACTTTCCTCCGACCATCATCTCTCTCTCTCTCTCTTTCTCTTTTATACGACGTGGAATTAAAGCCGCCTCTGCGCCGACTACTGCATCTACTTGTTTGGTGAAATCTCCTCGATTCACTCGTCGATACATATTTGATTATCTCTTCTCTTTTATTTCTCTCGCTCGTTCGAATCAATTGTTTGGCTCGCGATCTTATCGCGTTAGGTAAAGTGTCGGTTTCTAGGTAAATAGTTCTATCAAAAGCTTTGCTATACATAGCTTTATTTTCTTACAATGTCACGGCGTTTTGTCATTCATTTGCATACGAAAATTTTCGATAGTTGTAATTTATAATGCAACCGTTTTGCCAGAAAAATCGCACGTCAATCGTGCATACGAAGGAAGCGTTGCGATGTATAAGCTTGGAACGATTAGCATTCAATTTTGTAATATACAGGTTTTACTCGAAAAAGTCAAGTAAAGAGAGAAAAGAAAAAATTAAATTTGCTTCACGCTCAAACGTATTTTGCAAATGTCTCACTTGGCGCATAAAATTTTTCCACTCTAGAAAGTAAATAGTTGCGAGCGCGACGCAATTTTCCAAGTCCCCGCTGCGACGTGCAAAACGGCCAACGCGCCAACTACGGAACTATAAATTAACGTTGATTCGTCAAATCGGTACTTTGTACATTATTTTGAAAGGACGCTTTAATAATATATTTTAGTTAAAATGTAACTTCGATAATTAAAATGTTGCTATAACCAATAGAAGAAAAAAAAAGACAATCTTGAAAAGCAAAAGAAAATACAAACGCACGACATTCCATCATAGCTTTCCCTCGTGCGGCGGTGCAAAATTATGTCATCGAGCAATTTCCTGTGCGCACTCGATGTCCATTAAACACACGGCGCGCTCATTTAGACACTTGGTAATTACGGGGAAGCATTGCAAAGCGCGCACGCGCGGCCGAAATCGCGCGCCTCTGCGATAATAAGTAGCGACGTCAGCGACGAATCAACCTCGCGACGCGACAAACTTTTGTGCAACTTCTTTTTCCCCTCTTTAACGACTCGCAGTTAAAGTGCAATCAGCATTAGCCAGGTGCATCCCCGAAAATCCGCTTCCGCAGCTGCGTATTAGCCACGCCACTCCCACTCTCCGCCGTGCGACGCGCACACGAGCGCGCAGTAGCGACTCTTTTTCTTTTTTTTCTACGCGCGAAAAATGAACGGCGCCGCTGGAGATTGATCGACTTTGACGCCGAAGCGCAGCTCTCTAGCAATAAATTTTGCACAATTCGTGAAATCTCTTTCGCAGCACGACTTTTTTTATGTATGCACTTTGCGGCTAATTAAATCGAGACTGCGCGTTCAACGTAGAAAGTTCTGCGTGTGTGCATTTAATTCCACTTATCCACAATGTTTAAATTAATACATTAGAGGCTGCTTGAGCATTCATTAGATTCAATATTGTCAAAGATGCGCGCGCTCGTAAGCGTGGAAAATCTGGTGCAAACGTGAAATCCACATGGCTGCTAGAGACGATTGCGAGAAATTCTAATTACCGACCACTCTCATAACTCCATATCTGATCCAGACAATGCAACGTGCACGCTCACACACACACACAAACGCGAAGTCCGTTTCGCCACGTCCTCTCCCACATTGACGCAACGATTGTCCAGCCGAGCGATATTAATGGAAAACGCGATGGTGACGCGCGCCTGTCTTTCTGCTTTTTATCTCGCGTCGACACTCTGCACTTGGCTGAACTACAAACGCCTGATTGGCTGAGATAACGCGTTGCTTTTTCTCGCGGTTCGCAAGCGCTGCGGATGACATTTTTTTTTCTTCGACGAGCGATATGTTTGGACCGACTGTGTTTTATTTATTTTATTTTTTTTTTTTTCGAGGGAGAGAAAACTTGACTGCACTTGAATTCTACTCGTTACGAAACGGATTGCGTTCGAGAATTCACGAACAAACGGCCACAGTTGCACTTTCTCTACGCAGGAAAGCTGGTCTTTCGGTGATGCTGCGCTGGATTTCAGCGTATTCTTTTCATTTGCGCGAGGCAGCTTGGATCGTCGATAACGTTCCAATTTTCAATAACACGTTAACAGAGGAAAGATTATTGCGTGTAGTCGTGTCACAACTCATACTTTGCGTTAACGATAATTCTGCTTTCGTTCGCAGGGACCAAGAATGTACCATTCGGATAATTCGGGAGGATGAAAAAAGCAAGAGCCACGTAACTTTAAGAAGGAAAGTATATAATTCAGGTGTGCAGTCGAATACCTGGACTCGTGTTTGTACTGAACTGACTCGAAACTTTTTCACTGTGGAATCGATAAAGCTCTCGCGATAATCTAATTGAGATTTCATTTAATTAACCGCGCAAACGATAAACGAGCAATAGATCTCCTTAATTAGATCTGGACGCGGTATTTTTGCAACATTTACAAACGATTTCGGTTCCCAGCTCAGCGCACACGAGCGCGGCACTGTAAAACATGTAAGGAATACGATATAGCTAATTCCATTCGTAACTTTTACTTTCGGTGAATGTCTCTTTCGCGGAGGTTTCTTAGGTGAAGTTCACGTGGCTCAGGGAATTCCACGTAGTAATTTGACGATTTACATAACACGTTGACAGTCAGATCGTCGGATCAAGTTCAAGCTTTGTGAGATGAAATCTCGCGAATCATTTGCTACGTTTCACCGCGAAAGAGTTGAGAAACAAAGGGGTTCAATCGATGCGGTATGCGCTTATCGAGCACATAATAGCCGTAAATCAGGAAAGGGAGAGTCATGCATGAGAATCTCGTTGATCGATAAGCACACGTATACGTGGCAGTGCTGAAAATGGTTTCCCAGCATGCGACCTAAACAACTCGACACGCGTTCCTTCTTTTTTTTTTCCTCCTTCGCATGCAAACCATATAGCGCTCCCATTCGCATCGCCGCGGCTGAAAACGTAATGGCAAGCTTCGCGGAGTTCACGCGACAATTGAGTTCGCATTTCCGTTCGCCATATCGGCTGAAGAGAACAAAACGCCGACTGCGGAAGGCATTTCGAACTCGAAAGATGGATAAATTGTAGGTACGCCAAAGCGGCAAACAAGTGGGTTTTGCACGTCGCGTCGGCTCGATTTTTCCCGTTCACGTGGAGTTTGTCGATCGTCGCCGAGGACTCGCGCGAGACGGAGCGAAACCGCGAGAGCTGACCGTCCGAGGGCCGAAAGCGCGCCACCGCTGGCTTATTCAATGTGGTAGAGCGACTCGTTACGGGCACAGACGCGCCTGCATTACGGTATAAATTGAAAGTTAGAGAGCACGTACCTTGCGCGAATTGAATGGCTCGCGCGATCGGCGCATAAGGTTAGGGGCGATGATGTAATTCCGTCGGATTACAAGCCTTTCGATTCGTTTGTTGCAAGAAGCGAGGTGCATGTGCGCGCGTGCCTAGTTCATTTTTTTTTTTTTTTCGTTTCGAAAAGAAAAACCAATGTGACTTTATTTCTCGAACGACCCATTGTCGCATTCAGGAAGCATTATCTTGTACGGGGGAATTAGGCACTCTATTTTCGCATTTCTTTTTGCTTTTACGTACATTATTTTATTTTATTTTTTGTTCCTTTCGTCAAACTTTGGAAAGACTCGCGATTTCGTGAATTGCGAAATCAGCTGCGACGTAATTCGACAGAAGAAAGGAAGCACTCGATCGCTTACGTAATTTAATAAATCAATCTGGTCTCGCGATGTTCCGCTAAGAAAGAAAGAAGAGAAAGAAAAAAAAAAGGATAAATCCACGACGCCGAGCGGCGCGTCTTCGCATTTCATAACGCCACGCCGGCGCTGGTTTTCTAGATTATACACCGATTCCCGTCGGCGCGCGTTTTTCCTGGTTCACGCCTGGGCGCTCGCGGATTCGCCTGCGGCGCTGCACACACGCCTCCCCCATTTGTTTTCAGCCGTTCCTCGACAGCCACCGTGGCGGCGGAAGGCTCGCGGAGAGACGAAACGATACGCACTTTTACTTTCGCCCGTGAGCTCAACACCTTTCGTTGCAAACATCTCTCTTCTCTCTCTCCCTGTTCTTTTTTTTTTTTTTTCTTCTTTTGCCCCTTTTGTCTCGAGTTTCGTTTCGTCTTTGTATCGCTCTTTTTCGACTTTTCAAGCTCGATCCGGATGTGCGGATGACTTTGCCGCGTTCAAACTTCTCGCGCATTCACAAGCCACGAGGCGGATCTCGACGAGTCGGTCGTGTCAAATGAAAGGGTATATAAATAAATACGGCTACAAAATGAGTGGTCCAATGTTGACACGCGCGACGGACTGTCCGGTCGCTCGTACATGTATTTTATGAGTTGGGCGCCCTGGCATTACAAAATTACGCCAAACTATAGCAACTAATCATGCAGGCTTTTAATTATGTAAGCGAACGAATCGGGGTCAGATATCGACTGCGGGGTCCATCGCAGTGGCCGCTGCGTTACTCGAACGGTCGTTTATATCGACAAAGGATGACGACGCAAAGTTTCTGACCTGGATACCAAAATAAAGTAACCGGTCGCGAAAAAAATCATTCGCTGCTGCGCGCTTCTGATTAAAGTTGGATCTTGCGTAGACGTATTATGCACAACGTGGCTATCGAAATGAGAAACTTCGATGTTAATAAAACGGGTTTTCTTGACGTGCAGCGTTCAAATTTTTAAATGATCGCGATAAGCGCACGTCGCTTTCGAATTTTTGTTCGAGATGGAAAGGTATCTCCAAGAATTAATCGATTAGCTATTTTGCAGGCAATTCGATTGCTGTGTCAATAAATTGACGGTCAGTAGGCGAAGTCGAGTAAAAGAAAGACTATTATCAGCGACACGAGTCCTCCTCACCTGTCCTCTTCGCTGTTGAGTACTTTTCGAAAGCTCTCTCTCTCTCTCTCTCTCTCTCTCTCTCTTATTCGCGATGAACTTGCGGCTGAGTCGTCTGCATCTGAAGCCGACGCGACTGGCAGCCGCTGGAATCCCGTTGGGACTGTTTACGAAAGCCCACGCGCGAAAGCACCGATTGGCAAAGGAGAAGTAAGGATAAGAAAGAAGAAGGCAGGAACCGGTCTCGCGTACAGCTGTGCTCGGCGAACAAAGCTCTCGGACGTGCGAAAAGGTGTTCACCTTCGCCGAGGAAGGTTCGCGCGGAACGCCTCGATTAATTAGCCGGCACGTAACTGGCTCCTTTGTATCGCGGCAGGCCGCGAGCCGATGGCGCGTCTAACGTCGCGAGGGCACGGACGCTCGATCCGGCATTGTCGTTTCGCAACCGGCCGTTTCGCAAGGCGCGTCGCGCGCGCTCGCGTCTCGGACCGCTCTGAATTCGGATCGGCGCTCGCGGTTTGCGTCAGCCTCGGCGCCGGCCCTTTCCGACGGCGGCCGAGACGCGGGCCCGGACCGAGCAAGGCCGCGGCCGGGACGAGGAGCTCGAGGCGGCTCGGCAAAGGCTGCCAGCCGGAACGCGGGCGGCGGCTGCGGCGGCTGCGGCGGCTACGGCGGCGCGCGAGAGCGAGAGAGCAGCGTATCGCGCTCCGCCGAGGTGAGGGAAAGTGCCTTCGGTGCCTTATTATGTCGGCTGGCTCGCGGTGCTCCCGGTATATAAGCCGAGCCGCGGGAAAACTCGAGCCAGTCAAGTGGTCCCACAGCACCACACTTGCGAGCGCGCGCGCGAATCTCGAACGATGAAGTTTAAGGTAAGTGGCATCGGCCCTCGTCCTCGGCCCGTTCTCGAGTGTGACGGCGGAGTGAAACTGACTGCCGCCGCGCGCCGGCAGATGTGTCGATTTCACGTCGAGAGCACTCGCGACGCTGGGGCGCGCCAAGTCCGAACGGAACGGTATCGGATCGCGTGCGCGCGGACGTTAAGCGGCTCGCGATCGCTCGCGATTGCCCGCGGTTTTCTCGCCGGTAATTGACGCGAGCTCGGAGATAGCAGTGCTCCTCGGCGGCGGCAATCTCGCCAGCCGCTTCGCTCGTTTCGCCGCTCGCTCCTCGTCGGCCGACGTCGACTAACGAATTGCTCTCCATTCAAATTGCAGACTTGTCTGGCCCTGGTGGTGGTGGTGGCGCTGGCTGCGCTTGCGCGCGCCGACCAAGAGCCGGCGAAGAAGGTGAAGCGCGGCTACGGCCACGAGTACATCGGCGACGTGCACGAGCACCACGAGCACGTCAAGACCGTGGAAGTCATCAAGAAGGTGCCGGTGCCGGTGGAGCACGTGAAGCACGTCCCGTACACGGTGGAGAAGCACGTCCCGGTGGAGGTCAAAGTGCCGGTCCCGCAGCCCTACACCGTGGAGAAGCACGTGCCCTACCCAGTGAAGGTTTTCGTGAAGGTGCCAGTTCCCGTGCCGCAACCCTACACCGTGGAGAAGAAGATACCGTACGAAGTGAAGGTCCCGGTGGACAAGCCCTACGAAGTGAAGGTCCTCGTGCCGCAGCCCTACACCGTCGAGAAGCACGTCCCGTACGAAGTGAAGGTTCCCGTGCCGCAACCCTACACCGTCGAGAAGCATGTGCCCTACCCGGTGAAGGTGAAGGTGCCGGTGCCCCAGCCCTACACCGTCGAGAAGCACGTGCCCTACGAAGTGAAGGTCCCGGTCGACAAGCCGTACCCGGTCCCAGTGCCCAAACCCTACCCCGTGACGGTCGAGAAGCCTTACCCGGTGACCGTCGAGAAGCACGTGCCCTACGAGGTCAAGGTACCGGTCGACAGGCCCTACCCAGTTCCAGTGGAGAAACCGTACCCCGTGCCCGTCAAGGTCCCGGTGCCCAAGCCCTACTACGTCCACAAAGAGGTGCCCTACGCGGTTGAGAAGCCAGTGCCGTACCCAGTCAAGGTACCAGTCGACAGGCCATACATCGTCGAGAAGGCCGTGCACGTTCCAGTCGAGAAGGAAATCCCAGTGCCCGTCAAGGTGCCCTACCCAGTCCCGGTCCACGTCAAGGAGGAGCACCACCACCTCCACGAGCCCGTCAGCCACGGCTGGCAACCGTCCCACGGTGACTGGGAATAGATCGATCGACTTCGTTTCCGCTAGCCTCCAGTCTCTCGCTAGCTGGTAGGTCAATTATAAGCGAGACGCGAGAACGGTTGGGATCCACCACCACGCGACGCTTCACGGTTCGCGCGCCCGTTGCGACACAGTGCAGCCCCGAAGGATTGCCGGCTGCTTTTGCCCAACCCCGGCAACGATGCCCAAGACTCGTTGTACAGCTCTGCCCCGTCGGCGCTCCGTTGCTAAATCGTCTCTCGGGCTCGCAATTATCAAGCTAAAGTCTGGCGTGCGTTCCTTTACAATCCACAGCTTTTCTAGAGTAGCCGAACCGGTGCACCGTGCAAACGGCGATACGCGATGGTGTGGCGCCAATCGATACGCGAACCCTTCCGCGCGACGTGTAAATAAACAAAGAGGTATGCTCGCTGATGAGTCAACTTTTTTTCTATTATCTCTTTAGTATTGTATTCTTTTTTTTTATATATTTTGCGCGTATCCTTGAGACCTGGGCCTCCAAAGCGAAATAAGCGACGCAACAGCGACTCTCTACCTTGTGCTCTACCTATTGCTTCTCTTTTCCATTCTATTTTCTCTTTCTCGATACACATATACATGTACGGAAATTCGATTTCTTTTTTCTTTGGATACTTGTAAAACTCGCTTGCCACGAGGTCGACATCGCAAACTATAGCCTTCTATTTCGACGAATGTAATCGAGGCGTATAACGTGTAAGCGAACCGAAATTCGCATTCGACGTTATATCATTTTTTTGTACTGTGCAGATTGAATAAAAGAAACCTCACACGAAAACCAAAAGACGAGTGACCGAAAGGTATATGTCTGTGCGATTTCACCCTGCCACCATGCTCTTTAGCAAGTGAAAATTCACGATACATGAGATAGCGATCGAACGCCGCTGCCACAACCCAACCCAACCCAACCTTTCCAGATTCCCGGCAATTAAGAGGCACGCGCCGTGGTTACGCCTCATAAACGGGCCGATAACCTATGCAAGTTTCCAATTTCGTTTGTTTTATTGTTTTACGTCGATCGCGTCTATCGAAGCGGTAAATTGCGTTTGTTTTTCTCGCGCTCAAAGTCATGGCTTCGTCCGACGTCCTTGAGCTTTGGATAAAAAAATGAACGCGATACATCGCGGAAGTAGCGAGGGAAACGAGAAAGAAAAAGGACTGGAATTTCCGCGCCTTTCGCGAATCTTAATCGTTACGAGAGCGCAATTAAGGAGCAGCGCCCCTCCCCGGGCGCCTTTTATCTCGCAGTCGCGATATACGTACGCGCGCTCCCAAGAAAGTCGCGCGCTTTCTCTCGCGCCGCGGCGAGTTTCTAGACTCCGCGGCTTCCACGTTTTGTTCTCATTGGCACTTGTGTGCGTGCGTGTACGCGCGCAACGAACGATCTCGAAGCCGCTCGCCGGCGGGAGCTTTCGCGACGCATACACCACCCGCCGCGGTTACTTAAGCGCTCCGAGCTTTCTAAGGCGACGGAAATGCTACGCGCGCGCGCGTAACCGCGTCTTCCCGTGTTTATCGGGTCAAAATCATTTTCTCCCTTCGCCACGCGCAAATTGAACATTACGATGCCAGCCGGACTTTTGTCAATTTGCTCCGATGATACGTTATTACGCGTTTCTCCGCGACGCGTACGCGCCACGTAACGCGAAAGTGCCATTACTTTTATTTTCGTTTGCCAACCTTATCGTCATGCTGAATTTTTCGATAAAACTGCTTCTTCTCGTAATTAAGGCTCGTGATTTTCATTTGAATCCAGTATTTTTACATAACTCTGGCGATCAGTGCTCGATGTGGTTTTATTTTTTACTCGGCGCATTCCGCGCGTAAACCGAAAATATAAAGTTATAATTTACGAGCTTGTCGGGTCGTTGCCGCGAGTGCGATAAATTCATCTCTTCATATTTTTCCAACTTGTATTTTCTTTGCTCGTTTATTCATTTTCCTCGAATAATTAATCAGTTGCGAATATACGTTACTCTACGTTATTGATACCTTTTGTGAAAGGCTCCAAGACCAATTTCATTCTTTACTTCCTTACTCCTTTACGAATAAAGATAATTGCAGTATATACCACTAACGAGCTTTTATTTTGATAATTGAATAAAAAAAAGAGAAGGGTTTCCAGACTCAATTAATAAATTTGAAAACGCAATTGAAAGTTATTTTTAATGAGTACCGCTGTACAGCGTGCGCCTGTACTTTAATGGATTTTTAATTACGGATTAATTGATAGATTTCTATGGTTTTACAAAATTCAGCTACGATTTCCAACGGAAGGCAAACTACTCATTATGAATCTTTTGAAACTAAATGTAAGTTTTTTTCTGGTCCTTTATGAATTAGCTCCTACTAAGCTTGCTACATCCCAGATCGCCACTAAACAACAAGCACTTTCGAAACTTGGACATTCAACTGCGAAAACAAGTCGGACTTCAACTGTCCAATCGCCATTACGAATTTGTTGTCGGCTACGAGCGCGCGATTTTCGAACCCGCCGGCGAACAAGTCTCGCGTACGTTAATTACGTTAGAATTTCCTCGTAAAGGTGTATGCAATATAGCGGTTATCTAGCGTGAAAGCGAAGGGGGAGGGGGGGGGGGGCGACGAATCCGCCATGCGTGAATTACGACGAGCGCACGGTCTTCCTTCCGTTACCCATCGAGGATACTCCATAACTTCCGCTTTTCGCGCCCGTTGCTTTATGATTTATCGGCGCCCATTATCCACCGCAGCGATCCATTGATTTTCGTGCGGCGAAGCGGAGCTCGGTCCTGACCGAGGGAAGGCAGGAACAGCCAAGAAAAGAAGAAAACGAAATGAAAAGGAGGTGCGTTCGATCGAAAGCGGAACGACGTCGAGAACGGAAGCGCCGACAGGTACAGCGGCCGTGTATAACAAGTAAAAGCGCGTTTCGTCATCGCAATCATCATCGGCCGCGTCTAGCGCGTCATCCGCGCCCGAGCTGGCCGGCGCTGAAATGCGCGTACGTTCGCGCGATCGGCGCGCTTCCGCAAACAAAAGTGCTCTCGCAGCCGTTGCGCAAGCTCGTCAACGCCGTCGGCAGTCGGCCGGAGCGAACGCAAGAATGATTGACTGCCTTCTGCCGCTGCTCAGGAATTTTCTCATGAGCTGCGTATTATGCATTGTTGCTGTGAGCCGCGTGCGCGCACACATGCGCACACACCACTTGCGGAAATCGATCGGCTTGTTTGTTAAGGCTCCACTCTACGGTTCGCTTTGAATGCACTGTTGCTCGCAAGGGAATTATGATGCTTGAGAAGCGCGCTTACTTCGCGAGTATTGCACGTAAGCTCTGTATGCGTGATTTTTCGCAATTTCTTTTCTACTGCACTCTTTATTTCGGTCGGATGTTGGTAATTGTTTTACCGCCGGCAATTGTAGATTCGAAATTCTAACCAATTTCCAAGAGTTTTTTTCTTTGTTGGGCTAATTGCTGGTTCAACCGTGATAACCAGCTTCAATCAAACATCTAACGTTAATCTCTGACCGCGTAGGAAAGTTAAAAATGACAGACCTCAAAGTGTAACAAATCGAAAATACGTACGTACATGGGTACACTTGAATGATAGGTAAATAAGAAATGGCCAATTTGTACGCTGTACGTTTCAAACTAGTGACACTGTCGATAATATCAACGTCATGTCGGCGCAGACAATTTCGAAACTCACAAAGAGAACGGGGGTTGGGTTGGAATTCCGTGACTTTGGTACGCGTTCTGTACACGGTAATGTACGCATTGCGGCTTGGTAATAACTAACTACTATTCAATCTCAAAAATACACATGTCTTCGGCCAATGTCATGCCAATATTTTCCAGTTTGACTAGTAGTTATTACCATAGCGTGCTATATACAGTATAGTCATAGAATCCTAGCGGAGCTGTAAACAAATATTCCGCAAGTGCATTTATACTCGTTCTTCGTAATTGTCAACTAGTTCTGTCGCGATGAATATATATGGAGATCTGAGAAACCGCAAAAAGTTCGCATGGGACGTCCAAATGCACGACCTCGCATTCAAACAAGTCGGTGAGTTTCTAACCTTGTCGGCGTTTACAGCATTCGGTGCAAAGTGGCAGTTAAAAGTATACGCGAGAGGACTGGACCAGAAAGATCGCGATTCCGTGTCGTTGGTTTTACATATGTTGGATTGTGGAAAAACAATCGAAAGGGAATTGGAGACTACTATATTATTCGACTGTAATACGGGTTTGGCACTGGCACCGAGGAACTTCCAAACGAACGATCATCGTCCAGATAGCAACACGTGGGAGTTCAGAAATCTCTGTCGCACTGAAATTTTTATGTCGACTTTCATGCATTACCAGCAGAGCGAGATGTTGAGTATTGAGTGTAATTTCGTAGCGATTGCTCCCATGGCCATTTTAAATCCAATAAACCTCGAGGGCGACGTCGTCTTTTCTATCGGAAACAAGTATATATGCGCTCACAAAATGGTGCTGGCCAATAAGAGCCGGATTTTTGCCACGATATTTCAGTACCAGATGAGAGAAAACGTCAAGAATGTAATAAAGGTTTGCGACGTCGAATACGACATCATGTTGGCAATGATCCATTTTATTTACTCAGGAACTGTCCACAA
Organism: Phymastichus coffea; assembly: GCF_024137745.1. NCBI lineage: Eukaryota > Metazoa > Arthropoda > Insecta > Hymenoptera > Eulophidae > Phymastichus > Phymastichus coffea. The sequence goes on from NW_026706922.1 coordinate 66,510, forward strand.
CATTCAAAAAACGATCGCACCTTTGTTGGCTGTCGCTAACAAGTATGAAATAAATGATCTGAAAACCCATTGTGGCGAGTATCTCGCACAAAATCTGTCCGTGGAGAACCTTGACTTGTATCTATCTATGGCGAAATATTACAATATTGAATCGCTCAAAATGAAGGCTGTGGAATTCATAATACGTAATGGAAGTAAAATCATATTTACTTCCAGAATACTATCAATTGTTCAGTCGAATTCCGATGTAATCCTTAACCTTATTCGGAATTTGTCAGAGAGGTATTTACCGTGAAAATCATCCTAATAATTTTCCGCAAAATGCTCTCCGGTTATCTTTTTAAACATATTATTTGACTTTGTTATTTACTTATTTAAATAACTCTTATATCCGTAACATTAAACATTACTCGAAAGAGTATGAATTATCTATTAATAACAAATTTCATTTTCAAAAACAATTGAATTATATTTTCAACGAGTTTTGGCGTTGTCGATGTAACCAGAACCCCGTAATATATCGAATTTAATGGTGATTATATTGTCCAAGTTCTATTTTTCGCAATATACATCTAATTAGTTGTTTGTATGAATATACATGTATTAAATTATATTGACAGATGAATTGTTTCGTTTTATTGTATTTTTCATTATTTGCAATTCCTGGGAAAATCAATACAAAACCAATAAAATTTGAGACGAGTCGTGCTTTCGTTATTGTTTATGTTTGTACGTCATGATCCAGTGTTGATTTCCTGAAATTATTTAAAACGAAGAGAAGCGTTCAAACCGAAATTACGTGTATTCTGACGGATGCAATAGCGGTAGATGCATAATAGCTCTCTCTACAGATATGTACGTTTCAAGTTTTTTCCGCTCTAGTTCGCGGCATGACGTTAATTATATGCAGATTTATCTATGATTCGGCGATTAGGAGAGTTCGCGAATAGTATTGTATTAACAATTACGCTCAAGTGACTCGACCGTCGTAAAATCGACGACCAAGGCAATATTAAAAATGTCAAATATAGAATTGAACATTATAGCTTGGCTTTGTGCGCGCTGGCAAACAATCATCGAGCGAATGAAAGCTCGCCGAAATCTATATATATTAAGCCGGGGGTCACAATAGCTAGACGCCTGCAGGCGAAGTTGCTCTCTGGGTATTAGCGCGACTGCGGATAGCGCGAGCGAGCGAGAGAGTGAGGCGAAGGCAATTATCGCGGAAGCGAAACTTGAACGCGGCGGTAGAGAGCGAGTGTCGGCTGTCTGATACGGGACGAGAGAGAGAGAGAGACGGGTCAGGTCCCTGGGGATTCTCAGCTATACTCGAACGGGATCCCCGAAGCTCTCTCTCTCTCTCCCAGTTAATTACAAAGTCCTTATACCCATTGGCTCCGCCGTAGACGGTCCCTCTCGCTCCCTGCCCTTTGTCACCACTCGCTCGCAATTCACGCTTCTTCGCGCCTTATGCACTTTCGTCCGCGATCCCTTATCGCTTCGATCGCGCGTCGACTCTTTTACGCTCGGACGGCTCGAGCGGGTCTCGGCTCCGAGGCGGACGGGTGTTGCGCGCCGAGGATTGCCAAAGCGCACGCCTGAAAAGCAAAACAAGTTATCAAGTGCTCGCGTTTGATCGCTTTTTCGACCGAGAGCGTGTTTATACCTTCGGCAGGACGATCTCCGCAGCTCTCGTTACGTAAAATCGCACAGTCCCTCTTTGCAAGCCACAACAGGTTCTCGACTTATTATTCAACGGAGGGCTCGCGTGCACTTCGGACTACATGTTGCGTCACGATATCTTGCGCACATAATGCATCGGAGGCTAAAGTGCTCCATGTGAGTAAAAGGACTTGGCGCGCGTTGCCTAATATTGTAAAACTTCCCTGTCTTTCGCTTTCACACCTTAATACGCCTCTCTCTCTCTCTCGCACGTTTGAATTTCAATATACCTACCGCTTTTTTTTGTTTTGTTCTTCTACGTATATATGTAACGCGCACCACGGGGAACGCGGTAGCTTTCTCTTTTTATTTTTTTTTTTTTTTTTTTTTTAAGAAGTCGCAATTATCGCAAAAGTTCGTTTTATTTGTCCTCCGAGAATCATTTAAATGCACAAAGTCTGTTGACCGTGCAATTACAGATACAAGTTTGTTCCTGTAATTGCTAGCGGAGCACCGAGCGCGAGCGCAGTGAGCTGTTTGCAAAACTAGCATTCGAAAGTTTTCTATAATTCACGCGCGTATGCATTTCGGTATCGAGGGAGCAATGGGCTATTAAACATTTAGTTTTCCTCTGTTGAAACGACTCGATCGTCGATTTTCGGCACATGGCTTTCTAATTGATGCGAGCAGAGCGAGAAGGGAGGGGAAGGGGCACAGAATGCAACTTGTCGATAAACTTCAAGGCCTTGGCATGTGTCCTTCGCGATGATATACGAGCCCATGCTTGTCCGTCATTAACGACTCGTAAGATCGTAAAGAAAAACAAGTTTTGGACTCTGGTGATGCGATCGATATTAATTAATGACAAACCGTTGAGGCGATGAAACAAGGAGTTGCACTGCGATAACAATAAGCAGCCGTAATATCCGTTATTAACCTATCAATCAAGCATCAGCCGCGCGCGAAATTTCCCATAATGTCTCTTCTGCGCAGCGAAGCCCTGCAGAAATCCTTTTCCGGGCGATAAAAGCGTCTCCTCCTTCTCTCGCGCGTTTTATCTATTTTAAGCGTCGTCTCCCAATCATCGGGTGTCAGTCCTCTCACTCCCTCGAGAGGGGGAGCTTGCGCGAGGCGACGCTCGTGAAAATGGAATAATCTCGGCAGAGCTGAAAGGCAAGCGGCGAAAATTAATTATTGATTTCGGATACGCCGCGGCTTTTAATCGAATGTGCGGCTGCAACGTCGCGCCCGCACCGAATATTGCCACTCCCCGCGTGAATGCTTTGCTCGGATTCTCGCTCTTATTTTTTTTTTCTTTTTTCTTTTTTCTTTTTTTTCTCTTTTTTTCCTTTTTGTTTTGTTTGGCGAGTCTGAGCCTTTTCATATTCGAGTTTACGGATATGCGGGCGGGAGAACGTACTCGTCTAAGCAATCGATGCGGCCAGATAAGTCTTCAAGTTTAATTTTTTTGAGCTTAGTTAAAAAAATCTTAGTTCAACTATTCATCTGAAATTTTGTTTTTAATTTAAGAACATGTATCTGACCTTAAAATAGCAAAATTCTTATTTTAAGCCCTTTTTATAATTATCTATAGATCTACAGAACAATGAGTAATTTTTGCTACAAGATGTAGTCTCAAATAAATATCACCAAAGAAAAAACGATTTCATTTTTTTAGTACTGTCCAAGTACTGCTGCATATACTCGATACTGTGTTGAATATTACTGTCTTTTTCTCGTTTATCAGTGTCCGATATTTTGTGTTATATATATACACATATAATTTTGTATATACTTTTTTTCGGTTTTCCGGACACCTTAGTCATCTATTCATTAAAGATTATTAAGTTCTAAATTAGATTAACTACGCAAAGGTGAAATTTCATTATCACGAATAAAATATTTTTTGTAACATTCCATCATACATTTCAAAATAATCAAAAATTGTTCGTCCGACGGTACTTGTTATACGTCTTTTCGAACATTTTTTGCGAGTACTGGCTAAATATTAGCTCAGACAGATTTGCCAATTAAATGGGACCGTATTATAAGTGTACTTTTTCGAATGAAACCGCCCTAAGTCGATAAAACCGTTCAGGAAATACGTTGATGCAAACAGTCTTATTTTAAGTTAACAAGAAAAATAAAGTTTCTTTTCTTGAAAGAAACGAACTTACATTGTAAATGCTTTATTTTACTCGTATTTTGTTCTTCTTTTAATTTAACAAACTCTGTCACGAACGAGCAGACATGTGGACACGAGGAAGTACTAAACTTTCATAGATTTTGGCATGAATGAGTAAACTATTGAGTATAGTTTATTAAAAGTATAAATATCAATTGAAACGCGCTTTTTCATGTACGGCTATTTTTGAATTTATTAAAACGTATGTATTTTTTGATAATGATAAAAAATGATAGTTGAAAATATAAGTCATGAATGAAATAACTTATGGTTCGTAAGGTGCTGAAGGAGACTAGGAGCTGTTCAACTTTCGGCGGATACTAATGTCTTGTTAGATGAGCCCGAAATGTTTGATCTAGACCTTAAAGAATCTTCAGAACTTGGTAGACTTTCGATCACCTAAATAAAGTAAATAAAAATGAAGTGTTAGTGAATATGCGAAAATGAAAGATGACAAAGTAGTGAGCTAAAAAAAAAGTAAATGAAAAACGTTAAAATTAATATTCTCAGGCCCAACATATATTAAATAGACATTGGAGAGGATAATATATAAATTCTATATAATATGTAAATGAATATCTATTAAAATTTTATGAAACTCTACAATGATTTTATTATAGTTTTTTCGCTTCCTCTTTCAAAAACTTAATGTAAGAAAATCCTGTATAATCGTGACATTCCCTGCCCAATGGTGAGAAGTAAAATTGATTTGCTGGGTAGAGGGTGACTTGCAGCTTAAGCACATTTAACTGAACTTTTGTTAGATGCACAAATTGATTTTCGATACTTATGCAATGTCCTTAATCACCTCCTGTAATTCTTCTTTTGTAAACATGTGGAATTTTGTCTCCGGAGTCATTGACATCACTTCAATATTTGTGTCATTGAGCTTCTCCTCCATTACTTGCTTTAGAATTTTCAATGCAGCCTTTGTTGCTTCTTTCAGTGTCATCGACTGCAAAGAGAATTGTTAATTAATAACATCATTGTGATTAACATGATCAGTAATTGTAAAAACATAAATATTCTAGACTGTATTATCAATCCACAAAAATGCGTGAAAAATTTCAATTTGTTAGTTCTTTGTCTGAATAAAAGAAAATTTACCTTGTGATAAACTTCTTGAAGTGACTGTTGCGCACCTTCACTTCCAGATCCAATAGCCTTAGCATCATACTGTACAAAAGTTCCTGAAGGATCCATGTGGAATAATTGAGGTCCTTTCTCATCAATGCCAGCAAACAAGAGAGCAACCCCAAATGGTCTGGACATCGCGCTGCCATCATCATCGCTGTCTCCAAACTGAATGGCCAAGTTTGATACAGCTTGAGTTGCAGATTCCACAGTCATTTTCTCATTATAAGTAAACCAATGATTCTGACACTCTACTCTTGCTCTATCAATCATTGTTCTTGAATCTGCCATCAGACCAGATGACACACAACCAATATGCTTATCAATTTCAACAATTTTTTCCACCATTGTCGGCTCCATCAGAAAAGATGTAGTACGTTTCTCTACTGCTAAAACTACACCTTCAGAAGTGCAGATTCCAATAGCAGTCCACCCAAGTTTAATTGCCTCAATGGCATACTCAACTTGGAACAATCTGCCTTCAGGTGAAAATGTATTCACACCACGATCGTATTCTGAGCGGGTTAGGAACATCTATAAATAAAACACCATTACTGTATTTATTAATTTAACTAGTTACATTTATAAATTAATTCAATTAATAAATCATGACTTTCAGGTTATCACAGTATCACTTTAAGATATATTGCTTTTCACAAAGTTAACCTACTTGAAATTTTAATCTACTGAGAAACTATTAAGAATAACATTTTACAAATTATAAATACAAAGATGAAGTAAAGTTTATTTACATTCGACAATGAAAAATCATGTCTCTCATAGGTTAATTTTGAATGACATTGCAGATTTACTGGCAGTTTTATGAGAAAATAGATTAAAAAATTTTGATTTAGAGACACAATTAAACGATAATGTTCAAGATTAAAATTATACCTTGACTAATCTTTGTAACAAAACAGCTACTTCGAAGAAATAAATAACAAGCCACTACTGTCTCTTTACAAACGTAGAATCACGGCTCGGCTATGACAACATGCATATAGTTTTTGTAGCGATGTCGTTCTTTCTATATTCTCTGCCGATATTCTCTTGCAGCGCCGCCGCAGAAATCCTTTCGGTTGAAGGTTGAACTGAACTGTTGAAGTTGAATCGTCGCTGACCGCTGTCATACAGTGGAGTGTTGATATAGTTTGGCAGCACTGTTGTTCATACACTATTAATTTACTGTTAATTTATTTAAATATTACATGTAATTAATTGTGCTATTAGAAACAAACTTAGTTTTTGATGTAACAATAATATACGCCTTATACATGTACAAAGAGCGTCACTTTGACAATGAAGTATATGTATAGATATGTACATTCAAAATTACTGTCACAAGTTTTGTTGGAAACATTAACAATATATAACAAAAAAAACTTTTAGACAGATCAGTTTTATCAGTTAAACTTAAATGGTTCATCATAAATATTAAATTAATAGTATAATCTCTGAAACATATTAAAATTACTATAAATTCATCTTTTCCTCTGTAATATCTATAGTTGTATTATTTTGCGAATAAAGTTTATATCTTTTTTAGAATCTACACAGAAAAAACATCTTGTAAAAAAATATGTTCATCTGAAATTTAGGAAATTTATAGTTTTATAGTTTTAGTACAAATGAAATGATCATAATATAGTATATAATTAATGAGGTGCACAGAATCAGAAAAATGTCCTTATAAAATAAAAATCTTATAAAATAATCATAATATTCGTGAAATCGCATTCTCTAATTAAGATAATCAATTGGCAGCTGCCTGCTCCTTAAACCAAACTGATTTTTTATGTCTTATTCAATTAGTTAAGATAAATAAATATCGTATTTATGCTGTATATTAAAAGTTATTTTTCGAATAGACATACGCCTGCACGAAAATTTTATACACATTCGAACAGCATAGTATATAGGAAATAGAGAATATTATCACTTATCATTTGTGTATTAATTTTTCATTTTTTATTATTTTTAATAATTATTCCAATACCACCGCCTATTATAAAATATTTTTTAAATACAGTGTTAAAATTAATTGTGTAAAACATTTTATCAGCGCAATTACTAAATCTAGCTATGCTAGACAATACATATTTCACATTAATAATCAGTTTCCAAGACGATTTCAAACTTTGGCGTTTGTCCTTGTAAATGGTTATGCGCGATCATCTATATAGATATAGTTTCCATGGTTATGCGCGAGTGTAGGTTGCGTTGCGCTTGCGTTTCGCGAATTCAGTGCCGTTCTTGTGCACCTATCAAATAAAGAAAAGAAGTATAATAACTACTCCTCGCCTTCTCTTGAATCCTCAGTTCTCACCCTTACAAAGAGCATTAAAGATCGAGTAGGCGAACGCATAATTTCCACTCACGTGAGATAAAGTAAGAAGATTTTCGACGTAGTGGAAGGTTTCTTTATTTATGTGAGTAGATGATTTTCTTTATTATAATTGAACCAACTCAAGGATCGGCATATTTTATTATTATTGCAGTGAAGACTGAAGAACACTGCTAAAAGTTAGATATTTTAAAAATGGAGTCAAATGAGAAATTAGTATTATGCATGGAAAAAAAAGACTGGGACACTTTGGTGACTATTTTGAAACCTAAAGACTTTTGTGGTGATATTCCAAGGTAAGATATTGTCTAAAAGTGGAAAAATTTACGTGCTAAACTTGAATTTTTGATTTTTCAGAACTTTTGACGATTTTTACAAACTTCTCAAAGTAGCTGAACTCTTGACTGAAACAAATATTGATCTCCCAGAAAAAATAAAAGCTATACTTCTCAAGTGTGTGGCTAATTCATGTGTCAATGGATTTACAGAAAAAGCATATACTCTGAGTGATGTTGCAGAACAAAGTAACTTTTACAGACAGATATTAAGTAAAGTTTCTGAATGGACTAGCGATGGACCATATCCATTCCACATAAATTTTCCGTATGAAGGTGTTGTAAGATGGGCAATACAAACTATTGTCGATTATTCAGAAGATAATAGAAAATTGAATGAAGAACAGATAGAAGTGTTGCGTTTGAGCTTGCAATTGCTGTGCAATTTTTTCACGTTTGCATTTAATATTGAAAAATCAGCTAATGCAGATCTCTTTATGACATACATTAAAGATAAAAAATTCAAAGATACAATCATGTAAGTACTAAAAAATTTATATTACTTTTTAATTTATGATAACAATTCTTAGAATTTCAACGTATTTTTAGAAAACTTGTTGGTCACGATCGAGCACCAATTGCTAGAGCAGCTTGTGCCTATGTTCACAACATGGTGAGACAAGTATTCAAAGAATTTTATGGATCCATTGACAAGAAGGAGCTGACCTCAGAATTAATAAAATCCATTATATCAGATATTCAAGCAGCATTAGATACAGTTACTTTGTTATTGAAAGAGCCTAGTTACTTAAAAGAAATTTATGAAGAATTGAGTATTGATGACAAGTTATACTTAATTGATATTATTCATCAAGAGGTTCGTGCAGTTGTTTATAATGAAGAGAAAACAAAGGATGTTTATGGATTGCCTATTGAAGCTATAGAATTTTTAGCTGATAAATTCAAAAAGAAAAGTGATTTAATTTTAAAGACAGTGGATACATACTTAAATGGTTTAGAGCCTACAGAAATAACTATTCTGATAGACATTTTGGGTGTATTAACTTCTAATCCAAAACTGGAAGAATCAAAAAAGCTTCAAGAGGATAAAAGTCTTCTTATAAATTGTCTTTGTAAGTTGATTTTTCAATATACTTTTATAATTGAATTTATAATTCTACAATTTACACAATTTATTTATTTACAGATCTCTTGAAAGCAGTTCATATAATTGGAAAAAATTCAAACAATTGTTTTACTCCTCTGCAAAAGCTGAGTGAGCTCACTGTTAGTAACGAAAAAAATTGCTATGATGATGCTGATAACAAAAGTAATCATGTGTGTACTAAAACCATTCAATCCCATCCTGCATTTGGATTTAAAGCAAGTCTTATTCGACTAATTGGCAATTTAGTACATAAGAATGAGAAAAATCAAAACTTTGTATGTATCTCAATCTTCTTTGACATAGAAGATACATTTTCATTAATTTGTAATATTACTTTTTGGTTTTTCAGGTTCGAGAAAACGATGGCATTCCATTGCTTCTTGATTGTTGCAACCTCGATGCGAGAAATCCACGTATCCTTTAAAAAATTCTGTAACAATTCAACTAGCATTTAAAAATTATTAACATCATATATTTTCTTTACATCAAACGTATTTTATAGTGATTATTCAGTGGACAACATTAGCCATCCGCAACTTACTCGAAAACAATCAAGAGAATCAAGACGTCGTTCGTGAGAGTACGAAGCTAGGAGTAGTGGACAGCTCGATTGCACGTGAATTCGGCCTAACCCTTCATGACGAAGGAGATGGGAAAGCAATCGGTATAATGCCTTTGCCTAAAAAGGATTGATGTGACGAAACAGTCAGTCCTCGAATCAATTATGATATCGACATAATTTTAATCCTTAATCAAAAATTGAATGTAAAAATTTGATTACAATACTCATAACGTAAACTGCCAAATTTTAACATCTCTATATTTAGTAATAAGTAGTCACGTACGAATCAATTTTTTAAGGTCTTTTATAAAAGAAGCGCTCTTTCAGTTAGTATGCACGATCACGTAGTCACCTGCCTTACCTTCCGTCTCAGCCTAGAAATCTTCCTCGTTCGGCCGCAGGTAGATGTCTTGTGAGCCGCGAAAAAACTGTCCAAGATATAATGTATTGCATTTTTGTACATTTTGTACGTGCGGTGAAAAAACGAAAATCGTCCAATCATTATGTATTACCGCTATGTTAATCCCGTAAATAAACGTGAAATAATAATGTATTCAAGCAAAAAAAAAAAAAAACAACAAAAAAATACTTTGATTGTAATCACAAAAGATCGACAATCGTCCTTTTATGAAGATCGATCAGCGTAAGATGTGTTTTGATCAGACGTACAGTAGTCGTCTTTTGTATAACAAAGGCGAAAATAAAGTAGCTTGTCTCAATCGCGATGCGGCACAATTTACTTGCAATCCGATATGCCATTAAGGCATCAACGAGATCTTTCTTCGACGCTGCCTTATTTTACAGAGCTGCTGCTGCTTGCTGTCCAAAGGGACGAGTTCGCGTATAGATCATCCGATCGAAGGCAATCGTGTTCTCAAGTTTCGCTCGATCGACAAACGTGTTTTACGCACTCTCTTTCTGTCTCTGTCCGCTGCACGAGACGAATCGTTTTTGCATTATCCTTTTGTTTTTCTTCCAAAAGCCAAATACAGAATTACGCGACAACCCTACTCGGTCGCTTATAATCACATTGGGTTTATTTCATTTTACTTATAGGTGTGTATGCGTGTGTCTGAGGAAAAAGTGTATTCAATTAAAACGTCGGCTTATAGCTGTTCTACAATGTTTGTTGCTCGATTTTCCATCTCTCTCTCTCTCTCCGCGTATATAATCCAAATCACTTTTTGTTTTTACGTCTGCGCGTCATTCGGCATTGCCAGCATTTATTTTTCTCCACGGCGATTGCTACCTGGTGCCCGTAATTTTTTATGATTTATTTTTAGACGAGCAATATATTATGTACCTCGTAATCGGCTGTACGGACACTCTCTACGGTTATTATTTCCTTTTTGTTAGCGCTTGTTTGCGTCAAGATACATCATTGGATACATAACTTATTCCAATTTAGCGGTACAGCGCGTATATCTTTCATTCCCGTTGCTTTTTTTCTCGAATAACTTTAAAATTCACGATTACTATACCGCGGAAAGCTTTTAAAAAACGTATCGCTCAAGTGCCGTGAAATCATTTTTCAGACACATTAACGGTCGAAAAGAAAATTAGGCATAATCATTCTGAATGGAGGCAGGTTTTTATTGAAATTACACGTGTATATCCGCTAGTAGGCCTCGGCTGTTTTTCCAGATCAATTCAAGAATTTGTCAATTCCAGTAGTAGAGCTGAACGTCAACTCAGCCGCGAAAAATGTCACGGCTGATCAAAGTCAACGTAGTGGAACACATGATTTATCGTGTCGCGTGCGTCGCGTGCACTTTTCCCGAAAAGGCGCTAGAGCCCATACGCCCCTTTTGTCATTACAGATCGGTGGCAGCGATCACGGCATAGAATACGATTTCAAAATTCAGCTGATAAGTAGTAATGTCTCGTCGGCGTCGATAAGCTTGCGCTGCGGTTATGATCGGTTAATGGCTTTCGGGCGATACTCTCGCGCGGCGCTTTAAATAAGGTCCAGGCGCGTGCATAAAGTGCTTGTCTACACGGCATCGCGCGATAATGCCTTAATCGAAAGTCTAATTTACTCCGCTACGTCGGTAAACCACATCGCGCCTTTTTTCGGCTTCCGCGCGAGCCGCGATCAATTAAATTCTTCCTCTTCCAATCGCTCGGAAATTTCCATCCGATTATCATAATCAAACACATTTAGTCACGGTATTCGTCGTTAAATGCATTTTAACGTGAAACGATAAAGCGCTCGGAGATGATTCTCCATCTTGGAAAGAATGCAAAATGAAAATCAGTTAATTCTATAAACTTCAATACTAGACAGGTAGGCAATGATGAGCAGTATAGGACAGACGATGGACAAAAGACTAAACTAAATATCGATATGAGCCGTGAAACTCAACTGACGAAGATGGAAGTCATCTGTCGAGTAAAAAATGAAGAAAAAAAAACGAGCGTTAGCGCCACGTGGTGAGCAAGTAAATGTGATGCGAGTCACTCGATGCCAACGCTTTGCCAACCAATTCGAACGAGACGATTGTGCGTACGAAGCGTAAAGCTAGTGCAGCGCTCGGCGGCGTCACGGGCATGTAACTCACGATCTCCAATCGAGCGTGTCCGAAGTAGTAGTCGCGCGGCCTATCTCGATAATGTACTCCGCCGAGCGGCGATTTTTGCGCGTGCTCCTTTTTCCTTTTCCTTCCACGACGGCCACTTATTTATTCATTGTGAACGGCTGTCTTGTAGACAGCGATAATTACGATTATTACACGGCTCTCCTTTCCCGACTGGAAAATCCAGCGGCTCTGAGTTACCGATATTAACACGTTCTGACTGAGTTACCAATTGGCCGATATCGGATGAGAGTGTAAAGTGTGATATTAACGCGTATTATTTGGCGCGCAGCGGAGGGGCAGGGACGACGGTGTGAACCGGCCGGTTGATTAACGCGAAATTTATCTGCTAATTACGATTGCTGATTAATCGCGACCCGCATGATGGGCGTGCACAAGATCGCGCAAGATCGCTAAATGCTCGCGGAGTATCATCATCGCGCTCTCTGGGAAATTTCGAGAGATGAATGATAATGCGCCTCCAAACCGGATTTTTCATTGGCTGCGCGCTCGATCATCGATATATGATTTCTCAGATTTTTCAGAAAATTCAAATCGGTCAATCTTTTCTTTTTTCAAACGAAATATTAGCACTTGAAAGAATATATGACAGGTATTTCGATTATATAAATCAAAAATTACATAGAAGATACCATGCCATCAATAACGATGTGAATGTAAAAAAACATTTCATTCGCACTTCGATGTCAATTGAAGATATCACTTCGATAGTTCTCAACACATGGAAAATGACAACATTTTTTTCAGCACAATCATTAAAAATAATGTAAATACTGGGATTGTATCGTCCAGTGCTATTTGTAGTACAAATTTTTTTAACGATTTTGTTGAATTCGGTTATTGCGGTTGCTTACCCATAATTGACAGGGGAAGTTATTTTCGTTGTATTATACGATTAGAATAGAGTTCAATGATATATTTTTCCCAATAACTCGTTGTCATGGTAATGTTTAATTATTATTTTAATTATTCGGATTTCACTGTTGCTAATTGTGAGAATCGATTTACCTTCTAAATAACATCTTAATTATGAATTAAATCTAGTTTGCTTATTTATCAATTAAGCGAAACCCTTGCGTTTTTACGATTGAATAATTATAGTTGCAATTTATTTCAATGTTTCAAGTTATTTTAATAGAAAACAATTTTACGTATGCATAAATCACAAAACTTATGCAGATATTTCACTACTTTACATAATTGTAGGTCTATCTCATGCGTGTAATATCGCGTTATTTCTCATAAATTTGAAATTCACTTATCACCGTCAAATTCCATTAGGCATACAGGCATTTAAATGTTTCTCTCTTTCTTCCTCGACAACGCGCAACGGATGATATTTTCATCGACTTGCTTATGCAACGGCACTGAAAAATAAGCAACATCGAAGGTGAATCCCAAATGTATACGTCTACACTCGATGGTGCACCGGTATGAAGTTATGAATGAAATTCCGAAAGTTTCGTTCAGCGCAGGGTCTCTTTCGTAAAAAAAATTGATTAAAAAGCCAATTAAGCTGTCACAAGGTTGTGACCCCCCGCCGACGAAGTTTCCACTGATAAATCCATAAATCCCGAACGTCGCTCGCTGGCGCTCGTTAAGAATGCCCACCAATAAGAAAAAAAAAATAAAGATACAGACTCGGAGCAACGTCGCTTTGGAAAAATCACTGTTTCGAGCGGCGCGTATCCACGATTAATAGCGCGGCTGCTCTCGCGCGCTCTCTCGCCGTTAAAATTTCGCTCTCGTAATTACATAGCCACGAATATATCGTCTCGCGGGCGGGAGGGAAACGCGGTGATTGCACCGATGGCATCGCGTGAACTTGGCCGCGCGAGTGCCAATTACATAATCGTTTAGCCGAAAAATCGGCCTCCGCCCGTAGTTGCGATCGCACGCAAAGCGCGCCGTATAAATATATCCACCTGCTTCAACCGCGCATTGTTAAAAAAAGAAACCTGCTCCCTCTCTCTCTCTCTCTCTCTCTCCGAAGATTAGATTGGCCGTGCGCGGCGACATTATGCACGCGCCACGCGGAAAGAATCTAGATTTACCTACGCGAGGAATGCCAGATAAGCGCGTTATACTACGAGACGAGATTTTTCGTTATCTCGTTATACCATCCGGTCTCTCTCTCTCTCTCTCTCTCTCTCTCTCTCCGCGCGCGTGTCTGTGTATTTTGCTACTACGCAAGCTACGTCGCGGACATGCTCCTGATGGCAGTTGGGCCGGCGACATGTCATGAAGAGCAACCGCCTCCTGCTTTACTGGTGAGTGTATCTCTTTCGCGTACTCGTGCTCGCTCCATTTAGTTTTTTTTTTTAAAGACCGCGTCTGCTCTCTTTTTTCGCGAGACGCGAGAGCCCTTCGTAGCGCTGTGTAATAACTTACTCGGTGCGTCCGTAATTGCAGGGCAATTAAAATCCGTCTCGCGCGCGCGCGCGCGCGCGCCCAGTGGATGTGGGCCAAAATCGTAATTAATGCCGCGCGTATCGGAGAGTAATAAAGCCCAGCTTTCGACGTTTATATCGCGCGGTTTTGTGATTTAAATTCTATAAGCCGCGCAGGCTCGACTTTTTCCTTTTCGGCAGGATCCCGGCCCAACCAATTTACAGCCTTAGGCCAATCAGACACTGCACTCGTTATACACACATGCACGCCGCGCGGCGCGTTGTTTAACAATCGCCTCTGCCTCGCGCTCGCCTATACGCTTTATTGTCCCCCATGATTTATGAAATATTAAGCGACGACACGCTCTAACGAGGATCTCTCGCGACGCCGAGAGAATAGACACTCGCATACAAAAGCTGCGCACTGCGCGCGCCCGTGATTGATGCTTCTCCACGCGAAATTGAAATTAATTCGACGCGTCCGACATCGCCCCGAAAAAGAAGTGCCTGCGCGCGCGGAGCCCTTTAATTATCCTCCGAGAGACCGCGACGCTCGCGAGAAAAAAAAAAAAAAAAAAAAAGAGAGATTCCAACGTGATGTTACGTGGGGAGGGCTTTTGCGAAAATTACAGCCGAAACTTCTCTGCGTGCCTTGAAAGCACGACCACCGATTGACTCTTTACTCGCGGCGACGGCCAAATTTTAACTTCGCGCGCTCGCCCCAGAACCAGAGAGGTTGCGTTTTAACGTGCGTGTGGTCCATTTATTTGCCAAATTCATCGCTCAACCTTTTCTTTTTCAGTTTCGAGTTAAAGCGATTTATATTAAATTACACGGGGGTAATACGATCGCTTTCCTCTTTCTTTTAGACGATTCACCTGTGCTGCGTAATAAGCTATCTTATCGTTGCGAAGATATCGTCTTATTTTTAGGATCTTGCTGCGTTATTTATTTTTTTTTCGGGTCACGAGCGTTGCGCGAAATTTCTTCTTTTTTTCTCTTTTTGTTTTCAACGGAATCGAGACGCGACAAAAATATTCCACGAAGCAGGCCCGAAATCCTTCCGCAAGGAACGATCGAACGCGAAGAAAATTGGAGTAAACGTCCGAGCAAAAAGGGAATTGTTCATTCGGCCGCTCCACATTCTCGCGTGCAGAAAGCGTGCACGTGCACTCGGAGCGAAAAGAAGTGATACACAAGTCACACGCGTGAGCTACGAGAGAGAGAGAGAGAGCAGTTAAAAAGTTTCTCCGTGATCGTGGCAGCAGCGTCGCGCACTCGCGAATTGCGCTCGCGCGGCGGGCGAAAACGGTTCCGCCCATTTCGCTCGCGTGTTTCTCTCGCGCGCTCGGTGTGCGCGTATCCCCCTACGGTCGAGAAAAACGTTTTTAAAGGCGGGTCTTTATTCTCTGTCTCTTTTGCATACCTTTGCTTTGCGAGCTCGAAAAAAAAAAAAAAAAAAAAAAAACAAATTCTTTTTCGGAAGGCTAATAAACCTGTGAGAGGGAAAAAATCGAATCCACGCAGGCTTCGTAGAAGATTCAATTCACCCTCCGCGCGCTCGAGTCTCATCCTCAACACGGCTATTAGAGCGAAACTTTCTTTCTCTCACTCTCACTGGCGACACATATGTTTTTATTAGCAGTTTGTATTTCGAGCAGATGTTATGCCACACAATACCCCGGCGACATCTCATTGTCGAGGACTTTTTCTCCTCGAGGGTAGCAACACGCGTGCGCGCGCGCGCGTCGCTCTCGATTTTCGTCCCAAAAGGGAAAAAAAGCAGCGGGACGAAGTATCCTGTTTTTCCTTGTGAATGGATATCAACGATGGCCTCGTGAATGAATGGATGCCTAACGTAGTGGGAGGATACATATGCGTATTCATTTATGTAGCCGCAGACGCGTTTACGCGCGGCGCGCGCGTGTCCATTATCGAGCAGCAGCCTCCCCGTCGATGCGCCTTTGATGGTTCTATTAGCTTTTGAAAAGGACGCGTAATTCATGTTTAGGTGGTTTGCAGTAGCTCGTATCCACCACCACCGGCTAATCTGCTATGCGTCCGAACAAGCAAATGTAATTTTGGAGCTGCGACGACGAGAAATATCCACTGGTTTGGTTTTTTTTTCATTCTGCGTGCGGGCAAATGACGTCGTCGGTCTCGTAAAAATTCAACGTTACGTTGTTTGTGGTTCACCGAATGGGCCATCGCATCATCCCCATTCAAAATAAATGTCATCATTTTATTTGTTCTGGTTTTACAAGGTGCCTGTACATTGTGAGGGAAAGGGGCACATAAAACTTACCCCCCTTGTTTTGCAGCCCTCGACAAGGGCATAAAAACAGGTCATAAAAAAGTGAAATATGCTTCCCTTACTATGTACTCGATCCACTCGTGACCTTGATCCTAATCGAAAAAACGTTAACCGCGCGGTTCATCAAGTCGTACGAGTTAACGTATTTATTTGGCAGTAAAAGTGGCACTCGACATGGAGAGAGTGACCATGCGCGTATTCGGAGGTCCTCGTGTTGAAGGGCTACTTTGTGACAATGGGCGCACAATAGATGGCGCGCGTCGAGGGCCTTTTTACGTCGTGTTACCTGCTGCCGCGACAACGAGGCATACACATGAAAGAGAGCGGTTACGCAACATCCTCCGATTTTCATTGTCCGGCGTCGTCACGAATTATACATTCGTTTCAATTTATGACGCCGTATGATTTACATTCCTCTCGCGCACTCTCCGGTTTCGAGATCCTATACGTCGACAAAAGGTCGACCTCTCTCTCTCTCTCTCTCTCCCTCTATTCTGTTTTATGAGAGAGTCTGCGCGTGTACACGCTACGTACGTGAGAGACTGCAAAAATTGCCGAATATAAATTTATACTGATGGATGGGCTATTTGATTATGGCAGCGGCTCGCGAACAAAGACGCCTCCTTTTATTTACGAGCTTTATTCAAAAATGCACAGTTAGGTCGCTGCTACCTGCAAGGAGATTTCCGTTTTTTCTTCACGGCGGCACAAGCAAGTGCCAACGTTTTATGGTAACGACGGTCACGTTACCGCAAAATATTTTCATTGTACGCGTTGATTATTCCAGATTAATTGATTCGATTTTCCTCGGCTGTCATTACAACGGAAGCGAGCACAATCCAATGACATTTGCTCTCATTTTGCAATTAACGGCGTTGTTTTGTAACGTTCAGTAGTAACATTCGTGCAGCCGTACGTCGCTCCGAAGTATTTATGTCCTAACAATGCCGAGTCTCGCTACATTCTTTTATCAGCATATACTCGTTATTTTCTCGCGCATATGCACGCTAACGGAAAGCTTTTAACAAACGCGTGCAGGCAGCGGTTCCCAACAATCTTATCTCCGGCACTTCGAAAAAGAAGGAAAAATTGAAAAGAAGCATGTACGCGCATAAAAAATCAGCGTATACAGGGGGAGGGGGCAGCAGCGTCGGCGGCGCGCGCCCGTCTCTCACTGCACTCGCGCGGTCAGCGAGACATGATTCCTGTCGTTTGTCTCCAGTTCGTTCCGACTCGTCGAAAGCGAAGCGCTGCCTATTGTCCTCCCCAATGTTCCTTTCTCTCTCGGTCCGGCTGCGCTCTCTTTTTTCCCTCCCTTCGTACGTATCGCACGTACGTGCATAACGAACCTCAAATCTATATAACGATACGCCAACGTTTCACGCGATTGCTCTACTCGCCGTCATTTTGCTTTGTTTCATTTTATTTTATTTTACATGTTTTCCGGATAATTGGGTCGCGAAAGTTGAACTTCCGGGATGCGTGGGAAAATTTCGTTGAGACGCGTCGCCTCGACGATAAACGATACACTCGTTGCGCTCCGAGGAGAAGAGAAAATCGCCGGCCAGTTCGCGTCGGCGAAACGAATCTCGAGGATGCGCCGATCAATCTGCGCGTGCAAACAATACGCCCCGAAAGCCTCTCTATCGCGCAAGCACAACAAATCGGCGCTGACATTTCGGTCGATAAGCAAAACGACGCGCAGGAAGTAGAGACGCGATGGATCGGTATCTACGGTGAGTGGCCAGGTTTTAGCGGCGCTCGTTTGACGGCGGACAAAAGCTCGGCTTTCATTCCGGCCACAATGGCGCGCACGGCGAATCGATTAATTAACCAGCGAGTAAAGTGGCCGTGACGCTTCGAAGGAAAACGAGGGAAAAAAAGCACGGACTGCCCTCTTCGATGTCAGCGCGCAACGAGTTGAGTCGCTGCAGGTGCTGACGAAAAGCCGCGAACGTGCATGCGTTTGGTTGCAGCTACGCGTATACGCGTTCGCAGTGAGAAGCAGCGGAAAAGAGAGAGAGAAAAAAAGTCGAGCGAAAGAATGAAAAGAGAGCGTGAGAGAGAGAGAGAGAGAGAGAGAGAGAGAGAGAGAGAGAGAGGAGTAGGGTAAAAAAAAAGAAAGGCAGGAGCAGAGAGCGCGAGAAGAGAAGGAGAGAGAGAGAGAGAGAGAGAGAGAGAGAGAGAGGATCGTAGAGGTAACATCGTAGAGAGGCTGTGGGACCCGATCCCAAAGCAAAAGGTATAGCCGCGGCGAGGCGAGCGAGCAGGAGAGCGCACGCAGCGGCAGCGGCGGTGGCGAGCTAGCAGTCCATCGCGGGCCTTCGTCTCGCGCGCACGCACGCACACACGCACGCACGCACGCACGCACGCACGCACGCAGGCGCGTATCGGGGTGCAGGCACGGCGAGCACTGGTGCGTGGTCCTGGCAGTGGCGATCAGGTGCGCGGGTGCAGAGTGCGCGACAGAGTGCTATGCGGACGTCGGGCGACAAGGCCGACGCGGGAGCACAGCGATAGAGCGAGACGAGGCCGCGGCGACGGCGGCGATGATCACCTAGGGACGCCGGCAGCCAGGCTCACCGACATGCGAAAGCAGGAGGAGGCCGCGGCGGGCGAGCGACTGTGATATGCAAAAGAGAGATGCGTCGCGGCGACATCGCGCTTGCCGCGATTGCTGCCCTCCTCGTACTCGGCCAGTTGCAACCAAGGTACGTCGCGCGACACGCGCAAGCCTCTCGACGCGCGCACGTGCCGTCCTAACGATGCCGGCTGTTAGCTGCTTGATTGACGCCTCGTGCGTGATCTCGCCGTGATCGCGGAAATTTGGCCGAACGACAGTCGGGGACCCTCGACTCGTGCCTGCCGTTCGCCAGGCGCCGCCGGCAGCGAGACGCACCTGTGCTGCGGGCGCGCGCCCCAAAGCCCAGCTCGTAAATCCTTTCTGTCTGTCTGTCTGTCTCTCTCTCTTTCTCTCTCTCTCTCTCTCTCTCTTTCTCTCTGATCGATCCTCGATCTCCTTTTTCCTCGGGCCGACAGTCTGTCGCATTACGAGCCGAGCGTCCATTAAAGTCGCGTAAATTAAAAGGATGCGCGCTCTGCAACAATCAATTGCGCAGATACGGGGGCATTACACGAAGCATCGGCGCGGTTAAATTGCCGGGACTGTGCGCGCGCGTGAGCGGCCTCCCGCAGTGGCTCGGCTGGCCAGGTAGCGTCTTCATCGCCAAGTAGGGGGTAATGACGATGATTACAATGATAATTTAAGAAAATCCTCCTCTCCTATATACCCGCGCCAGCGTACTTGCCTTTATAGTGATGCATTGTGGCGCGTATTTATGATTATTGAACGGAACGCGTATGCCTCTTTTTTTTTTTCTTTTCGTCGATGCTTGTTTTTAATTGAAGGCCTTTTCAGAGAGAAAGAGAGAGAGAGAGCGACAGACCTTCGATGCGTAAATCAGCAAGGATGGCTTTCTCAAAGCCGCGCGCAGTACGAGATTACTTTTTCCTAATTGAATGTCTCGCTCCTGGCCTTTCAAGCGCTAATCGAAATTTCAACCCGGTTTTTCCACGCGACGATCTTTCCCGCTCTCCAGTCAGATTGCGCAAGAGAACGCATCGGTTCGTTCGTCGGAGAAAAAAGGGGGTGGCGATGCCCTCTCGGAGTCTTTAAAATAAGGAATGTATCTTGTTCGACGATAGTCATCAGGCGCCTATGCAGAGAGAGAGAGAGAGAGAGAGAGAGAGAGAGAGGGAGAAAGCAAAATATCTGAAAGAGAAAAGAAGAAAAGAAGAATAATCGCGGCACGCACAGTGGGAATGCGCGCGGCTTCTACTCGCGTCGTTACATATGTAAAAGTGATCGCGGAATCGGCGACGTACAGATTCGACGAAAATCCAATTAAAATAACCCCGCGGAACTTTCTCCCCGCTTTTGTCTCTCACTCTCTCTCTCTCTCTCTCTCCCTCGGTTTTTACGCGAGCGAGCGCGCGAAAAAAAAGCGCGCGCGCACATTGGGGGAGTTGGCTCTCCCGGGCAACAAAGCGCCATTAAAGTATCCCTGGATTCCAACCAGTTTGACGCGCTGCTGACGAGCTGCAGCGGCGAAACTTATACGACAAAAGATTACATTTGCCGAGGAAGAGAGAGAGAGAGAGAGAGAAAGGGGGTAAGATCCGTGGAAATTTATCGCCTGTCCGAGTTGCTCGCAGTTTCCGAATCGTTATTTACTGCGCTGCCACTTGTTTTTTCGCCGAGAAACCATTGTCTCTTCTCCTCTGAGCATTTGCATATAGACTTATCTCTCGATTGAATATGAAGCGAAAAATTCCTCAGGAAGCGTCTTCATTAACGGTGCGTCGTAAAAAAAACGAAGGAAGAAAAAGGCCGCGGAAAGGTGGTAATTCGAGAGCTCGTATAGATGGTCTCTCGGGTTTCGGACGCTGCTGCCGCTTCGAATTTATGCCGTCTATTAAAGCCGCGCATTAGCTTTGACGAATCTATCGGGCGTAAATCTTTGAAAAGAAACTGACGGCGGCGGCTCGCGCACCTGATTTAACGTTGGCGTAACAACTTATTCGACCCGTTTTGCCGGCCGAACGGCGGCTAATCTGTCGTATATCCATTCGGCGAGCCGTAAAGTTTTCCGACGAAAGCGCGTATCGGCGCGGCAACATTTTCCTGCGCTTTATACGCGGACGCGGGAAAACTCCTCGGCGTGCTAAATTAAATCGTTCCCCGCGCGGGCTGCCACTCGTTTACTCTAATTATTATTGCCCACGCGGGCGGCTCGCCGCTGAATCACCATAATTCGCGCGTTTTAATGCAATTATCACGTCGCGCGCCCGTTTCCCCGTCGTCCCGATATACTCTAAATTCAATTAGCTCGAATTTGTCGAGAGATCGGTATCGCGCGCGGATGGATCTTTCGCAACGCGGCCTCGCCTATTATCAGCCGGCAGTCGCCGCGCGGCTTACAGTTACGTCCGCGCCGCGCGCTTTTATCGTTATGTCAATGAGTTATAATGAGCTGTAATTATCCGTCGCGCGGCGCGCTTGTCGACGGCCGACTCGTTTTCCTTTCTTTCGGATTGCCGTTCGATACGGAACTGTTGATCAATTTCCAGCTCTAGCTTTCAATTGCCGTGCGCTTCCCTTTGGAGTGGCTCTCGACTTGCGCACCTAATCCTGTGCCCGTGAAAAGGCTATAAGTCAGATCGGACCTCTCATTAAATTAGCCAGCTCGGCCGAAAAAATACACGCGTTCCCTCGAGACGTCGAACGCGAGCCTGCCAATCGAGGCTGACCAGTCGGCCGCTCAAAGTATAAATCAGGAGGCGAAGCCCGTGGCGTTGCGGCGGTGCGGCAGTCACACCTATGCGCGTGCGTCGCTCTGTCGGTCCGTCCGTCCGTCCGTCCGTCCGTTTGCGCGGAGGAAGGATAAAAGAAAAGAACGAGGCTGTCAGTAGCGTTCCCGAGCGCAGGCATATTACGCGTGCCCCGTATAATTAGCCCGGGGAGCTCGAGCTTGGTCGGGCCAATAATTCTCCTTCGAAAGAGGCGCCAGCCAAGAGGCCGCTTTTCGCCACCTTGTATACCTGCGCCGCCACTCGCATCTCCCGTGGGATCAGATCCCAAAGATAGGAGCGCGAATCGCGATCGGAGAGGCCCCCTTAAAAGCCTCTGCGTGTCGAACAATAACTCTTCGGGCTTTTCCAGCGTGGCCTTTCTCACGCGCGCCGCGACCGCGAGACAAATTCGAGAAACCTCGCGAGAGGCCGAGCTTCGCGCACGCGCGTAGGCAGAGAACAAGGATCGTACGGTTGCCTCGTGGCTTTCCAGGGGGTTCGCCCCCACCGACGCCAATTATCGCTCGATGAACGCCGGCGACAATGATTGCACGAGAAACAAATAAAAGCGACGCCCGCAACAATGTACACGACTGTACTAGAAGATTACACGGCGAGATAAGCGACGAAGCTTTAAAAGCAAGTCCGAATCGCTATGGGAACAGACGTGTCCTTTTTTCGTTTCCTTTTTGCATTAAACCACATTCTCTCCTTGTTGCGATGCACGTCCTCTCGAGCGTTGGGTATATGGATTTAAGAGGTCCGGGGTACGTATGCGCGCAATCTTCACCTCGATCGCCGCACGTCCAAAATGTAGCCTGGACTGTATACGAGTTTTTAGCCACTCGTGCTTTCTCGCGTACGATTGCGACGAGCGCCGCTAGTCACGAGCCAACGAAATGCTCCTCGTTTGTTCCTTAACAGCCGGCTTATAAGGCTGATCCCGCGCGCCTTGCTCTCGTTTTTCATTGGCGAGATCGCCGTCGAACTAGAGTCCTGCGCACGCGCAAAGTGCCTGTTATAGATTGGTCGATTAGCCGCTTATTATAACACACGTTTGCTCGACGAGCAGTGCCTTCCGAAAGCAGGGTAGACGAGTATGCAAAAACACGCCGAGTCCTAACGAGCTGATGCCTATCGGCAGCAACAGCAGCAGCGGCAGCAGCACCAGCAGCAGCACCAGCAGCAGCACCAACAGCAGCAGCAGCACCAGCAGCAGCACCAGCAGCAGAAGCAGCAGAGAGAGCCGTGAGTCAGATTTGAAGGACCGCTCCGCTCGTTCGCGGTCAGGTGCGCCGCCTCGTCCGCGCGCGGATACCGTGGCGCGAGCCACGGCCGCGCGGGACGATCCTCGCGGAAGCGGTAATTCAGAGATACCGATCGCGAGCGCATATGAGAGCGCGATGAAAGGTCGTGGAAGCGTTCTCTCGTTTCATTGTGCGAGGCGAAAAAGCCCACCTGCGACTCGTAAATTCACGCTGCTTCGACAAAGCTCTCTCGCCGCGCGCGCGACGATTTACGGGCATATTCGCGTGTATTTATACAGGCGGAGAGACCACACGTACTCCGAGCGAATCGTGTAACGCAGTCCAGGTGAGTAACGTAATACGACGTGCTCTCTCTTTCTCTCGGCGCGGCGTTCGCGAGCCAACTCGCCCTTTTTTCTCTCCCGGGCGTTCGGCGCACCGGGCTCGCGTCTCCAGCGGGGATTTATCGCGCGCACGCGCGTCGCGGATCGGAAAATTCGAGAGGCCTCGCGCGTTTATGAGCATTGAGCAACGCTGCCTCGCGCGCGCCTAGATTCGCATAAATCTGCGCGGCGAGCGCACCGTGCAACCTCCCACGCGGCCCGAGCCGGGAAAAAGAAAGCTGCCGAGAGGAAGAAACGAGCTCCGGTAATTACTCAATACGCAAGACGGAGAAACACGCGAAGGGGGTAATCGGGAAGCTTGTTTCTGCTTCGCCTTTTTTCATCGACTCACGCGATGCAATATTCGATCTGTCGTGAAAGACACGGCGAGAGAGAGAGAGAGAGAGAGAGAGAGAGAGCGAGCGTGAGAAATATCAGCGATCGGACGATTCCAACTTGCCGTGCCCGAGGCACACTGGACACACGCACACGTTGTTATTATACGTATAACCCGGAGATATACTCTTTCTTTCTTTGACAGCCTTCTCACCGAAGACGTAGCGATGAGCTGTTTAACGCATCTTTTATTTCATGCGCGCGAGTGAATTTTTATTTTATTTTATTCTTCTTTTTTTCGTGTTTTTTTTTTTTTTTTCACGATCTAGTTCCCCGAAGCTATATAAAGGATAATGGCGCGTTGAAGGAACGGATGAGTCAAAATACCGACAGGCTCTCGGATTCCGAATGCTTTACGTTCGAATTCGACGGCAAAATTGATCGAAAGCGGGAATAGAAACGCGAGGCGGCGTAACCTCTATATTTACGTTGCGAGGTGATAGCTGACCATGTGGTTGCAGCGAAGGCCCCGACACCATGCTCAATTGAATTACCCGGTTAATTGATAAAGCATCGGCGACTCAGCGACAGTGTGGTCGCTTACTTATATAAAAGAAACCATAGAAATAAATTCGCTTATCGTCTCTGCCGGGCGATGGCTCTTCGGCGAGCGGTCGAGATCGATGATCTCGCATACTTACACGCATCGCCTATCGAAATCTCTCACGCGACGATTTATCGTCGTTCCCTCCTTTCGCAACTCCTCTTGTTGCCGCGCTCGGTTTGGCAGTCCTCAGGCGCGTTTATCGCGTCATTATCCAGCGCTGATTGTTTCACGTTCGACCTGCTCCTCCTCCTCCTCCTCCTCCTCCTGCTCCTCCTAAGCGCCGCGCGCATATGATAATCGTTCGTGCGCGCGCCACGAGGACAAAGCCCGCCATTGTAAATCCCGCGATGCAAACTCGATCTGTCCGCCCGCCCACTATCGATATCGCGCGAGTGCGGCTCTCATTGTCTGCGCCGCTGTTATCGGTCCGTTCTTACACTCGCGAGATCGACGCCGCACGTCCGCGCAAAAAACCAGAGCGAAAACTCGCGCGCGCTGATACGTCCTTCTGCTCCTTTTTTTTCCCTCTCTCTCTTCCAACGCTGGGTGGCCTGTATAAAGTGTGTCTCTCGTTCTTTCTAGCCTTTTTTTTTCTCTTTTTCTAGAGAAATCGGCTTTCCGGTTTTTGTGTGTAACGTCGATTTTCTTAATCCGCGCGAAGAGACGCTCGGGGGAATAACTTTATTAAAGCAGCCAAGGTAATAATGAATTTATAGCCAATCAAGCGCTGCAGCTGGAATTTTCGTATTACAAAATCCCATTCGGCAGATATAAGTGATTGTCGGTAATAGCCGGTTAATATAAACGCCGGGGTT
Source organism: Phymastichus coffea (assembly GCF_024137745.1). Classification (NCBI taxonomy): domain Eukaryota; kingdom Metazoa; phylum Arthropoda; class Insecta; order Hymenoptera; family Eulophidae; genus Phymastichus; species Phymastichus coffea. The sequence continues at coordinate 91,881 of NW_026706922.1, forward strand.
TATTTCGCGGACGCGCGCGCGGCCAATTTTTCTCGGGGAACGGCTGTATTTCCATAAAATTATACCTACGCTCGCTCCGTTTCTGGCCGGCGCGCGTGTGTCTCGCGTAACAATATGATTGACTCTCGCGGATTAGCATAATTTCTGTGTTAACATTTCGCGTGCGACGCGCGCTCACTGCGTATTTCAGGACCGTATTTCAGGACCCTGCGCCACGATCTTCGTTTTCGCGCACCCGGGAATCCATTTCGTGAATGATAATCTTCTCGTCTAGCCTCGTTCAGGTTTTCTTTCCTTCTTTCTATCCTCGGACGAATTCATTAAAAACTAGTCCATTCTTGGCGCCGTCGCTTCTCTCGAGGACCTTTTGTCTCCCGCGCGGCCCGACCTGCTTTTTCACGAACGGCAGTCGCGCCATTCGAAAACATCCAGGTTTAGAAAGCGAGCGAAGGCTCGGTCGAAAAGCTTGCCTCCCGTGCAACTCGATTGTGATGCTCATTGGAAATGCTTAGCACGCCTGTTTACACCTGCAGCCGGCATTAAAGCGCTCATTACAAGATTGATTTCGCAAAACGTTCTCGGCGTCGCGCATGGCCAGTACTAAAAAAGAAAGAAGAAAAAAAGGAGACGTAAAAAGTTCATTCCTCGCTGCTCGAGAAAGATTCATCGCGGTCGTTGCGAGTCGGCCGAGCTGTCATCGCCGTGGCGGCCACGGATTGCGCGCGGCGTGGCGGCGCAAGTCTCGATGGCGAAGTGATAAAGCGATGGCGGACGACGCGTATCAGCGCTCGGTGGCTTTCGGGCGAGCGCGCGCGGATGCAACCTTGTCAGTCGGAGCCTCTCGTTTAATTCGGTGACGCGACCGATACGATACATTCCCGCGTAATTGGCTCGACCAATCGACGCATTAAAACGGTATACATACTCGTTTGTCAGCCCAACTCCTCGTCCGCGTACTCTCTCTCTCTCTCTCTCTCTCTCTCTCTCTCCTTTCTTTTCTTTTCATCTCCAGATATCGATCTAGATGAGCTTAGAGAGGCAGGGGCCTTTAAAAGCATTTCCCACTTGATCTCGCGACGATCTAATCCTCCGCATCCGTCGATCGTAAAAACAAAGCAGGCAGTGCGCGTGAAAATTTCTCACCTGCCAGCGCGGCCAACAGAGAGGCCGATTATTGCGCCGCGTGGCTTTTCTTGCGCGCGACCGGCCGCGCACGTCGATATCGATCTTATCTCCGGCTTTGCTTGGCCGAGCCTTGCGGGCCAAGATCCCTTTTAATTAGCCCAGAGGCGAAACTTATCTGAACGCCGACAGAGAGGAAAACAAGACTTTGTGCGGGCCGACCAACGATCCGGACACACCTTGCAGCCGGAAAATCGGTAGACCCCGACGATGCGTTCTCGTGCGTGCTGTTCCGGGAAAAGCCGTAAAAGAAAAGCCGTCGACAAGGGCCAAGCGGCAACGAGCGAGCGCGCTACGTCGCCTTCCTCCGGCCAGCCGGGCAGCCGTGTATTTTACGGTCGCGCGCTGACTGACGGCACTTCTGATTCATTTGGCAGTGATAGTTCACTGTGCGACCCATCGGTTGCCAGCGGCAAATGATTTGTGTCGGAAATAAATCGGCTGGACGTGATTGAAATGAAATCGAGAGAGAGAGAGAGAGAGAGAGAGAGAGAGAGCTTCCTTTTTGCTTCCGCGCGCTCGCGATGAATAGTTTATTGCCGTGGAAGTGAATGGCGAAACGTCTCGAAAGTAAGAGAGACCAGCAAACGGGCTTATAGAAAAAGCGCATTATCCGATGGCGATCAGCAATTTGAATTGAAAGAGACGTAGGTACTGGGAACCAGATGCAATTGGCGAGTAAACGATAAAAACTCGCGTCTCGGCAGTCGCAACGAGCGTTTACATTGAATGGCCGCGGAGTATATAGCCAATTTATTGAGTCGAGGAATCGTTCTCGAATAAAGGGGAGTCCCCCTTCCCCCCTCCCGTCCTCCCTGGACAAATGCGAAGCGCCTCGACGAAAAAAAGACAGTTCGAACGCGAGAGCATGCTCCGCCGCTAAATAATGCTTGTGGCCCTAGTAGGCCCTTAATCCTTATCAGAACGTATCGCGTAAAATATGCAATGCGGAGAGAGAGAGAGAGAGAGAGAGAGAGAAGGGCTGCTACTTGTTGGTTCGCTGCGCTGCCGATCGAATCGCGACTTGTAAGAGAGCAGCGGGCAGCGATTTATTGCGCTGGCTATTATTAGGGCAACGGGTATTAGATGCATATCCGGCGCCAGGCCGCGTGCAAAGAAAGCGCATATGTTAATCGAAACCGAAGTGACGATTATTAATTACCGTTAAATGGCTCTGCACTTTTTTGGCCGAGGCTAATAAGCGCTGTGTCGCGACGTATTAGTGGGTGTACCGGTCTCCGTCTCTCTCTCTCTCTCTCCGCAGCATTTTTCCAGTCGCGGACAAGATAAAATTAACGAGTTATTGGTTTGGCGTTTATTTTTTTCGCGTATACAGCAGGCTGGCTCGGAGATCGCGCGCGGCTCACTGAATATTTTCTGCTTTTATGCTGGCGATGACTGCTTTGCCTTGTATACACGCGGTCCGAGACTCGAATTTCGAGACTTACCTTTAAAGTGTTGCTTGAAATGCTCGCTCGCGCCGAAGGCTTCCTGAGCCGACGTTGTTATAGTTTGAATAACTGCAATTTCGTGCAAGTCCAAACGATACACTTTCTTTTTTCTGCTTTTCGCCAGCGGTTGTAAAATGAAAGTTTGATGAAGCGTAAAAATTCTCATACGCGATTCCTTTCAAAACTCGAACGTGTAAATGACCCTTCATCGCATTTGGTTAGTTTACTGCTCATCGCTCGCACACATTGAAACTGTTTTCATCGTAAATAAAACGGGCGTGCGAGGAGCAAAAAGCAATTCAGCGTCGGGAATTTATCGTCGATCATCGCCGTTGTCGTCGTCGTCGTCGTCGTCGTCACCGTCGCGATGAAAAAAAAATCATCGTTCTCTGAAAAACTTCTTTCGCGGGACGCACGACACACCGAGTCTCTTACAACTAGCAGCATTTTTATCGCGAGATAATTCATTTTATTATCCACGCGCGCCAAATTTGATCGTCGATCAAAAAACGAAGAAAACGAGGCATTATTTTTTCCTATGATATAGTCTGCCGTTCAAGGAAGAGAAAAAAAAGATGGTTCGACGCTACACATAACTTTGCGCGCTGCGGACAGGCGCATTTCCAATTCGACACGAAAAGGAGAAGAAGTAGCGCATCGGCGCTCCGAACAATCCACGGAGCGAGCGATGTTGAAAGTGGATAAGGCCGTTGCGCGCGCGGCGACCCTCGTCGTTGTATCGGATCGGCGTGAAACGTGCCCCGACAGCTCGACACTTGTCGAAGCGCGGGCGGGCCTTGCCTCTCAATTATTCGTTTGGCGAGCAAGAGAAACGGGCATTTTTCTCTCCCCCTGCCCCTTCGTTTTTATGATGATCGACGAGACGAGCCGCTAAGAGACTTGTCGTGTTTCCGACTGATAAAAAGCAGCGCGCGCTCCGGGACGCAACGAGGCCCGCCGTAAAAAGAAAAAGGAGCGTAGATTAGCCGCGGCCGAGCGTCGAAAAGAGTACATTGCACGCGTCGCCAATAATTCGCGAGCGCTAGCCGGGAGAATTCTGGCGCTCGCGACTGTCCCTACGGCCGGCATTGCGATCTGGAAGCCTCCGCCGCGGGAATTGGATTCCTTTTCCTTTTCACTCTCGATGAGTTACCGATATATGCGCGCGCTCCTAAGCGGCCCCATACATAAATTATTCGGGACGCACAGATGCGCCTTGGCGATAAAGGATTTTCCAAGCGGCAGAGCTATTACGGGGATTGATTACAATTCCACTAACGGCTAATCGATTGCGCGACGACGACCACGACGGATCAACTGGGCCGCGACCACTGGCGCGATTAGTTTCCGCTGCACGCGCCTATCTCCGAGTGGAATTTTCGAGTCGATAAAATCGCCGGTTATAAATGCCGCCGTACTTTCTCCGCGCCGTGGCTATTTTGTCGCCGCTTTTCGCGATCGCGTTGAAAAATCACGCCGTACAATCAATTAGCCGTGTGCTCGCGCGTAATTACCCAGCGCGTATAACCCTAAATCAAAAATACCTGGCGCTCCTCTCTCACTCTCTCGTAAAATAAATCAATTGCGAAAGATGTGCCGCCCGAGGCGGCAGAACTAAAAATGGGTTATCGTCTTTGTTTAGCGAGATTTACGATCGATTCGCGCTCACCCCGGCGCGCGATGCGCCGCTTTGCGCGCCGATCGTCGACGCGCTTGCTTCGATTTCTCGGTTCCCATGCGTCGATCGGTTTCTCGAAGAACCTCTCTCCCGAGCACGGCGCTCGAGGATTGAAATACGCGCGGAGAGGCCGCGGGGAGGAGGATAGCGCGCGTGCAGATCGGACTGACAGGGGAGCAAACGCGCCGTGAAATTGATTATTCGCCAGTCGGTCTGTCCTGGGTACGCGAGTGCCGGTAGCACTGTTGTGATGCGTTTCGGCGAGCGAGTCGAATTACATCGAGGCTCGAACGGAGCCTTTCGCGTTTTACATTTTACAATGAACACGCGCGTTGTCGCCTATTTCTAACGCAAACATCAACTTGAAATTGCGACAGGATGGTCGGCGCCGTGGTGGTAGGAGCAGCGCTGTGCGCTCGCATTCCAGGCCTGGGCAAGAATCAACGAGAGCTGTGTAGAAAAGCGCCACACGCCATGCCAGCGGTGGGCGAAGGAGCGGAACTGGGCCTCAAAGAGTGTCGCCATCAGTTCCGGCATCACCGATGGAACTGTTCGCACGTGGTCGACAATCAAATCTTCGGCCACGTCGTCGTTGTCGGTAAGAAATGAAAGGCCTCGTCATCTTTTTACATCGCGAGAAGAAATCGCGAGCAGCAACGGCAGCAGTAGCAGCAGCAGCTTTCGCTAACTCAATTAACGGAGTTAACGGGCGTACTCCTCTCTCTCTCTCTCTCTCTCTCTCCCGTTTAATGTCTCACTACGGCTGCTGCTGCTGCGGCCGCGAACACAAATTAAGAGCTTGATTATCGGCGCACAGAACACTTTGGACTTTTTAACTCGCGCCAACTTCGTAAGTGTTCTTTATCAGCGCTTTCGCCAAGGTTTTTTTCTGCTATTATTAGATCACTCGTGTATTGACGCTCCTGATAAGGACGTTTATTGGCCGATTTTCCTTCTTATTCGAACACAGTTTCCAAGATCCAATCGATGAATTCGGAGACTCTCGTGTAGACGTTCGGATGACTGCCGCACCTGCCCTTTTTACGTGACCACGAGACAATTCCAACGAGAACATCATTGTTGACGGTCAATGGACTGCCCGAATCACCCTGAAAAGAGAAGGCTCCGCCGTTTGAATGCATTGCCGGGCAGTAATAAAAGCTTACGATCGATTGACCTACCGTACAACTGCCCGCCCAAACGTCGGTAGTCTCGAAGGTGCACAGATGCACGGTATAAATGTTCCGGAGCAGCATCATGTAGGCCTCCTTGCAGAAGTTCTCGCTGGTGATCGTCACGTCGAGCTTCTGCAGCCGCGACGGCATATTCAGCTTCGGCTGCATCATACGTCACGACGAGCTCGTGCGGTCGCTCAAATGGTGAATCGAGAAGCAATCGAGGACGAGCAAGAGTTGTCAACTTACGTACGACGTAGAGCCCCAGCCAGCCACGACGCCGCTCGTACCCGCGGGAATGAACAAGTGAGGATAGGGCAGCCTGATGGGCGCGACGAACTCGTTGTAGACGAACGGCGGCGTGATCTGCGCGAGAAAAGACGAAAAGAAGAAAAAACAATATGGGAAGAGGCGCCGGCGAGTGCGTTACGCACGCGCAACGGACGCAATCGATCGATAAGTGGCGGCGCGCCAACCTTCAGAAGGGCGATGTCGTTTATGGCTGAATCGTTTCTCGCGTACTCCTCGTGATGGCGTATCCTCGATACTCGGTGGACACTCCTCGGCGCGGTATTTATGATGCCGGTGGTCACCTGAATTTGATGAGGGTACACATCGACCCGGTCCCTTCTCGGCGCAGACAAGGAAAATCCCGTGTTATTTGAATTGATCGCGCAGCGGTCTCGTGCGCGGACGAGGCGCCTGCCGCCCGGTAAATCAATCGATCGCGTGCGTACCTTAGGACACAGTGCGCCGCGGTGAGAACCCAATTCGTCAAGAGGATCGAGCCGCCGCAGAAGTGCTCCGACTTTTTCACGCTCTGGATAGATACCTGTCGAGATAACATGGCTCACGGTCATTACTGGCACTCGGCGCACGGTCGACATCTCAACCTCACCACATATGGTATCTCCCTCTCGTTGGCGTCCTGTCCATTTTGGATCCTCCAATACAGGTCGTCCTCGAAGTTGTCGGCTAAATGCCCCGGGCGAAAGATCCAAGTTGAGCTATGAAAGTAAGCGTGAAAAATGAAGCAGTCAACGCGTTGAATTACCACGCACGGCGACGACGCTGCACAGTGTCCAGATGAAGAGGCTCGCGAGCATCGTTCCGTTATAGTTTGCGCGTGTCAACGTGGAAACAGTTTCTCCAAATTATTAATCCGCGCTAAGATATATGAAGAAATCGATATTGACACTGTCGCCATTCACAGACTTTAATGGGCACGAACCACATTATTCAACAGCGAAGCCGAAAGCTGTCGAGCTATTAGCATTGAAGAATTATTATTGGCTTAATAGCGTCAATGGATTACTCAATTGCGAACGACAGTTGGAACTTTTTGCTGGGCTTGTGTGTGCACTGTCAACTCGTCAACTATTTAATAACAGAAGAAAGTCTTGCCTGGGCTACTCGCCATTCCAAGCGCGAAATGTTGCTTGGAATGAGTTTTCTGCAAAACAGCGTCGGAATGACAATACTCGATAAAACGATGAAATCAAGCTCTCGCGTCTACAAGTCAAAAGACTCGCCGCGTTTGGTCTAACGCTATTATTCGCGTTTCGCGTGCGCCGAACGTAATTAATTCCGCCGGCATGATCAAGTTGTTATTCGACATTGAATTACTGTAATCAGGCGAATTTCGCGTGCAGCAATCAGCGAGCAATCAAGCCTGGCTGATTATCCAGAACCAACCCAAAAAGCCAGATCCCGTTAGAAGCTCGCGAGCAGCGAATCTCGGACATTATAATAATAGAGCCGCGCAGCCATCGAGCAAAGTGGAAAGAAAGCTGGCTTATCTCTCTCTCTCTCTCTCTCTCTCTCTCTCTCTCTCTCTCTCTCGCATCTGTGTCTCTCGGCGCGGACGATTCTATTAAACCTCGGCTCCTCGCTTGAGCCGCTCGTTTTTCTCTCATTTTTTTCCTCTTGCTTCTCTCGTCGCGTATATACCGATCGTGCCGCCTAGATCCCCGCGCGCCGACTAAATTAGCTCTCTCTCGCTCGCCGCGCATCCCGAGCGCCGGCGGTCGCGTGGACGTCGTCGACTCTAATTAAGCGAGCCAGCGGCTAAGCCTACAAAGTTTCTCGCTAAAAATCACGACCTTGTCAATTGAGTCATCACGCCGAGCGATAACGTTAGCATAGCTTTCGCATTAGCGACTTCTTTTGCAGCGTCGCACGATACGCCCGGCCACGGACGCACGTGTCTCGGCCGTCTCTCGGAGCGCGCAGCGTCGACTCCTCCTCGCGCACTCTCCGCAGGCGCGCGTGCTTTCGCCAGCTCCCGAGCGGTCAGCGATTCGATTAGCGACAAATACACTTAGCGCCAGCGGAAAAGCCGCACGAGCCCCGATATCTCAATCAGCGAGGAAGCCTCTCGCGCGAGCGAAATCGTCGGCCGCGATCGTTACGCGAAGCCGTCGGCGAAGGGAGCTAATTGTATCGCATACGCGGCGATCCGTCTCTGTCGGCTTTATCGCCGCGCTAATTTGTTCGATTTATGCGCGTACAGACAGAGGCGGAGCGTCGCCGCTCCGCTCGCTTTGTCAGTTAATGGCGCGTGTAACGCGACGACGATTGCCGTGCGCGGCGACGGGGGCATGCGCGCGAAAGGCTGAACAGTCGCTTCGCGCGCGGGCTGCTTCTTTTTTCAGCAGCACGCGCGCGGAGCGATTTGCATATATAAATCATTGCTCGAGCTGTCGATAATGAGGCGTGTATTACGGGCGGAGAGATACGATCGAGCGAGAGCCTCGAGTCCGACGCTCGCGATCCTCGCCGCGGAGCCTGACCGAGCGGAGGGCGCGAGACATCGTTGAGAGCGGACGCGGGGCGCGAGTAACGCTTGGCTTCGGTAGTCAGCCTTGCAGCCTTGGGAAATGAATAAGCCAGCCAATAAATTAATATATCACTGCATACGCGCGAGAGCGCTCGTGGCCGCTCGGCCGCCGGCGAGTCGGGCAAACCGATCCGAGCGCGAGGCTGAGGGATCGATATACTCCGGCCGCTCTCTCTCTCTCTCTCTCTCTCTCTCTCTCGGCTCGAATTACGCGATGCAGCTCGGCGCTGCGTGACGAAGGCGCGCGGAAGGTGCATAACGCATAGATTATTCCTCCGAGCTGACCAATTGCCGTGTGTTTATCGGCTCGAGAGGTTGTTCGTCATACGTGAGATACCTGGACGAACAGCCGCGTTCTCGCTGTTTTCCGCTGTCTTCTCGTGCTCGCGTGCAGACGGGGATTATCGACGTTCCCGGGTTTGTCGCCGGCGGCTCCATTCGGCAGCCTCGGTTGTGGCTGCGGAGTCGACGGTATACGACGTGCCAATGTCGGCGTTGAGTTTCGCTAAATTAGATGACTCGATGCGATCGGCGCTTTTTCATTTAAATAATCGTACGGGAGAGCGGCAATGAATTGCGCCGATTCAGAAATTCCGAATGGCATTGCGTTTTTTTCATTTCGAGCGCTGTCGGAGAAATAATTAAATGCACTAGTTTATCGTGCAACTATACCGAGCAAGTTACGACAAATACAAAACAGACAAGAAAAAAGATCGATACGCCCACGGACAATCGAAAAAATAGAGTTATATTATATTTACAAAAGCTGGCAAATTGGAAGTTTCTCAACTTCCTAAATTAACCAATAACTTACTCAGCGCAAGCAAAACGGAGAGTCAGTGGTCAAAAATGTCGGATCCTCGTAAAAGAAGCAGAACGAGTGCGAGCATATTAAAGTGGAGCGATCTAAACGACTGAATCAGCGCGAAAGCAGTGGAAAAAGAACGGGGAGAGCGCGTACCTCCCAGATCGTTAAGGACACGCGGCGCGGATTGGTGTTCGCCGAATGCAAATTCGTCGCGCGCTCGGTTCACGTACGCTAAGTGGTCGCGGCGTCTTCATTATGGCCGATTGGTTAATCGTCGTCTTGGTGGTCTCTTTCAGGTATATTTTAGTTTAGAGGATGGGCTTGACTCCAAAAGCATCGGCATTCCACTGATAAATTAATACACGCGTATAACGACAGGTCAGCAAAGGTAAAGCAGAGAGAGAGAGAGAGAGAGAGAGAGAGAGAGAGAGACAAAGACAGGCCAGTCGCTGCGTTCGTCAAGTTTTTTATGGGTAACGCGTCGAGCGTCGAGTCGCGGAACTCAACGTCTCTCGTGGGCTCTCTACCTCTCTGGTGATGCCTGCTGCGGGTGCAAGACCGTCAGAAAAAAGGTACCAGGCGAGAGAGTAGTCGATAAGCGGGCAATTTCGCGAAATCGAATCGACAAAATGATGTATGGGAGGAGGCAAGGCTTATCGTGGCCGAGCGACGAGCCTTAACGAGGCTTTATCGCGGCAGCGCGCAAAACTCGGCCTCGCGTCGTCTAATGAATTCAATAAAAAGAACTTTCACATAAATTAATCCGGCTCGGCTGCCCGAGCGCCTCCTCTTATCGGCCGGCTTTTCCCGTGAAATTTCGCTTGCAGGGCTGCCTCTTAACAAATTGCTGGGGACGACGGCGGATCCGATCGCGTTGCCGCGGCCTCCTAATTAAAGGCGCCAAAGCTCGCGCGTTACACGCCATTCTCATCGACAATTGACGAGGATTTACGGGTTGGGGAAAGAACTCCGCTTCTAGGCTTTGGGATTGGGCGAACGACGAATGTCGCTTCACCGACGGCGACGCCAAGTAACGAGCACACGTGTGTGGTAGTACAATAGAAGCCGCAGTTGGGGAGCCAGGCTGAAAAGAAAAAGAAACGTCGCTCGCCCCATCGGGTGGCAAAAAAAAACTAACCGAGACAGCCCCTTTCCGATGGTTGCGTAACCGGACGAATCCGAAAGCTCCGGCTCGCACCAGGCACACACCTACGTCCAGAGCAATACAGCCACCCGCGAAAGGATGCAGTCAGTTAGACTCCCGCGGCGCGGCGCGAAATAAAGATCTTGTCGTACACAACGGCGCACAAGGAGTAGCGGCAGCAGCGACAAGATGGAAACGACTACTTCTCTCTCACGACAAGAGCGACACGCGCGAGATATCCGTAGCTCGCGGCGAGCAACTTCTTCTTCTTCTTCTTCTTCTTCTTCCTCCTCCTCCTCCTCGCCGTCTTCTTGTTCTTTCCGCGCGTTTCGCTTGTCTGTTGTTCGTCTGACGGCACCCACGCGCGCGAGAACGCTTTGCTACCGGCGCGAGAGGCCGGAGCCTAGGCTGCAGTCGTCGGTGATTGAATTTCGCTGCCGGCAAGCGCCAGTCCGTCCTTCGCGTCGCCGGTTTCGTAACCGGAGCGAGTGGCCGCGCGCGGCTCGATATCTCGGTGCCATAACGAAACGCCCGCATCGGGAGAAAAAATAAAAGGCAATCGCGCCGGCATCGCGCGTCGGCGAATAAAGAGCGAGACCGGTGCGGAGCAGCGCAACGCGCTCGCCGAAGGGAAATTACATAAAAAGAGCCGAGTTTCGCCTGCCGGTATACGTATGCGCGAGCGCGTCGAGCTCGAACGAACGTCACGCGAGTCGGGAACCTACCCATGCATCGATATGTCGGCCGCCTTCTCCCGCGAACGCGCGTCGCGCTAATTACTCAAGGCGAAAGTGCACGCTGGCGCGCAGCCGTCGCGAGCAAAGAACGAGTATTATGTACGCGCTGCGCTGGCCGCCTCGCCGGAGAAATCGATCGGTTTATCGAGCGAGCGCGAGTTTCGGCGAATCGCGAGGGCGAGTGCGCAGCTCCGCCGCGCGAGATTAATGGGCCGCTTAGCGCGGCCCTCTCCCGCCGGCAGCCGATTGAAATCGGCCTCCGATAATTAACCGCTCGACGCGGCGCGTCGCGACCGATCGCGAAGCCGGGAAAAGCCGGGGCTCTTGCACCTGCGCACTCTGCCAGCGGCCGCCGACGAAAGCGCGCTCCCAGGCCGACTTTCGCGCGCGCGCCGTCCTGCCGTCGACGATCGGGGCTCGCGTCGCGCCTCTTTATTTTTGCTCGCCAACTCGAGCTCGAGCGCATCGCTCTCGCGCGTCAGAGATCGCAGATAGCCCGATCGATACAAAGGGCTTAGCTCATTACCGCGCGCTCGCCTCGCGCGATACGCGATCTCGGCCTTATAAAGCGTCAGAATGCCAGGCGCTCGCTGTCGAAACGCGAATTAATTGTCCGCGGCGTCGTAAATAACCGGCGCGGCGCGCCCACGCGCGAGATGCGCCGCGAGCGTATGCATGAATCGAGGAGAGGAGAAGAAAAAGAAGAGAGATGGGGGGGGGGGGGGGGACCAAGAGGAAGAGGCTGTTTCGCGGGCGATCGACGACCGCGATAAATCATTATTTCGCAGGCCGCGCGTGCAAACGACTAACGTATCGAGCGTTTAACGCCCAATTATAAATCGTTGAATTGATTATTGAACGAGTTTATCCGGCTCGATGTCGAGCCGCGTGCTCTTTCCTTTTTGCCTTGCTGACAGTTCGCCGAATAATGAGGACTTCTTTTCTTCGAAAGTGTTGCGCAAACAACGCTTCGGCTTTCAATTAGCACCTACGGCGGAGCAGTTGGTTTATCGAGCGAACGCGATTCGCGCAGTCGTCCATTATGTTTTCCATTCGGCGACGATCAATCATCCGATTGTACTTGCCAGGCTCGCCGTGAAAAGTAAACAAAGTCGGCCGACACTTGCGCACGCGCGCGCGCGCGATCGCGCAAGGCTGCGCCAGGTGCGCGAAGACATCGGACGAGCGCGGTCGCGCCGCTCGACTCGCCTTTTATGACTTACTTTCGCGTTGGAATGCGGCCCGGGGGGGAACTATACGAGCGCCGAAGATTTAGCGCATCGCGGAGCGTACCGATGGCGATTTACGCAGTGCGCGCGCGCGACAATCGAAGCGTCGATTAACGAGTGGCCGTTGCGAAAGCCCGACGCCGCCGCCGCCGCCGCCGCCGCCGCGCGACGCGATAAATCGCTAAATAGTCGCTTGCGCTCGCGCGGCCTTTGGCACGAGCGCGCGGGCAATAAATTCGCGTGCTCGACGTGTGTGCGCCGCGCGCAACGCAAAGCAGCGCCGCCGTCAGAGCTGACGTCTCTTTTCCCGATCCCCGCAAGGATTCTTTTGTTCTCGGCACATCGAGGGCGCGCGGGTTCGGTCGCGCGGCGCTAACGCGACCCGGCGGGAACGAGCGTCGAGATCCATCGTCATCGTCGCCATTATCAGGAGGAATGCGTCGAATCTGCGCGCGAATCTTGCTCGCGAAAAATTCTCACATCTCCTCTCGGGCGCGCCGCAGCACGCGATGCTTTTAAAACTCCTATCTCTCTCTCTCTCTCTCTCTCTCTCTCTCTCCCCGCGTGTTTTAAACTTCGACTTAACTGCTGACCTTCGCATTAATCGCTCGCTCGCCGTAGTTAGCCGTGGCTTTTAGCTTTCGTAGAAATTGCAGGTTGCGCGGCAGCGAAAGAAGCTACGCTCGGTCTCGCTCCGCGCCTTATCCTTCGAGTGCGCCCGTAATGCACGCTCATCTTCCAAGATTAGCCGCGTATTAAAGCGCGCACGCCTTGGCGCCGTTTTTGCATCCGAGAGCAAATCAATCTGCGCGCGTAGGCTGGCTTTTCTCTCGATCGCGGAAAGCTTGCCGTGCAAGAAAGAGAGAGAAAGAGAGAGAGAGAGAGAGAGGCGCGCGTGGGACGACTCGGCATAAGACGAAAAATTTTCGCCTCCCGAGTGAGATACTACCGCGAGAACGCACGGCCGCGCGAGAGTCAGATAGAATCTGGATTGTATCGCGAGACGGAGAGTTCGTTAGCGCGGATGCCCGTTGTCGTTGCGGCTGGCGAGGAAACTCGATTGTCTCCCGAGCGATATCGTAATTCCGCGTTTTATCGATCGCAATTCTAATTGTTGTCCCTTCTCCCTCCAGGAAGCAGAGAGGCGGCCTTCACTTACGCGATAAGTTCAGCTGGGATCACGTATGCGGTGACGGCGGCCTGCAGTCGGGGCAACATCACGGCCTGCGGCTGCGAGCCAACAATACGGTGAGAGAGCCAGACGGACTTGCACAATGTCGCGATTCTTTTTGCGCGAGCGCCTGCGTACGGCCGACACGCAAATTGCAGTAAATTCAACATCAACAATGAGAGCGAGAGAGACGCCAAAAGTAAATCACCGGTGAAATCGTTCATCTTTTTCCTTTTGATATTGTTTGCGGTCTGACGGCTGGCGCTCGGCTCGTTTAATGCCGTCTTGACGAATCGCCAAGCCGCTTTTTTTCTCGTTTCCTCGGGGTTTCAACGGAAACGAAGCTTAGAATACGGTTGAATGAGTTTTATTGTGAAAAGAACGCGGACAAAGTAAAAAACGAGAGGCGCACGCAGCGCACGTGTCGGCGAGGATCGGACAGGCTGGAATTAATCTGAAAATATTTGATTGGAAGAACGCGGAAGGAGACACCGCCGAACGGCTGGGAATGGGGAGGCTGCAGCGCCGACGTCACTTACGGAATGAGGTAAGGAAAATAAGACTCGTCCAGTCCTCTTCATCATCGCGTCGCAGGCGCAGCACTGCGTCTCTCGCCTGGCGAGACATTCGGTGGCTTGCGAAAAGTGGTTTGCTCCTCCTCCGGATCTAATCTTGGGAATATTGTTAATGAAATGTAGGTTCGCGCGTAGGTTTCTGGACGTGAGGGAGATCGAAGGCGACGAGCGCAGTCTCATGAACCTCCACAACAATAAGGCCGGCAGAAAGGTCAGTATTGCAGGCGATCGTTGCGAGTGTGCCCTCCGACGTGGGTCGATGCTTCGGCCCTGTCTCGTCGGTCGACTGGCAGCCACTCGATCGCGCATGATCCACGCGAGAGAGGCGCCCGATGCGATCGTTACCCAGCCTCCTACCCCCCGCGAGTGCTTAATCGATCGTGGAAACGCGAAAGTGTTATTGGACACGCTAATAAAATTCCGACTTATCACTTAATGTGCGCGTATATATTAGCTTCATAATGCCAGACGGAGAAAACATTTTACAACATAGTCGTGTAGAAGTGTACAAGTGCGCCCGTGTCCGTGTGCGCATGAGTTAGAAACTGGATCGCTTTTTCTCCGAGCTCCACTCATTGCAGTAGTCGACCATGTCGCATTCCTTGGCAGTCCTGCAAACAGTTTGTTTTCTCGTGCGCTTACTCGGCCACTCTCTTACTCCTCGGCAAAGCTGCGCATTAAGTGCTCTCTTACGTGGCGGATTTGCACCAGTACGCCGGTCCTCTCGTGCACGGGTCGACGCCAACCATCGGATCGTCGGCTGCCGCAACTGAGAACAGACCGAGACCGATAAATCGCAGCGCGCGCAAAGCGTCCAAGTAGCTTCCGGGCGATACCGCACCTGACAACACGACGAGACACAGCCACGCGAAAGCCAAAGCCTTCATCGTCGTCGCAATTCTGACTGGAATGCACGCGCGCCGATCGGCTGCCGCTCGCGGGAAGAGGAGCTGCCGATTGCGACAATGGGAGCGCGGCGCGAGGCAAGACAGACAGACAGACAAACAAAAACCTGCCGGCGACCTCGAGTCGAACGTGCGATAAGCTTCGAAATTTCGCTCGACTCAGCGTGAATTCGCGCGCGCGCACGTCGAGTGCCATTCCGGGGACATTCTGGAAACAAAACCATTTTTCGCCGTTTCGCAACGCAGATATCCTCGAGGCTGTGCGCGCCGAGCGATAATCTGGAAAGGCGTATCTTCCTTTCTCCTGAATCCTCTCTTTCCTTCTTAGCGCGCGCTCGTCTCTTATTCCTCTCGGTTAGCGTCGCGCGCGCGCGCGCGCGCACGCGCTTTTGTCCTCTCGCGCGCCGGCAAAAGACCTCGGCCCACGGAAGCCGCATCTCCGCTCTTTTCTCCGGCGCGCGCCAATTAATTTGCCCGCGCCGTGTTCAATTAGCGCGTGCCCGTCGCCCCGAACTCCGTGGCAAGTTCTAGCGAGGAGAGGATGCACGGTAACGGTGTCGCCAGCGCGAAGCCGGCTTGGTGCGCTCGCCTATCAATTAGGCGACTTTAGGAGTCCCGCGGGCAGCGAGCCAGCGCGGACGCGTAAATTCGTTGGCGCGGAGCCAGATGGAAGGCGTATTAACGCGAAGGCGCGTGCTCGCGGTCCGCGTACGATAAAAGAACGAAGGAGCGTTTGTAAAGCCAGGCTTTTGTTGCTCGTCCGTGGCAGATAGTGAAATCGCTGCTGCAGACGGAGTGCAAATGCCACGGGGTATCCGGCTCCTGCACCGTGAGAACCTGCTGGCGAACTCTGCCGAGCTTTCGACAGATCGGCGACGCGCTCATGAAGAAGTATTACAGGGCGAGGCCGGTCATCGCCATCACGCCACCGCCACCACCTACGATACAGGTACGAGTTGCCGTTTCCGCTCGGAACCGCCGACGGAACGCCAAACGAGCGAGCTTCGTTTTGCAGAGCACGGAGGCGCTGATACGTTCCTCGGAGGTGTCTCCGATCCTCGGCAACGACGCCAAAACGCAGGGTCTGCCGACCGAGTATCCAAAAGGACCATCCTCGCGACTGGTGGAAAGTCGAAGTTGGGCGCTGAAGAGGTCAGGCGCTGGCAGTGGCAGTGCGACGACGACGTGGCAGCAGCAGCAGCAACAGCAGCAGCAGCAGCCGCAGCCGCGAAGGCCACATCTCGTGCTCAAAAGAGCAAAGCTTGGCTCCGGACCCGGTGGCATCAGTCAGAAACGGATACCCAAGCGAAGCGAACTCGTATTCCTTCAGCCGTCGCCCAACTACTGCGAGCCCGACCTCGCACAAGGCAGTCTCGGTACTCAGGGTCGATACTGCAATCGCACCAGTAGAGGTACGCTCATCGTCTTCATCTTTTTGTCGTTGGAAAACTCGCTAATTAATATTACGCTGGTTTTTTCGAAAAATACGCGCGTTCCGATTCGGACGACAATTGGACGGTTCTCGAACGCAGCGCGTTCGCGGATGAAGTCGTCGGGCTCTAAGGTAATCCTTGCGAGCGAGCATAGAACTTGGGTGTACGCACACACGCAAGCATTTTGAAACTTAACGCTAATCTCTCGCGCGTCGAATTCGAAAAATTTCGCTATCGGATGTTCGACGATGAAATTTTACTTTTATCGTTGCAGGTACAGACGGTTGTGATTTGATGTGCTGCGGACGTGGCTACAATACTCATCAGTTCACCAAGACTTGGCAGTGCGGGTGCAAGTTCCACTGGTGTTGCAAGGTTCACTGCGAGACGTGCACCGAGCGCACCGAAGAATACACCTGCAAGTGATGTGTGTGTTTTGGTTTTTCAGTGGGTGCGAAAAACTGCATACTAACCAATTGATAAACAAAGACTATCCAAGTAGAATTATTTCATAGAGTGTATTTTTACGATCATGCATTTAAATTATTTATTTTTCAATAGTTTTAAGTGCGTATCGATGTAAAACTGTATCCCTTCTTCTCCATGAGAGAATATGACATTTCTAAGAATCCTGTAATTATATCGAAAATAGATTAATCATAATGACATTTGTAAGAAATTCTTTTACCTCCTTATTTCTCGATTTCCATCTAAAATCAATCATTTCAAAATCTTTTTATTTTATCAATTGGATAACACTTTCTAATAGACTTTAAATGCATAATTGCTACAGTGATTTTAAGATAAACAGATTAATAGTCACTCTGGTTACTGAGCTACAGAAATAAAATATTTATTGTATAAAATAATTTATCGATTCTTTTCTATAAATACTAGTTTTTATTATATTATTGTGGCTTGAAATGAATTCCATCAATGTGATAGTGTAAATATTTTTATTATCTTTTCATAGTTAACATTATCTACTAAATTCACACCTTTGTTAACCCATGTAAAAATTGTATAAAAACAAATTGCTACCTTTAATTACACATTCCATATATCTCTTACACATAGAACATTCATAATTTCAGAAGTTACTGATTACATTGTATGTGTGGTAAAACAGTCGGCGATTAATATATTAATTGACATTAACTGTAAAGCAGGTAGAAAATACAATTGACTTAATTATAATTATTATCATTCTAAGTAATTGAAACAACTTTTGCCAAACATATTTCATATATCACATCGTATGGAAGAGAAAAATGAAAATACTATGATGAAACTTTGCTGTACAATTTTCATAATCTTTTTAGTAACAAGTTTTCCAGACTGCACAAATTCAAGTCTAACCCAACCCTTAGTCCATTGACCAAATAAGCGTCAATCAAGACTGCAAAGCATATCCTATAAATAAAATTTATTAGTGAAATTTCCTAAAAATGAAATATTTCTAGACGTTTTTTAATATTTACGTCAGATATGGTTGAGGATTGTCACTGCTTCTTGTTTAGCTTCTTGATCATCATCATTTTTTGCTTGATATTCGCTGGTCATTTTTAAATATTTTATTGCTTCATTTTTTTTATCCAACTTTAGATATGTTTTACCAAGCATCAGTAAATTGTGACTATAAAAATTAGGATCAACGTTTTCAGCTTGTTCGAAAAACTGAAGTGCCTCCTCAAAAGAAGAAGTTGGTGGTTCACCAAAAATTGCTGAAGCTATTTTCCTTTGATACCATGCTAAATCTGCTACTTGATAACACCAATTACCAAGCATGTAAAGAGTTGTAGCATCTTTTGGATTTAATTCAATGGCTTTCTATTGAAATAATCATTCAAATTAAATATTTAAAATTTTTTAAGAAATCAAATTTGTTTAACTTACCAACATGTGATTTTTTATATTATGCAACTCTCTAATTTTCACTTTAGTTCCTTCATAAGATGTTTTTGTATTTAATAAGATGGCAACCCATTTATGAACAGCCCAGTGATCATCTTTTAAGCTTAAGGCATGAATTATTAAATCATATGCTTCATAGATCATCTTTTTTGCTTCAGCATCTTTTGATTCCAACTTTGACATTTTGTAGAGTGCTCGACTCAATCTCCATAATATTTCAACATCTTTACTATCCTGGCATAAAAATATTATGCATGTGACAAGTTGATAAGATCAATTCATTTAAATTTTTTATATTAATACAATAGCTTTTAATGTTTATTGTACTTAGACAAGTTACCTTGTAGCTACTAAGTAATCTGTAGATTTCTTTGTACTCCTCTTGTTCAAACAAAGCATCAGCCTTTGCTATAACTACTTCTTTTGCTGTAAATGATTTGTCATCATCCTTTTTCTTTGTGATTCCCCATAAAGCAGCAAAATAAAATGGAACAGGAGTATAAACATTGAAATTATTTGAACTGACATATTCCTGAAAATAAAAGATTCATCAATAATGGAGTTCGAAATAATGAAAGCAATTAGTATTATTGAAAAAGATAAAACATACCTTTTTTAGACCGTATACGACATAACCTAATGATCTCTGTTGAAATCGGTTTAACCTTACAAGTCTGAGAAATCTTGAAAACATTGTGCAAAAAAATTTATATAGCAAACGTCGGCACAACGAAATCAATTATCTCGAATCAATTGAATCTATTCCATAAAACTGAGCTACGCTTAGAAAAGTTGATTTACTATCCCATCATGTATTTCAATGTGAATTTAGAATATTACGAATGTCATGATTGCAGATTCACCATTTTTTACTTTCACTATACCTTAATTTATATGTATGGTTTTAATTATTACACTGCATTTCTTTGACTTGTTGATATCCGTCAATAAACTGACTCGTCATGAGACAGTGGCACAGAATATATTATTGTCAGATTACAAAACTTGTCATTGTTAGAATCTTAGAATTACACTGACGTGCCATCTAGAGTCGGCAATGTAACTATGCAGTTGTGATCATTCGATCCACATTATATATTATGGAGTTCTATTTTCCATGTATATATATATGTACATACACACATATGAGCAAGGTATGTCGGTTCATATCCGTGTTTCAACCGGTTAAAAATTTTTGAAAGATACAAAGAAATCCTAACCTATTCTTTGGACTCTATTCTTTAGTTATAGCAGACGAGTTGATTCAGTGATCAATGATGTTTAATCAATTTTTCATTTGTTAACTCTTATTGATTAATTAAAAAAGTTATTTATATATTTACAAAAATGGCTTCTCTGCCTAAACCTATTATTTGGGCAAGCACTGCAGCTTCTTTCACTGGAGTTATTTACTTGATTAAGTATGTGTTCTATAATTTTTTTTTAAATTTACATTAAAAATATTTACACTACAAAGATAGTAGATTATTTATACAAGAAGAAATTTATCTTGTGATTAATAGTAGCATTTTTTATCAGATATTTCAGTTATAGTACTGACAATTTCAAAATTGAATTTCAGAGACTGGTGTCAAGGAACTAAGTATGAAGGAAATGAAAAGTTAGAAGGTAAAATAGTCATTGTTACTGGGGCTAATACAGGTATTGGGAAAGAAGTAGCACATGATTTAGCCAGAAGAGATGCTAGAGTTGTTATGGCATGTCGAGACATGTTTAAATGTGAAAATGTAAGTAATGTGATATGTTATTGCTTGATATTGTATTAACAAGATTTTATATTGCTCAGGCTCGAACAGAGATAGTATTTGATACTAAAAATAAGTATGTTTACTGTAGAAAATGTGATTTGTCTTCTCAACAGAGTATCAGAGAGTTTGTAGAACTATTTAAAAAAGGTGAATAGATAATATAAATATGTAATGTTTAATCCTTTATGTGAATAGAGAATAGAAATATGTAATTTTTTTTTCTTTATAATGTGACATACATATTTTATGATTTTATAGAATTCTCAAAACTACATATACTTATAAATAATGCTGGTGTTATGAGAACTCCAAAGAGTTACACAAAAGAAGGAATTGAATTGCAATTGGGTGTAAACCACATGGGTCATTTTCTATTGACCAATTTATTGTTAGATACCCTTATAGCTTCTGCACCTTCTAGAATTGTGAATGTTTCTAGTTTAGCTCACAAAAGAGGAGTAATTAACACGTTTGATTTAAATAGCGAAGAAAAATATGACGAAGGAAAGGCTTATGCACAGAGTAAATTGGCCAATGTAATGTTTACCATAGAATTGGCAAAAAAATTGAAAGGTTTATATAGCATTTACATAAAATTCTTGATATCCAAGTTATGAAAAATTGATAAGATTATTCATGCAAAAAATTGTAGGAACTGGAGTTACTGCAAATGCTGTTCACCCAGGTGTTGTATCTACAGAGATTGCTAGACACTTAAAACACTTCAATGGCATCCTGGGTACTATTTTTATGAAACCTATAATTTGGCCATTTGTCAAAACTCCAAAAAATGGAGCTCAAACAGTTTTATACGCTGCCTTAAGTCCTGAATTAAAAGATGTATCTGGATATTACTTCAGGTGAGATTGATTATGATTGTCTTTATATGTACATTGAATATTAATTAATCAAATACATGAAGTTTACTAATAAAAAATTCTTAATACAGTGAATGCAAATATGACGATATGAATCCTCTTGCACATAAACCACAATTAACAGAGTGGTTGTGGAGAACAAGTGAAAAATGGACACATTTAAACGAAAATAGCTAACTGTTATAATATGAATTGTAGACTATTGTTTGTATAATAAAAATTTGTTAATACTCAGTTAACTTATGCTTAGAAATTCAAAAGAAAAATTGGAATAATTTGTTTATGGTTTAAAAAGATCGAGATATTTATGCACATGACTAGCTGAATACTCAAGGAGAACATTTGATTTACGTGTAAGTTTTCACGGGTCATTGTTCTTTAAAATGACTAGTGAGGGAGATCATTACTCAAAGCTATTTTTAATAATATTGTGATTTCGTACACAAAAAATTAGATCGGAATTGGTGTCATTTTGCCAGATTTTTAAATTAATAAGTTAGACATTTTCATAAAATTATTTTATGTTTTCCATTTAAAGAAAAACGTTTTATATTATTTATATTTTTGAGTTTTGTCTTTCAGTTTACTTGAAAACGTAGCATAAATAAATGATTGCATTCCTTGGTTAGGATTTTATGTTTAATAGTAACAACGTCCATAATTGCATGAATATGGAAACGTAGAATTAAATCACAACTTACTTATAGAATGTTATACCTCTAACTAAAACAGAGTATGATATTGATAGTAAATTTGCTATATAATAAAATTTTCATGACCGTTTAATTCCTTATAATAAAAGATATACTCTGAAATACAAAATTTTACCTTGCAATAATTTACTAATATGACGAGCCATAGTAATAAGTGCAAGTTTGCTAAGTTTTTTAGATGAATAATTTGTTCTAAATTCATATCATACGAATGAAAATCGCTTTGTTCATATGTTTGAACAGGTATATTAATTATTCTTTTCTGTTCCTACGTATTTCAAGTTATGTAATAATAAATTATGTAATAATAAAACAAATAACAGCTCAATTATAAAGATATAATAAATTCTTAATAAATTTTAATAATACAATCGTTAAGAATCATTGAAAATGAAAATCATTTTTTTACTTTGTCGACTTCCAATGCCATCTTTTTTAAATAATGGTAAAAAATATCTTTTAAACGCAATAAATCTCATTTTTTTTATTCCCTCCGTGCACGATTAATCGTACGTATATCATCGGTAAATTTTTACTAGTTTCAATATTTTTAACTACCAAGATCAAGTAACTACCGTGTCGTTTTTTTTTCTTTACCACTTGAAACGCTGATAATAATAACAACATTTTTCTATTGATCTTTTCATCGTTCGGACTACTCTCATCTATATAAATTTACAAATGATAAATTTCTTATCAATCAATATTTTAGGCAACGTTGAAAATTATTTCGGAAGAATGCTATAAAAGAATGGCACTATCTTGATCAAATTATTTCAAAACCATTATACTTTATTTACATTAAAACTATATTTTTAATGAAAATGTTTCATAATAATTAATTATCTACGAATAGTGCTGATTTCTATTGTAAAAACAAGAACGTAAAGTTGATATGAACCGTTTAAATCGAGTATCAAAACTCAACTTCGTTTTCAAATTTCGCGAATTAAAGGGCATCCAGTGTCAGAATTATGTATTTCATTGCAGTGGCAGTAGATGGGGCCACAATCTTGTTCGATATAAATCCATCCATCTCTATGTATCATGGCGATGTATAAATCTATGAAGCCAATAAAAACACCATTCAATTCAATTCAAATTCATCCATCCTTTCGTTTGGTCGCAGAGGTATTGTAGGGAATGAGTTGAATATACATGTATTTTCACAAGATATTAATTCCAGATTATGAATTGATGTCTTTGGCTTGTCAAATGGTACAGAATAATTTAATTAACTGAATATTTTTAGATTTTAGTGTAATACGAAAATATGTTTCGATTTTTGTGGCTCTTATTGAAAGCAAAACAAAAATTTAATGTTCAACGATCGATTACCATCATAATTATTGTGAATTAAAAATTAAACAATCATTTAACAATCCATAAACAAGATATTGAAAGAGGATCAGTGGAAATCGAATTGACAGTTAAAGGCCCGCCATTGCGATAGAGCTTGCGGGGATTTCGCCTCATTGGATACAAGAGCCTACGTTAAGGGAGCGAGCGAACGTCACGTCGCCGATAAATAATTACTCGTGTACATGGTGGCCCTCCTCGCGCGTAGTATTTGTAGTGTGGTCTTTTATACACCTCCAGCCGCTCGTGGGCATTCGTTCTGCGACTTTTATGCGCTTAGTAAGGGGCTAAGATTTCCCCAAGCTACAACTTTCATTTACAGACCTCGAAAAAATTGGATTCGCAAAGAGTTGGGAAAGTTTGAGACCACGTTCGCGTAACTTCCGGATCGTTGACCTCGCGGAGTAGCATCTTAAAAGCAACGGACTCCGCGGTCGGTCGCACCTTCCAATTATGACTCAGCATCCGCTTCACTCCAAGCGGATGACGCGAGCCAAGTACAGAATCATGTTTGATGCTGACTACGAGTCCTGCTTTACGATGCGCCGTGCCGAGATGTGTACGCGTGCCCTCGGCCTTTCTCGTACTCGCGCCGCGAGTGCAGTCTGCAGGCGGAGAGCTTTGCAATCTACCTCTCGCCGCGAAGCTTGCGTACGCGTGCGTCCGTCGATGCATGTAAAGCCAAGCGCGACCGTCTCGTTCGTGATTGCAGCGCTTTGTCCGTCCTGGCGAGCCTGTAGTTCGCGATTATGGTTAGGCCGGTAGAACAGCTTCGTTCGCACATGATCCAGCCACACGTTCGGCTGCGCTACACTCGACCGAGTGGAAATTACTATCGAAAAGAGAAAAACAAAGCGATAAAGAGGGACGTGTTTGCGCGTTAAACAATGCGAGGCTTTGCGCGTTGAATGGTAAATACCGGTGACCGAGTTTGAACCTTTACGAGCGCGCGCAAGCACGTAAAGTCAGTGCTACGCGGCAGACAAGAGAGTGCGCTCGCGCGCGCGCGCGCGTAGAGAGAGAGAGAGAGAGAGAGAGAGAGAGAGAGAGAGAGAGAGAGAGAGAGAGAGAGAAGATAGTAGCGAGTGGCCGACTGCCTCCGCAATCTCCGCAACCTGTCCTTTTATCGCAGGTGGTACTTTGCCCGATGATGTTCGGATGACCTATTTTTTCGGCCGCGATTTTATGCGCGCGACGCTCGCCGCTTTTCCTCCTCCTTATCTTGTGCCTGAGAATCTATCGGCGAGCGCGAGGCAACGACCTCGCAAGGGTCTCGTACGAGAAGCAACGTGCGCGGCCGAGCAAAGCGAGTTTGGGTTCGGGTTGCCTCGATTGCGCGCAATCGGCGGGATTTCGGAATTTGAACGACGGCGACGCGACATCGCCTGCGCGCTAGTCCTCGTCGTGCACGAATCGAGCTCGGGCGCTCGTCACTTTACGTTGCGGATTATCCCAAGACTTTACGGAGATGATTAGCGCGGAGGTCGGCCGCGAGATGCTTATATTAATCATATCGGCATCAGCCCTGATCGTGCAATTTTCCCGCGCTTCATCCTTCATTTCCCGCGCAAACGCGCGTATAAATCCCGGAGCTCCCCGCGCGGAACCTTACTCCCGCTAATACGCCACTGCGCGGCTATTATGCATATTCGTAGTCATGTATATTAATGAACTTAACACCGCCTCGCTGCAGCCGGTGGAATTTATACGTGGATCGCAGGTCGTTTTGCGGGCTGCGCGTATCGCTGTGATTAATCTCACCTCGGGGAGACAGCAATGCGCGAAAGACGAGCAAGACTAACTGCAGTATTATATAATTGGTTGTAAAGTGACATTTCTTAGTGACGAACTTGGAATTGAGTTATTTGCCTGCCTCGGTTGGTTAGCCAGCTCCGTTGCTCGCCAACCAAAGTACGCGCGCGCTGCGTTCGACATCACCAACCGACGCGGAACAACTTTCCGAAAGTTTCAGTCAGTGCGGTAAAACGCTATCGGCGACTATCGTCGCGCGCGCGTTATATACGTACTTTTTCGCTCGACAGAGCGGAGCGAGAGATAACCACCGACGCGTCGTGCGCCCTGCAGAGTCATAAAGCCGAGCGAGCTTTCAGAAAGATCTTCCTTGTACGGAAACTGATGTTCGCGCTTCGTAAAGGCTCCGATTCGTCGATGTCCCTCGGCGACTGAAAAAAAGACGAGCAAAGGAAAAAAAAACATTCGCGAGAAAAGGGCGGCACTTCCGCCATTGTTTTCTCTTGAGAGACAATGAGGAAGGCGAGCAGGGGGAAGACGACGACGTTATACCAAATGGACTTGAATCGCAATTTGCCTGACGGAAACTCGTTAACTCTCAGATTCACTTGTCCGTTATAATAATGGCTCCTATCGAGCGAGCGTTTTTTTTTCTCAATCATGACTTGAGAGCTAGCAAAAAATTTATGACTTATTTTTCGCTGCACCTTGGTGTAATTTTTGCTCTAATTATTTCTCGATTGAGCAGACCGCCGCACGAAGAAAAATGAACGCCAAATTAGTTAGTGAAATTTGATTTAGTACTGGTAAACGAAAGAACATTTTTACAAAATCTATCATTTCATAAATTTTTATTGTCGGTCGTAAGTTGCTTGCTAAAAACATTGTATTATCTGAAATTAATATGGGGTCTTATATTTTCAAGTTATAAACGTAGTCTTCTCCACAAAATTTTTATGACAATAAATATTAAGATCTACTTTTATATAAAATTATTAATTGATTGAAATTTCAATTTAAATAAAACTTTTCATTTCGTGTACATGTTAAAAATACACAGACATAATCGATATTTCAACTGTTAAATAGACACGATATTAAATATACACAAATGAGATAAAACCTATAATAATCTTATTAATACAAAAAAGATAACTATAGTATTTATATATTTGAAAAAATATTAATTAATAAATCCAGGTCAGAGATTCATTGTCTTATTATCATTCAACTAGAATTTAAATTCAATAGGTCTCAACAATAGAAATGCGATAATAGCATTATTATTAAGGAAGAGATATCCAAGCTCGCAGATAATATCTTATTTAAGTGAATGTTCTCTCTTAGGGAAACTCTAAAGGGATAAGTTAATCCGGCAAGACAATAACTCGGTATTCGCATTACATAACTCGATAAACAAAAGTTTTCATGCCAACACAATGCTTATTAGCATCATTGAATAATAATATCCTAGGATATGGCCTTTTATCGTTACGTTCATTAAAAGCGCAATATTCAACGTACCATAGACTTAATTTAACATAGTAACCTTTCACAGGGAGAGCTAAGCTTTTGTATTCGTTGCGCGCAGCGCGGAAAAAAGCAAAAGAGGGGATAAAAGGGCTTTTTCAATTCGATGCCATTTTAGCGCAGCACGCAAAGCACAACCCGAGCTCCAAACTGATTAAGACGCTTTTTGCTTTACAAATGAATTCAACATGACACGCGGCTTCGCGAATGCATTCGACCTCGCTAAGGCGAGACTCTTCCTGCTCGCTCGTGGTTCCCTCACTTGCCGTAATTTTATTTTATTTATTTTTTTTTTATCATTTTCCGCCCCCTGTCAAAAGCACCGGTTACGCGCGCTTTTCCCGTTGCTTGGCAACAACAAAAAATGGAACGGTTCATCTCGATCCAATTATTTCCAACAAAGACCGCGGCTGCACTCGGCTCACTAGGCTTTTGTTTTAATTAAGCTTCGAGACATAATCTTGAGCTAGTACGCGCTATCAGCCGTCTTGCGTAATGAAATTTCAATCGTAGCTTCGGTTTAATTAAACTTGTACATTGTCGCGCGACCGCTTTTCAAAACGCGTGGATCCTTCTCTTTTTTCGAATTCGTACACAGGCTTTTGCCCTCTGTAACAACGCGAATAGAGCGCGCGCGAAATGAGGATAGGGTAACGAGGTTGCGATGCGATGCGAGCGCTACTCGTGTAGCGTCAATTTATCGAAATCTTACGCTGATTAACACCGAGAAAGGCACTTTGTTTGCGTTAAGACCTAGAGAGAGAGAGAGAGAGAGAGAGAGTTCATTTCCTCAGCGACTTTCAAATCATTATTTAAGCATCAAAGGTGCAATTGGGATTTGATTTCATTCATTTTGCGTTGCAAATTAAAACTATGACAATGTGTGAATTTAATTGAACCTGGTTAAAAAAGAGCGAACGCTCGTGATGGAATTTTCATCGATTTTAAATGATTTCAATTTGAATTTAATAGCGAGTAGCCATAGAACCGGTGTACTTTCTTTTGTTATCGAAGACATATTAGACATTTATTTTAAGTATGTAGACATATGAATAAAAAATATAAAATGCAAAATCATCAGGGAAATATATATACAAGGCTGCCCACTGGAAAATTGTTTCTTTGAAGATCTAATAGTTATTTATGTGCTTTTGTAGTAAAGTAGTATGTTTGTAGTGCAGAATCAGTGAGTGGAGCGTCAACTTACGCCAACGGTTTTGAAAGCTTCTTATTAATTCAATATAATTCGTCTATAGATAAATGCAGAATTTTTAGATATTATGGTTGAAAAAATTGATCTTTCTTAAAAGTAAAACGAGGAAGTACGAAAAGAAGATTATATGCTCAATCTCCATTTCAGAGCTTCCTCTTTAGAAAAAGCAAGAGTAATGTGATTTTTACACGTGAATTTTGCATACCCCTATGATAATGCTGAATATTTTATTTTTCACACTGCTTTCAGTTCACTTTCAAAACTCAAAATTATTTTTTAATTAGTAGAATAAGGATACATTTTGATTGAGTAAAATTTTTCTCGCAATGCTGTAATTTCATGTAAATTTACGTTCGAAATTTGAGATTGTCGGATTGGATTCGTCAATGACGTAATCTTCAGTTATAATTGTTCTCCTTATTATTGCGAACAAAATTCAGTATTGAATAGAAGCGCAATCTCACGTTTGAGCGTTAATGGCATATCGAACGAAAAATTTCCGCAATCGTGCCTTAAACTGCAATCTGTTCAGGTTGCAATTATTCACACTCAATACCACTGTGCCGCAAACTCTATAATCGCGCTGCAACGGCTCTACTCGAGCCTCTCTCTTGGCCATCCCTGATAATTGGCGTTCGCTTTAGCCGCGCGGCTCCTCTTTACAGAGGCGGCAGCGAGATATGAACATTGAATTTCGCGCCTGTGCTCCAGCTAATCCTTTGGAATGCGCGGCCGTTTATTCTCGGCGCATGTCGCTCGAAGGACTAATTCGCCTCAAAGTTCGCTTTTTCGTTGGAACTGGCGCATCTCACTTTCCAATGAGATTATTTGTACTTTGCTCGTAGTCGTTTGCCTTGATTTACGAAGATTAACTCGCCTGAAAAATTAACGATAATACTCGAATTTGCTCGTGAAATTGCTGGCGCGCTGTGGTGCCTCCTTTCAAACAGCACGAGTTCGCTAAATTTATTAAGAGCACATAGCGATACTTTCCCCTTGGCGCGGAGTGGTCCTTCGAAAGGGATGTACATGTCGAGGCCGAGCCCAGCTGTAAATGTCCATGATACTATTCCCGGAGTAACCTTCGTCGGCGAAACGAGGAAAGCTTGCTGTTTGCAGAAATGAAGCGCATCGAGAGAGCCGTAAAATCTTCAACGCGCCACAAAACGCAGGCTCGCGCGCGTGTCCTGCGTGTAGGGGGGGGGGGGCGTATTATGCTAATGTGGGTTGCAGCTTGCGCCTCGATGGAGTATCGAAGGGGACGCGGGGCGTGAAACCGTCGGGCGTACACAACTGCGAATTACGGGCTGACGAGCTTTATCGGCGCGTGAAACGCATCGCTGCGCTATGTGCGTGTGCACGCGTGCTCCGCTCGATTTTCCCTCGCGCTCCGTCGATCGGAACACGCGACGCGCCTCGATGAGCCCAAGGCGGCCAATTTTATTCAGCGATTATCGTCGCCGACCGAGGTTTGCGCGCGTGTTCGCGTCGTCGCGGCTAAATAAAAACTGCTCGCTCTCTCTTTCGTTGTTCTTGCAAACCAAACTATTTTGTAGATATTGCTATCTTGGTCGCACGAGTGCAAACTCCGTTCAATCAAGTATTTCCTTAGCGATTCTAGATGAACGTTAATTGTAAAAAAACAAGTAGTTAATTTTCGGTATCGGTGAGTTTCCTACTTTTGATAACCGATGCGCCCGTTACGTATACATTAAAATAAAGTTCGAAACCGTTATTGTCCAACACTGTATCCCAAGCTCACTCCCAGTTCTCCAGTTACCATTCAGAAATACTCGCGCTGTGAAAAAAAAGTGCGTCCGTTTTTACCAACTTCGTTTTGTTTCACAACAGCGAAAGCTTCGCGAGGATGATGAGAAAAATTGTTGACCCGCCCTAGGCTTTTTTTTTCACGGAACACGCAGAGTTCGCCACACGCGCGTATACACACAATTGCTCACGTTCAAATTAACTTTTCGCCAGCATCGATATGAATCTCGCCACGAGTTCGTTTGTTCTTTTATTTTTTTTTCCCTTCTCGATCGAATGATAGACGAGCTTTCGGCCTATTCAGCGATTTTTTTTCGTTGCGACTTGGCTTATTGTTTTACTATTGTTTCAAGCGAACGTGAAATTTTTCCAATGGATGCGATGATTGGCTTAACGAGGCGAACTCTTGCTTTTTTACTGCGCAACTTTACGAGGCTTAATGGATACGAATGTCGGCTGCCCGGTTGGTAAGCTTTTTAATGACTATCAGCCTACGCGTTCACACTCAAGCTTATGAGTCATGCGCAAACTCATTAGTGCGTGTAAAATGTCGACTTTCGTAAAAAATCTATGCCCGTTGATTTATAATTCTATACGATTCCGATGTACGTAAAAAAGTGAAGCTGTTGAAGGCGAGCTACGAAAAAATAGACTCGTAAATGCTTTCGGATTGACAAGAGTGCAACTGGCGTTCGCGACTCTAGGCGTGCTCAATCATAAATAAATAAATAAATGTATAAATTATTAATAAGTATATAAATTAATAAATTGCTATATGTACATCTTCTTATATATAGGGATAAGCGTTTTTTCATTTCTCATATCCATACCCCTTATTGTTCCTTTTTGGCCCTTTTTGGCCCTGGATTCGCATATGAATAGACCTCGCTTCATCACTCGGTGAATCTGGTTAGAGCGGAATGGAGTCTTCAACGAATACGCGTTACAATAAAAAATTAATCGCGACTTCGATCTGTAAATGGCTCTTTGTAAGAGCTTGAGCGGAAAAAGTTGCGTACCTTTCAGACTAAATGAATTAGCAGATATGTTCACTCATGGAAAAGGTATTTCTTCTGCCTTTTTTTTGAAGGTTTCCAAATTCGTTTCCGATTGTAGTTTCCGTGGAAAAAAAATCAGTATCGCTCTATCCATCGAAGCGCAATTCGAGTATGAAAGGACTGGATTGTACAAAGGTATTTTTTTTTATCAGCAAAACGACCGAAGCGAATGCGTCGATTTTTAGGAAAGGAAAGAGTTGCAGAAGAGAGAGAATTAGCTCTGTATGAAACGCTTCACTTGAAAATACCATTGAAACGTTATTCGTTCAGTCACTTTCAATTTTTTTCGCAAGAGAGTTTCCAACAAACGCGTACATTTAACCCGAATGATTCAGCGCATCAAAAATTTCCAACACGACCCACAATGCCTTACGTAGCCTTGAAGAAGGTAAAGAGGAATTTCTCATTGTGCACACAGTGGCACAACTTGGTTTACCATCTGATTTGGCGCTGTTCGTAATCGGCTCATCAAAGCCTGACCTTCTCCGCCGCAGCATCCATCTTTCTCCGCGTTGGTATCAGGCGGTAAACTAGTTACGAGTCTGAGAACGCTCTGGTACGTTGCGCGCGCTCTTAGTTGATATTAATACCCGCTCGTTTACACGGCGCGCCAGCTTAGACTCTAAGAAAGATTTGCAGCAGGTAAAATTGCTATCTTGCTAAACGACTAATGGCGCTTGTTGATTCTACATCAACATTCTCGTTTATTCGGCACTTCCTTGCTCATTTGATTAATTTGAAATTCCAAGCGCAACATACGCGTGTAACGATCGCCTTTCGGAAAAATTGACCCTGATGTTCATTCGCCTTTTTCTTTTCAATTTACCCATCCTCGCGCGAAACAAAAACTTCTTTTGTCTTGCTTCTCGGCTTCATATCTTATGGTAGACAGGTGCACTCTTATTCTCCCAGCCAGATTGCACTTTTTTTCATGTGGCTTATCTCCCGTTGTTACTCAACTCTGCGTAAAACTATTCATCCGAATGTGCATACTATCTTATGTACGCATCTCGTGAAAGATATAGGAAAGTTTTCTCTGGCCTCTCTCGTTTCTCTTTATCCTCATTGATTGCAATGTAACGAACAATAGTTAGTTCTTTCTCTCACCTAATGCGTTGAAGTATACACATCATTGAATGAACATACGGGATGAAAAGGAGCTGTGTGCATCGAGTTCCCGGAGGATACCGAGCCAGCGGTTTATTACCTGAGAGTCACGCGCAAAAATTGCGCGCGATCTCGTGCGCGCAGCACATACGCAGTAGGAGGCACTATCCGAGAGAGGAAACGTTAATTGGATGAGGTCTCGACGGACAGCGACTCTAGTTGTATGCGTGTATGTGTATTTTGAGCGTATGAGCTCTCTCTCTCTCTCTATTTCTCTCTTGCAATCTGCAGTCCATGTCAAAGGAACTCCCTCGGGCAGTAGTTACATTTCGCGAGGCTTGATATACTTATTATAAATATATTACAATTCTTTCAACCGTATTAATTAATTTATTGTAACTGTTTAACCTCGTTGATTAACCATTTATTGTTAATTTTCTGGGGTTGAGTTGGGTTTCCAATGAAGTTTATTTCGAAAGTATGACTATATTGCAGCGTACTTGAGGATTGATTTGCATAAAATTTTAAATTAAAAAAAATAAATAAAACGTGTATAATTATCGTAAATAAAAATGTATGGTATTCAATCGAATTCTGAAACCTTACTAAAAGTGATCATTCACGTATGCACACGCAAAACTATTATTGACAATGGTAATATTCGTCCGTAATCGATTTCTATATTTCCATACGAATATACCAAAAGTCTGTCGAGAATCATAGCTATATCGAGCACTCCATCACATGAAAAAGATCTTCAGAGATTCACAGAATCCGAGTTCTACAGAAGAGCTACGCCAACACTTTCAAAACTATCCTATCTTATTTCAAAAAAGGATGCAAGCTTCGCGTGGAAAATCATCCTTTCGAAAGGTACACAGACTGAAGATATAAAGTTTTGTGCTAAAAAAAGTCAATTAAATCGATATAAAGAACCAAATACAAAGCTTGATGAGTAGTACAAATCAATGTATAATCAGTCGCTCTTTCCACCGAGAAGAAAGAAAAATTATGGCACAGAGAAAAATTATTCATTTGGCGAAAGTTACAGTGCACACCGGCTGAAAAAACGAGAGAGAGAGAGAGAGAGAAGAGAGAGAGAGAGAGAGAGAGAGAGAGAGAGAGAGAGAGAAAGCCGTCAAGTAGTCCGAGTAACAACGTGGAATGAGCGCGCAAAAGCGTTCGAGCGCATATTTTTGGCCTCTGAAGTACACGGCCTCTACACTTACTCCTCTCACCGGCGGTCGGAATGTTTCCCTTTGTGCTGATCTGGCCTAGGGCTTTGCAACTGCAAGTCTCTATCTCTCGGAGCTTTTTTTCACCGCTGCAGTAGCGCGCTTCTCTTTTCAGCTTTAGCCTTATTTATATGTGATATACCGAGGGAGGCGGAGAGCTGCTGGCATTTTCAATGGAAATACCGTAGAATCTAGCATTTATCTGAAAATCACGATGTTTTTGAGAACCTCGTTAGCTCTTTTATATATACATATACATATGATCTCGGTATTTTCATACTACGTGTTGCTGACACGACAAAGCCGAACAGAGGCACAAAGAGAGAACAAAAAAATACATACGAGCGAAGGCTCTTTGATGTAAGCAGAGGAGGACACAACAAAAAAAGCCTCTTAATAAAGGTTGTAGCTGCGTAATACACGCGCACAGAAGCCAAGAGTGATTGCGTAATCCGGGCCACGCGAAGGACACGACAAAGGGCTGCTCGCTACCCTCTCGATACGGTCAATCAGCGACTTCATGATTGCACGCAATTCACTCGTTCACCCTAGAGTCCTACTCTTTTATTTTTCTTTCCTTCGTCGTGGTCGTCGGACGACGGAGGGTGCGTGTGAACAGAGTGCCGCGACATTTATCGGCATCGCTTTACCTCGTTCGTACAATCCGTTCCACGAGTGGAAGCTTGTTCAGTGCGGTTGTTTTTACTTACTATACCGCTTCCTCGATGTTTCTTCGCCTCTTCTCTACTGCATCGCGTGTTTGCTCGATTTGATTCGCCTGACGAATGGCAAAAATTTACACCGTTATGGATAACAACGTCTCGACAGGATTCTCTTTAATCTACTGGTACAGGTAGTAATCCGACATCTATCCCTACGAGTCAACGCCACTTGGTATATACACTTGGTATATTGATCTTTTGATACTTTTCGGTAGTATTGAGTTTGATCATAAAGTCATTGACCTATCACTCGGTACTTCTAATTTATTATATAATCCAGACCATAGGTCGTCTATCAATTTTTAATAGTCTACTTAGATCAGTCGGAAAAATGATCATAAAATATATATATTAAAAATTCCGAGCCCCGAATCCAGCATTGTGAAAATTTAAATCTTATTATGTTTGAAATATATTCATGCTATATATATAGAAGTAGGATTCCAGTAGTAAATATCTAGCTTATGAAAAATTGACAAGATAGACGGAACCAACGCGAGACTGTACCCAATAGGAGATTATGCTGGGATTTCAAATTTACGCATGTTACATGTTGTACGACGCTACTGCATCATGTTCGTGCTATCAATCAGTGTCAGCTCCATAGATTTAAATCATCTCCGAAGACGAAATCCATCTTGCAGGAGCCGTTTGTACTCGGACTATCGAATTTTTCAGCTCTTTGAATTTCCGTTTAACGCATACATGTTATTTAAGCTAGTCTATACCGCGATTCAATTTGTCTTCTATTACTCTTACGACAGTACTCATCGCAAATTTTCTAGCACTTAAGCCAAATGCCACTTCGATTACTTTCGTCGTTCGTGTGCTCCTATATGAGACCATATCGAGAATTAATAATGAATTATAATAAATATAAAACATTACATTATGTTTTATATGTTATAGTTTTGAATTTACGTGTATAATCAATAAGAAAACTTAATTAATAGTTAAAATAAATAGAGTTTTTCCAGTTACCAAAGTCCAAATGTCGATTGTTATTTTTCAAGATCAATGTTTCTACGTAACGACGGCACTGCTATTTGGTACAAATTTAGAAATGTACTAATATCGTAACTTTTTTTATGTGTCACGTATGATTCATAAACATAAAAACGCCCTTTTCTGCAGTCTCGCGTTGGGTCTACTGCTTTTGCATACTCCTCCTTTCTAAAAAGAAAAAAAGGAGGTCGATTTAAAGTACGATAGCTCGAGCCAGACATCATAAAAATATCGCGCGATGACGCGTCTTGAGGTTTTCAACTGTACTATCATATGTAAAAAAATCGATTGTTAATCAAAAGTTACAGTCATTGGCGCATATACCAGTCCAATATCGGTTCCACTCGAAATATAACAATTTCCATGACTGATCAAGAAAAGAACTGTGTAGTATGTCGGATTGAGGATACAAGAGGTTTTGGAATCATGCTGATAATTTAGCAAATCATAGTAATATTGAGAAAGAGTATTTTTCGCAATTTAACTTTCAAACTGTACCTTCGCCATTTGTTTCCGGCACTCATGCGGAAAAATGCCGTCCTTAACTGATGTAAAGAGGTTTTTTGACGAAACTCGTTACAGCATTTGCCTCCGGCTCGTGCCGTAATCCGTAAACCTCTCGTTTCATCAAAAAGCTTCTCCTCACCCGTTAAGAGATGTATTCATTTATTAACTGTAGATTCTACTGGAATTGTTGAATAATTTTTAATGCGTACCTGTGATATTTTCAAATGTATTTTTTTGGCACCAATTTTTGCACATCAATAGAACAGTGGTATCACTCTATTTTGACCTGCGCGCTTAATTTTTTGTCTTTTTCACGAATGTCATGTGTCAAAACTTTACTTCGTTTCAAAAGTGTCAGATATCGATCTCTGAACAGCCAATTGGTCCAATCTCTCGCGATTTCATAATACTAGACACGTCGCATTTTTTTGTGTTAACTTACGGG
The DNA here is from genome assembly GCF_024137745.1 of Phymastichus coffea. Classification (NCBI taxonomy): domain Eukaryota; kingdom Metazoa; phylum Arthropoda; class Insecta; order Hymenoptera; family Eulophidae; genus Phymastichus; species Phymastichus coffea. The sequence continues at coordinate 127,182 of NW_026706922.1, forward strand.
TTGTTCACAAATCAACAGTTTTGCAAACGAACTTAAATACTCTAATACACAATGAAATACATATATGATTATATGTAATACATATATTTACGCCATTAGTCAGTTACAGTTTGCAATCGGAAAGTTGTTTATTTACAAAACATTTATATTTCATATATTTGAACTTTTCAATTTATCACATTGAAAACTGCTATTTCAACGATCTTTCCAACTACAATTATCCAGGATAATTCTTTTGCATTATTGTTTATTACTATTACTGGACCGACAATGATTTTGAGATTTTGACAAATGACAAAATGAAATTATTGGTTAGTAATAATGAATAATTAACATAATCCTAAAACGTAATATCTTATTTTTTCAAAAAGACTTATTTCGCACACCTAATGAAATCAGCGACATTAGTCTCGTATGCCTGTATGTGATACATACCACGTGACCATCTCTCAGCCAGTTACATCACGAATAAAGTCCAGCTCCTTTTTTAGATAGGATTTTAGGTTTCTCTATAGAACTATAGCGCTGTACTCAACTCTGCGATCGCGGAGAGTGTTTCGGGCATGACTTTAAATATATCCGGTTGCGCAGAGGCTGTATACCGTAACTGCGCAATGTGCAGTTGCTACTGCGCGACCGGACTTATGCATCTCAATAAGACCCCTGGGTTATAAAATATGGTATGATTTTTCCTCTGTAAACTCAAGCGAGAGTAGGAGCGCGGAGCGATACGATTGGTTAGAAAGTGATAAACTTAAGTGAGCAGAACATGGGTAAAAGAGAGATACGAAACTATGTTTACCCAGTAAAATAAGTACCCGAAATTTAAAAATAATGTAATTTAATTCATCCCCATTAGGTAAATGTGCAAACAACAAGTAAATAATCAATTATAAAAGTGCTTTATTTTCAGTGCTATCTATTTATAAGTTGATTAAATAAAACTTATCTTCATTTTAGAAAATAAAAATTTTTTCGATACTCTGTGCGCAAGGTGCGTCTCTTTCCCGCACGCTCGGCAAAAAACGTGGGTTGAAAATCGCACTTTCCATACTCGTTTCGCTCAGGCGTAATCGCCACACGACACAAGAATCTACTTTCCCGCACTTGTATCGTAATGTACTAAAATCTAATTCGTATTTAAGTTATGCTTACCGACTTGTGTTATAGTTTGCTTATAGATTAAGTTAACTCGCCGGATACTTTTATAATTGATTATTTACTTGTTGTATGTATATTTATCTAATGGAGGTGAATTAAATTACATTTTTATTTCATTTTGAGTACTTATTTTGGTAAAGACTTTACTTTTTAGTTTCGCGTCTCTTTCTTGTCCATGCTCTGCATAAGTTTGTCTCTGTCTATCGATAGTCGCCACATTGAGCGCTGTAACCAGTATCGCGTACCGCTCCGCCTCCGGTGATGAGAATCCGATGAGGCTACAAAAAATTTCATTTTCGTGAAGTCGTATCGCATCTATATCGTTTATACAACAATGCCCAAGATTCATAGTCGGCAGTGCCGAGCATCTTGGACATAGTTGTATAAATGATGTAGATGCGATATGACTTCATGAAAATCGGTGGAAAATCATCCCAAGTTCTTAAATATATCACATTGGAGTTGGATCTCCTTATAATACTTCATGGTTTCAGGTAGAGAGTATTAGGGAACCCAAGGGGAATAGTGAAAGACGAGTGTCAGTAAAAGTGCGTCCAGTGTCAGTGATTTCCTTCATTCTTGGTACATTATTCGTTGTCTGTATCATAATGCATTGCGCGAAGGACTTTGAGCATTTCGATCCTATTTCGAAAAGCATTAAGGAGATCAATACTCTCTTGCAGCAGAGTGTGATTGATAATCAGTTGGAAGAATTGAAGAAACTGTTGAAACGAGGCATCGATCCGTTTTTCAAGAACAATTATGGAGATTCTGTTTTACACATAGCCGCCAAGAGTAAGAATCCTCAAACTGTCGAAGTCATTTTAAAGTTTTACGATAGCTCAAATCGAAAGATATTGATGGACACCCAAACAATCGATAAACAAGACACGGCATTACACATCGCTTCGCGTAATGGATGCTACGAGAGCGTCATTTGTTTACTGTCATACGGTGCGAATTTTGCTATTGAGAACGAGGATGGCAAGCGACCGATCCACCTTGCCACAAACGACAAAATCATAAAAATTTTCACCGACATCGAAAACGATTTTAAATTAGCTATTGCAGGCCAATTTAAGGAGCTTCAGAATAAATTGGCAATGTATTCGCAAGAAGAATTGTCGGCCGCGGCTTACGCGCGCAATGGCGATCACATGACGTCGTTGCAAATGGCAGTGATCAATTGTCATTGTAACACTGTGCGCGTAATCGTTCATGCAAGAGTGACACGGCTTCGAAGTTATCACTATGATATTGATACTGACGAGATGATTATTGAAATAAAAGAGCTCATCGATCAAGGATATTGGTGCATTAAGTATGCATCAGTACTTATACTGGATCTGGAGGAGATACAGGTGTTAGGTGCTAACATGTTGCTTCAGGAAGTTGTTAAAATTCTTTCGAAAGCCTTCAATATAGCTAGGATCGCTGAGCGCGTTTTCAAACCTGACAACGGTGATCTCTATGAACCGTCAGGATTACTTGCTGTTGTCGATGAGATGATTCAAGTATTAGAGTTCCAAAATTTTTTCATGGTTGATGGTGATGGTATGCATATTCGTCGAGTAGCAGGTAAAGCCAGGTAAAATATGAATTTAATTATGTTAATAACTCAACGTACTAAATTAATTGACTCTCAGCGCTTCACGATTATAAATTTTATTTAAGATATTATATGTTATTCTTAGCAACTTCCAATATTTTTGTTAATTTATTGTTAATTTATATATTATTCGAAATTAAAAAGAAAGTTTTATGAACAGCTGTTTGTTATTGCTCTGGTTTTGTGCAGAACATTTTTTAACGAATACCTCGAAAATGCCATTACAAAATATGCGTATGTCTCTGATCAATTCGGTTTGTCTTACAGATTCTGCCAAATGCTATGCATTCGCGACAAAGATGATTTGAATAGCGATGAGTTCGAAGACGACGAAAAGGTACTATCATTCATTGCAATTCTTCAAATAGCAATAACCAGAAACATTGCTCGTTTTATGGGTAGGATCTTCACCGTTAAGTTAATTGAAGCAGCAAGAAAAAATGATTTAGAAACGTTCGATAAATACATTGACGAGCAATTCATCGATGTAAACTTTGGCTCGAAACGTGATGATAATCGGACATGTTTGCATTACGCTGCCGAAAATGGCAACGTACAAATGGCCCTTAAGTTGCTGAAGAGAAGAGCGCATGTCTATCTTTATACCAAATTGAATGCCGAGACAGCGTTATATCAGGCCGCCAAGCATGGTCATGTAAAAATCGTGAACATGCTGTTGCAGAAAGAGTGCGATATAAATATAAGCCACTTAAAAACCAACAAGGAGGAATGGACTCCCGTGCACATTGCTGCGAAACTCGGCCGATTGGAAGTACTGAGGTGTCTTCTAGAGCATGGGGCAATATACGACTCGAAAGACGCATCCGGTCAAACACCGTTAGACTTATCTTCCAATGTGCAGATCATTAATTTTCTCAAAACTCTTGATGAATTATTTTACATGGCTGAAAGAGTCGATCGTCACATACCGACGAAATTGAAAAGTCTAAGACACATCGATTTGGTGGCCGTTGGCAAAGCGCGCAACAGTAACGGACATACACTTGCTCAAGTTGCCAGAGCTGCTGGTAATGATTGGATCGCTAGCAATATTTTGCAACTAACTAAGAAAGAAAATAATCCAGAATACGTAAACCTTGATGAGAATCTTGAGCTCGAGTCCAATTCCAATGGGATGATGATGTATTATCTGTGGAAAGTAATGTCGGCATCACAGACGTAGATAATTGTTTGACTTCTCACTTTACGCACAATATTTATCGATAAATGTGCTGAATGGTTCTTCTTTTTTTATCTAGCGCTGTTCCTACGGCATTTCTTTTAAATAAATTATTCCTACTCAAGATAAATCATGTTGTTTATTTCAAGTAAAACTGCTCTGTACCTTGAATTTTTTATAAAAATAATACAGTAAACATGAAATTAGTCGGCTTTCAAAGTAAATCAAATTTCACGCTTGATTGTGTTACTTTCAACAACGGGTACCGTATGCATTATTGCGTTGTCACACCTGCGCTAAGAGTTTAGTGCACGTAGCAGATTTATTATTAAACACAGATATCTCAAAGTACAAATGTCAACTGTAAACGAAGAAAAAGGAAATTATCTGTTGCGGTAATGCCTTAATATATACATTACCGTAGTGTATTATGGTACGTGTGACTGAAGTAGTCCATTGTCACGTCGTAATATTAGGACCTGAGCATAGCCCGAGCAGCGATGGGACACTTGAGTCGTAAATATCGTACAACATTTTATGATCAGCAAGATTACTGATTTTGAATCGTCACTTACGGTTCGTCTATCTCAGACTTAGGATGGCTCAGTTCTGCACCGTAGCGCTCGTACTTCTAAGCACGCTGCAAACGTGAACTACTTAAGTCACGGATAGGCAGATTTAAGCCACGTGGTCCGATAAAGGTCGACACACTTCGGCAGGGTTCTTTCTATGGAGTAAAAGTTTGAATAATATCCTCTGAAACTTAACCTGCACATGTACATCGTTGCGAGAAATTATGTGCGATCTCTTTTAGCCTTGCCGAGCATTCATTTATTATAAAAGAAATACAATCATAGTTATTGAGGAATATTTTCGGGGTAATTTCTTTCATGTAATTGACGTATATTATTTCTAGATTAGCATGATCACATTTGACAGTTGAATTCCTTAATTAGTGAATTGCGCGTTCGCTGCGTCCGCAGACTTGTTAAACTAATTTCTTTGAAAAACGGCTGTGGCCTAAAAGATGAGCTTCAAGATCACTGTACGGCCTTACGTTGCACGGTTTGCTGCATAGGCCATAGCCATTATTGCGTTTGCCACTGTTAATTTTGAGAAATATCGCTACGTAATCAATTCAATTGATTCCCATATTATAGCCGAGCTCGTTCACGACAGATATAGATTATTCACGGCCAAACGAAGCACGTCCGCTGGAAAATCCATATCCCGAATCGTTCGTAACACGCGAAAGGAAAGAATGAAAAGCGGGCCAGTTCTCGATTCGCTCGAATGGCATTACAAACGGGCAGCTGTCGTGAAACGAAAATGAGACGGAAGCGGCACATTTCGTGAGGGCGAGCGTTGGCATTATGAATGATTATATACAAACTGGAAATGCGTGCGTGCGTTGCGAGGTAAGTCCTGCAAAAGCGTATTTCTAGTCCTGAGTGTGTGCTCGAAGCAGCCCGGCCGATAATCATGTTTGAGTTTTTGAAAAAAAATGTGCTATTCGCAATGAATGTACGCGTTTACTGATTTTCTTGGACGTAACATACGTGCGCCGCCCGTGCTCCTCGATTTGTTCGCAAGAAAGAGGGCGAAGGAGGGGGGAGGGGGAATCAAGTAGTCCAGTAAGTGTCCGTTGAAACCGAGAAGCAGAAGTTCATTGCACGCGCAAAACGAGACGAGCTTCCTCCCCCTTATCGCGGCGGGAGAGAGGAAAGGAGAGAGCGACCAATAATAGTACATTTCGATAATAGTGCGAGAAAGTGAATTGAGCCTCGTGTGAACGTTTACCAGACGAAAGTGAAATCACTTTCTCACTCATGCATCGAACTTCATTTTTCGACATAGGTGTGCGTGACGTGGGGACTTGACTTTACGCACGCTCGAGTAGCCGATCAGTCAAGCGTGCATATGAAGTTGAATCCTCAGGCACAGATGTGATCAGAAAGTACAGTACGACGAGGGCATTGCGAGGATCGTAACGATCACGCGGAGTGACACTCGACGACGTTGTCGCTTTGTCTATGCATTAGCTCGCCCAACGAAAGCGATGATGAAAAGGAGCAGGGAGGCGAATCGGAATCGTCTGCCTCACAATCAATTCGACTGTGCGATTGGCTTTTGCGGTCGATGCCCATCCGTACAGCTGGGCGCGAATCGTTTACGAGGCAAACTTCCCGCGCTGCAGTTGATTGCGCAACAATTGGAGTTAGTCTATTCGCGCAAGTTCGCGCCGCGCGTTAAGTGTCTGCCCGAGATTGGCTCATCGATCCGCTCCCTTAACTATTCGCTCAGCGTGATTATCACTGAGCATCCCGGATTGTTTATGGCGAGCCACTTCTTCTCCCGTAGCTAAAGTTTTCATGGCGCCGGAGAGGAGGCCTCATTGTCGGCATTGAGACTCGAGCAAGAGGCGTGGTTTCGGCCAACTATTGTCGATAAAATTATACGAGTCACATGATAATAATACCGAAGAGATGAGAAACGTTGCGAAATGAAATAATAACTTTAAATGGCTTTTTCACGTTTTACAGGGGAGATGAGCTATAGTAGCACCAGATAATTGTTAAATTTTTTTGTTTGCACTTACTTTGATAAGTGCCTTTCAGTTTTTCTTTCGATCAGTCGTGTGATTTTAACGATGAGTAACGACGACAGTTTGATTGATGTTGTTATGAGGTCTTACCATAAGATTCGAGGTAAACAAGGCGAAAAGATGAATGCCGATAAAATGTAATACCTTCCAATTTTTGAGACGTCCCTCGAGACTGTAAAGGCACTTAGTACATCTTGATTTCCATTAAATATCCAGCTAATTATCAAAACTTTAAAGGAGTTGAAAGACTACGCTAAGCAAAGTAAAATGTGCTCTTGGATAGTGCAAGTTTTCTACTTTAATTTGTTTCACTTTTTCTTAGTGTGAATTTGAAGTCGTCTGTAGTTCATGAGCTTCTCTCAGCGTTACTATAGCACTAATAAAGAACTTACGACCGAGTGTGTAATTAAATCAAAAATATAATTGTATTTTATGTAAACAATATTGATTTGGAAAAAAAGAGATGTAGAAATGAGACTTCACCCAACAAAGCAGTAGCCGTCTACGCAAGTAAATGATAAAAAACAAAAACATTGATTTAATATTTCGTAGCCCTGTTTATTGGCTGCTTCAATTACAAACAGCTCGGAAACGAGTTATTCTCCACTTACTGCACAAACGTGCTTTTTCTCTTGTGGTATTTGAAATAATGTAAACACGCTGGTATCTCTATTCAGATGTCTTACGAGACGGATTCTTCGAAACATCTTTCATTTCAATGCAAAAGAACGGACACTGACGCCCAATCCAAACAAAGTCCGTGACCTAGGGGGCTGTGTTTATCCCCTTGTATGTAATAAGCAGACAGCACAAAGTAGCATGAAAAACTTGGATACGACGTTCGTGGAAAATCCTGCATCGGAATGACGAGAACGCCGACTTTCTATCTCCGCCACTGTAAAGCCGAACAAAGGGAAGAACCGATGAGGGCGGAGAAAGGAGGCTATTGTGGCCACTTATTGTCGTTGCGCAGCAGCTTGAGCTCAAGAGCGTTGTTATCAGGACATAATTATCACATTCGCAACCAGCCGAGCGCGAAGCGCAGCCTCTCTTTCCCTCTGTTCTCTCTCTCTCTCTCTCTCTCTCTCTCTCTCTCTCTCTCTCTCTCTCTCTCTCTCTATACTTTTCCAGTATGCCACGCTGTGTGAGTAAGTAGGTGGTAAATGGAGGTAGGCGCTACAATGGAGTAAGAGCACCTTTATCTGTAAGTTTTTGGCTTTCAATATTATTGATAAAGTAATGATTTTTGTCCACTCAAAACAAACGCAAGGTAAACAATTTCGCAACTGGTGTGTATTTAATGAAGCAAGAAGCGGGGCTTCGAAGTTTGGTGCAAGGTTATCGATTTAGTCGAATTAAAACGAGCGGCATTAATGTTTTAGCAGGTCGAATTTAGTTTTCACGAGAAAAACAAGGTTATAAATGGACCGAACGCTCAATGATTAATCCCGGCCTGGAATAGCTTTCAACTTTCGGATGAACTCTCCGCAAGAAGAAATCGTAATTTTCTTTCTGGTAGCGAAAACATTCACGAAAGTAACTCCAGAAGTATAAAAAAGAGAAGATAGAGGGTGGACCGATGAATTAAAAATGACCTCGGTGCCTGCTGCTTCCAGAGCTATACTATCGTCTGAATAACTAACAAGATTTCCGAGGAGCCGACGGCAGCAACAAGAAGACATCAATCGCGTCGCTCTTGCTCTCAAACTAAATTTAAAATTGCCGTCGAGCGCGCGAGCTGAAGGCGTTCGCGTCAACGGATAACGCCCCGAAATACTCTACGGGCGAAAGTTGCCGACGATTTATTCGTCGCTACGCGGCGCGGCCAGTTTCGTCCGGCAATCGAGTTCCTCTGATTCCCATCCGAAGGGTAACGTCTCGCGCCACGTCGGTACGCCGCGTGGTAGGTAATACCACACTCGCGATGCTCATTGCGCCCGTGTTTTGTCGTTTAATTTACTCGCCAGCACGTGCCGCCATTGAATAACGAAGGAGCTGGTTGGCCGCCCGAAAGAGCAAGCAGAAAACGGGAAAAGAGAGGACGGCATAATCGGATACAAAGTGACCCACGCCAGTTCAAGCTGCTCCCCTCGGTCACGCTTACTGTTTTCGGAATACACGGAGATGAATAATTAAAATGCACTTTCTACTTGTGGATTCTGGCTGGGGCCGCTTAACGGAGTGCGCGGCGCGCGCGGCGCATTCAGCGGATGTTTCCCGTTTCAGATCGAACGTAGACTTCGGCTAAACTTCTTCCGAGTCGATACGCGGGTCTTTCCGAATCGACCACGTTAGCGATGGAAAGAAAGCCCAAAGAAAGTTGACGACGATCGAATGACTTCGCGCGAAGACGATCGGGGACGAAGAACTCTCGGCGAGCTACACGCGATGACACAACGGCCAAGTCCAACCACGTATAAGAGCTGTCTCTTAGCGCGTTCGGCTCGAGTGCTCGAGCGGACGAGTAGCTCGGGCAACGTTCTCGCGACTCTATGCTGTACCGCTACTTTCGTATTCGCACTGCTGCTCGAGACTGGCCAGTCTAACTTACATATTCTATCTCGTTCCGCGTGCAAAGAGCAGCCTTATCGAAGCGCTCGACTGTTCAACGACGCGCATTTTTGCTTTTACGCCGGAGCAGGCATCCACGAGATAGCGAGTCATTGCCCGTCCGTCGGATTCCGAAATAGCGGGCGGCACTGATGGAATGCGATGGCGCAGCATAATCCCTTCGGCATACCGGGCACGTTCCGGGCGATTTCGGTCTCGACGAGCCAGAGGCCCTTCGACGCTTTGCAGATATGTCGAAGCTCCAATTGCGCAGGAAGCCACGAGGCTGCAAGCCAGTGCTACTCGAGAGAATCGCTCGTGGTTATTGTTTGCCGATTACAGTTGCAGCTTCCAACTCTGGAATCGATCGATGGGGTCAGTCCGCGAAGCCGTTGGGTAACGCGACAAGTGAATTGAAAGTGAAAAGCACGTCGCGAAAGAGTGTTACTTGGACGTCGAACCCAAAGTAAATGCGCCGTGCGTGGCCCTATCTTTTCACCGAAAATCCGAAAATCATTTGAGCTCGCTAGAGTTAGTGAGCTTTCTGTACAATCCACTGCGATATTACTTTCTCGAAGAACAAAGCCACAGATATTTCCATTTCGGGATTGAGCAACGCTGCTTCGCGATTTTTACAAAGTCTATACATGTCGATAGAGTCAATGACGCTACGCGCGACAGATCATCGCGATCAATCTGGTCAATGTCTCTGACAACTCCGACGTGCAGCTTTTTGTCGACTGAGTATAGGAATGGGACAGCCCTTTTTGTGGTATTTCCGCTATCCACAGCTGTCCGGGTATGTTTATTTTTGTCCGTCGCTCGAAAATCCACGGTACAAACGAGAAAACTCCAATACGAGGCCGCGCTTATGAAACCGCTACAAGTAGTGCAACTACAAATAAGCTGTTTTCTGGAAGAGAAATTTCAACTCACAATACGAACAATCGATCCCAATGATAATCAACTGTTTTAATAATGACTAAAAATAATGTAAACAAGTAAATAATGTAAAATAATATGCAACTAGTCCTGAATTTTACAGCAGGGAAATTTATCTTACTTCTTTTTAGAAATCTAAGAAATTGAAGAGGAGAGACTGGCAAAGGAAGAAAGTAAGCACCTTGTGGATAAATTAATTCAGAAAAGCTCGATAATAAACGGAGGTCCGTAATTCCGTTGGAGCAAGGCAGCTTTCTCGAGTGCTGTAAGCATCTTACGAAGAGATCAGGCGACTTCAGATTGGATGGTCGCTCGCTCCACTCTCGATGTATAACGCATGCATCGGTCCGACACGACTCTGCCTACAGAGAGAGCGAGCTTGCTGCGGTGCCGCTGTGTCGCTCTCGCGAGCACGCGGCCAATCAGCCAAATGGACCGGATGACGATACAGGGTGACCTACGCCACTCCATACAGCTGGTCAAAAACGTGGAAATCTAATTTTTTTTTTCCTTCTGCATTCCTTTCTTCTTCCTCTGCCCGTCTCGAGGATTATGGTACTCGAGCTGAAAGCAACTCAACGGCCTTTAATTTGAATCGCCGATCGAACAGTTGAATTCGACCAGACAAGGACTTTATACAGTTGGACGGTATCGTTTCGGGCTATATTTCCACCTGTGGTTCATCTCAATTTGGAAGATTGATCGAAGATTGATTGAAACTTACGTATGTCTAGTTATTGGGAAGTCTATGTCGAAAGTGGTTTGATCGTCTTGAAAATTGAATAGTCGTGTTCGATTTACAGCTCGCAAATCATTCTTACGTTCTCTAAATTCCTTCCTTTCGCTTGCAAATTCGACGAATATTTTTTAAGATTTGACATGTTCAATTGTATTTGTTATTTTGCTTTGATATATGAACAACTAAAAGGTATCAGTTGTAAAATTATTTGGAGATCACATTGATGGTTTGTTACAACAAATGACTTTGAGTGACGTTCGAACGAGTGAATTGAGCAAATCGAACGCCGAGCACGGTATTCCAAGCCATAAATCGAACGCGACCAGTTTGATGTTCAATTTTAAGAACTTCGTAAGCGTAGCATATTCTGCGAATAACCAACTTCGTAATATTATATAATAAGAACTCGTATTTGCATAATCTGGAAGTTTTTGTTTTAAGACGCATTAGATTATGAGCAAAATAATGTTCGGTATGTTGCTTCCGCTCATTTTATTTCCGATTATCATTTTAGACGTTGTTTGTTTTTCAAATCCGGCCCAAAGTAGAGACTTTTCAAGACTTATTTCCACTTGATACCAACGAAGATTTTCTTTAAACACGGCTCTGAATATTTCTAACCATTATTATTGATAAGACAGTATCATGTGTCTGGTTAAAAACGGTAATCGTAGATTAAACGATTGAAACGGACAGATCCTTCCGAGGAAAAACTCTTCCACCCCTTCAGATCAAGCGGCAACTCGCTTCTCACGCGCGAAAAGGTGAAGTCTTACCAAACGTAATTCGAAATTCTCAGGAGGTGATCATCGGATTATTAAGCGAATGCGCCCAGACGACAGATATTCGAGACGGAACAAGAACACTGTGGCTCTATATACGTTGATCGGGCGCTGCGGCTGACGGGGCGCCTCGGCTATTTATATTTATATAAGTCACGCAATTAGACGCAGAGGCGGTACTGCGACTAGCGCGCGAGTGCAATCCAAAGACAAGAAGCGGAATAATGTTTGCGATGGCGCTTACGCGCTAATTCAACGGCTTCTGTTGGCTGCCTCAAGTTTCGGCCTTCCAAGCCGGAATGGATGCTCTCGCGGTAACGAACGTGACACTGATTACTTTCTCGGTCGCGGATCGGAAAAGCCACCGGTGACAAATCTTGAATACTTTGTTGTCAGTTTATCCGGAGATACGCGTACTTTATAAGCCAAGTACTTACAGTTTGCCGACCGATGACGCAGGCGCTTTGTCCTTGGAGCAAAGGTTTGAATGTTTGTAAACGAGACCTCAAGGTGAATCGCTTTCTTAATATTTATTACGATGTATAGTATTTATTGTATTGGTAGATTGAGCGGCTAATTTATAAGGACACGTATCAATGTCTTAATTATATGTTCCCGTAGTAAATCTATCGCGTGGCAAACTAATATTAGCCAATATATAAATAAACGAAGCAATTAATGTAATTTTATCCAGCAAAATCAATTGAAGAAGCTGCTCCAAGAATTGTTTTACAGACGACATACGGATCAATGTCTGTTCTGATATGGACAACGCAATTCATTGTCTTTCCTTGATCAATCAACGAGAACGTAGGGATTGGCCCTTCCACGTGGTCGTACGTGACAGCATTTCTTAACATTGGGATAAATCTATTCTCCAATCTATTCATCCAGAAATTAGCAGTCGTCGTTGCTTCTTCATCGGTTCCTTCGCGCATGTTATACGTTGAAAAAAAGTATCTAGTATTTGCAAAACCACTTGGTATTCGTGGACCAAAATTCACCGTAAGGTGAAATTCTTCTGCGACGCGTTGCATAATGAAACGGGACATCCACAACTCGTCGCTGACACGTACTGCGTTGTTTGGTCCACACTAAAAGTACAACATTGAATATGTGTGTTAATGAATAGAGTATTTTCAGTGAAATATGCGAACACTCACCATGTAATAAAAACAGCTATGGTTATTTAAATCGAAGTAGCCGATACATAAGCCTGCGTAATTACAAGCTTTATAAAAGCATTCTAATATTTTTCTAACTGTATCCTTGCGTGCAGCAGTTATCTCTACGTCCATGTACTCGTGAAAATGGAACTCCTGCTCGATGTGGAAATAATGACCATCCAAACGAGTCGCGTGTGTTTTACTGTCGCACTCTCTGCGATTCTTCGTATGTATTGTTGGCTCGCGATTCATCGATAAGGTTTCGCACAAAATAACATATCCATGCTTAGGTCGAAACGGATCTTTATAATTTACCTTTGGCTTCAAAATTCCCGAGCTATCTTCATCTTCGTAAGTCCATTTTGGAATCTTCGCACCTATATACATAGCAATAATGTTGAAATTGGCAAATTTTCCAAATGCAAAATAATAATATTCTTGTATATTACATATGGACGCTAGGGGACAAGGATGATTAGTCTCATCAACATTTCGTACTTTACTGATGAACCGCCAAAAATTATTAAAAAAATTGATCCATACGTATTCTACCCTGGTCGTGTCATCCTTCAATTTCATATACCTTTCCGTTACTGATGTCAATTCAGGGTCACACATTCTTAGGTCTTGAGATGACGATTAAATTCCTAGAACCAACATTTTTCGACAACAATCATTGGCGTTTTGCTAACTTTTTATTTACAAATAATTTATGTAAGATTTATTTTGTGAACGTCTGATACGTAAACTTAAACAAATAGAAAGAGCTTTCTTTGAAATAATTTATACGGATAACCGTTAAAATTACCTTCTAAATTTCTTCTTGATGAATCAATTCAATCAATAATTAATTCTCGGAAAATCCAATTAACACACTATGGTATTTATTCTCGTAACTATTTACGATTAAATTACAATTCCTTATTTTCGATGATATGCAAGATTTATTAAGATACTGTTTTCTTGAAAAAGCAAGGACGCCTTCTGTCGTAACGCGGGCACAGTTGACTGAAAGCGGAAAACGGTAGTCGTCGATGAAACTTCCTATCCATCTGTTCTAACGTACGAACCGGAAGTTTCATTCTAAGATTACCGTTCCAATGGAGGGATCGGAAGTTTCCTCGACGATTATTACTGTAGACTATACGTGTGATAATGTTTTATTAATAATAATAATTAGCAATATTGGGAGCCCGTGTTTAAAGCAAATTAACGTTGGTATCAAATGCAAATAAGCCTTAAACGGTCTCTATTTGAGCTGATATTTGACATGAGAACACGATCGAAAATAAGTAACCGAAAATGAAACGCTCGGAACTGACGAACCGGAATCTTTTTGCTTGGGCACGTTCGATTACAATACGAACCGTTGGAACAGCCAGCTACCGTTTTTCACTGTTAATCGAACGTACCCGTCATAACATAACGTACCTTGCTCTTTCAAGAAAATAGTATCTTGATCAACCTTGCCAATCGTCGAGAACAAGGAACGTTTTCGTTCAACGTAAAAAGTAAAGAGGACAAATACTATTGTACCTGAAGTGTATTTTCCAAGACTTGATTATTATTCATCAAGAAGAAATTCTGAGGACAATTTCGAAGGTTAGCAAAATAAATTCTTTCAAAGAAAGCTCTTTCTATTTTTTACGCATCAGCAATCCGCAAAAGAAATCTCACGTAAACTACTTGTAATAATAATAATAATGTTTGCGAAATGCTAATGATTGTTGTCGAGAAATGTAGGTTCTAGAGAAGACGGCCTAAGAATGAGTGCGCCTCAATTAACAACATCAACAAAGAAGTATTGGGATTTGAAGGACAAGACGGTGAGGGCAGAATATGTATGGGTGAACTTTTCTAATCATTTTTGGAAGATATTCAGTAAAACAAGAAACCTTGATTCAATGGAATGGTCCGCTCCGATTTTCAAATGTAATAACTGATATTATTGGGTTATTATGAAACGTTATTGATCAATTCTCATGCGAAAAATTGCTAATTTCGATACTATTGTTTGAACGCATGTAGCTGCGAAAATCCCCAGATGGAATTTCGAAGACCTGTACAACTCGGGATCTTTACAGCCAGCGGTAAATTTTGATGATCCCTTCCGACCTAAACATAGCTACATCACCTTGTGTGAAACCTTCCTGGAGGAGGAGGTGCCCATGCCGTTTACGCGGTATCGTAAGGACTGCCGCACTAAAGCTACCGTGGCTCGTTTGGACGGCCATTATTTCCACATCGAGCAAGAATTTCATTTCGAAGAGTATGCCAACATAGAGTTAACTATTGCACACAAGGACGTCATTAGAAAGGTGTTAGACTGCTTTTATAAGGCTGCTAATTACGCCGGCTTATGCATATGCTCTTTCAACTTGCGCAATAATCGCCTTTTTAAATACGTGGTGAGTGCACGCTTATTTTGCCAAAAGCACTAACGAACTCTTGATTAACACATTCATTCAATGTTACGAATGTTACGTTCTTAGACTGGACCAAGCAATGCCCTGCGCGTATGCGACGAGTTGTGGATGTCTCGTTTCATTTTCCAACGCGTCGCAGAAGAATTCCACTTGACGCCTTGTTTCGGTCCACTAATATCGGGCGACGTAGCACACAATACTTACATTTTTTCATCATTTAATATGCGCGAAGGAAGCGATCAAGAAGCAATGGGCGAGGCTCAGATTTGGTTAGAAGGATTGCAAACTAAATTTACCCGGATGATGCGATCTAGCATCATCTTCGATGAGAGGATAAGGCCGTCACCTACCTACGCTTTATTTGATAATAAAGGTCGTACGCATCTCGAATTAAAAATAGCATGTGACATTGATCCGTACGTAGTCACAAAATCAATTATTATGGCAGCTTCTTCAATTGAGTTTAATGTACAAAATACTTAATTACTTGCTTCATTCGTTTATACTTATCTTTATAGGCTAACTAGTATTAGTCTGTCACACTTTAGTTACTATGTTGAAATATTATTACGACGTCTATACATGTCCTTATAATTTTATTGCCTAGCTTGTTACTTAATGCTCCGTTCGCATTCGATGCGCTCGCTTGCCTCAATCTACCAATCATACAAATTTCAATCCTAATAAATATTAAGAAAGAAATTTACCTTAAGGTCTCGTTTACAAACATTCAAACCTTTGCTCCAAGGACAAAACGTCTGCGTCATCAAACTGTAAACGGTCGGCAAACTGTAAGTACTTGGCTTATAAAGTACGCGTATCTCCGGATAAGCTGACAGCAAAGTATTCAAGATTTGTCATCGGTGGCGTTTCCGATCCGCGACCGAGAATCGATTAAACGCCGAGAAGGTAATCAGTGTCACGTTCGTTACCGCGAGAGCATCCATTCCGGCTTGGAAGGCCGAAACTTGAGGCAGCCAACAGAAGCCGTTGAGTTAGCGCGTAAGCGCCATCGCAAACATTATTCCGCTTCTTATCTTTGGGTTGCACTCGCGCGCTAGTCGCAGTACCGCCTCTGCGTCTAATTGCGTGACTTATAAATATAAATAGCCGAGGCGCCCCGTCAGCTGCAGCGCCCGATCAAATACATAGAGCCACAGTGGGCTGCAGCGGACTTTTTTTCCTTCTGTTTCCCTTCTTGTTCCGTCTCGAATATCTGTCGTCCGGGCGCATTCGCTTAATAATCCGATGATCGCCTCCTGAGAATTTCGAGTTACGTTTGGTAAGACTACTTTTTTGCGCGTGAGAAACGAGTTGGCGCTCCAACTGAAAGGGTAGAATATTCGTTTTTCCACAAAAGGAAAGAGAGAGTTTGATCGATGTGCTTTCAAACCTATTGACGTCGCGGCGATTGACAATTTCGTAAAAACGTTAGTGCGGATACTTTTGGCGAGAGGTCGGCAGTCAAAATGGATTTTTCATTGTTGCCTCCGCGCGTGAATGGAGTGAAGTTGGCAGAGCCCATTTTGAAAAATAAAGAACCAAGGGAACGATTTAATTCCGCATTGATGCTTTCAATCTCGCGCGCGGGACAAGCAGCAGCACTGATAAACTTCCAATTCGATATTTCCCAGCTTTCTTTCTCTCGTGTGATCTGCGAGCAAATCAATGTAGCCCCATCTGCTGGAAATCGATTCTAAGCTAATCGACGGAGAAAGAAACGACGGCGATTCGTCTCGCTTTCTTCGCGTGAACAATCCGAGGAAAAAAAAATATCAATCCGTGCAATGCCAACGCGAAGAAAAGCCAGTTCTATGGCGCCTTCGTGTCCAGCACGTCGTCGCAGCCAATCATCTCTTTAGCCTGTCTTCAGAATATAAACGGTGACTGAATAAAAAGTGACACACGTGATCGATTGTGCCACGAGAATTCGAATTTAAAACGTTACACATGGGAAAACGAACAACGAGCACCGATCTTCAGTCGTAGTTAAATTGGATTTTCTCGTGGACTTTACCAATAGAGGACGAATTCGCAACAACGAGTATCGTATCGCGACCGCTTATCACTTGCATACACGCTCGTACTACCTGCACGAAAACTTGTACACAGAAAAATTGTTGGAAAGGGGGAGGGGGGGGGGGGATTTCGGCCGGAGGCTAGTAGTTCGTGTAGTAGCCAAGCGAGCCGATATTAAAACCGCCGCGGCGAGCTTTTCTCATACTTTTTCGCGTGCTCCCATCAGGATTTTCGTATTGGCCTTTTAAAATTGGTTGAATTGCTTGCAAAGTCGCAACAAAGTTACGCGCCGCGCCGATTAAACCCGTCTGAATTTCAGCGCTCTCGCGATAGGAGTGAGGCCGTAACCCCGGCCCTTGTGATTTGCCACGAGGAAATTTTCTATTGAATTTCATGAGTTCGGAAAGGGCTGAGGACGGCCAACTCGTAAAAGATGTATCCAATTTGAAGGCAGCTGCTTAAAGATCAGAGAGCTCCGGTGCTGATGGTCTCGGCCCAATGAAAGTAAATGAAAGGGGCGTGCCACTCTATATTAAAAAACTTGAAAATTAAAGTGGCTCGGCGGCTCATGCCCAACCGACTTTCCCTCTCCGTCACGGCTACTTCATCGTTCCATCGACGCGAAATACTGCAGCTTTCTCCTGCATAATCCCCTTGAAACGAAGCTCGCGACGAAACAAATGATTTCCGAGCTTTGAAGGTTTTTCCTAACGAGCAAAGAAGGGCAAAGAAAACTTGACGGATTCTTTCGATGGATTCCAATGCTTTTAACTTTGGTGAAACTTTATTCGGGAATCCATTCGGATCGAGGAAAACGAAGTTAACGACACGCACGCGCGCGCACAAGGCAATGCATCACTCTAGCGCTGGCCCCGAAGGCGAAACAATCATGCAAAAGTGAGCAGCCACCAGTGGCACCCACAAAAAGATTATCAAATTTATCACTCGTATAGCCCGCCTGCGATAAATCCTCGACATCGGGGCTGCGACAGTTATAGCGGCTCGCGGGCGCAATGGAGATTTATTATAATGTTCAATTTCCCATGCGCGCGTCATTGTGTGGGAGGGATGGAGGGAGGGAGCTATTTATCGAGCATTCGAGCAATGCGCAAACAACGAGCTTCGGCTATTATTTGTACGTACGCGTGTTTCCGGTAAGCAGCGCCACAGTGTGCGTTCTCAATTGACTGACCGCATCCCGGAATGGCTATACGCTCCATTAGATCACTGGCCTTTCGAGGATCGAGGAAAGGCATATTTGGTAGGCTCGAAGCTTGATACCGGCACGGAATGCACTTGAATGATTCGCGGATACGACAATTGAACGATTTGCTTGGGCACGAAAGCTCGGGCTTTCCGTTTCCATTTTGACGCTTCTTTGTCGAGACTTGACGCGAACGCAAACTTGGCAGGCTTTTCCCGCTGCGCGCGAGAGTAATTCAAAAAGCTCTCGAGGCACGTTCAATGTAATAACAACTTTTGGTGTCGTGCGTTTTACGCGTTTTTGTACATCCTCGAAGCAGCAGTTATTAAAATTCCGCTTCGTACATGATTGTGGTCGTACAATCACTAAACTAAAGGAAATATCAAGAATTAAGTTAAAAAAAACGGGCAGTTCGCCATCTGCACGACAGTAGAGTGACTTTTATTGGGTGTATTTTATCCGGCCACCTTTGTCGTAACAGTGTCCGCGCGATAAATAAAGAAACGAGGACATTACCAATGGACTTTGGTAACTAGAATTAGGCAATGGGCGTTGGTAAACTACAACTAACACGTAAATACGTCATAAATTTTGCTCTGTCAATGAGGATGTTAGACATTGACCGATGGGGGCTTGTCTCGCGCGCACACGATCCATTAACATGTTTGTCCATCGCGCAGCAAAGATAATCTCCAACAATCGCGCCAGTGCGTCTCGCATCATGCATATTCCATTCGGATAGTTGATGCGTTGTCTATAGGTGTCGCGAGCTCGCAGCCTTTGTTACAAGGATAAGCTTCCATCCCGTAAAAAGAAAGCAACGATCGCGCGATGACATTGCGAGCTCGTACTTCATATCTTGAGAACTTCACGGTAAGCAAGCTAGTAGTAAAAGAGGCCAAGTAGTGCGTTAAAATGAAACGTACAGCGAGGAGGCTAAGAGCTATAGAAAAGCGCAACAAGGAAGAACTTAACAAGGACTAAGGCAATGAGAGTAGAAGGTGAAGTGGCGAAGGCAAGGTAGAGAAAGAATGTCCGAAGAGAGAGGCAAGTTTAGTGTAGGTATATAAGTGCGCGCTAAGAAAGAATCCAATTCCG
Source organism: Phymastichus coffea (assembly GCF_024137745.1). NCBI lineage: Eukaryota > Metazoa > Arthropoda > Insecta > Hymenoptera > Eulophidae > Phymastichus > Phymastichus coffea. The sequence continues at coordinate 146,663 of NW_026706922.1, forward strand.
TTCGCGCGCGCGCGAGAGAGAGAGAGAGAGTATAATGCAATTGACTTCGCATAAGAAATCGTGTCTCCATTTCCCTGAAATACACACTTATCCTTATTACGAATTGACTTTGATCGCCAGACTCTCTCTCTCTCTCTCTCTCCGAAAGCTCCACTTTGATCGGAACGTACATTGAGATCACCCCCTCTGGATTCCCCTATAATGCACTCTTGTAATACTACTCGAACTCTGAAATATACTTTTTTCTTATCTCTATCGGGATTGTACGCTGCTTTATAAATTGGAGACATCTTTATAGTTTTCCAATTTCCAGCAAGCTTGTACTCTTTTTTTCCGAACGATCCTTTGTTGCTGATGTTCAATAGGCTATTCACAACATATAATCTGATAGGAGGGACCTTTGGAATATCAAGCATCATTTGTTAATCGAAAAAAAAGTCTGTCACGCAATGAAACGCGCAAGAAAGAATCATCAAAAGTTGGTGATAACGTAGAGCATGTTGATCTGACCTCTTGATAATTCACCCCATGTAAGTCTTCTGACTTTTTTGACCTGACAGTCAGTTCATAGTCCCGTTTACGTGTAATTACGCGGGGCAGAGACAAAACAGTAAAAGAAGTATTAACTACACGATCGCATTAACTGCTACGTGTTTGAAAGCATGTATGTCTCTTGATAGGTATGATCTCGTTACATCGTTATATGTCATAAAATATAATAGTGATGGTAAGTATGTTAACGTACTTTTTCCTAATAATATTATGTTTTATGAGCAGAATATAGTCAATGGGATAAATATTCTATTTTCAATCTACGCCTTGGAAACAATCTTTCTTAGCCTTTCCTATAGGTATACCAGGGATTGCTCCAACACTCAGGTCATATCGATGGATAAATTAGCATTAGATGGATAAAAACCTTCAGCAAGGGGTAATAAATGAATTTTTTTCCGATAGCTCCAAATTGTTCCAATATCCGTCTGTCAAAGTTCACCGGCTCTTTTCGATATTCGACCCCTAATAGATTAATGTCAATCCACGATCATCAACTCCGATACAGCGTGTATTACTTACCATCACCTTAGTCGCGCACAATTCGTGATCCATCGTACTAATTGCATCGTAGCCGCGGCGCAGTTAACATGTAAATAGGTCGTCGTACCGCCTTTGTCAGTCTAATCGAATCTCTTAGATATACGTATAACGCGCTTTCACCTCGTGTTCGTCCTTTTCTGCATATCAAATTAGCAATCGGGGTCCACGCAGATTTTTCCCAACGAAAGCTAGTTTCGCGCGCACGAGGTCGTCGCGACCGCTTCGATATCAATAGAATTGACGCTGTTGGCTAATTATACACGGGACGATAATTAGTCGCCCGATCCCTCGCGGCTGAAATTTTTATCGACGTTGCTCGAGGTCACGATTTCCGCCAGTTGAACATTTCACTCGTTCGAGTGCAAGCGAACTTGGAACAAGGTGCCGGCGGTGCCTGCGTGTCCGCTGAAACTGGCAAGGAAAGCAAGAGCAAGAAAGTGATCGGTAATGGGCTGCTTGCCGTATAACCATGTCCCTCGCGAGCTCGCGAACGGCGTCTTTTCCGAAGAGACGCCATTTTGCCCAACATAGACCTTCTTCGCTCTCGCGCTCATCCCGGTAGTCGCCAGAGAAAGAAAATCGGCCCTATTGTCGGACGTCCGAGGCCCCGGCGTATGGCTCACTGCTCACTTCGTATTCAGTTCGCTTGCCTTAGCTTCTCTTCTCAGCTGCTACGGCGACGAGCCTTTTTTCTTCTTTGTTTTCCATCCAGCTTTTTATTCATGTTAGTCCACGGTTCGGCTCTTTTGTTCGTCGGAAAATCCTTCGCGAAGAGCAGGTGTATAGATCCGCGTTCGACTTTTCTTCGATCTATTCGCGCGAGAATTATTTCCCCGTTAGTCTGCGTCTCATCGCAATTTCGAGACTTATCGGGGAAGGCGGATAAATCAAACGCGAAATTTTCAATTCAGATGTGCATAGACTGGCTTACCCTGCACTACGACGCGATGCCTCGTTGTGTCCCACGTAGAAACTTGCCACCAGTCCTTATCTGATTTTTAATCGCTCGTAATAAACCTCCGCGCGAGAGAGGGAGCAACGAAAGCTTACTATTTCGGGGGAAGAGGAGCGAGACGAGAGAGAGCAATTCCAACACGTTAATTTTGTTTTCAATTTGCCGTAGGGCTTCCAAGTACTTACTCAGTAAAGACGGCTGTAGTTGCATTATTTCAATTGCTATTCATTTTACTCGTGGCACTATTAAATTGCTCGATAATTGAACTCGGTCCGATTGTTCGATAATTGAAGTGATCCAATAATACCATCCAATTTTCGCGCCGTTCAACATCAAATTCTTTTTCGTTGTCGCCGAGTCAACTTGTTTAATATTCGACGCTAATGAAAGAGAAATAATTGTGCACTTTTTGAAATTCTTCTTTAGCGTCCGCTCTTTTTAACAATCATCCGATCTAATATTAAACGCGCAATCGGCCTTGAAATTCCGCGTGGATAATGCGCAGTCGGGCGATTATGCTGCGTGTGTTTGATAGGCAGAGAGTAATCACGTTGGATTTAATCGTACAAAATGATATATTCGAACGGGACGTATGCGCCCTTCCTTGTTGCCCATTGTTATTAAAAAGGGGAATGCGCGCGCGCGCTGGTCGGCCGCTCGTCGAGATTGCAAATCAATCTCAGCTTCCGAAAGACGAGCACCGAGAAAAGGAACGAGTGTCGCTCCGCCCTCGGTCAGCTGATCTTGGCGTTTTCGGCGAGGAGCGAGAGGTACGCGTGCGCGGGATGAAAGCTCGGGTTGAAAGTGGGGTAGTAGTTGGTCGCGGCAGTGTCGACGTTGGCCGCGGGCGGCCGGGTCGTCAGTCGAGCGCGCCGAGCCGAGCTGCACGTTGCACGTACACATAAACACACCAAACGGACAGACAGACGGACAGACACAGACGGACAGAGAAAAAGCGAGGGAGAGAGAGAGAGAGTGAGAAAGCCACTCGCTTCGGCTTCCTTCTCTCTCGCAGTCGTGATCTTCTTTCGTGATGAACCTACCAATCGTGGCCATGGATTGACGATAACCGTTGCTTGTTTTTTTTTGTTTGGGGGTGTGTGCGCGAGAGAGAAAGAGAGTGCGGTCGGAGCTTGGCTGTTGGTACAGAGACGTTTGCGCTCGACCGCCAACGAGAAGACTCGCGCGAGGACAAACGAGAAGTAACAGGTAAGCAGCGCTTGATTACTTTCTTTTTCGGCGTCTACGCGCGAAGGACGCGTGAATAATTTCTCGAGGGTGTCAATGTTTGATGAGCGCGCGAGGTGAGTCGCTGCTCATGCGTTATTGGAATACATTATACTTGGGCGGGCATACACATACAGCCGTCGATTTTGTTGTTGAATAATTAATGCTAGCCGCCGTTGAGTTGTGCAAACTATTCGATAACATTCATCGAGCGAATAATTGGCGCCTGAACCTCAAGCGCGACAGAAAACAAAATGCAGATCTCGACGACGCGTTGATATCGCTCGAGTAATTAAAGCTGGCTGTCGAAACGAAGCACGTGCACTTGCGAATAGAGTGGCAAAGAGAGAGAAAGCGAACTCGGGTGTGATACACGTATACATATTTCTTTGAAGCGCTTGCTTTTGCGGCTAGACGCACAATGCGACAAGGCTCACAGCTGAGCTAACGCAAATGTCGTGCTAGGACGACGAATCGAGCTTCAACGCGTGAGCGACGCTTCTTTCGCGCCTCGCGATCGTATAGACGACTCATCTCTCTCTCTCTCTCTCTCTCTCTCTCTCTCTCTCTCTCTCTACGAGCCGAGTGCATTTTGAACTTTCAAGCGTACGACTTTAATTACGCGATGAAGTTTCTCTTTTAGAACCTTCCTGCCATGCTCGCACGTAATTGAAAAATTCATCTGATTAAATGCGCGAGTGAATTTCGTGCACTCGTCGACTTCCCCGACTAAAAGTTTTTCTATTATTCATTTTGATTATTTTTTTTTTCGTTTGCGAGGGGATTTGCGCGAGTGTATTTTGCTTGAAACGCGAGCACTTTTCGCTGAGTTAGCAAGGGGGCATTTTGCGCGCGGCGCTAATACACTGCTTTGCCGTGGCATGCGCGAGAGTCTTGCATGCGCGCTCGTATACTTTGCCGAACTGTCCAGCGCAAAAACAACATTTTCCCGGAGCTTTGCTTAGCTTTCGGCGAGACGCGCGCGCGCGACTTTTTCAAAGCACCGAGACTAGGGCTGTCTTCCGAAAACGCCTTTTTCTTCCGACGATGAATTAATGAGTTTAATCTATCGGCGCCTGAGGGAACTTTGTTGAACTTCAATGACGCAGCGTCTATAGATTCTCGTCATTACGAATGAAAGGCGAGCGGAGCGGGGTGCCCTATACTTCAAACTGTGCCCCGCAACTTTCCTCGGCGCTGCACAAAAGTTGATGCACCGCACAGCGCGAAAGACGCCGAGCTGCGAGGCAGGAATGGATCGAAAGGTAAATGCTCGTTATTTGCTTGGCGCAACTACCACTACGACGATTTTCGTAGTTAGTTGGCTCGTCCATTAGATGCCCTCAATCAAATTTTAGTCACTCGTAACGATTGCGATGAGGTCGAATTTCTCGCACGAGGTGATGAAACGCACTTGGCATATTTATCACGTTTATTCCATTGCCGATGGATCTGACTCTATGCCGATCAATCTCAGCAGTTGAGAGATAAATATTCATTCGCTTTCTCTCTCTCTCTCTCTCTATTTATCCTTCCAAGTACAATGAACAATTGCACCGCCGCACTGCCAAGAAGAAGCACCGAAAATACGTTCCCCGCGGACGACAGCTTGGTATCTCGTTCGACTGTCTACGCGACACGCGTGCGGGGACAGCACTTTGAAATCTTTGTTACCTCGGTGACACGCACGCGCGAGCTCCCTGTATCGCGGGTGGAACGCGTGGACGCGACTGCGCGCGCTAATTTGTGACAACAGAAAAGTGAAACTTAAGGTCAACGTAAGTACAGAGAGCTAACTATCGAAATTATGCGTTTATCCGTTCATTCAAGAGAAAAAGAAGGGGGGGGGGGCGACCAGTTCGCAACGACAGCTATCCGCCGCGCTCGACCTCCCTCGTTCAGCGTCTAACTTAAAACTCACAGCGAGGGGTGCACGGGAAGAGGCGTCTTCGCATTCCAGAGCTCATCAGGCGAAGGAGTTGATTCGCGTCGTAACGCTAATGAAAGAGCTCTTGGAGAGCAGAGAACGCAGGGAAAAAGCGTGTTTTTTTCCTGCTCCCAGAGCCTTCACCCGTGCAGTGAGCGTCAATTGCAAAACTTCCTAATTTTCCACGCGGGGCGTGGAATTACGTTTACACGATGCTGTTGACTCTCTCTCTCTCTCTCTCTCTCTCAGGTGGGAAATTGAATATCTAACGAGAAACGAACTTGTCACACTATTTACGCGTGCGTATATTCCTAGCAGGGACCGAGGGGAGCGCAAGAGTGATATGCTGCGGCTCGTTTCAAGGGGACGGCGGTGCTGGAAAAAGAGTTTAACGATCGCGCGTCGAACTGATCCACGATTCTTTACCCCTGGTACGCTCGGACTAATATAATTGCTTTTGAGTTGAGCTCGCTAGCGAGGAAAATTGATCGTATCCATTACACAAATGGCTAGACTGTTGATGTATCGAGTGCGTTCTCATGTCGATTACTACACTCGTATTTGTGGCTAGTCGTTCTAGTGAAAAAGAAAACAAGCGAAAAGTCATGTCGACGGAGCGAAACTGCCTCGCTGCAGCTGGAAAAGAAAAGCTTTGTTGTTCGCCTTTCTCGCGTCGGTCAATTGAAACGTCAAATAACGATACGCAAGCAGAGAAACATCCATATTCGATGCAGCGATCGCGCCTTGAGCAAATCGTCAGTCGAACTTATAAATAACTTTATTAAAAACGCGAACACAGCCGATACGCCATTCAAATAAAATGCACTATTGGTGACTTTACTTAGCCGAGTAAAGTATCGATCGGTTTTTTCGTCGGAGCAAAAGAGTAGTAGTGCTGAAATAGAGAGAGAGAGAGAGAGAGAGAGAGAGAGAGAGAGAGAGAGAGAGAGAGAGAGAAGGAGATGTCGTGAAAGAGCGGGTGACTAGCAATGATCGATCGTGTATATTCGCCTTGAGGGTCAGGATTTTGGTCACTTGTTGCTGTATTCTTTGCGACGCGATTGCACAGCAAGAATTCGAGGAGCGTCGCTGCTTTATTTCCGCGCCTGCAACTACGCTGGCGATGATGGCGCGCGAGACACGTTAGTTTATTGTTCTTGTGGCGGCCGCTCTTGAGTTAAGCGATAGGCTGCTTGTTGTTCGGTTTAATTACAACGCTACTCTAATTAAAATTATTCATACAGCTCGCCGTTACGCTCGTGTAATGGAAATCTGGTTTGCTCTTGCGAAAATGTACGCGCGCACGAGAAGACCAGGTGCACGCCGTTTCGTGAATTATTTCAATAAATAGGGGCATATATTTATTTTGTACACAAAACCGACGTTTTTCGACATTGCTTGGAGTATTTAAAATTCAATGCGAGTCATAAAATATGCAAAAGTAATTCTTAGTCTGTAATATACTTTGTGCAAAGAAAAATTTTCATTAATCGAGTTTCTAGCTTTCGGAATCGAAGTACTAACAATGATGTCTATGTTTTTCATTAGATTTCTATGCGAATTATGAGAATCAAAGCATGCAAACGCGAAGAAAAAATCAGATAATAATTGTTGAGAAATTTAAACAGGAACGATAATAGACGAGTCCAAATTAGCCAATAAACGACACTTTCAATTCAAGAAGATACGAAAATGTAGCTGTTTTTCGTTACCACGCAATTGTCATCGGCAAGCCAAGTAAATGATAAACTCGCGCGAGTCTATTACTGATCATACTCGTATTCGTCATTTGGCTGTTCGTTAAATTACACCACCAGTGCGATGACTGTTTTCATTGATTTTGTGTATATTGAAGGCATTTAAAGGGGGATAGTGCGGTTAATGTTTTTTTCTGGAGTGCACGTCTCTGCGACAGGTAGATTTATACCTCGATAGAGCCGTCGGCCGGAATAAATCTTCGGTGAGACTGCGTGGCAAATCAAGCCCACTATGGATATTTATGTGGTTGCTTGGACGTCGCTGTATTTTTTTTGTCTGCATGGTCGAGCGATGGGCGGTGTTTTCTTGAGTAGGGCCGTCGGCTTCCTTTTGATTTACTTTCCGAGAGAAATCGCTGCTTGGCTTTTTTTTTGACTCCTCCACGACTGCAAAGGGAATTCCGATTGTGTTTGGCAAAGCCCTTGTTTTTCCTTGCAAAATTCAATAAACTCGCGCACATCGAATTTTGCAGGAAAAGAAGTATTTGTTTTTCAAATTTTTTATCTCCAACTTTGTTCGAACATTCCAACGCCTGCATTGTTATAGAATAGATAGAGAAAAACTTTTCATAAACTCCTCTCTCTCCGTCACTCGTGAGTTATCGAAACATACTTCTCGAACCACTCAAATATTTTTACAATTTACATTTTTTTAATCTGCAAAAATCAGCGCGGGTGACGGTACGCATTTGAATTGGAGCACAAGAAAAGAGACGAGCGTGTTATTCCCTCGTTGGAAATTGAAAATCATATTGCGTGAACGAATCGCAAAGGCAAATGGATATTCTGGAGAAGACATTCTGCGAGCACGCGCGCCTCGCAGCTGTGCCTAGTAATCTATACGCGAGACACGCGGCAACGTCGTTACATACCATAAATATTTACACAGCTGTTGATGTCGCTTTGATATCTGGAAAAACAAACGAATCCAACGTCAAATTTGATACTAAAGGAACGCTCTCTAACAGGAAATGTCTGTGTGTCTGACTAAACTCGAACGTCTACTACTTACGTATAATACTTTTGTCTTTTTTTCTCTTTTCTTTTGAAGGTGAAATACGCGAACTGAATACGTCAATCAACGTGGTACACAGTTGCAACTGGTGACTGTCGAACAATAATCGCGCTGAGTTCGTCGCTCTAATTCCATCCGTACGGCTTGTATCGCTCGAATAATTTACAACAATAATTATCCCATTCCATCAAAGTTGATCGATATATGCGCTCGGCGTACTGTTAAATCTCTCTCATTGATGGGTCCAATGTTCGGAGTTGACAATTAATTAGGCGCCAGGGCGCAAAATTTTAGTTTCCTAAAAATGATCAATGCTTTTTATATTCGCACTTTGAACTTAATTGCATCGTCGTTAGTCCGGATTCCGATGCACACGTACACACACGCGTGCGGGAGGGGAGGGAAGAGCGAGCGGGCAATGGCACTCGATAAATTCCTCCCTCTCGGACCTTTTTCTTCTCTGCAAAAAGAAAAAAGGCATCGTTTGGCTGTGACGGGGAAAAAGTGGGCGCGACGCGGAGTCTTGCGAGCAATTTCGCTGCTCGCAAACTGAGCAAAGATAATGCGAGTTGCGCGAACAATGCGTCATCGGTTGTCGACGCATTTATTTTTTCCTTTTCGTCAAACAGATTGCCGAGAGCGAATGTCGGACCCGGGGAAACGTAGAAACGTATGCGTGTACATAAATCACGACATAAATTCAACTGGCAACAAGTTATTTTTCGTCGTAAATTTATAACTCCGAGCGAGCGAATATCTGGAATGTATCATTCAAAACTCGCAATATCGATGTACGTGTACGACATAAAAACACTGCATTCTTTCCGATGTACCTCCCTGTAATTTGTCCGATATATTGGTCTTTCGATACGCGATGTCCTCGTTATTATTAAGCTCTTAACACTCGCCTCTTGTAGCCTAGAAATTCGTGGGTATTTTCGTTTTCCCTCGATATTTAAAACAGTTGATAGGAGATACTCCGATCGCGGACAGCTTCGGCAATCTGAATTTCATAGCCGTACGTGGAAGTGAATATTGATGCTTTCAAGTGCACAGAAAGAATCCGTTTGAATATAAAGATCAAAGCGCCCGGATGAAAATGCTTGCTTTGAAACCTATTGCAACACTTGAAAAATTGGTCGAGCCGTGCTTATTTCGTCGGAAGAGTTAATGCAAATAACGCAGGGTGCTGCTGCTCTTTGTTGCGCCCGCCAATCGCGATCACAGTGGGCTCTGTCAGTGAATCGAAGCTCACAGAGGCAATTCGCTTCAAACGCGCGCTTAATCCCCTTAATTACGCCTGGCGTCCGAACGGCGTCTCTCCGCACGCCCGACGCCAAGTTAGTGCGCGGCGGTGAACAACCGCGCCGCTGAATTTACCTACTCTCGCTTAATTGCGAGCGCACGCAAAGTTCACGATAAATTGTAACGTAAAACGATTTATCAGCGAACGCGCGGCTGCTGCTGCTGTTGCTGGCCGACTCTCCGAGGGGTTTTCTCGCATTGTTGGCCTACATCAGCTCGCGATCAAAGGTCGAGCTCCCGGGAGAAAACGAAAAAGCCACGCTCGAATGTTATTCTTCAAAGGAAAGCTAATCCAGCAGGTGGTAGAGAGACTCTCTAATTAGGCTTCAATCCGATTACCCTCGATAGTAGTCGTTCCCGTAACGAGAGCAGTTAAACAGAATTAACTCCAGCTCTCGTTTCACGTGTCGCCGTACGTACCAGGGCGCAGTTCGCCCTCCTCTTATTTTACTTCGCATGCGAACAATTTCCTTCTCTCCTCGCCTTTCATTTTCTCCTGCGAAAGCCTCGCATATCCCATCCTCAATCCACACGCAAAAGTGCACAGGTCCATCGCGAGTTATTAAGCTCCAGTCGGCTACGAATAAATATTTATGCCGAGAGACCTGGCCAAACGTTCCATTTTGTAGATTTTATTCAAAGCCCTGATAGTAACAGGGACGTGTTGTATACGGTTTCGATATCGCGGCACAGCTAAAGCCATCAAAATATACCTATGTGCAACTATAAACTCGGCTAGATGCCGGGAATTTCGACTCTTTCCCGAGGCGCGCGCGCGCGCGTAACGGCCAAATGAAATTCCGCCAGGTCGCTCAGGTATACGCGCGCAACTTCTGGCCCGTCAAACTTTCTGAATTACAGCGCGCGCTTCAGCGAGCATAAGTACGCCTACCTCGCGCTTCGCGAGTTTGTTTGCGCCGCGCACAGTGCAAACTTATCGCGGCGTGTGGCGCGCGCGATTTTTCCGCGGCAAATCAGACTCCAAGTATGGCCTGCGTGTCCGACTGAGCCGAATACAACAACAACAACAACAACAACAACAAATTTCTAGCTACTTTGTCGCCAACTAAGCTGCGGCTCTCCAAGATCATGACAATACACAGCTGCATTTTAATGACACTTGTCAATTGTTGCAGATTCGTAGGCCTGCAAGAGTCATTCGTGTCAACGCCATGCGTCCGAGTTAGCAACGTCTTTGAAGTAGTTTCGTGTTGAAATGTGCTTCTTAGGGGCGATTGCACCGTCAACTTCGCTAATTTATGTTACATATTATAGAAATATTTTATCATGATAAATCGCGGAATTGTTTAATCGATAAACTGCATAAAACGAACAATTCATTTTCCTATCCAATTTTCAAATTTTACGTCATTTATCTATTTTTCGTAATGTTAATTTTGCTTGAAAATTTCTAAAAAGTTATTTAAAACGACATACTTTGTTAAAATCTGCTTTTTCCACCAAGAATGTACGAATCGTGAAAATTTGCATGACATAAATTGGTCACGTAAATCTCATCTCTCTTCGTTCAGAAAAAAGTAGAAAAAGAGATTTTCAAGAAAAATTCTCATTACCAACCACTTATCTCAGGTATATAAACGCTCCACAATAGCAACTCGTAATGATGAATCCTCGTGCAACCACGTAATGGCTCCTACCCTTCCCTTTTTCCTTTTTTTCTCCTAATGAATCAAATGCAAACAATTTCTCTCTCTCTCTCTCTTGCTCTCAACCCTTTTTTTTGTTATCCTTGCTCAAACGTTAAAATTACGAAGTTTCTTTGAATCCTCGAAAAGATCCAATTGCGCGACTGAAATTCGGGGGAGCGCAATCATTTCGAAGAGACGGAAAAGCAAATACGTTCGCGCTGCAATCGCTCGTGCGCTTACCACGTGTCCCCCCCCCCCCCTTACCGCCAATTTTTTGTTCTTTCGTCCGGCATGCAGGCGAAGGTCGAAAATTTTCCGCGAGATTTAAAATGTTAATTGCGCTTTTCGAAACTTTTTGCGCGTTCTCACTCTCCCTCTCTCGCGTGCACACCAATTACGAAGCCGCCACTTAAATTGACACTATCCCCCCGAGTTTTCGCACTTGGCGATGGTACGCTGCATATCGAGAAAATTAATCGTACGCACTGCCGCGCCCTCTCGAGCTCCGTTTTGGGCTGCAAACATTTGCGCATTTAATCCGATTGGAACAGCTGAACGAGTTAACGATAGCTTGTGAAAATATTGACTTTGATAAATACTATTTATTGCGAGTGAGGTTTGTTTCGCAAGCCGAGGCTATTAGAAAAAACATTCGTGAGAAATGCACGCAGTTCTCGCGCTAATCTCCCGGGCAGAAATGTCAATTTCTTAGCCGCTCTAGATGCAAAAATAGGTTAAATATTGATTTTCTCTTTAGCATACTGCGAATTACTCAAATGCCTTTTCAACATACTATTTAATAATGTCATAAAACATTGCCCCACTCTTAGAATAACCACAAGAATTTTGACATCAAGTTTTTTTAGCAGTTTTACAAGCAAAAATAGGTATCGTATGAAAATTTTTGAAAAATGATATCTAAAGTTTTAGCAGCTTTAGACATCAAAATATGTTAAATATGAATATTTATCATGGAATACTAGGTATCAGACTAAAGTTCTTGAAAAATGATATTTAAATATCGAGTGTTTGAAATTATTTCGCCGTTTTACACGCAAAAACAGGTTAAATATTTCTTTTTACCATGACATACTTTGTAACATTCGAATGCTCCTCAAAGTGCTATTTAATATTAACAATATGTTGAGCTACTCTCACAAAATATTGATATATTGCTACAAAAACTTAGATAAAAAAAGTTTTTTGCAATTTTATCCACGAAAATATGTTAAATATTAATTTCTATCTCGGCATACGGTGTATTTTTTCAAGTTCTTAAAAAATACTTTAATCAATTGACCCAACGTTGCGCTACTGCTATAAAATAAGTTAATATTGCTACAAGAATATTTACATTTCATGCTTTTTAGCCGTTTCTTACGTAAAAATAGATTAAATTTTATTGTATCTAAGAAAACTAGGTATAGGGCTAAAGCTCTTGGAAAATGCTAACTAGTAATTTAATGAAACGTTGGGTTTTTTAGTTCTATAAAATACTGTAATACCGAGTTCTCCGGCGCCCTCTCCATTCTTTATTTTTTAGGAGGAGGGTGTAGCGCGCCAATCGCGCGTACGGACATGCATTTCTGCGCCGGTTAGCTTGGGTGCCGATAACGCAGCCAATGATGATTGCGACGATGAATTTCGCTGTTACTTACTACGCAGTCGCTATAGCGACTATCGAGCAAATCTGTTTTTTCATTTTTTCCTTTCTTCGCTGCTCGTGCATTCCCTCGATCGATCGCCATCGCCGACGACTCAAGACCAACCGTTTCGCTGCACGAAAGTCACTGGATCGCTCCCGCAGATAATGTGCGATGATACGTCATAAGGCAATGGGCGCGAAAAGCGGAAGTTATGGAGTATACTATCGTCAATGGATAACGGAAGGAAGATCGCGCGCTCGTTGTAATTCACGCACGGTGGATTCGTTGCGATTGTTCCGTCTCTCCGCTTTCACGCCAGATAACCTTTATATTACATATACTTTTACGAGGAAATTCTAACGTAATTAAACATACATGAGCCTTGTTCGCCGGTGGGTTAGAAAATCGTGCGCTCGCGACCGACGACAAATTCGTAGTGGCGATTGGACATTTGAAGTCCAACTTGTTTTCGAAGTTGAATGTCCAAGTTTCGAGAGCGCTTGTTGTTTAGTGGCGATCTGGGAGCTATAGCAAGTTTAGTAGAGTCTAATTCATAGAGGATCAGGAAAAGGTTTACATTTAGTTTCAAAACATTCATAATGAGTAGTTTGATTTCAATTGGAGATCGTAGCTGAATTTTATAAAACCATAGAAATCTATTAATTAATCCATAAGTAAAAATCCATTAAAGTACATAAGTTGTAACATACACAAGTTGTAAAGCGGTACTCATTAAAAATAACTTTCAATTACGTTTTCAAATTTATTAATTGAGTCTGTAAACCCTTCTATTTTTTTATTCAATTATGAAAGTAAATGCTCAAAAGTGATACATACTGCTGTTATTTTTATTTGTAAAGAAGTAAGGGAGTAAGGATTGCAATTTATCTTCTAGCCTTTCACAAAAAACATCTTTCAATGAACATCGCAACGAAGATTATGAATAAAAGTTAAGAACTTACATTCGCAACTGATTAATTATTCGAGCAAAATCAATGAAACTGCAAAGTACATACAACTTGGAAAAATATCAAGAGACGAAGTTGTCGCATTCGTTACACCGACCTGACATCTTCGACAATTGTACCTTTATATTTTCGGTTTACGCACGGAATGCTCCGAGTAAAAAATAAAATCACATCGAGCACTTATCACCAGAATTATGTAAAAATACTGAATTTAAATGAAAATCATGAGCCTTCATTACGAGAAGAAACAGTTTTATCGAAAAATTCAGCATGGCGATAAATTTGGCAAATGAAAATAAAAGTAATGTCACTTTCGCGTTACGTTGCGTGTACGTGTCGTGGATAAACGTGTAATGACGTATTATCGAAACAAACTGAGCCGCTTAAAAATTGACAAAAGTCCAGCTGGCATGGTAACGCTCAATTTGCGCGTGGCCTAGGGAGAAAATGATTTGGACCCGATAGTCGCGGGACGACGCGGTCACGTCGAGAGTGCCGCGCGCGCGTAGCATTTCGATCGATAAACGTTGGAAGAAAAGCTCGCCGGCCTGGCAAACGAAGGATTAGCAAGCGCCCTCGAGCGCGATAACGTCGTGGCGGGCCATGATTATCTCCCTCGGCTCTTTGCGTGTGTTGCATGCTCGTGAAGCTCGCGCCGCCGAATTAATGAACTTACACGAGCTGCCAGAGTAAACATAGCTTGCACGTGTACACGAAAAGAACAATTTCTCGTTGATGGCGCATATAGGAGGGAGAAGCTCGAAGAGTTAAGAGGAATTTCGCCCCCGCTGCCGCAGCTTTTGAGTATTTATTAATGAATTACGCCATGGTAGGATGTAGCGTTGCATTGACAGCCAGCAGAAATATTAGATGAGTGAGCCGAAGCTCAATCCGGACATGAATTTTCATGCATTGAACGCTCATACATACGAGTCGCTGAAATTGTTGTTCTGCTGAGGAGCATTGCTGGCCAGACGTTTATTTTAGTTCGCGAACGAAACTGCTGCTTTGAATTCTACTGGGAGTTTCTCTCTTGTTGCAACGCTTAATCCTCGTTAACTCTCTCCAGCAGCTGCGTATTAGCAACGAAGAGAGACGCCCAAGCGTCTATCTTCATTGCTATTATAGGAATTAGCATTCACTGCTCGCGCGCACATTTGTGAGTATTAGGCGTATCGCTGCAATCAGAAGAGAATCTGGGGAGCCCAGCTACGTTAAGAAACGAGAGGAAAAGGGGGAGAGGGGATATAACCAAAGCGTCTCATTTTCGGAGCGATCGCTTACTTTATTAATTCCGCGGCAAGTTATAAACGTTCAATTTGCAGATTTCGTTATGGAGTTGAAAACCAGTGCGATTGAAATTCCGTTAGTTGTTTCTCTTTTGGAAAACAAAGAGCCAGAATTCACGTAAGATAATTAGAGGAATAAAAAGCGAAACAAGGGAAATGAAAACTTACCGTCGACGTCGCGCATCAAAATATAACAGAGTTAGCTACGCATTTCATTTAATAGTCTAATAACGTAATGAGAGAAGGGAGAGGACAGGAAACGTTTAAACACATTCAACTCTTCAGTAAAATGCACTCTGGCGGATTAAGGAAATTCATTAGCGTGCTACTGCGTTTTTTTACGCGAGCTCTTTAACTAATTATATTAGCGTCGATTCTTGTATTACAAATGCACGCAAGCAATTTTGTAAATGGCCCAATGCAAAACCAGTCGTCGGCATAAATTCTAAACTAGTATGACTTAGCTTTGCTAGTATATGCAACTGAAAATACAGGTAATGTAGGTCGATTTTGTCAGTTTGCTTCGGTGTAAACAATCTGCTTTATTGACTATTCGCCAAGGAATTTTTCTTTTTTTTTTTGTAAAGAGATATGATAAAAACATAGATGTTGATTTACCCCCGAGCATTGCATTGTTACTCCACCACTGGTGTTTGTTTTTCATTTTTTTAAGGTGAGTTTTCCACTTAACTATATATTTGACTCGTCTACTCTGTTGCGACGTCGGAAGAAACATTCGTAAGTTTTGATTTGAAACTTTGTTAGCTTTATAAGAAAATGTAATTAAAGACAAGATTGAGGTTTGCGTAATGCGCGATTGAAAATTAATTTCGTTCAACTCAATCTATCATATGATATATTTTGGTTGATAAGCCAAAAAAATTTTAGAGGTGATATTCCGTCGCTAATTTATAACAATGTAAAACGACAGCTTTATCTCTGGCTCCATGATTGATTAGTGTAAAATAAGAGAAATCTATAGATAGTTAAAACCGAATACCATTCCGAGACTCGACTTCTCGATATCTATCGTTCACGCATTACTATGGCTAGTCCTCCCGCAAGATGAATTACTTTTTGATACAAAAAGGAAAATTGTCAAATAAAGGAACGAACTACCGAGGCCATTTAATACTCGATATATCCTCCAGAGAATCGCTAAACAATTTTTCATGTGCCATTAGATCTCGAATTTACGAATAAAAAAGCGGGGGGAGGAGGTGGGGACAGGCTCCTTCTCGTCATGTCGAAAATTGCACATATCGGTCGATGATCGTACGTTACACCACATATATCGGCGTATAAAATTTTCCGCTCGGGAGCACGAGGAGGCGGCTAAGCTTGTACGCCGAATTTGAAAAACGAGCTCGTGAAAGTAAATTAGAAGGGCGCTCAGCCGTGCTTATCGTCGTGCTGAAATATCATCGCTATTTTCTACTTTGCACGCGTACGAGTATATATTCGCACAAAATAGAAGAACAGTATCGACACGGCGACTGCATTTGAATAAGGCCCGAGAGGCTGACATAAATAAAAATAGAAACGAATATTGGTATAATGTGCTTAATAAAATTCGTCGACGAAATGCCGCGTGCATCGTAGCAGGCGGGAGGAAGGTTGGGAATTTTGGCTTTATCCGCTGCTATACTACTAGTGCACGATCTTTTGGGCCGTGGTGTCGCGCGCTTTTTGTCGTCGCGCTTGATCGCGGACTTCCGGCAAGGCTGTTACGACGGAACTTTTGTTTACATTTCACCTATGCATTATTGATAACGTCGCTGTACGCGATTTCCAGCGAGGGGAATATCGATCTCGTTATAAAAAGTCGGCGCGTGAATAACAATGATTCTTCGCCTAGACGAAAGAGGCCAGATTTAACCGATACGAATTATTCATCATCCAAAGATATCGCCTCCGTGGAATGTGCTGGATCACGAGCAGCTGGCATGCACGCGAACAATTATCGTCGGTAAATAGCCCTTAAATGCACAATGAATATTTGAGCTTTCCGAATGGTCGACTTGCAATAAGAATATTACGTGCCGTGAAGTCATATCGAGATTGTATTCTGTTGGCTATGGCGATAGAGCTTTTACTGACACTCGAAATGAGCATATTCAAACGCAACATACTCGACAGTCCAAAAACCACTTTACGAAGGATACTTGCTCGCACAAATGTCGTCCCTGGGTACAATTATTTGTGCGCCCTCGTAACAATTAATCAGCTTGCATTATGCGACTCGCAATTTTTTCTCGCGGCTTTGTTTACGAGTAGAAATATTAACCACTCGAACTGAATAGAGGGCCAGCTTACAGAGAGAAGTGCTCAAAAACTGCTTTCTCTCTTCAACACTCGTTAGACACGGTCGTCGCGGGAATAGAATGACCGAGAGAACCAGTTCTTATGGCTGTACTTTGCCGGGCAACTCGGAGGCGCAGCGCTGCCGCACCGAGCAGTCGTTATTTTTAACGAAGGTAAAAGAATACGCAAATGTCCTTTAAAAGCCCAAGCCGTCGACGTTAATTGCTCGGATAGCAATAAAAAAAAAAAAAAAAAAAAAGAAAAAAAAGAAAACAGAAAGAATACGCGAGAAACGAGAGACGTCTTGCTATTTTTGTGAGATCTGAATCGACCACCGGCACGTGAATCAAATTGATAAGTCCAACTTTTTATTCGAACCTAACGCGCAACAAGAAATCCAGGGGGCGAGATCATCCGGAAGGCGCTCGGCATTCCCGGAAGATCGAGAGGCTGCAATTTGACGGAAAGCCAACGATTCTGAATAGGATGCCTCGGGAACGAGCGAGCAGGACTCGAGGACGATCGCGAGGCGTCGTGAAAACTTGCTTCGTCGCGAAGATTCGAAGATTATCCGCCGCGCGCGACGTCTTTGTCGTCGAGCGCGATAATCGCATTACAAGTAAATGTGGCCTGCCGCCTCAAAGCGATTACGCTCGATAAGTCTGATCTCATCTGCTCCTGCTGACGCTATTTTGCACAAGCATCTTCCTGGTCGCGATGGCTTTTTTTTCAGCTTCCAATAGCCTCACTGGATTTCACCTACAATGGTATTACCAGCGATACTTTATCGCGCGTTCAAATTGCGAATGGGCGTTGCACGCGCTGATTTGCGTCAATTTTCATCAGCGTGCAAACGGTTTTAGCGAAAATGTTGCGCGCGCGCCTTGTTCTCATGCCTGGCGCCGTGACCGCGGTAAGCTGCGAGAAATCGCCAGAGTGACGAAGCCTGCCAGTACTCGGCCATGGTATTACATTCGCCTCGAAGCGTTCCGTCAGGTCGCATTGAGAGCACCAGAGACGCTTATACCTGTACGTCGTCCAAGACCAGATGAATTCCCTCGCTCGCGCTCAAAGACGCTCTCAACCTAGTAGTCTCTTGGCTTCGCCTCTCGCAGACCGCGCGGCTCGCTTTTCAATTTTCGCCCGAACAAAAGGATGCGCACCCGTCGAAAATGAAGTCGAACGGGCTGTTAGCAACGATTAGAGCTGGTCGTCTCACGTAATGCCAGCCACGATCTCCAAGCGTCAATGCAGCTCGTAGAGGCACTCCGAGCAGGGTTCGCCCATGAATAGCTTCGCAGATTGATAATCCCAGCGTGAACTCGAACTCCCGTTCTTTTTCGTTTCTTTTGCCCACTAGAAGGACAAACTTTAAATTAAACGTTCGCTCGGCGTGTGGCTTCTTCTCTTTTATGGCGTCGCGCATGAAAAGCTCTCAAGTTCGAGCTTCACGCGCGGAATAACGTCAATGATGATAACCGATCGATTTATTCGCTACTGTATTTTAATGGACAGGTGCCTTTTCATCGCTCTCTCTCTCCCTCTCTTTGCCACCTGTCGCGACCAACGCTTTTTTCTTCTATTTTATTTTATTTTATTTTTTGAAATATACACGAGGCTTTGGTTCATTGAGCATCGTACAGGTTTCAAACGGAAAGTTTAATTAGCGATATCAATCTCTCGAAGGTGTGCGTGAGAAGGCCATAGCCATTTTTGGAAAATGTTCTCAGCAACTTTTGAGAATCGAAGTTTCTCAACCTTTGCGGCTTTACACCGCAATACACACACACATACACACGCACATATACGTAGTAAGATACAAAGTCTTGAAAGTTCGCTCGAGAATACTACTTACATTTTAGAGGATTCCTTTTAAGGGAATTTTATCTTTATCCTACACTGTGCAGCGCGCTACGAGCATTTTTCCGCGCAACCACGGCGCTTTTCCTTCCTCTTCGCGACCTTGGCGAAGCTCTAAGATTCGTCGTGAGTGTTTTCCGAGTCGTAAATACAAATCGTTCGCTTACACGCGCATTTCGAGTTATCGCAAAATTCGCAAAGGCTGCTCGTCACTTTGGTAATTCGCGCAACTGGTCGAAACTAGCTTTCTCTTTTTCTTATCAACGACGTACCACTGCCTCGGAACAAAAACAGCGACGTACCTCTCTTTCTCTTTCTCTCTCTCTCTCTCGCTGCCTCGTAGCCATGTCTTAATTGGCAAGGTCGGAAGAAAACTAAAGCTGCGTGAATAATACATCGGCCGCGGAGATGCACACGAAAGCCGAGAAACGCATAGGACGGCACTACTGAAATTCTGTCTGCCGTTGACCGATATAGGCCAAGGCCGATTTGAAATATTTATTTAGCGCCGGTCAGCCGAGCGTCCTCCGCTGCTTTCCCTCGCTCCGTTTCGCGCTTCTCTCCCCGCAAAAGGAATATTTTACGAATCGACGCTCGCACAGCTTGCGCATGTCATTTCGGAGTGACGTCGAGTGTGTGTACTTTGCGCGAGCGCGTCGCGAACAAAAGGAGACGCGGGAACGTCCGGTTACAGGTTTTTGCGCCATCGACCGATCCGCCAGCAGCGAATGTGAGAGTAAACGATTCCCGCCGAGTTTCCTCGTAAACTCTTCCGATGAAACGACAACAAAACAGGAACAATGTATTTTTCTCGCGGATCCAATTCGAGAGACGTAAAAGCACAACGATGTATTTCGCACCACAGCTCGGAGCGCCGTCGCGCAACGAATCGCCCAACTTTGAGTCGACTTGCACGACGATTCGACGCCAGGCGACGATCGTTTCGCGCGACAGCTGATCTCCCTCCTATCGGTCGTGCGCCCTCGGCGGATGACCAGCAGTCGACTCGCCGGCGCATATTATCGCCGCAGGCAATTCGCGAGTTGTCCCGCGAAGAAAGCCGCCCGACGAGAGTGTGCGCGCCCCGAGCGGTTTTCGCGTTAGAACGCCAGCCTCGTCATTATTTGCACGAGATTTCCATTATGTCCGCCGGTGCCACGCGCCGACACTGTCCGCGTGCCAGTCAACGCCGTGAACTCGCGCTTCCGAACGAACGTATTCGCCGGGACGACATCGTAATCCTCCTCGCATCGAATGAACCACCTTGTAATTAACGAGCGTGCACGCTTTTGCTCGAGAGGCAATTTCATAAAATTTACAATTACATTGCGATTGATTTGTCCCAATGAGGATCAAGTTGATGATCGAGTGGACACGTGCGGAATGGATTTTCGTACGTACCAATTACCGGGTGCAAAATGTAATGACGTAACCAAATCGATTGGGACACCGTGCGTTTGCGCAAATATAATTCGTCGGATGCGCCCATCGGGATAACGAAAATCGCTACTTATTTGCTCGTTTGCGTTGAAATTTGCACATTTTCAAAATCAAACGTTACTCCGCTTGCTCATTTCCATTTAGAAGTGCTTCCGCCAGAAATGTCATGCTTTCTTTAGTCGAGTGCGGTATTCAAGGGCTGTGCGAAGGCGGTTGCCAGTGCAATGAAAATCGGCTTTCAATAAATGAAAGCGAAGACACCAAACCAGCAATTCGTCGAAATGAAATCGCAAGGTTGACAATATTTACCTGGGTATATCTCCGAGACGTCTTATCGCTCAGCGTTCCCTCGACACACAGCCTTGGGCGCGTTCATTGTCTTCCTCGTCGTCGGCGGCATTATTACTCCGAGATACAATCGATTCCCCGGAGCGAGTAGACTTATGCCACTTCTCTTCCTCGCCCCTCTCCGCACATTCACACGGTCGTCCGCGTGTGCGCTGAGCGATGCGCTTGCAACCGCAAATTTCCACGGGGAATCGTCTGTGGCCATTCACTCGCTCGCCCCGTTTTTCAAATCTATCACCCGTTAGCCAGAACATTTAATTGATTATGTGCTAAAAGTGGCATTTTTATAGGGTGTACTTTCGCTTGTGATGCCACGAAAGGATTTGCTATTTTCATTAGGTTTACGCAGGAAATTGATTTGATTGAATCTCGAGGACCATGAATTGTTAAGCAAAGGACGGGCCTTAATTTAATAGCATTGGATGGCATGCTTTTTCTCGTGCGTTTACACGAGAAACCGAATCAATGTCATTATTCTTGGCAGCGTCGGCGAGACGTGACACCCGCATTGACGAGCTCCTTGTGCTCCTTAGTTTTGTCTGGAAAGGGAATCTGACTGATTCCCAGTGACAAGGATGAACCTCGGATGAGCGAAGATAGCACCGAAATATTATTACGCTCCATGGCAGGCGCAGTCATGGCCATAACGCCGCGCGAGGTACGAATGAGCGTCCGCAAATGATTACGAAACGAGCGAGCGAAAGGGCAAATTAAATTAGCGCTCGGTAGCATGCACAGGTGAGGAAGGTGACCAACTTTTTTAAGAACGTTTATGTACAGCTGCGCGAGCTGACAATCATCGTTTAATTAAAATGCAAATTTCGCGTGGCCGGGCGCGATCATTTCCGATTGCCGCGTCTGTTATTCAAGCGATCGCGACGCGCGGACAAAAGAAGGCGGGGTCGCGGGAAAAACGCGCTCCGGCAGAGTGTATTGTTCTAATCGAATTCCGTGCGCTCGCTCTCGTTCTTTTGCCCGGAGCGCACGGTTTTCCCAGTGAAATCCCAAGTTTTCTCGCTCACAAATGAGGGAGAGAGACAAAGCTCGGCTCTCTTGCTAACGAACTTTCTCGCTCGCTCATGGGGCATGGAAGAGAAAAAGGAATCGAAGCGAGCCGGAAGAATCTTGTTTGTTCTATCGGTCGATTATTCTTTGCTCGCATTGGAGCGAAACTTGGTCTTTCTGCCTGTGGACTCGACGGATTCTTTCTCTCTCTCTCGTCTTTATTCGCGCTCTTCACTGCTGCCGAGCGATGTCTTCCGTTTTAATTGGCAGTGGCAACGCACGCGCTCTCCGTCGACTAGGCTTGCGTTGTTGCGCGTTTGATATGCCGAATGAACGATACGGAGCTACAGTCCGATTGTTGTGTGCATCGAAGCCCGCAAAGATATAACACGTAAATATTTTATTTTGCAATTTTAATCGTAATTTCTCATGGGAGAGGGCGAGCGCGAAGGCGCTGCAGGAGACGGAGATTTCGCGTCGCCCAGAAGAATCGCAGCCGCGTAACGAAGACGAATGTAACGGCGTGCTGCCTATTTTCGCGCGCGCGCGCGAATGACAACTCGGAGCTTGGCGCGGTTCGTCAACGAGCGAGCGTCGCTGTCTCGCCGCGTCGTGATCGATGCGCGGTCTCGTTTGTCCGACGCATGCAAAAGTCCCCGAAGGAAAAATTAACGAGCTCGCTGGCACGTAAAGACGCGTTGAGCGAGCAGCGCGACTTACAGGACGAGATTGATGTCGCTACCGAACGCTGGCAAGCGTGAATTTCACACGCGAGCTCAACAATGATGCATAGGAGTCGCTCGACGCGCGCGATCAACTTTGCTCTGTATTACGGAGCATTTTTAATCGATACGCCTGCAACGGAAATCTCTCGCTGTCCTTTATATTTCTACCTGGTGACACACCGTGAAAAACGCTTGGCTGCGAAGTTATCTTGGAGAAGCGAGAGAGAAAGGAGAGAGCTCCGTAAAAGCTTATCACCTACGGCGAATTAGAAGTGTCCTGCTCGCGGTAGCCGACGGGACTCGCGACCAGAAATAAATACGCGCTTTTCTCGTTGACGCGAAGCATATAATGCTTTCCATTTTTCTGCGTTACATATTCCCTTGCGCCTGTAATGCTGTCCACTGGGTCCAGTGGGCTCACTGTGGAAGCTTTGATCGTTTGCGTGCGGAGTCATGCGGAAATTCGATTTTGCTATCGCTTTGCCTCATGTAAGGGATATTCCGAATCGCAGAGACAAGTTGCGATATCGTGCCTCCTCGGAATTCCTACCGAAGTAATTTGTCCTTTACGTGTCTAAATCAGCATCCCTTTCGTTACCCCTTGCAATCTTCAAAATTGTTTTTCAATCGAGTTCCGATTAATCGTAATATCATATTTGCGTAATGTTCACAAGCAATAAATACACTTCCCAATAATTCGACGTACGCGCTATTCGAAAGCCCGACGCATCACTAGTGCTGTGCAAAGCTGAAACACGCGCGGAAACAGTTAATTAGACCGAAGTAAACGAACAGCCGTCTCTATCTCTCGACCCCCTCCCCTTTGTTGCGAGCCACTAGATAGTAATCGTACCGCTGCCTACAAGTAAAGTCCACCAATAGTGTAGCAGAGTTTGTCCATTGAATGGCAGCCCTTCTCTCTCTCTCTCTCTCTCTCTCTCTCTCTCTCTCTCTCTATCTCTCTCTCGCGTGCGAGTGAAAAGACTCGAGGCTATTCGAGCCTCGCTCGCGTATCAATCACCAAATTGGCCCCTCATCTCGCGCGAAATTACGCGAAGAGTGTAACCGCGATTAGTAGGTCGGAGTTCAAGGTGCAGCTAGTCGCGCATGCGGCGAGTACACACGTCTTAGGGTCGTTAGCACTTTTGTTTATAGACGAGAAAAAGAGCCGACGACTTGACCTTTACACCGGGCTTTTTCGTCGGCTTTGCGTTAAGCCTTTATGAATTGTATACGTTGTTCTTTTTTTTTCCTCAAAGGCCAAGGACGACGTGACTTTTCTTTTAATCAAAACTTTACGAAAGAGAGAGAAACTGCATCTGAAATATGAGTGTCCGCGCGCTTGACTATTTTTTTTATTTGTCATTTGCATTCACGGCGTAGTTTTCATCTTGAGATGCGTATCGTTTGGCTTTAAAAGTGGCCTGACCTTTGAGTAAAAAACGAATCAAGACGGCAGCAATTACTTTTTTTGATCGCACGTATTGCCAGAATATTTTTCAATTGACAGCAGCTCTCGACAAATAAAACTTTGTTTAGAAAATTGCTCGGCGATAAAGAACTTTTCATTGAACGTTTTAATTCGAGCTATCATACGGTCGAAACAATTTTCCACGCTGCAAACTGAATTCTTCGTAAAGAAAGAAAGAAAAAAAAATAATTAAGAAAGTTTGCCTCGCCAACGATTTCTGAACTGAGATCACCACTTGCCTTGCGTTGAAAGTTGGTTAAAACGCACAATCCAATTTACTCCGCAAACGCTTCCAGAATCCCCTCGCCAGGAAATCTTTGTATTCTACATCCATTCGCAAGGCGTAAAGAATCGTCAAAGCGAGAAGGCCAATTCACTGGCTCTCTCGCGCTGTCGACGCAAGCATATTTCAAAGCTAAATGCGGATCAGCATGAGCAGCAGTAGCGATCCTTTGAGCGCGATCCTTAGCGCGCGGCGGCAGCGTGTTGGATGATTGGATCGTCGAAGCGGGGTGCACGTAATAAGCCATGCGGGGCACGTCGCAAAAGCACCGGACGTGCTTTTTCGACACAAAGTAGGATCTTTGTTAGCTGCTGTTTCTCCTCGTCGAAGATAGAAAGAGAGAGAATGGCGAGGAGGGGGAGACGGTAGAAATTTCCCTCTGCAAAGTATGGAAATTCCTTGCGGAAAGAAGCTTTTGTGGCTTACGCAGAGACAGCTGAGTGTGGAATGAGGTTCGAAGCATCATCAAAGATCGATCGCGTGATACATCCTACACGCGGGATTGTTCATTTGCGCGAGCTTGAGCAAAACAGGAATTCTCTTTTTCTTTTCTTCGCTCGTTTCGAAGATCCGGATCGCAGTGCATCGCCGAGCTTTACGACGAGCCGTTCACTAAACTTTACTTATCTGGCGACTCGAGCTTCTCCTTCGAATACGACTTCTTCATAGCCTTTGGCTGCATAAACAAAAAAAAAGCAGAAACACTCCAGCCGTCTTATCCGCAACGATCAGCCTTCGCATAAATAAAGCTACCAACTTTCGCTTCACTTTGCCTTTAAATGTTAACGTTACGCTCGGTATGCAAGGCTTACAGATTGATTTTGCATTGTTGCGGTGACGTTCGCCGTCCGTTACTTTGAAGTTTGCGAAATAACGCGAAGGGAGAACGGTTGATACGAGCGACGAAAGCCGCTGCACCATTTACGGCCAGGTCATGTTTCTAAACAATTTTGGCTTGTCAATGCTCTTATATAATGCTGTAAACTGTAAAAGGATAAGCTTGTATTCATACATTTACAACTTTTTACAGAAATTTTCTTTTGACGTTCTGTACCAAAGATTTCAAATTAAGCGTTATCATCTACTTACTTACTCGCTATCTGTAATCGAAGATGCCAAAATGTTCACGCTCATCGAATTCCACGTTTCCGCAATGAGTGATGTGATTCTCGGTAAAAATTATACGCATCCCTCGAAAATAACTTCGAATCGAAATTTTTCCTTTCATGTTTAAACCAAACTACTTTATAAAGCCGAATATAAAGCACGAACGAGCTAGTCTCTGTCTTTTGCTACTTGGCATTTGCCCAACATTTCGCCGTTTTGAAGTTCAAGTTTCTGCTAAAAATGATAGAGAGAGAGAGAGAGAGAGAGAGAGAGAGATGCGCAATTATTCACTACCAGCGCCAGTTCTCTATTAACAGCACCGTTACCCATAAATACGCGATTTCAAACGCTTCTTCGAGAGACATGTTTGCGTGTAGCTTCAATTTTTAACGGCGCACTTAATCTACCTCCAAACGACTGTCATTCGTCTCACGAAATAATCCATTGCAAGCATTAAAAATATATACGTGCATAGATAATGAGAGCGCGCGTTCCGCTTGCCACGAGTAGGAAAAGGACAGAGCAGGATACAGCCGTGTCTCATTGAAGAAAGCAGCCTCGAATAATAACGATACGAAGGTCAGCAGGAGCGCATTAGTTTTACGAGGGCGAGGAATGCAAATGTCCCGAGGCGTTTTTTACGAGCTCGAGAAAAGGTCGGCGATACATCATATTAACCCCGTTTTTTTTTTCTTCTTCTTCTTCTCTTTTCGCTTTCACACCCGCTCCCACGGGATTCCGCGATTCGCGCACGCGTCCTTAATCTCTCGCGAGATGCGCGCTACGTCGTTGGCGCAGCCCTCCTCCGAGCCAACGCGCAAAGGAACAATAAGACACGCGCGCGCGTACGCGCGACATTTGCATTTCACCCGCGTGCTCGCGCGCGGATCTGAATAAGAAAACTTTTGCCGGCGACCAAGTCCCTCTCGCGGTTCGCGAGCACGAATTCGAGCTCAGGCTGCGCGAGTAAGCTTAATTTAAATGTCACACTTATGATTACTTAACGCGATTATCAAACTGTAAGCTTTGGCCCTGTTTAAGGAACTTACAGTTATCAGTAATGTCTCGCGCTCGCGAGCTACGTGTGCGCGGACCGAGGAGGCGCGTTCAACAAGGCTCCCGGCTACGACAGTGGAATCGCCCGCGCTAACGAAATTCGACGCCTATAACGCGCGCGTAACATCGTCAATTGGCACGCGGCGCGCGCTGGACTTGTTGAGCGAGACAGTAGCTTGCGCGCGCGCCGCTTTGCAATTCGATAAACAGCGCGCGGCAAAGCGCTTGACGGTCGACTGCGGCAGGCGGAAGATCGCCGATCGGATATGCCGCCGCGACGCGCAGACACAAAGCTGACGCTCGACCCCCTCCTTCCCTCCTCGAAAAATCGAATCTGCGCAGCGCTGCTCGGCCAATTTAAAATTTCCGCCTGGCTGAGAATCCAGCACGCGCTTTTTCCCCGGCTCGCCGCGGGAAAAGCGAGCTTGAGTGTCTCTCTCTCTTTCTCTTTCTCTCTCTCTCTCTCTCTCTCTCTCTCTCTTTGCCTCTCTTCGTCCTCTTCTTCGCTTTCTGTGAAAACGTATTTCTTCGCGGAGGCTAAATTCTTGAGTGTGCTAAATTACGCGACGTGGAAAAGAAGGTTTTCTCGTTCCCCCCGTCCTCTTCATTCCTGCGAGTCAGGGATCGTGCGCTTGGTCGAGATTTTAACATCCGCGTTCGCGGCGGAACTTCAGGGTCGTTCTTCAATCCGCGAAAGCACACTCGCTTGGCATTCGCAGTCAGGTCACTGGATCCATGCGTCGAGCACGTTTTTACTTCCAGACGCGCAGCGGTATCTTCCAGCAGCCATCGGCATAAGCTCACGGAACGAATCGGCCGACAAAGTGCTCTCGGCAGACGCGCAACGCGAACACAACCACGCAGGTGTAGTAAACGAGGCGTAATCGAAATTCCCGCTGGGCATTAGGCCAACCTGGCGCCTACGCGCGTCTCATTATTAGGTGGACATCGGCGAGCGGCTCTATTCAGCGCGGCGGCTGAATCGCGCAGCTGCTGCGAGCCCTTGCAAGATGCCAGGGAATATCGGCACGAGGCAGCGCCCGTACAAAGCCCTGATTATACAACGCAAGTGGATTTACGAGGCACGGGCTCACGACTAATGCTCCGAGCTCCGAGTTCGCTCGACGTCCGAAAGCTTTCTAATTAACTAATAGTGGTCTATTGTGCGCGAGGCTGAGTGCTGAGCTAAGGGCTCGAGTGGTGCGGTCAAGGGTTACGGATAAAGCGAATAAAAATTCTTTCTCGAGCCAACATTACATTCTCATTTTATCCGCGAACATTCTGTTATTGGTAACTTAGTTTTTCTAAATGCATATGAATAGCAAGGCTGAATTCACGGAATCATCCAAAAAATGCTATGCTCTAACCCAATACCGTGTGATTGAACACTTGTCATCTTGAAAAATACGTTAAATGTAATCCCGACGCGATAACGATTACAGTTTTCAAATATATGCACATTTCACAAAGTAAACGCTAACGTAATCTTCCGCAATACGCAACGTGAGTAATTTATCGTTTGCATTATCGTATCATAAATAACAGCGCAGTTCGTTAAAGCACGACACTGGCAAAGTTAATATTTACCAAAAAAGATATTCCCTACTTGCTGGAAATACAAGAGACAAAAAACCATAATATACGCATGGCATTCTCGCGACGAACGCGTACATAAGCGTACTGAACAGGAGAGAAAAAGTTGTGTAAAATGTAGTGAATGGAAGGGAATAAAAAAAAAGTGCATATAAAAGCCTAGATTCGCGATAAAAGAAGCAAAAAAAATGTGAAAAAGTGCATACGGCTATACAATTTAGATCAACGTATAATCGAGTCTCTGTCGGTGTGTATACGGGTTGAAAAAGAAGAGTTTTATTTTTGCGCCCGTAGCACTCGCTTGGACGAGGAGGATACGAGGGTCGTGGAAGGAAATTAAAGCGACGCGTTGGGTTTGATCGGATTCTTGATACTGTTTCTGATTCACACGCAGGTGTTCGGCTCGCGTTTGCGCGCGCGAGTATCGACTTTGCGCGGTGTATCTCTCCAACTCGAATAAACCTTGAAGGATCTTTTCAACGTTTATAAAGATCTAGATTTCCAAAGCTTGCCAACGCAATAACGGTCTCCACAAATAACGTGACATCAGACAACGTAAGAACTCTGAGCCAACAACGTCTACCAAGACCACGCAAGCGTATCGTGGCACACATCGCGTTGTACTTGTTGCACAGAAAGCATCAGCAGTATCTCCTCGTCTTAGAAGGAAACTCTGTTGTCCCCCTACTTCGACAATAAGTAGAGTCCCCTTTGACCCCATTTGACTGTTCGACATGACGGAATCGGTCTTATGTGTGTACGGCACAGAACAAAGCATCTAACAAATGACTTAAGCAACATATAATGGGCAAGCAATCTAAAACACGGACAGACAGTGACAAAATATGTATTATTAAGGGAATGAGCACATTTATTTTTTTCTTCTTACCAATGCTAGAGACAACGCGACGCCCTCGTTTCGTGATATCAAGAAGATAAAAACTAAGCTCGCAGAAAAAGACAGCAGGAATGTGCGAGTTTAGTCGGACACCGGCAATATTTTCGAAAACAACAAGACGTTCGATAAAAAGTAATATCCGCTCGTTCTTCCTTTCCTCCGTTAATCTTGAAAAAACTCAATGCATTTTTCCTCCGCAGCGCTAGCTTCTCGGATAAATTCCACCTTTCCCACGTATTTCCCTTTCGACGTACATTTACATAGTTTTTGCATTCGTAGGTAAACCGTTATTCTTGTGCCGCCGGCTCCTCTAGATATTTACGCCTTTGCATGTTCCTTTCGTATGCTTATGGTTTTTTTTACACATACAGACACACACTGCACACACTGCACACACATACACACGAGAGACAGTGAGAGAGATTGAGAGAGAGAAAGAGTGAGACAGAGTGAGAAAGATTGAGAGAGAGCGAGAGAGAGCGAGAGAGAGCGAGAGAGAGCGAGAAAGAGAGTGAGGCAGACAGAAGCCAAGTACATTTTGGAAATACACTCGGCTACTATTATGTTTTACTACCATTCTCTGTACATGTATATTTATGTCATTTGCCGAAGATCCACAAGAGCGCTGTACGAAAGGACTTCGTATAGCGTAGCTTTAAGGGTCGCTTTGTATTGAAATTCCAATTAAGTTGACGAACGTTTTATTTTTGTTTTTTCATTTTATTACGACTTTCATTTTATTATCATTGGAATTCATCGTTGGCTACTCAAATTACGCAAATTTATTGTTTCGCCGGCGTCGGATTACGATTCCGTCAATGAAACAATTCCAATCCATCAGTGCAGTAATGTCTTTTGCTTGCTCCTAATCCATTAAAAAGCGATAAACAATATTGGCGAAACACTTTAACATGGTTTTCCACTCCCTTTTCACGCGTTAAAAAAAAAAGTTCGGCTTCAGCATGAACGAGGGTATAACGCTGAAGGATCACACCTACATGTTTATCCGTTGAGGGCTCTTTTCTCTTCTCTTGTCGATTCTAAGAATAGCAATGACAAGTGTGCGATCGCGAGAAAGAGGATGGTATTCATCGTTTGTTCCTCTTTTGTAGGGTCATTAATTGCATCGACGATGGGATCGGGCGATCGCCTAGTTCAATGGCTTCTGTACCTTTTTCTACTTAACGTTGTCTTTTCGCACTCACGGATAAAACGCCTATCTGATTTATAACTCCTATCATTTGATGCTGATTTACGCATATTTACAGTTCCTCTTGATTTATCGTTATGCTTTCGGTTACGATATTAAACATTGATTGATGTATCATAATTTGGCAATGCGGTTGCCGTTAATAAATTTAACGTGCATCGATCTTTTTTTATTGATCTCGACAAGAATTCGATGTATTTTCAACCAAAGACCCACAATGAAAATATCGACTTTCATGCGTTCCTTGACTATCGATAAAATATCGAACTCTGTGGTCTATCTCTTATCAAAAAAAAATATTTTTATTTTCCCAATAGCAACGCAGTAGCTACTCAATAACTCCATCTCGCTTAAGCATCTTTCGACCCCCCCCCCCCAGCCCCTTAAAAAAAGAGCTTTTATTGCGAAAAAAAATCATCAGGTAACATATATTTCGTATGAGACATGTTATTTGAGCAGCATCTTCTTGAAGATCAAGTTGTGCATCTCTCTATTAATAAGGACATTACGCCCTTATTTTCTGAAAAATCATCGCAAGCATCGAATCACTCTGTAATACACTCTAACGGATGACTACTAATGAAGCTTTTCCTCTCTGTTTTTGTCGCTCGTTAATTCCAAATTTTTGTTAGTCCGTTTCCTTGAAATTGATTTCACTTTAAGGAATCTATTATTCACGTACGTCGTCGATATTTGCCGTGTCGGCTGATGTGTGCTCGCGTTGACCCGCTGTTACGATTCTTCCATGAACATTAATTAATTTAGTCCGATGACGGAAATATCAATAGCATCGAAATTTAGCTATGTATTGTTATAAATAGCCATGGCGAGAGTGACGGCTTTGAATTTTCCTGCTTCAGTAATATCACAACCAGACCTGTTCAAAACTGACTGAAGGTTCGCGCGCGTCACTTATTATCTTTATGTGCAGTCCTCGATATTCCCATAAAAAACATCATATTCGACTTTAGTGGCAAACATTACACGTGCAAATATCTTTTCGTGCGACGGATAGTACACTTCAATTTGATCGGCTGACTATTCGTGAGTTTCGTTCACTTGCAACGCTCCACGCGCGAGCTCGTATTTCGTATTCTATCGTTGACCTACGATACGCGGGAAATAAAATTTCATATTCCCGCGTCGGTGAAAACAATGTCCCGCGTATATTATTTTATCACGTGGCGAGCGATGGCCGCACATTTGCATAACGTATTCAAACGTGTTCGCACTCCTCGTGTGTCCTCCGTACATAAGTTTTGCCAGACACGGTTATATTGTTTATTCGAAAGACTTGACGTGTGAATCACGACGGCGGAGAGAGAGAGAGAGAGAGAGAGAGAGAGAAGAGAAATCTGACTTTTAACGTACGACGGCTAAGGTATTATTTATAGCTGGCGTGACCCGACTATAAGCGTCGTTCGATGAACCTCAAGTTATATACAGTTAGCTCGCTCGGGGACTGCGAACACGAGAGAAAGTAAACTTTTACTCACGACGATGACGAACTTGTGTGATATAACTGGAACAAGCAGTACAATATGTGTGACGAAGTGCGTGTACATACGTATAACTCCACAACTGCACCATAGTTGCCTCACTCTGCCTTCGCATGTTTATCGATGATTGGTTGTCTTTCGGTGCGGGGCGCGTATGTATGTATGTATGTATTGATTTGAGTTAATACTCACAAGCGCGCAGCAATCGTTTATGCTTCTTGTTAGGGTGAAATTTGCAGACTTTCAGAAGGAACGCTTTGCCATTGCTGCCGCTCGCTTAGTTGCGCGATGTTACGCATTCGTGTGATTTATGAAATTACAACCAACTTGCCGCTGCTCAAGCACTTCACGGGAATAGTAACATTGTTTCTCGAAAAGAATACCGTGTGGCTAGAAAAGTAGAAATATCGCGTCGGTTATTTTGCGAAACATCTTTGCTTCGGTTTGAATCCCGCCCAGTTGCTGTAAGTACGCTAATGATATATATATATAACGTAAAGTTTAGATCTCCATTTTATGCGAGTGTTTCATTCGGGCTTTTGAAAATCCAATGCGCATCCAAAGACAACCGTCGAGCTGGTTTTGTTTTCTGCTCGCGAAACGATTGGCCGATACAAAATTAGCTACTCTGTCAAATTAAATCAAATTCAATCAATTTATCAAATTATTTACATCGTTGTATACGCGCGCAAAACAAACGAAGCATCGTGACTTTTCGTCGCCCCGATGCATCATGAGCTCAGACCCCACTCGATCTAGATCCCTAAATCCGATTCTGTCCTTTGGTTCTTTATATTCGTTTTCTCCTTTACTACGTCATACTATGTCTCGTAAACATTCCGTATTAATCGGATGGAAATCCTCCTGCAAATCCCGAAGTAATTGTTTTCCACTGCCTCCTCTCCTTCCGATTAGTCATGCATCTTCGTCCCTAGGCTGTCTTTTTTGAAACTTTAACGCACAACCTGTAAAGAAAATTTCTCTCTCCATTCAAGTACTAAGATTGAGCCTCAGAGCCACCGTTCTTTTTTTCTTCGAGTCTCGCCCTTTAGTCTAGAGCACTACCCTCGCTCTTATCGTCGAGCTTTTATATTATTAAACAGCGCACTTTATCTCTCAGCGAGCGAGCGTATGCTAAGCGCTCTTATCGTTTACGCCGGCTAGACGCTATTTACTATTTTTTCTCTGCGGCGGGCTTTCTTTTTTCTTTATCGTCGGCCAGATGTACTCTTCAGTACGACCTCGTGCGTCCAATTTTGCTTTATATAGGCTCAGAAGTTTCCCGAGAACTTAACGACACGTTGAGTTCTGATACTTTCGTAAGGTGAACCGAGCAAGTTGAAGAAAATTACACGGATCTATTTCCCTCGCGACATGCCGTACACTTGCGAAGCGTGCGGACGATAAACTACGACATTTCCATCCTTGACTAGACTTTTCCAAGAGATTAGCGAGCAAGCCGTAATGAGGCGTAATTAAATAAGCACTGGCTCGTTAAACTACTTTGCGGTCGCGTAAACTGCCCATTAATTGCCGCTGTGTACTCCAGTTGAAGAAGCAAACGCGTTGAGCGCTCCGTTATCCTTCGATTTGGCCCGGCCAAAGCACACGCGCGTGCCTCGGAAACTTTTCGGAAAAAAAAATAAAAAATCAAATAAAAAAAATTTTGATAGGAAAGACGAAGAGGCTGTGGTTACGCTGAATGAACTTACACACGGGCGAGAAATGAGAAAAGTTCTTTTTCCGCGTCAGAGTCAGGTCTGCAATCAGTCGACTTTCCTAAGCTCCGATTATATGACCGCTTCGACAGTCATATACCCTCTTCCCCCGAGACTTTCCATTTCCTCGTACGTACACATGCACATACACACACATACGCAGTAGACAATTATACATGTAGATTTTTTCAAAAGCCTTTGCATAGACATGTACATCGTCGATTGGTGATTAAGTCTTGGCTCACTCGAGAGCACGCGGCGCACGATATCATGATATACGCGTGTGGCACGGCAGGAAATTGAAATTGATTTTGAGGGAAAAGCGAGGAGGAGAGAGAGAGAGAGAAACAGAGAACAGAGACGAGTATGTAATGCGCCTTGTTGAGCGACAGATTTACTCTACTTTTTCATCTCCTTCCGGCACAGGCAGTCAAATGAAATTAAGCTTGTTGCTAAAATATTTTCCCTTTGTTATGCTCGTCGATTGCATGCTATTTCTGATTGTCGGACATGCCTTGAATGCGTTACAAACAACGAGCACTACGTGGCCATCGCGATCGAACTTGGAACATTAGTTTAGTTTGGCCACGGTTTCTATTTAGATAGAATACATGGGTTTGGCATTCACAACGATACCTTTGCTTTTGAACTGCAGTACTTTGGCAAAATGATAAAATTATACGCGTATACAATGAACAGGAGTTTCAGTTGAAACTCACGAAAAATCCCTGCCCGCAGTCGCGAACATTCAGCTAGGGGTAATAACAGATATTTGTCATTTGAAAACCTACATTTGAAAAAACAAGCGAAGCGAAATCCTCGACACGCCCACACGTACACACTGCTGTAACGGAGAGGTATGTCTATATTACAAAATAATAAATTCACCAATAGCAAGCGTTTTTGCTCGAAATTAAAAAATTGTCAACCGCGCTGGCGAGCAGACAGCCAACGGATAAACTCCCGGACGTAAAAAGCTTTTCGATACGTTTGCCTAGTAAATAGAGCGCGAATCAGCCTTTCGTTTCCTGCTCGTTATCAATATTTTTACGAACTCATTCGTGTGTAGCTTTTAACTTTTCGCATATAAATTACGCTGTTTTCGAGGTCTCTCGTATATGAAACGAGAGAGAGAGAGAGAGAGAGAGAGAGAGAGAGAAAGAGAGAACGCATGTACACATGGTCTAAATTGAGAATAAAGGTCGTAACGTGTTTTGAAAAGAAAGCAAACATACATACACGTTAATACACGTTCGAAAATTGCCGGTTTCTCCAGTTTGCCAGGGTCAAAAAGCTCCGACACGCACACGCGCCTTTAATGTCGAGGTCGAATTTAGCGACGTACTACAATACGATAACGGGGGGAGGAAGGAAGAAAGGTTTCGATTCTTTGTCTTTGTTTGCCGAATGGCGCCCAGCCGAAAAATTACTAAGCCTATTATCGTGAAAAGGAGGCTTACAGCTATTATTTGGAAGTCGGCTAACTGAATAGAAGGCTGCGTCAATTATTATAGAAATGATACTGTAAAGCCTTTTGTTGTACAGTCTTGGAAACGTCACTATGAACACGTCTATTGTTTCGGATGTATTGTTTCTTTAAAAGCTTACGAATCTTTCCTTCCTATCGTTTAATTGTGTTTGAATCTATTGTTTCGCAAATCCTGTCTTTCATTATAGAATACGTAGGTATCACCGTCGCAATTAAGTTCATTTTCCTTAAATTTCCCGAAAGTTTTTCGTAAATTCTCTTTGTCAACACAATCTAAGCTGTACAGTGAGTATTTTACCAAAACCTGATTTCCATCAGTCTAATTGTTAGAAGTACTCTTTATCTTGTCTCTTTCATTTGCACAATAGAGCATAGAGTACGTTAGCTCTGGAATCGAGCTTGGAAAACAAACGACAATTCAACTGATACTTAATCGGCATTTAAACTCTGAAGCTGCACAAAGCAGCAGATTCGGGGTCGACATAAAATCGAAGGCTTGCGGTCGTGTAAGTTTAGTCAGGAGCGCTGTGGCACCTAGGGGCGTCCCGTCATTGGAGCAGTAGTAGTGGTGTACACGCGCGCGGCGCGTGCTCGACTGCGCGATCCCGGGAATCAAGACTCGATTGTCCGTCCATTTGGCAACGTTAGTGTCACCGGTGCGCGCGCGCGCGCGCGCCTGACTTAATTAGAGAGCCGTTCGCGTCGATTTTGCGCGATTCAACGGCGTCCCTCTCTCGCGCGTTTTATTCGCCCACGAACTCATCTTATTGATTGATGGCAACGCTCGTTATCTTTTGTCTTGCGGACAAGCTGCGCCACATTGTCCATATTTTGTCTGCTTCGATCTCGCGAAAAACGGTAATCCGCTCATCGAAGATTGGCCATGCGTTACACGCGCTGGCCCAACAACCGTCCATATCATATATCTCCTTTATCTAAAATAGAGCGTCGTCGAATAATGTCGATTACTCTCTATCAGGGCAAACATGCAGAGTCCGTAAGCTCGACGCGGCGAAAAGAACACGCACCCAAAGTAAGCCGTAAAAGCCTTCGGCCATCCGCAGCGAGCTTCATCATCAGCGATAATGGGCTGCTAGCGCCAGTAATAAAGACGCGCGCTCGGTTATAAAATCGCGACAATCGCCTTGACTCGCCCTCTCCACCTTCGTGTCTATAAGCCTGTTGCATCGCGCGCGCGCTCGCACACACGGACACACGCGTAATGGCATGTGCGTGAGGAATAATTACCAAGAGACCGCGACGACCGAATAGGTAGTTTGCGTTTGTCCTTACTCCGACGCTGATTCGCCTGCTTTTGCAGCTCGCGGAAAGAATAATTACAATTAGATGCGGTTATTTCGCTCGCTGAGTTTCGGAATTGCAGTTGTTACGGTCCCTAAGATTCTCGTTGATGTGATTGCTATCGGAAAGAACTTTGGTTTCGGCATTCTCGCTACGAGATCACCCAAGTTTTCGAGCAGAGAACAGATCAATTTTAATCAACTTTTCGAAATTTACTTGGTATCGACGTTCAGCTCTCCCTGAAATCGCTTTAGTATTTCAAATGGCACATGTTCGACATGTTCGACTTTACTTTTTTTTTGTCTTTTTTCTTTCTATTTACGAAATTCAATCATCGAGAAAGGTATTTCACAAAAGAAAAATCGATCCCGCGAAAACTGCTTACAGCGAAATAGAATCGGATAAATTGCGCATGAACGTTCTCGCTGCGACAGTTCCTCATCGATGCGGCAAAATCCGCGTGCGCAACACGGGCATTTCGGCGCGATTGTCCACGAAATCTGGCGCCCGAACGAGCGACACAGGGAAATTCGCGACGTCGCGACAGGGCTTCAGCGTCCGTCCGCGAGGAGGGAACATCTAGAGCAGGAGAGTCCGCATGATAACGGCATGCCTCGCGAACGTACGGAAATAGAGGTGTCAGTCGTCGTCGGATGGCTGCGTTCGTGCCCCGAGCACACGCAGCCACGCGCCAAACAAGCCAATGTCTCGAGGAGCGAAAACGAGTTTCCCGGGTGGGCGCGCGTTGACCCCGGAGTGTCGCCGATGAAAAATTCAATTATCGGCGTACCTCTCGCACAGCTTCAGCTTCGGCACGTGCCGAGACACCAGCTCTCCAGCGGAGCAGCGGCTAACTCGTTAGAGTTGCGAACGGAGAAGCGGTTTGTCGCTCGCTCGCCTCCGCGTAAAAAGGCTGAGCAACAGTTGTGGAGAAGGGAAAGGGGAGCGATAACGATTTGTCCGCGGGCGCGCTGCGCCTCCTCTCGGAACGAAGGCGACGGCGCTGGCGGTCACCTCGTCCACGCGAAAATGTGCGCCGCGGGAAAGGTGTGTATTATACGTGTACGTGTACGCGCGACTCCTCTTGCCGCCCTCGCGATCAATACTCACCTGGCCGATGCACACGCGCGCACGCCGTTACCTCCCCCTACCTCTCGCGCGTTTGGCTTACTTTTCACCGGAGCCATCATGCTTTTTCGTCATTTTCTCTCTCTCTACCTTCGTCCACCAATAGACGAAAATGATTGAGTATTATGAAATATCGATGAGGGGCTCGCTTACCAAAGTGAATCTTTCTTTTTCCCCTTATTTGTGTTCCCAGGTCACTTTTATGCGATATCCAAGTATTCATTCGCGAGTTGTATTTTTGACGAGGGAGAAATGCTTGGGTCTACGGCGAAATTCATTTAATTTTTCTTCCTCTTTTTGCAATGCGTAAGGTGGAATATATAGAAAGAGCGCTCATACTTGTGAGGCTATATTCCTCGATAAATTCAAATTTAATTTTTTTTACTGCAAAGGAACATTTTGGAGAGCCTGCAATATCGTAGTATTTAACTTATTTGCTGTTGTGACATCCGCGGGCGTAGAAGTATAAACAGTCAATTAAGTATTAAAAATAAAAGGATCGGCAATTACAGACCTGGGAAAAAAGCTCGTTCTGATAAATAATCTGACGCATTGGCAAATGAAAATGAATAAAAGTTTTGGGAGAGTCGATTGAAAAGCAATGAAATCAATTTGGCATAACGTTCAACTCAAGTGAGCGGAGAATATGAAGGAAACATTGATAAAGCTTGCGATTGCCCATATCGACAAAGGAAAAATATGAATTGCGGCAAAATTGATTGCGAAAGATTTGCTCCAGTCGAGCAGAAGCAGCGCGCGAGCTTTCAGTTGCAACGCGTCTGTGCTTATACAAGTTGCCCCCTGGGAGAGAAATCATTGGAATACAAAGCGCGAAACGAAGGTCAGGCGGAAAGAGCGACGAGGATCGCGACCGAGAGAAATAGAGAGCAGCGCGCGCCATTGACAGAGCAAATTATACGAGGCAAAGGTTAACGACGACTGGGGCCGAGCATCGGGCTCTAGCCTACTTTCAGTCGGCGGTCTCTTGTGTTTGCCCTTTGGTCGGCGCGAGAGAACGGTAATTACGAGGCACGCGCATCTCATTGTTTGCCTCTTGGAAAGTCTATCGACGAGCACGCGCGACTAATCGATTGCTTAGGCTCGTTAATCGCGTGTTTGCGCATTCGCGCCTAACACCCTACCGAACAAATTGGACGCGGCCGTTTTTTCACTGCCGCGGGTGCTCAACGACGCGACTTTGGCACGGCGCGCGCGCACGAGAAGCAAAAACTACCGCAACTATTAAAACAGACGTGGGTCTCCCCGCCTCGCACAATAAGCGCGAGTTCCTCTCTCTCTCTCTCTCTCTCTCTCTCTCTCTCTCTCGGCCGCTTTGTCCTTTTCAATTTACATTCAACTTTCTTATCTCGCGTTCGTGAAGTATGATCAGCCTGAAAGCTCCACGCGCATCACGCGCAATGCTCCATTCTATTTCGAGACAGCTCTGCGACGACGAGGAACAAAGAATGGTTATCCTGGTTTTAGCTTTTGTTCGCGCGCGAAATCTTGATGCGCTCGCTTGCGCTATCGCCTTCATTAATAAAAGCCGCCGCGAATAATAAGGCTCCGCGCGCCCCTAAGCCTAGATTATCGTGCGCGTTAATTATACACCGGCTGGATAGAATCAATACGCGTCGTATCCTATTTTTAATAACAATCTATAGGCAGGAGAATCGCGCCGAGGAAATAGTTAGCACTCGCGCGCTCTTCCCCGTAAAATTAGACGGAGCCAAAGGCAGACGCCGCGAAGAAAACTCCAATCGTCTTAATTACGAATCGCAATATCCAATTGCGTTGCGGCAGATGATATGCAAGTGTAAGGTCTCAAGCTCTTTTTCAGCCGCGAGAGCGAGTGTATTTTTGCTCATGGGCGCGCGCGTGTGCAAGTGGGGGAGAGCGAGAGAGAGCGAGAGAAGCTCGCGCCGTGTCTGCGTGTGCGATGTGCAAGGATCAGGTCAAGGCCGCGGCAACGGCTGCAGAGAGTTAAGAGAAAGCCTCTGTAATCGAGTAATAAAGAATAAGAGCTCACAGGGATGACGATATTCTCTCTCTTTCTCT
The DNA here is from genome assembly GCF_024137745.1 of Phymastichus coffea. Taxonomy (NCBI): domain Eukaryota; kingdom Metazoa; phylum Arthropoda; class Insecta; order Hymenoptera; family Eulophidae; genus Phymastichus; species Phymastichus coffea. The sequence goes on from NW_026706922.1 coordinate 185,990, forward strand.
TTTTACGAACGAGATAGACTCAAGACCATTCGACTCTTGTCGTCCGAGACGGACGTCTTCTTTCGCTCTTTTTCGGGTTTGATTGAAATGGCTTTGTGGTCGAGTGTCCGAGATGCGGATCGAACGGTTCCTCTTCCTTACGGCGACTAGAGTAGATTGTTCGTTTGAGAGACGAGCGTTTGTCATACTCGGTGTTAATCGTAAAAGCGTTCGCGCGATTCTGATGAGCAGAGGACGTTAAACGTCGAAGCGCAATCGAACACACAGCAATAAACCGCATCATTGCCCGAGCAGTTGAAATTGAAAATCTTCTGGCTGATAAAAGCGCGCGCTCGCCAAGCAATATCCGTCCGCTAAATCGAGAGAAGGGAAAAAAAATGTTATTACACTCCTGCGAAGCTGCGTAGCGGGTTGAAAAATGGGACGGTATAATCAGTATGTCAGCAGCAGCTCGCGGCAGCTTTGCATATAATCACTTTCGCGCGTCTAACGATAACGAACGACTCGTCCCCCCGCCACGGGGAGCATTAAAAGCGCAGAGGAAAAAAATAAACGAGTAAAGCCACTCGAGCAACGAGTCGGTCTCGCGCTCGTTGCCGTAGCGCGCGCTGCCAACGATTTGCCAAAACGATCGCTGGAAGCTAATCGGCCGGCACGTACGGCGCGGCTTGGCGAATAGATTAGATGCCGAGCGTGTAATTGCCGTTAATCAAGGTTAAACGGCCCACAATGAAAGCTAAACCAAGCGTGCTACGAGGCGGAGCGAACTCGCGCTCCCAAGTTTTACTCTATCTCGTCGCGCGTGTGTACGTGTTCGCGGCAGCTGTTGCTTATTGTCTATTAATGCTTTGTTGCGAGCCGCGCTCGCTTACTTGAGCGTTTGTGTTCATTAAGTTGGCTTTGCGCGTCTGCTACTTTTCGATTTTCGACCAAATACGCTGCGGGCATTGCATCGTTCGGCTCCAAAGAGCCGAGTATTATTCGTTACGTTCAATTGCGCCGGCTGGTAAAGTACGTCTCGTGCTCCTCGATGCACGGATTATGAAAGCTTTGAAAGGCCAAAGCTGCCTAAAGAACTGCTCTGCCTGCAAATGAGACGCTCCATTTGTCTCCATCAAAACAAGCAGCGATAACGTTCCTTAGGGATAACCAATTAATGAATCAGACAAGCGAACCTATCCGCAGAGTATTCAGTATCCAATATCGATTCGAAACTGGCTCTTATCTACGAACAATCAATTGTCCGCTGCGAGCGAGGGGGAAATTGGATAGCGCCTTCGATTCATTTCTTGCACGGGACTGGGACGTCAAAGAAAATTATGAGGGCGCATCTCATACGGAACGACGCCGAGAGGCTCTTGTAATTCCGACCATGCGTTGAAAAGAAATCGCGAGCCCGATCGAAGAGGGAAGGCGCCGGCTAACGAAACAACGTACATCTGCTGCGGTCGACGAGAGAAACCACCTCTCGCGTATATCCTTCTCAGTCTAGCCCCTAGTTCTGTCGCGTACGAAATATGTAATATTTAGGGCTTTTCTTTTTGGCAAGTAATCGTTAACCACGACATCGGCGTTGAATAAGAAATGTCGCGGATCGATAGCCTTAACAATTCAGCAGCGGCAAGAAAATTATACAGCAAGGCGAGGCGACGCGCTGGTTTAGGAAATGACGTTCGATTTTTCAAAATACACGCGTCACGCTGATTCCGCGGGCATTGATGTATACGCCGCTACTTGTTTTATTCCCGGGGAATTCTTTCCTCTTTTCCGGTAGTAATTTATATGGCACGAAATGAGTAAAGTAGTTTTGCATGCGGGGGAAAGAGCTTTCGTTGCCTTCTTCGTTGCTCTGTTTCACGATTGCTTTCCACCGTTGACAGGCAGATCGTTAGGAGAAAAATTAACGACGACTTTTTCCGGGAAAGAAACAAAAACTTTCCCTCCGTTGCGTGTTTTTTGTCATCGAAAACTAGCCGCAGCTTTGTTTCTCCGGTTCGCGCAAAGGTGAACAATTATTCGATTGTCTCGAGTAGCTCGGAACTTAATTCTACCTCGCATCCGTGGGTTCGCGCGATCGATGCAGTTCTCGCGAAGAAAAGTATTAATATTCAGCGCACCCGCAACAATTGCGCGCGGCGCTATCGATTTCCCCGGAGAGCTCGTCTGTCTTTCGCAATAATTAAAATAGCGCGGGAGCATCCATCAGAAAAATTGAATTCCCCATTATCGATCAGACAAACGCCATCGAGCGTTGGAGAGAGCGAGATAGAGAACTGGCTCTTGCTCGTGCAGCGGCACCCTCCTACTTATATTACGTGCCTCGATTCCCATTATCGATTTCTGCTTGGCCTCTCTCGCGCGTTGCACGTCGGTTTCTATTTTTTTTTTCGCGCGCGAGGAAAATAAACACTCCCACGCGGTCGAAGCCAACGGGTCGCGCGACGATACGGGAAACGTCAACTTCTGTTTACCGGACGAAATCGCAGTCCCGCGAAACGTTTTGGCAAACGACGTCCCGTGGGAGCGTTGTCATCTCGCTCGCGAAACGAATTGAATATTCCGACTGATGTATATGGGCGTCGACTGCGCGCACCGCATCATCGCGCACGAAGCAACAGACAAGCGAAAGTTAGACGTGGCGACGCGCACGTCTGACCATATCCAATTCGTTCTACTCGAGAGCCTCGCGCACACGCCATCCGTTATTCGGTTTCGCTTAATAGACTCGATGCTCGAAGACAACCGCGGTGCGAAGCCCAAACCGATCGTTCGCACGAATGACCGCGTGGCTCGGCTATACGCTATATTAGCGGCGCAGGTGGGCGCTGGTCGCGCGATCACACTGCACGCGCGGCGGCACCGAAAAGAAGTCCTCGCGTACGAGAGCCGAAACGTCGGTGCTCGAGACCGCAGAGGTTCCTTAAAACATTTACGAGCTCGAAATATCGGGCTCGGGCGGCCGTTCGTCTAGCTTGGCGCGCCACTCCGCGCGTGCACGATCGATAGCGCAACGGAGGCACGCGTACGGCGAGCGTCTACGAGCGAGATGCTCGTTATCCGGCGAGGGGCTGGCATTGGTGCGCTGGTTTCCGAGGCATCATTTGTTAGGGACAGTGCATAACCCGAGCCTAGCCCTTCGTCCCTTCGTGTCGACGGAAAGCTGCCTCCGATCCGAACCTACGTCTCTCGCTTTGTCGCTTTAACAATGCGCTTGCCTAGCGCGGCCTAACGCATGTCCAGATTATTTCGCCGCAACGCGCAGCAACGAGCCAGTCCGATGGACAGTCGAAGCGCAGCAAACGAGCATCGTTAACGCGTGACTTCGGGTAGTGAGACTTTTCCGTCGCGGCTTCCCAACTGCGGCTCCAGCCTCGTTTTCATTTCTCGCAAATTGCACGTGGCCGTAAATAACCGGTGCGCGGGCCCATAAACAAAATAATCGAGCGTGCGTGTGTCGTAACGATAAATTACTAGCAGTGATTACGCGCGAGTTATAAAGGACCGCGGCGTAGGGGCGCGATTCGCAGCGATTAGCATTGCAGGGCCCGTCGTCAAACTCATTTGGCGCGCGCCAAAGCAGCCATCCTCCTCGTTGATCCCGCGCTTTTAAAGATTAGCGCCGGTTATAACGAGCCGCGCTCGCTCGAGGCCTTCCGATCGTTAATCCGGCTTTGCAAATTAATTAAGGCAACCAACGGGAAATCCATTATTCTCGCGGGCACTCGAAGATACGCACGTGTACGAACTTGATTTAATTAGCAGCCAAAGCAGGAAATGCACGTTCTTGCTTCGTTTTCTCGGGGTTACACTAAACGGGCTGCGCGCCCTCGGCTATTATTGCATATCGCGGTCGCTCGCAGAACTAATTTCGCGGCGCTCGGGAGCGCGACCTATCGAGAATCCCAATTATCGCGATAACCGCGCCCTGGCTCGCTCTCCGTCGTCGGTATATCGATCAAAACGCGAATTAATATGTACACGCGCTCGAGTGCCAATTTCTTTCTTGCCGTTGCTTACTCGTTTCTCGTTCTCCCTTCGACCTGGCTCTACCCCCCAGCCGCAACAGGGCCAATTCGCGTCTCGGCAGATCCATTTTTTCCTTTTCGCGCGTCGCCGTCGGTTTTCCATTCCGCGCGAACAACTACTTCCAGCATTCGATCCCTTCGGATTGATACGTCGACTCGACAATATAGACATTGAATTATAAAAGGCAGCGATGACGAATAAAGCAGCAGACAATGGCGAATGATTATCCAAACGAAACAAGAGTCGCAGCACCGGCAGTAGTAGCAGCGGCCCGTATCCGTCAAGTATCAAGTATCACTTGTCAGCGCAAATAGAAATTCTCGGCGTGTAATTAACGGGAAATTAAATGCACCTCCGGCCTCCCTCTGGCCGGGCGCGGAATAATTAACGGCTTGGGCATTTATTTATTTCGAGAATTCGGCCGCGCGAGCACGCTAACGGCTCAACATTAAGACCGCACCGCACTAGCTGATTAAACTAATTTCTCATCCGCCTCCGACCATACGTGCCCTCGCAATAATCAATCTTATATTTTTCTCCAAAATTGATGTCCTGTCACTTTTAGCCCCTCTGCTTTCTTTATTAAAGTTTTAATGAATTTCCGCTTGCCATCCATACTTTCATGGCCATAAATAGGTCGAAGAATAATAACAAAAATTCATAGCTCGAGCAATTTTTTCAAGTGACCATGATCCGTACAAGTTTATGATAAAATGCGCATCTATTTTTTGTTATTAATCGCGTTGAAGAATAAAAAAACGAGATTTCATTCTAATATCAATGCTCAAGCTAAAATATTAAATAAACTAATACAAGTGCAAATCTATGAAACTTTCACCTCGAGCGACCCTGCAAGATATAGTCTCCCATCGCGAAATCAATTTGGCCTCTAATAAATCTTCCAATAAACGGTATAGTAAGAAAGCAGAAACAAATAAAGAAAATTTGCTTTATCTCTCTCTCGCTCTTACTCTCAGCTTGTCCGATTCTTTGGGGGAGATCGATCGTAGCACAGGAAGAGGAAAGGCAGACAGGTGGATTGAGAGGGATATTTGGGTAAAAAAGGATACCGAAGCAGCGGCGGCGTATAAAGCTAAGATTAATGTCGCGTAATCGGTTTTCCATTCTCTGTCGCTGCTTCACTGCGCGTGTCCTGCGATCCGTGTGTTCTCGCTGAAAAATAACGCGCCGGCAAGATTTATAACTCGCGCTATATTTACCTGCCTCCGGCGCGCGAGGATTGATCGACGATGGCGCCTCGCCGTTGCCGTTCGATGTCAAGTCTCCTCGCCGCCTGCTGGCGAAATTCACACCCCGGCACCACTGACGTGTGGAGTTAGTCGCTCGACATCGATCGCTCTCAAACATATAATTGACTCGTATACTGTAACCCAGACGACATGTCGCTAATAATGCAATGGAAAAAAAAAGTCACTTAACGCTCGACGAATCGCACACGCAAGCCAGTCGCGGAGAGCAGTATCCATAAAAGAGAAAAGGAGCTACCGAGAGCTCAAACATATGTGGCGTTAACTTATCGCTATCATCGACAAGAGTATTTCCCACTGGAAATACCGTAAAATAAAATTAAAAACTCTCCTCGTACGTAAAAGATTCAAAACGTGAGACACCTTCTCCTTGGCGAGGTCACCCTTAGCGCGCCGGCAACGAGAGTTTGAATAATGCAGCCGTGAACCGTGAAACTTTTTGAACGCGAAATCGCGTTGACTTTCTCGCTCTCTCTCTCTCTCCTTCTCGAGCGGCTGTATGGCTTGGTTTACAGCACCACGTTCTCTCATAGGCGTTGATCGAGAACTTATGCGCCTACTCTATCTTAAAGAATTTATGTACGTGTTAGTGTTACGACGATATTAGCTTTTGGTATTAGAGTGCACCGCCTGCGTGGACGGATAAAAACGCGCATGTAGGAGCGCATATAGGAGCGTGATACAGCCGCAGGTTTTGCTCGGGCACTCGTCTATCAGGTTATGGGCTTTTGCTTTCTCTCTCTCTCTCTCTCTCTCTCTCTCTCTCTTTCATCTATACGCGCAGCGCTTTGATTTTTGATTTGAGTATTGGATTTTCGAGTCGTCGAGAGTGGTTTTTTCGTTTGCCTCGAGAACAGCTGCGTTCGTATTAGATTTGTGTAATTGTAAAAATGGAGAGAAAAGAAAAATCCGAGTTGTGAAAATGTAACGATGCTGCGGTTCGTTGGTTTCTACGTGGCTGCACGATGTTACAGGTTTATTCGTATAACGACGTCCCATACGGTTTCTAATTATCGCGGACGAAATATTCGGAAAAAACCACCATTTGTTGTTAGCTCTGCGCGAAAATAGCGACACGTGCATCTGTAGCGAGTTGAAAAGTATCACAAAATATCCTTATCATTGATTATGCGAATTTGGAACTCACATCTGCAGTTATGTCATTCCTGTTCAAATATCCATTGAAAAAATATACAATTCCAGACGAAATATAACGAACCATTGTCGTAAACAAAAGACAAAAAGTGAAAATAGTTTTGCCATACGAAAAACGAGTCATCTCGTAAATTATTTTTGACGCAAACAGTGACACGCGCCGATCAATGCTTTGCATTTTCCAACAGACTTTAAATAACTTCTGTCCAACTTTTACCTTTGCAGGTCATCGCAAATTATCACAAACTAAAAGTTATCAAGGTGATTTACTTTCAAACTCTTGCAAAGACAAGTTCTGTCATGCATTCGGATGGATTCATCCAATAACAATGTGAGCACAACTTTGGAATATTTCTTGGCCATCGTAAGCTAACATTCCTAATGCTGTATTTTCCGGATCACTTTTAGCGCCCAAAGTATAGCACGCATCTTTCACACTTCAAGATCTTAGGTGGAGAAAGCCTTACCTTACATCGCGCCAGTACGATATTTACTCGCCGACTCTCTTCTTTGTTGCCGATCAGAGTCAGTGGATATTCATTTAAACACACAGATTGCGAATTAACAATAACCCCTGTGATTGACTATCAAAGAGATTTTGAGATTAACTTTTTACCCTTTCTTGTATCTTGTATTTGTAACAAAATATAATCACTTTTTTGTTGTTAAATCGCTCGGAGAAATATTATTGCAAAGCAAACTATATGGATTACAAGAAATCATGCTATCTCCAATCTCATTTTTGCCGAAGTACTTTGTCCACGTCATTCTATCCGTACACGCTACATTTACCAGCAATCTGTTTATTGTATTGCGTCTAATAATATCAGTACCAGATAATTCGTTAATAATTTTTAAAATCTGTTAGATTTTCAAGTTTCACTTTTGGACTACCTCGAAACGACCACAAAACTTTTCGTTGTCTTGGTTATTAGTTGATACTATGTATACATTTTTTAACTATTTTAATATCCACAAATACGATTGGAAAGATCTGTCACGTTTCCGTGTCCATGAATTAAGCTCAATCCCGCAAATAAAGGCGAAAAAAATGTAATTAATTTCACTGCCACAATCGTGCAACACCATATAATGTAACTGACATTTTTTCATTTTGTTTATGACACATGAATACAGAAAGGAGTCATAAACCTTGACAGCTATATTAATTCTGTTTATAATTCCAACTATAGTTTAATTTGAAAAATGTTTACTTTTTGCTCATTGCACATGTAAATATAGAGATTTATTAAAATTGGATTCTGAAATTTTCGTTTCACATTTTTTACGTGAAAAATATTCTGCTAAATAGATAATATGATATGCGAAATTTCTGAAATATTGGGACGGAATTCATTTTGAGCGTGAAATAAATGGGAAAAATGATAAATAAAGCTCCAAGTTGATCGTGCTATTGACTTCAGAGTCACATTGTTACAGTTATTGCGTTTGGATGCTATTGAAACGGTATATTTTCGCAAAAGCATTTATCGAAAAAGAACGTGCTTTGAACAATTGGGTGTCAGAACAATTGCGTTGGTGGCTGTTTTCCGAAAAGAAATAGTGAATGTCCGCACGAAAACTCAGAGAAAGTTTGCCGTCCGTCGACCGTCCAAGCACTTGGTCAATAGCGCCAACTAGATCTACCGTTGCAATTTAAAATTTCACCAACCATCTGTTATCCCGTAAGGTCGTGGCGCATTGCATGGCGTGCATCTTACTCATTCTCGCGATAAGAGGTCGACAGCGAGTAGTTATCCTTTATCGGCGTTGCTCATCTCGAGGCTTGTTGCTGTAAATCACCGCGGAGCTTCCGTCGCTTTCACTTGTAACACGACAAATTGTCGCCCCGCGATCGCCGTCCACGACGAAGCCATCGCGAGCGGACAGGCGCGCTGCCGATCAGCCCGAAGCACGGCGAGCATGTCGAGTTGTTTCTCGTCGAGCGTGCTCTATTGCGTCGCGAGTGGAGAATGCATAGCGCGAGTCAGGCCGCAAATTGGGAAAATCGTTACAGTCGATGGTGCCGCTGCGCGAGCTGCATCCTGCTCCGCGCCCGCGCTATTTCGCGTCACGCCTCCGGTTTTTCATTTTTCGTCGTTGCGAAAGCCCACGCTGACGTGACGCCTCGCGAGAGAACAGTCAAAGGCGAAAGCTCGCCGTTAGCGCGTGCAGGACGAGGAAAAATAGCTATAAGAGCGAACTGGTCGGAAAGTAACGCAAGCGAGGGGAAGGAAAAGGAGCGCCGAAAGAGGAAATAATTGCCCAGTAAACCGAGCTAACTATCTGCTTTGATGTAGGGTGTCGAACAAGGCGAGAGACACAAAGACCGCGCAGGCCGCAAGGCGACGAGTCGCGTCGTTAGAGAAACAAGGCCAAGTGCGTTGATAAGCAGATGCTCGAGTGCGAAGTCAAGTGAAAACAGAACTCCGAGAGTTAGACAAATGTTGTCGACGCCTCGAGATACCGTACACGGGAGCTAATAGAGTCGCGCGCGCAGACAGACAAAAGGGAATTTCAACGGCGAATCGATATCGCGGAAGTGTGACAGAAGAAAGAGAGGCAAATTCTCGCAACTAATACGGCCCACGGGATATAAAAGTGAGGCGTTGCATTTAAAAGAGACGTTCGGCTCGGTCGCGAACCTTCATGAATAGTGAATGAGAATGAGCGAGAGTAGAAATGGAGTCGCTAATCGTAAGTTTAAACGACGAGAGAGAGCGCGCACGCGTCTCGCCGAATAGAAGCGACTTTACCTAATGGCTTAAAAATCGTGACGTGGAAAATCATAATCCAGAAATGTTCTTGAATTAGATCGTGGCCGACAAGAATTTCGATTTGGTAACGAAAAATCTGTTTCGCTTATTTTTTTTTATTTCACGGTAATTTATACAACTGATCGTAAAGTACGCATTGAATTTATCACCGAAATTGGATTTTTATAGATGGCTTCCAGCTGCAGATATAATTTCATTTTCAAAGCGATAGCTAGTTCAAGAGATTTATATTGTTCGGGAAAATTACACTCAACTTCAGCAAAATGAAATTTAATTGTCTTGCAGTGCTATTAATTCCAAATTCAAAAGCATACGTCTTAATTCCGCAATCTCATTTACTCTTGTCCCTTTGCACACGTCTTTGAACAAAAACGGTTTCTCGCTGTGACTAACTTTGATCGTTGGATGGTGCACTCCGCAAACGACGTGTAATCTTCATCAAAAGCCAATACCAGTGGTTACATGGAGTGCGTACTTAATGTTTTCCCTCGTAGTGAGGCAGAGACGACAAGAAAATCTTCCGTCCTACAAAGTTTCTCAACCGACCGCAGTCTCGGATGGTAGCTCATCCCCTCCCCTCCTTCTCCCACGTGCGTCACAGTTAGGCCTATCGCTTTTGGCCCTCGAAGTCGCCTCAAAACCACTCTGACATTTACATTTACACACACACGCGCGCGCGCACGCGCACACACATACACACGCACACACATACATACGCGCGCGCGCACACGCACACGCACACACACATGCACGAAGCTAAAGCTCAACAGGTAGCTCTTTTCAGACAGACAGCGAAGACCGGCGCCCACTCGCTCTTCACCCCTTTTTCTCGGAGCGAGCATGTCGTTAGGTCGCTTTATCTTCCACCTTTGACATCGCTTTAGCACAACAGCTGAATCTTACTCAAACGAACGACAGCCAATTTTTATCGCGAGCGTGAGCCATAAATCCACGAATTGCGCGCCCAACTTTTTGTAAAATTCGCCGTAACCGCATGTTCGTGCCCCCCTCCCCCCTACCGCCCCATGTTAATTGACGAGGCAAGCGCGCAGCTGAAATTTACAATTCCGTGCTCGCGGCAATTACAGCGTCGGTCCCCCTGATTCGTAAACTACGAAAATTCCAGCACGCTCGTCTTTTATCTGTCCAACGCGCAGAAATGGAAATCTCGTTGCGCTGGGGCGAGTACGAGGAAAAATGATCCAACGACGCGCGCTGTAATTAATGCGGTCGTGCTTTAGGGGTAGCGCGGCGGCTAATTAAAACTTGGAGCGATTTATCTCGCGACGCGAGACCTGCACTGCAAGCTCTCTTGCGAGATCCGTCCGTCTGCCTGTCTGTCTCTCTGTCTGTCTATTTCTCTGTCTCTCTGTCTCTATCTCCCCCCCCCCCCCCCCATTCTTTCTGTGCACGGAGACGAGGTTAATGAAGATTTATAAACTGCTGAGTGCGCAGCGGCGTACAGTGCACTGAGAAAATACTATATCCTACCTTGTTTCGAGGTTATTATTTTTCATTTAAATCCAGGGAAGAAATTCCGAGATATGCTTCGCTTGTTTACGATGCTTGCAGTCAGCGCGTATAAATACTCGAGGGTTAAGTCGTTGCGAGCGCCGAGCGCGCGAATTTTCTGCTGCGCGGAGAAACGAGGGTGACTAAGCATCGTTGAAATCCCGCTTGAACTACGATCATTGCGCCTTTGCGGAAATTGAGTCGGCACAGAGTGTATTTCTCTTATTACTGGCATAAGAAGAGAACTTTCAAAAAATCTTGTGCCTGGACTCAAACAGCTTATCACGGGAAACGCACGGAGTTACGCTCTTGCTTACGATCTGAAAAGAAGGCGAAGCTTGCTTTCGAGATTTCTGCAATCCTTCCGTTCGCTTATTAAGCATTTTTAAAGCTGGACAAGATGCTCCGGGAAATGAAGCTTTTCGAGCTCTCGGCGGATTTCTCGAAATTGTCCGCGCCTTCGTACAAAGCTCATCACAAAGCAGGCAGATCGGGCGTGTATCGCAAAGAATTTGCAGAATTAGAATCCAAGACAGAATGCGCGTCGCAATTTATATTAGCCGTCGAAATGTCAACGCAATTAAACTGAAAATTGCAGTCCTGGCGCGCGAGATGCCGACGAGAATCGGGGTAATAAATAACGCAGGGCAAGAGCGAGCGCAAGCGCCTGTAGCAAGCCTAATGAGGAAATTTGCTTTGCCCGAATTGCTTCTCGCGACGGCTTCGTCGGCTGCGCCGGCTGCGCCGGCAAGGCGAATCCAATTGTGCGGCTTGTCACTCGCTTGATTTTATGCCCGCGATGTACTGGTGCTCTCGCTCTAAGAACTCTTGCGACTCCATGCTACGTAGGTAGTCCGAAAGCACGCCCGTGTGGATCGATGGCTTGCGAGGCTCTGCTGCGGGTTCTCGCGAGCTGTCCTGTTCACAATCGTTTCGGATGCTCGATTTTTATCTCGATAGCGATACTTTGCCACTGCGCGAAATCCAAATCGAAGGAGAAAACTTAAAATATACGAACTCTGAAGACGCGACAACTCCAAAGCTGTATATTCTCCGACGACGTTATTGAAAGTATACTTCGAGTAAACTCCAAAGTTAGTAGACTTTTCTTTTTTTAAATCACCTTTCAACGCGCCTTCGCATGAAAGTCACTAATACGATCCAATTTGCGAAGATATTACACACAGCCCTCTACCAACGTTACACAATCCTTTGAAACATTAAACTTTCTTTTTCCAATAAACTTGGAATATCATACGATCCCGCTTTCAAACTATTCTTTCATCAAAAAATATATATCTATAATAATCTCGTAAAAGGATTTCGAGTCTAAGAACTTTTCAAATATACGGAAATGTTTGCTCTACTGAATAATGCATCGCGAGTACTCTATGCATCGCGAGAAAAATAAACTGGTGGAAATACGAAGTGCAAAGCATACTTACCAAACTGGAAGCCAAGCTGCGGGAGGTTAGTTCGAAGTCTGGCTTTCCTGCAAGTGGACACACACGGACAAAAATACGTATGTTGAAACAAGCGTTTACAGGTCGCTAAATTCTACCCTCGTTCTCGAATATTTGTCGCACGCTCGCAAGCGTTCACACGGTGAAGAAGATGCAACAGAGAGAGAGAGGGAGAGAGAGAGAGAGAGAGAGGGGAAAAAAATTATGACAAGCAATCTGGTCCCCTTGCTGTCGTGCGTGGCAATGAGAAAAAAAAGAGTATCTAACCATTCTCTCAACGTCCGCCCCGCGACAAGATATCTTGTCCTGAAGCAATCTGATCTCAGCGGGTACCTGTCAGCTCCCTGACGTTCTATTCTATCTTTCGCGAGAAGACTCTTTGCTCGAACATTTTCAACTGTCATTTTTCAAGATCTTCTTATTCTTCTTTTCACGCCAAATGTAATATTTAAGCTGTCGCACTAACCATCCGTGATAAAATTTTCTTCGTCGTCGCTCGGGATATCGTCATCCACGGAAAAGTCGGCAAGAGGTGCGAGCTCGTCGTTGGTCAATGTCTGTTCGTCGTCGAAATTGGGTGCCGTGCGTATAACGCGAGTCCTGGAAGTGTCCATTGCGTCCTCGGCGACGTCCGATAAGTCGACGGGTGGCACTTCGGGATGACCGTTATCTCTGGGTGCAGTAGCGCGAAGTTCACGAGCCCTTGCCAACAGTTTTGCCACCTCCCCTTGAGACTGGCTTTGTGAAGAAGCTGCTGCTGCTGCTGCTGCTGCTGCTGGTGCTACTGCTATTGCCGGCTGCTCAATTTGATGCTCTTGCGAGATCGGAAGAGATGAGCTCAAGTTAGACTTTTGGAATGGTTATCGCTTTCGAAAGAAGAAAAAGTACGAGAGTTTTGGCTTATTAACTTTTTAAAGAGATAAACGAACGGGAGAAAGAGAGACTTATGTTTATGCCTCGCAAGTATTATTTAGAGTCGAGTATTGTAGGGACAGTAACGAAACGGTTTTTGTTAAAAAGTCAATAGAGCGTGCGGAGGTAAGAAACCATCGATAAAACGAAAAACCCTCACCTTCTCCTCGCGTCAATTTCACTTTGGCCCGTATCTCGGGCAATTCAGGCGCGTCACTGTCTTCGTCCGTCCGGAGGATCTTGTTCTTGTCTCTCTGCTGGTTGAGGCGTCTTAGGAGACAGGTCAGCTGGTCAATCAGGCCGTGCACGTAAAGCAAAATCGATTGGTTTCCGTCGCCTGCTGCCTGTCCGCTTTCCTTCTGCTCGGCCGCCATTCTCGCGGTGACTTTGAGAGCGTCCACGGCATCGGCCAATCGAGCCAACTTCAGCAGACTTTGCCCGCTTAGCAAGTGTCCGCGAAGCATCCACTTTTTACAGTCGACTGACTCAGCTCGCTCGATACACAAAGCCGCCGACTCGCGAGCTTTCGCGTACTCGCCCAGCTCGAATTGGCATCTACCGATGTCGTGGTGGAGCCATGCTTGGGCCACGGCTTCCTTCGGAGTCGGACGATCAACGGTTTGACGGGATCGACTGGCAGTCTTCTCTCGCGTCTTACTTTGGAGAGGTCTCCGACGAGTCGTTGCCAGACCCGCACGAGCGCACTCAAGTGTCCAAAGCTCAAGTGCACCTTGCCGATGAACTCCAGTGCCTTCACCATTGCCGTGATGTCGTTGTCGGTCCTCGCGCGGAATAACATTTTGGCGGCCAAATCGATCGCTCGGTCGTGCCTGCCCAGCGCCAACTGCTTCGTGCCGAGGTAAGCCAGCGCATCCACTTGATTTCGATTCGGCTCGTCCGTCAGCGACACCAAGCTCAACAGCCCCTCGCTGAGCTTGCGAACGGCTTCCGAATCGTGAGCTGCCTCGACGGCTTTCACCGTTGATCTCACGCGTCTGTTCAGCTGACGACGCATCGGCCGCGAGCGCAGCGCCCGCGGTGTAGTTACCGGGCTACTGATTCGCCAAAAATCTTCCCGAGCGTCGAGATACCTGTCGCGAGGACGACTCTCGTTTATCTCGGGTGACTAATGCGACCGACTATCGGTCGGCCGCAATCACGAACGTTATTGCGAAATTACGCTGCGCGTACGAGCAGTTTGTTTCGTTGGCGCGCGCAAGAGTCGGGAGGATTTATCGGCTCCAAGTTTTTACGCTTACGCGCCGCGGGGATTAATGACACAACGGATTCCGTGGACTCGGGAGTTCCTTTCTCAGCTGCGACCCAACGGTCTCGGAGTTTATTTGAAGGGGGGCGCGCACGTGCGGCGCGTGTTTCTCCCGACAGCGAGAACTCGTTGCTGTTCCCTATCGAACCTGCGACATCTCGAACCTATCGCGAATCACTTTCACAAACGACGTATTTATGCAAACCGCTCTCGCCTCGCGATTGTATCTGCGCGCGGAGGGCGGGAAATTGCCGCGGCAGCGCGCCACCGAAAAATCAATACCTCAAAATCCGCGGGATCTCCTGCACGGGATCCTGCGCCTCGGCGACAATCTCGCGAGCTCGCCTCGCCGCGGCCTCGGCGTCCAACACGGCGGCCTCCTGTCCGGGCACTCGCGCCTCCCTCAGCATTCTGCCGAGTCTTCTGCTGGGATTCGCCGCGCGCTGTATCGCCGCCTCGGCTCGTCTCGTGCCGACCGCGTGCATAGCTTGCCTCGGATATAATTTCGCCGCGCGGTGATACAGCACCAACGCCGACTCGTACTCGCCCCTGGGAAAATCATCCCCGCTGACTTTTCCCTTTCTCTATCTCGCGGCTGTTTCGCGATAACGAGAGCCCTCGTTCGGCCCGATATCGCGCGCGCTCGACCGAAATTACAAGGCTTCCTTCGATGCTCGTGTTAACTTTGCTAGAGAGA
Organism: Phymastichus coffea; assembly: GCF_024137745.1. Taxonomy (NCBI): domain Eukaryota; kingdom Metazoa; phylum Arthropoda; class Insecta; order Hymenoptera; family Eulophidae; genus Phymastichus; species Phymastichus coffea. The sequence continues at coordinate 201,067 of NW_026706922.1, forward strand.
GAGAGAGAGAAGTTTCGCGAGTATAATCTTGTTACGCCTAAAGCTCGTGCAGTTTGCAGGCGGAAAACAAAGAACTTTTTTCCGAGCGGGGATGGCTTTATTATTAACTAAGGCTCAACCGGCTAGAAAAACGGAAAGTTTTATATCCCGAAGCTTTGTGGGAAGTTCGTTATAGCGTTAAACATTCTAGGGCTTCGTATTTATAAAAGTCTCGAGGACGAAGGCAGGAAGGCATTGGAAAGGTTTCGCCTTTCGACTTTTGCGCCCGTTTGAGTGCGTCAAGAGCTCTGTTGCTCCGAGAAAATGCCATTGTGTGCGGGCTTTTTTTTCTTCCCCGTCGAGTTGTTTTGCCGCACAGCTCGGGCATTTTTGAAACGAGACGCGAACAAAAGTCATTTTCACATTACAACGTGCGACGTGTTGACTTTACGACCAAGTGTCTCGTATAAAGCTTTCATACGAGGCGTCGCTAGACTAAATATCCGCGTAAACGAAACAGCAAGTCCCATTTATGTATCCTAACCTCAGCCACGTCCTTGAACGCTTAAAATTGTCGTTAGGCTGGGAGCCTGCAGAGCCTGCTTCCGTAAGATAAAAGGAAGAGAATCCTTGGCGAACGATTGCTCGAAAGTGAAAGCGAGCACTCACTTGAAGCACAATTGATCGGCCTCTTTGTGCAATTCGGCAGCTTCAGTCTTGAAGCGATTCGCGCGATTAGCGGGCAAGCTCCCGCCGCTGAAAACTCGCGCCTCGACCTCGCTGACGACTCGCCTGGGCGAGCCGAGTTCGCCACGCCATTCGTCGCGCAACACGGCGTCCGGGAGTCGGGCTATCTTGCTTGCCAGCATCGCAGCGGCCACGAGTCTATCGGCTGGCCCTCTGAAGTTGGATGCGAAACACTCGCAGCGCAGCGCGACGCGCTGTTCCGAGATCCGTCCTTGCGTCGAGATGAAAGCAGAGCAACGCTGTGACTCGCCGTTACAATGTTACAGTTTTTATTGGCGCTTTTCTTTTCGCGCTAACAATCGGCGTGGTCTTCGCAACGTGTAGACGCTTTACAAGTACGATCGGTGCAATCAGTCGTACACGGTAAAGTCGACGAGGCCGGGTATCCGCTTGCTGGGCGCGTACTTTTCGAGCAACGCGACCTCGGCGTCCCTTTCGACATTCGGCGGTCCCTTGGACTGCACGGTAGCCTTGAAAGCCACTCTTGGCTTGCTGTCCCTCGGTTTACATCCAGGCATCACGGACAGTCGTCTTTTGGCCGGCACGGCTTCCATTCCGCGCAGTAAGAGATCCATCTTGGGTTTCATCTCCACGCTCATCAGCGCGGATATGAGATTACGACGCGTCGCAATGGAATCCTCGTCGGTCACGTGGCTAAAGTCCATTTTCTCGATGAAAACTGCCGCGCGCTCGTAGAACTCCACCAGATGGTCAACTTGTAGCTTCGTGGCCAACTCCAACGCCTCCGCCGCTGCCTCCTGCGCTTCGGTCCGGTTGCCCTGTGCTACCTCGATGCGTAGCATGATGTGCTGAGCGTTCAAAGCGTAGTCCTCTTGATTCACCTCCAGGCTCAGGTCGCGTAGCTTCTTCGAGTAGAATCTTGGGATTGATAGCAACGTTTTCTTTCTGAATTGGCGCTTGAGTTCGAGCCGGAGACCATCGTTTCCGTCGAGAGATATCTCACCTGGCCATTTCATAGCGTCGAACCTGCAGGTAAAGTCGGCAAAGCTCGTGAAAAATCCAGAGAATCTCCAGCGGCCTCCTGGCGAGAGCCAGCCTCGTTCTGTAGATGTCGAAGGCACGCGGCCCATCTTGAAATCTCAGCCAGCAGATCTGCGAGTCGCGCGGCAGCTTGAGCTTGCCGCGCAGGCCCAGAATGACGCGGAAGTAGACGTTCTCCTGCGACGGATGCCTGATGCAGCGCAAGTCGCGTGGATCCAGATAAGCACGCGCCACCATGCGGTACAGCGCGTCGAGATATCGTCCTCGGTCGGGCAGGAGCTGCAGGGAGTACGCCTCGAATTTCTCTCTGGCTCGTTCGACTACCCTGTGGCGAAGGTCACTGCTGAGCGGCTGCTAACGCGTAGACGTACGCCCGGATAACGCGGAGCGGCCTACTGAAAGAAGAGGAAGTAGTTCCTTCTCTTCCTCGCGCTGTGTAGCTTTCTGAGGATGAACGTGGCCTCGTTCTTGGCGAGGCAGGCGCGGAACTGGAGCTCCTGTTGCAGCTTGAGCTTGTGGCCCTCGGACAGGCCCATCCGAGCGATCGCGCGAACGGCGTAGAGCGGTTTGCGGCTCCTCAGCGCCTCCTGCTGGCTATGCACGCGCCTCGTGCAGTCCTTGGCGGCGGCGCTCAGCAGGGCGCTGCCTCTCTTGTTGGCCGAGCGGAGCGCGCGGTGCTTCGGCAGCTCCTCGAGGAAGCTCTTGTCCGCCGCCGTCGCGCCCAAGTAGAACGACGCCATCGCCTGGTCGTGGCGCCTCAGCTGGCGGCGGACGTACGCCTCCGGCACGCTCGCCTTGAAGCGCGCCTGCTCCTCCTCCAAACCTTGCGCGCGCTCCTCGCTCATCGTTAGGTTGCGCCGCGCTGTACGTTTGCCCCCCCCCCCCCACCGAGTCGCGCGCGCACCACTTTTCGCGAGGCGTTCGTGGCCGACATTAAACTTTTGCAGTCCGCCTTGCGAAACGTGGAGCGTCGCGACGGGGATCCGCGCGCGTGAGCCGACGATCCACGTCGATCCGTCAGTCGCGAGCTCACCGCAAAAGAGAACCATTTTACGCTGGCAGTACCTTCGAATTCGTTCTCCTCCTCCTTTAATTTCTCCCTCATGTTCTTCCTGTGCTCGGTCAATTTGGCGATCCAGGGATGCAGCTGTACGAACATATCGCGCGGCAAGTTATCACCCAGGCAATCCTCGATCGTCTCGTTGGCCAATAACACGGCTGCCTGATAAGAGCGCCGGCGACGAGCACCCTGGTGCGCGTAAACGAGGCTCATGCAGAACTCGCCTATGTCGAACAGCGCCTCCATGCGCGTCCAGTTGGCGCCCAAGTGCTTCGAATCTAAATTCACGCGCTCGTTTAATTGCAAAACTTGCAGCGAGCTTGCAAGTTTCGAGTGTGCATTTCACTCGCAAAGTAAAATTTCTGGATGGTAGACAGCCAATCAATTAATCTTACTGACTAAACTATCGACCAACTGATTTAGTCTTGAGATTAATTTTTTAACGTTGCGCCTTTGCTCGCTACCGGAAAAACCAGAAAGATCGAAAAGCCGCGCTTCATGTTTGCAGATGAAGATGAATGGTATCCTCGCTCCAGATTAAAATCTTAATAGCAAAAGTCTTCGCACGGTTTAATCTTGTTCTTTCAATGCTCGCGCTTATCGGTAATGTTCAACTGCTAGATTTTTCGAAAATGCACGGACGAAAAGCCTTTCACTGGCGAATTATAGGCTTTAATTTTGAACGCGCGGAGAAAGGTATTCCCTTCAACATTTTTACGCTTCCTATTGATTCGTTTCATATTGGGAATGCGTGATTACATTGGAAATCAATAGTTACAGTATTTGCACATTGGCTGGATAATAGACTGATACCGTAAGCCGCTTGAAAAAAAATTCAATGGCACTTTGGAAAAAAGGAAGCGAGAGCAAGTGATAATGGATCTTTCGTAAGTGATGAAAACAAATGAATAGTGATTAAACGCGAGTTTGAATCTTATTCGACAAAACACTTTGTAATTGAAGTACATCGAACTGAATGTAGAGCAAAGACAGCGATAGCTCGAAGGACGAATCAATTGATAGGGAAGAGACAGCAAGAAAAGCAAGAAACACGAGGTTTTCTCGACGAGAATGCAGCAACCGCGAATAAAAAATGAGCTTCGAAACCATTAGTCGGGCTATAAAAGCCGAGAACTCGCCGCAGCTTTTTGCTCGAAACTGGCGTCGTCTCAAAAGCTTAGTCGATACTTTGACGCTCGATAGATGCCACGGAACCGATCGCTTCCGTTCGGTTAATTGCACTTGGCGCGCGCGTAGATAAATCTCCTTTTTCTTCGTGAAAAATTCATCAATGATTCGCGATGAAGCGGAAACTCAGCCATAACGACGGACGAGGTTAAGTAAATTCCTGCGCTACAGCATCCGCAGGCTTACCTAATTTCATGCATTTTTCAGCGATCTCGGCCGCTCGAGCGAACTGGCCGCTCCGCTTGAGGGCGACGCTGAGTCCGAGCAGGGTCCACAGATAATTCTCGTCGCCGAATGTGCTCGACTTCTCGTAGTAATGAATGCCCTTCAGATACTGACCGCACGTGGTGAATCGACGACCCCACTCGCGATAAAGCACTTGCGCGAGAAATAATTCCGGCTCCTGCGACGACATTTTTATCCACTTTTTTTCCTTTTTTTTATTATTCTTTTGCGTTGAGGTTACACGGGAATTTTTAAATATCGACTACGAAGCGGCGTGAAAATAGTTTCGAATCGCTTATCTCGACGACAGATAAGGACTGACATTACGTGTCAGAGAAATCGCGGGATAGCGAGGTTCGAGTTTCACGGGAAAATAGGGGAAAAACCACCGCCGGCGACGACAACGACGAGCTGGGCGATTTCCTCTTTCCGTTCCGCCTGTCCGCTCTCGAGGAAATCCACGCGATCTCTTTTGCGAACATATGTTCACTGAATTAGAATAAAAAGATCGCCTTTCCGTGCACGCGAGGCAGAATCAGGATCGTCGAGATATTCAAGAGATCACATAGCGCAAAGAAGCTGAACGCGCGGTATCCATTCTGTTTGCAGAATCTGCGAGGCACGCGAAGGAAGCGTCGGCAGCACGAAGAAGCGGCAACGACGATCAGGGAAGGAGGAAAGCATCGGGCAGCGGCGAAATCGCACCTATGAGCGGCGTCGTCATCGGGATGCGGTGATATGGCGCTTCTGTACAGGTTCGCGCAGCTGCCCGACCGCAGTGGCACTCGTGTGTTCTCGTTCGTCGTCACCCGTAGCGTGGTGCGCGACCCCGAGCGCGACGTCACCAGCAAGGAGCTCGTCTGCGGCTTCCAGCGATGGGCCGTCGCTTTCTCGCGCGGCGACAAGGTAAAAGCGCTCGCATATCCTCTTTTCACAGCCCGAGTCTTCTTATGATATACCACACGTCAATGAGATTCTAATCTTCTGCACCGAGGCAATCATTTCTTACACATATGTGTCATAGTTTTTTTATTGAACAAGGGTACTGACGGATGTATATGTAACGAAGTAAGGACATACTTTTCTTTATAATCCAGTACCTGTAAGCTTCTCTTTGCGATGTAAATACAGTAGATCAACACTCGAAATCTGTTTTACCTATTTTACTCTCAATCTGTGCCTCATACCTAGCTCTCTGCTGCCTCTTGACTTGCATTTTACCAAACGTAACTCTTGAACGAACCTGCCGTTTGACATCGTTTGCCTTTTGCTCTCCTTAGACTATATCACCTAGTAATGCAAATGACTTCTCACCTCTCGAGGATCAAGTATGCACACCAATGAGAAAAGAGATGTGATCGTTCTTATGGAAGCATACTTATTACTCGGCAAATATAATATTTCTAAACGTTACTTCAATCACTTTAACGGAATATTGCATTCCAAACGAGAGTAAGTTATTGAAGTACTGACTGAATGAAACTTGGGTTTTTCACGAAACTTTTCCCCTCTTCCATTGGTTCAATCAGCACTTCTATACTATACTTGACTATGAAACTACTGCACAAAACTTTCTCATGTTCTCCATAGTTTAGCTGCAACTTAATTCGCCTTCGACTTATATATAGCATCATGATGTCCTATATTTATACTCCCTCTACTCTCTGCGAACTTCTCTTTTTTCAAATTTTACGCTACTACCCGAAATGAAAAAAAAATCTACTTCATACTTGCATGAGCATTAAATCTCTCGCACTCGTATGAAAGTCTCTCTTCTCTTGCAAAGTAGACATTGGAATGTACTAGAAAACCAAAATTTTCTTATACTCGATCTTATCGAAATCAAAAAGAATAACAGAATAACCAACAGTGTGCAGTACGATTGGCAAAAGAAAAAAAAACAAAACAAAAACAAAAAAGAAACAAAAAACGAATGCAGTGGCCCAATGGAAAGCCTAATGGTTCTGAAAAGCCCAGCTAAAAAGATAAACCGTTAAGATATAAGGCAATAATAAAAAGTTTGTTCGTCGAAGGAAACATATCATACTGACACTGTGTTACTTCTGGTGGCAGAAGCGCGCCAGAAACAAACGTTCTGATTTTGACCGACAGATGCTGGGAGTCTATCTGGTGTGGCGCGGCGCGGCGCCAGGACTCAAGGTCTACGTGGACTTCACGTTCACTCTGTTGAATCGCGAACACTTCAGTGTCAACGAGGGGTTCAGCGGCAAGAGGGTCAAGTTCACTTACGAGGCGCCGGCCCAAGGCAACAGGAATTACATATCGATCTCAGATCTTTACACGAGGAATTTCGCCGATCCGAATGGCGAGTTTCAGCTTGAGCTTTCGATGGCCAACGTGCGCACCATCTTCAGCTGCGAGGTCGGCATTCCGGACGAGTCGTCTAACGCTGACGATGTTGATGTGCGCTTTTAATTTATGTGTTTTTCTCACTCTCTTCTATCCTTCCTTCTCGCTCTCTCTCTCTCTCTCTCTCTCTCTCTCTCGCTATCTATCTCTCACTCTTTCTTTCTCTGTCAACGCTTTGATTAGAATCAACGTCGACTGCATGCCTCGATTCGACTAGTTCACGCTGTTAAATTTACTATCTCTCACTCGAAGTTCGTTATTTGGTGAACTTTTTATGAAATTGAGAGTCTCTTTTCTCAATGTGATTTACTTGAAAGTGTTTTTTTTTTCTCGTCTGGATACCGAATTTGTTTTGTCCTGCATTGGAAGAATGTATTATACATCATTTATACGCTCTTAAATATTTTACATCGTATATTAAACCAAACTGTTTACAGTTAATGTCCGAATCGACAAAATGAAAATAACGTACTAACTCATACTTTGGAAAGATATTTTAAAAATTGATATGTAAATACAACCCTTTGAAATCAATGAGTTATTTCTGTGATCGACTGTTTGGATTTGGAATCACTCGTTTTAACTACTCAAAAGCATGGAACTGAAAACCGAATTAAATAAAAAAAGTAAAATGGCTGAATTAAAAGTTCGAGACTGTCATTCGTCAAAGTAATTAAAATGCATTACTCTATGTAATTCCAAATGATATATTTCGTTGTTTAATGTTCTTTATCTGTCCATTCTCTGATTTTTAACTGATTCTCTTTTTTGCTGTCGAATATCTGCCTCTCATTCTGTCTCCCTCGGGCGACTTTATTGAGCGTGCACCAAGAAAAAAGAAAAAAAAAAAGAAAAAACAAAGTAACGAGAAGGAAAATAAATTTCATAACTCCATCAAGTGCAGACTCGGTCCCGCGTACGCTTTCTCTTGCAACAATGACGGGCTCTCGCGTTCGGGCAGAGAATAATTAACGTGTATAATTTAGTTTCCCCTACATTACGCTTTTTCACACAATGAAATTCGCCAACGCGCGCACGCGACGCGCTGCGCAAATATTCAAGTGGACTCGCGAGTTCCGCGCGCTCATATAGATATACATATGTATATATATAGAGAGAGAGAGACTCGGTTCGACAATGGCCTCCTCGTGTATTTGCTCTCCGATAAACTCGTTGACCCCGGGGCGCGCAACTGTTTCTTTCGAGCGCGCAAGTCATTGTCTCGCGCGCGGAAAATTAATTAATTTGCCCGCGCGATCTCGCCTCGAGTGCGCTCTCGCTCGGGGAAACAGTTCGCCGAGCAGGTAATTGTCGGCATCGCGAGACTCGCGCGCGGTCCTACGTAGTCGCTCTTCCTCCTCCTCGGCCTCCTCCTGCCGCCCCCATCCAAGCGAGAGTCATCGATCCGCGGCAATTTCGGCGAGTCGAGCAGCGAACGACGGCGCGGGTCGCGTTCAAACTTGGCTCGCCGCCACACCGCCGCGACTACCCTTACGTTGACGAAAGATCCTCCCCTCAGAAACTACCCTCATATCCACTGGTAAAGGCGAGAAGAAGGGATCGCGAGCACTAAAGCCGGCTTTTTCTTTTGTTGCGCACAGTTACGACCTAAAGGTGGCTCGACGATGTTTCCCTCGGGTGGCCCGAAGGTCGACAAGATCGAGACGGAGTACTTTGCCTTCGGGGGATTCGACTGGAATCTGGTTGTGTATCCGCACGGCAACAAGGAGGATCGAGGCTCGATCGAGGGTGGCATGAGCTTCTATCTAGTTCGGATGACCGGCTTCGACCATCGCTGCCGAGTACGCTACATCGTCAGCTTAGGCGACGGCACGAAGCGCTTCGACTCCGGAGCTCTGGAGGACATCAACGACGCCGAGGGCCGCGGCTACGGCTGGCATCCGAAGATACGCTGGGCCGAGGTGGCGCACAAGAACGTGCTGAAGGTGAGCATCGAGATGCTGGAGGCCCGAACCATATCCGAGGTGCTGGTCCAAGCCTTGGGACCTGGCAGTCTACCCGCGACGCCCTGCTACGACAAGGAGAAGCAGGCCTGGGCGATCCGAGCCGACATGCACTCGACCACCGTGAGGCTGGGGCTCGTCTACAAGGACATACACAATGTGCCCAGGAACCATCTCAGGTGGGCTTTCCAGTTGACCAAATTAATGGCAGGACAAACGCGCGATTGACCTGTCGATCCGACACAGATACGTCAGTTGGACGGCATACCTGATACGCGCTGGGGAGTCCGCCACGGAGATAGTGAGCTTGCCGGGCGCGCCGTTCAGCCGCTACTATGCCCAGGAGAACGCGGACGAGGGCATCATCATGGAGACGTCGATCGGCGTGAACGACGTCAAGGGCGACGACTGCCCTTTCGTCACGGAGAAGGGCCAGATCCGCGTGCGCATCGAGTGGCTGGAGTCGCATCTGCTGTTCCAAGCCACTTATCACAAGTACGACGACGTCTGTCGGGTGCACAATCAGCAGATGCGACGCGAGATCGCTGCCCTTCAAGCCGAGAACTACAGCCTCGAGAGGCAGCTCTTCAGCTACCAGAAGAGCCTCGCCTACGCCCAGGCGCAGCAGCAGCAATCGGTTCGTTCGCACTTCTCTTTGTTGCGCCTTGTCCTCCTCGCTAGGCGTGCGTTTGCGGCGAGCGGTCGAGGCCGCGAACGCACTCGTGGCGAGGTCCGCGATTCGCGCCCCCGAACAAAAGCGCCAAACTTGCGTTGCAGGGCGACGAGGCCGAGGCGCCGTCGCATCCCGGCAGTCACCACCAGTCGAACCAGCACCAGAGCGCCCACCTGGAACGATCGGCGTCCACGGACACCGAATACGCCTGACGCGTAGATCGTCTCCTCGGTCATTTTCAGGCGTCGACCATCACGGTGCGACGCCAGCTACCAACCAGTCCGCAGCGACTGCAGCAGACGTACATACCGCGCAACATACCGCTCAACGATCCGCGCGTGCACGAGAACCTCGTCAACATGATGGATCGCCGTCTCAGTAACGTGCAGCTGATACTACAGCAGCGCTCGTCGCGCTCTAACTCCGCGCACAGTCAGACCTACGCGACCGACGACGACCACCAGCAACAGCAGCAGCAGCAGCAGCAGCAGCCTCGCGGTCGATCCGCATCCAATTACAACAGCAACGCCAGCGCCAGTCACAACAACTACTACTACCGCCAGGCGCAGATGGAGTTCAATAAGAGGAGACGGCCGACCTTCTGGGAGACGCTCACCGGTTTGGTCTGCTCTCTGGGAGCGTTGGCCACGAGGGCGGCCAAGATGGCTGCGGCGAGGCGTCAGGCCGCTGAGGTCCTATGATGTTGTCCGCGCGCTTTACACTGCGCGTCTACAAAGAAACGACGAGTTTGTATGAGATTACCAAGAAAGGGCGATTTTACCCCGCGCGCTTCATTACACCTCTCTCTCTCTCTCTCTCTCTCTCTCTCTCTCTCTCTCTCTCTCTCTCTCTCTCTCTTTCTCTTTCTCCCTCCCTCTCTCCCTCCCTCCCTCTCTCCAAATCTCTCTTATTGCGCACCGTCTTTCTCTTTCTGTATATCACTTATACATACACACATACACGGATATGCGTCCTTACATACCGACAACTGTGGAATGTATACATAATGAATTTGTTCGATAAACGCTGCGAGGCGATAACGATGAAGAGGAATGAGAAGCACACTTATACTGCAATGGCAAAACATTCAAATCAGGAATTGATTTCCAACACGATATTGGCTTGTTATGCAACTCTTATCCCCGTCAGTGTTTCTGTAATTTTAGGACAAATTATATGTAAATATAATGGTACGTATAAACAGTCGAACGATCTACTTGTCAATTCGCCGATCGACAGACATATCTTCGACTTTCTTTTTTCTTTTACCTTCTCGCCCGAATATAGTTGATTGATCATTCGTAGTTGCGTCGATGTAACTTTTTTAGAAAAACGAAATAATAAAAAAAAAAAAACAAAAGAAAAAAATAAGTCCGAATAACTTAATATGGGGGAAACTTGGTACGCTCAATTTAGGTTGTCATGTCATAGACGGAATATACAAATCTCAAAATGTAGCACCGATTTGGGCTAGACACCTCGAACTCGAATCGTTCTTGTTGCAAAACCCCTTTGGTTAGTCGATATTTTATCATGTATTTTTTCCTCGCGCTGTCTGTTTTTATATATATACACACGCATCTAGTTTTCTCTGCGACTTGAAAAGAAACGGTCGCTATAAATGCATATCCAATCATGAAAATTAAATAGAGAGATTATTATTATTATACTATATAATGTCTGCTCGACATTTTTTCAAAAAGTCTTAAAAAAACAACAACTAGGACAAACAAAAAATTTGAGATGAAAAAAAAAACTAAACTTGTATCTCACGAACATATATATATTATAAAATTCTTATATATGCATTTTTCTACGATTTCCTGCACTTGTTTCGATGAATGCATGTACGTCATTCTATAAAATCAATTAATATGCAAGGAGAACAATATTAAACTAATGGGACGAAGAAAGTAAACATATGTTTGAAAGGAGAAGAGTGAGAATATATTATTTATAGAAGAACGGGTACATCGATTATATTTTTATCAAGTAAGAAAAAGAAAAAGAAAGCAAAGATGAAGTAAACTACGTTTCTTGTTGTTAATAATTACAATAACTAAGCTGAAATCTTCCAAGTTTTATTGTGAATGAAAATAGAGAGAGGCGCGCAAAATCAATGCGGGCATTGTTTGAAGAGTAAAGCACAGAGAGAGAGAGAGAGAGAGAGAGAGAAAGTTAATTAACGACATTTGAAAAATCAGCGAGGGGAGGTCAATCGATTGACGAGACGGGTGCTGGAATGAAAACCACAATGGCGTTTGATTCTCGTTTGATTAAGTAGGTATGTGTACCGACATGCGCAAGGATTCAACATGTGCCACACACGCATACGCATATATATACTATATCTTCGCTGATGTCCGAGAACAAGATTTCTTTTCCTTTTCACAGAGAATAAAATCGTTTAGAGAAGTCTCTCGCGCTACTTTGGCTCTGTATACATACTTTGTATATAAAAAATATATGAAAGGATACAAAAAGAACAAAAAGAAATTGTAGATTGACTCGTCGTCCTAGCACATTCGTCTCTCATTGTTTTAATCTCGACGAATCGCCATGTTTGTATTATAATAAATATATGAATCATTCTTTTGGTTCGCAGTCTCTGAATGAAATAAGCGAGGACGAAAGAAAATAATTTTTCTCCAATTTATTAATGTTTATTATATATACAATATATAATTTATATCCCGATGAGATTGTCGATTTCATTGGACAGATTTTAAAAGAAAAAAAAATGATTCAAATAGTTGAAAATACCGTTAACTAAAGAATATAGAGTTGGTGTTATTATATAGTAGATTTAAATAGCGAGCAAGAGAACTATATCTTGGAAAAAAACGATCATATTTCTTTTTTGTCAATCTGAGTCTGATTACTTCTAATCTATGTGCTACTTTTATTGCGCTAAAACACTCGAAGAAGAGAAAAGCAACCGATATACAAAGATTCACTTCACAGATGTATACACGATCTGTTTATATTTTTTAACTAATTTTTCATATAATATTGATTGTACAATTTTTTCTATGTAACAACGTTTCTGCAAATGTACGCACACTCGATAATATCAGTAACTGTAAGCCGACATGTCTCAAAATACAATTATTCCAGCGACGATTCACGCCGACGCATATCTCCACACAGCAACGAACTCTCCGAGGCGAATGCATATACGCGCACCACTCGCTAGGCTAAATACGTAGAGAGTGTTTAACCTGTGCATCAGTAGAACTCTTATGGATGAGCTTCCGGCAGCGCGGACTCATCGGAACAAACCATCTCGCAGGAATCGCACCTGCACGATTCATTTTCGCACTCGAGCCAACATAAGACACAAACCCAAACGCTGTTCGATCTATAAGTAAGGGGGATATAGCCACGTCCACTCCAATCAATGATAGAAAGTTACAAAGCAAAAAACTATACAACCGATTTCGTCGACTGTTTTCCTTTTCTTTTTTCCTCGTCTTTCGCGACTATATACGGTGCATCCGCGCAGGCGCGTCCCGAATATACAATCACGGCGCCGAAGCAAATAACCAAATCATCGTCGCCGGCGGGCAAATGCAATTATTTATCCTCTCTACGTGCGGCGGCGCGCGAAAGGAACACACTGTTGCAGCACTGACAATCGCATTATTCGCCCGGCCGTTATGCACACTTTGTCGCGATTATCACAAGGAGTCTCGGCACGCGAACAACAACCAAGTGTCGTCGGGTCCTTCTTCAGCGACGCGATCTTCTTGCTTCGCGCGAGCCTACAAGCGACGGGCTTGCCATTTCATTGCTGATCTTCGCATCGCGCGTTCAACTTTAAGCTTTGGCTTCGGAATTCATTCTTCGGTGTACCGCCGCTCGATTCGATTCCACATTCTTCACTGTCGATCTTTGAATTAACCAATTCGGAGAGGAATCGGCCGGGGCGGTACAGAACAAACGGTCGCGGCTCCGTATCGCTATCTAAACCTCGACGCGGGTCGTTCTCCGAGACTCATCAGCTCCGAGCGAGTCCGTTACGAATTGCAAATCGCGAGAATCTCAAGAAAGAAATTCGTTGTGGAATCGGGAAAGATTCGAATAATCCGAATCGCCCACTGTGGGCAAGTCCGATGAGAGGGGAAACAGAGTAGGACGGAAGGAAGCGATATTTAGCATAAACAGCTCGCAAGGAGGTCGAATTGCAAATGAAAATTAGCCATTCTCCGTACACTCCAAACAATCGAGTTCGGTTATTGTGCGCGGGACCACGTTCTTCCTTTTGCCGGGTCCAATGTGAAATCTTTCAAAATTGATCGCGACGACGTTGATCTCGAGGCTGTTCAATGAAAATACACACAGAGACTTACGCAACAGGGTAAACAAAAAACATTAGGGAGAGAAAAAACAATTTCGAGCAACTTATAATCGCATATCTTTAGATAACGTAACTAGGAAAAAGTACGCGTAAGAAAAGAAATTCATCATTATAGAGAATATGTCTTCTATATTTGTGAAATTAACAGAGAACGCAATTGAAAATTGTCTAAATTTTATCGATTTCACGCTTCCGTTCTCAATTTCATTCTCGAAACTTGTACGATTTTCAAAGTCAAATGTCAACGGAACGCGGAGTGCGCGCAAACACGCATCGATTATTTTCGTAATATTCTTGGCCTCATCGACGAATCGTATATTAAAGAAAGGAAAGACACGGAAAGGCGCACCTCTAGGCGTTGGTAATTATTCGACGGAATGATTTTTCATCTGCATTCATCGCTAGCCCGAATCGTAGAGGTTGAAAAGGCAGTATTCTTTTGTTCTTGATGCACAAGCGCACACGAAAATAATCGACACAATTTGATTGCGCGTAAGAGCATTAAAGCGTCGCGCGCTCGTATGTAACACACTAATCACATGTACGGACACATTAGTAGTTTAAACAAACAAGCGTAATGCGTCTCCCTCGTGAGTTTTGAGACATTGTGTACTAATTACATTATTATACTTGTAAATCATCTGTGAGTCTGCCTCGTCTTTTATAAAGTTCTTGCTATATTCAACAAGACGGACTTTTCATTGTCTTCTACCCTCGCAAAACCCATTCATTTTGATATCTGCGCGGAGACTCGAACTAACACGACGGATACCTTGCCAAACGAAACGGAAGACTATACGAGGCAGCAGCAGTAGCAGCCACGTGAAAGCAGCGAAAGTAACATTGTTGCAATTTCCCGTTTTTTATCTCCTCCGAGGGATGGTCTAGGCAGCAGTGAAGGAAGGCAGCATTTCAAGTAGAATGTAAATAAGGCGCGCACAGCAGAGTGAAAGAGCGAGAGTAGTGCGCCGATGAAAATAACTTAGCGAAAAGACGTTTCCTGGCAGCCAACTTTTCGATGGACTGCGTCGTTGCTGCTCGAGGAGAAAGTTTGCGCATAGCGCGGTGACGCAGGCGGCGCACGTCCGAGACGCGTCAAAGCTAACGATCTTCAAACGCAGTCGGGAATGAGACGCGAAACGTGGGATTCGGCGAAACGACCCTCTCGCGGATATTCATCGGAAATCCGAGGCGGCACTCCTCCTCCCGGTTAATTTCCAATTCATCGCGCCTTTTTGAAATGCGATCCTACGAGGATTTCGCCTCGTGGGCTTCCCCCTTACGAGTACATACCTTTCGCTTCGTTTTCGAGCGCACGCTTTTACCTTCGCGAGTGCAATTTCGATGCAAATCATCGAGGGCTGATTTCGCTTTCAAGACGAGTACGCTCGATTCACTTGCGGAATCTAATGGCGACGATCAATTTTTTGCTCCGCGACGATAGGCGACTCGTTATTTTAACGAAGATTCATCTTTCGAGGTATTTTAACTTTTTAAATTCGAGTGAACTCTCCTTACCAGTATAGTTAATAGTTATTTATATCAGATATAAATTAACAAAGTTCAGAGAGTTATCTTCAAAACAATATCTCGCAATATCTTCGTTTCAGATAACGTTTCACCAGTCCGATGTTCACTCACTTCAAATCGTAACAAGAATGATAATCGATTACACGTTAATACTGATTAGTCTGAGAATATCAATTCTCAAGGCCAATTTAAATAACAGTGAATATATAATGATCAAACTTGTGCATATTGCGAGATCTGAAATATCATGGAATAGTGTTGTTATTGTTATGATCTAAAGTAGCTGGACCAAAATGTTATCCGAAATGAAGATGTAAGATTATTTTTTGAAAAGAGATACCTCTCTTAATTTTGTTAATTTGGTTTTCTTTTTATTTTATGATTTTGTGGAAAAAACAATTTCCTTCTGAATTCCACACCTCGGATGAATGCAATTTCTTTTTTGTGAACTTTATCCTGTGGTGTTACAATTTGTTGTCGAACATCTCCGCTGGCATATTATTGACGTATTATATATTTTCCGTGAATTAGAGCTAATGTCAATTAAATATTCACATTTATTTTACAAATACATTTACGTATTTATATTTTATATTTGTCAATTACGAGAATCGAAACTGATCAAATAAAAATCGTTTCAGTGATTATTATTATTATCCACAGATATGGATCTCACGTGGACGGCGAAAGAAAGAAACATTTGTGCGTAAAAAAGTGGATGGCTGGGGGGGAGGGTGACGATATCAAACGGAGTAAACTTCCAATAATCTATATCGCCATCGAGAGCCCTACAGCGAAATTTGCGTGATTGAAACGTCCGACTCGACGTGTACAGAATGCGTACGGTCGATTGATCTAGCACATCTCCTGTAATCGGGATGCGCTGCCTCGAGTATAACGGCGTGGAAGAGACTCTGCGGGATTTGACTCTCGGTCGAACTGTTGATATTCTCCGTCTCGATGTGCGCGCGCGTGTGTGTAGGCTTGATTGGCTCGGAGTCGGCACAAACAAACCAATTAATTTGACCAAAGCGGGGGGGATCGGCTCTAATCGGCGGTCGGTGCGGGATATTCATAACGCGCTCGTGATGAGGCTATTTTGAAACGAAGTCTTTTTCGAAGTACTATACTGCTTTTCGGATCCACTCACCGAGCGACAATCACGATTTAAACTGAAACGCGATAAGCGATATGTAGATATTTATCAGCTCGCTTTTTATTTCTTTATCGACGTGGAAACATTATCTTTGTGAGTTAATTTTTAAAAAATTAACCAAGTTTAATTTCAATTGATAGAGAACGTGCTTTATGGCGATTGAGGCCAATTAGAGGTAGATGCACAGTGGTCATGCACGTACATTATTAATGACTGCTGGCACAACAATCGAGTTCAAATGACTCAGATTTCGATTATTATATTTGATGTGATACCATAGCAGAGATAGAAAATGTTATGCAAGGCCGTAATATTTTGCAAAAATAATGTAATAAAATGTGATATTAAAGTGTTTACAGTCAACAAAATTGATAGCATTGTTCTGGCTTGCTACGCTACAGCGCGCGATGTGATATATCGAAATTAAAAGCACGAGACCTCACAAAGAGACGCTTTCTGAGAGTTCATCAATGACTATATATTCATTTTGAAGCCTTGAACTACGCAAACGGAATTCCAAAGAAAACTTGCGCACGTAATTTTTTTTTCTATCGGGTCAAGCGATGCGTAGTAATGTGCTTGCTTTCCATTTTCGTTTGGCGAGGAGAAAAATTTGCAATTCGTGCTTTTCGTAAAGTTGTAGAATTCGTTGGACACGTCTTCTCGATGAGATTATGGTTTTTAATTTCCTACATACTTTTACATCGAATTAAACTGCTGTCAAAATTTTTAGAAATTGAATGACCATTAGGATCAGTCACGAACGTCTAAACTTCAAAGTAATGCAAATAATTCTTATTCTTACGAGCCATCTATATGTTTTCATTCCTTTATATAATCGCATTAAAAATAATAGGTCTGAAATAAATGCTTGATGAAAGTGGATGTATTTTCGATATTAGGTAAGTGGGGCTCGAAAAAACCGAAATTTGCAGCACTCCATGTCCACGAGTTTCATGCGAAAATAGCGGCAATAACGTTTGGAAGAACGCTCCTACCGACCGTAGAGTCGCATTACAATTTTGCTACTATACTGCATTACAATATAACTTTCTATTGACATAGGTCAATTTACTGTCGGTTACGGATGTTCAATCGAAAGTTAACAGATCTATTTTGTTTTTCAATATGTTGAATGTTTAACTCAACGGCACGACATACTTATATGAATTTTTCAATATTTATTACCAAGTAAATTTCGATCAAAATTAATAAGTTTCAACGGTGAGCTTTGCTCATACATAATATTTACTATGAAAATCATACATAAGAAATTAATATGTGCACAAAAACTTGAGTTAGTAGATTATGCGAGGTGGTGTGCGTGGTGAGCGTGAGAGCCCTCCATGGAGAAGTTTCCATGGAACTCCCCCTGCCTTCCTCTTCCCACGTGGCAGCATTGAACATCCTTAAGCCGTTTATCGGTTATTAGCAAAGATAACTTTTAAACGGTATTTTTGCATAAAACCCACGAACATAGAGTGCAAATTTCAGAATCAGTTTTTTCAATCTCCATTTAGCCAATATCAAAAATGCATTCTGCATGCATGACTATTGTTCTAATTGTATTCAATTGTATGCAGGCAATGAAAATAGATGCACATCGATGCTATTAGTTTTATATCTGTACTTTAACTATTTTTAATTGCCTCCATTTTAATAAAAAAAATAGATCAGCTATACGATATGTGCAGTTATTTTGTCAATTTAATTGCATCTAAATGTGTAATACATACTAAAGAGAACGTTATAGCGTTATATTATTCATATAACAATTTTAATTAAACTTTTATCTTCGTACAATTAAGCGAGTATTCAAAATTTGAGACTCACGCGCGTCTTGTCGGTAAGGACAGCGCGTGCGCGCACGTGCGAAACGTAATATGACATGCAAGCACTTGCGAGTGTATAGGTGAAGTAACGTACATATATAAATATTTCGTCTGCCCCACCGCGAAATCGTCCGAGGTTACGTCCAACCGTACGCTCGATCCTTGTAGTCGATGCGAGAAAAAGCAACAGCCAAGTTGAAGGAAAAATTTAATCAAACGTCGGCCGAGATCTTTTGAAAAAAAAAAGTTATTTCACTTCTTTTTCCCTTGTTTCGGCTTTCATCTGGTGCTAGTGTGCTTTAACTCTAATCTTCGCGTTAAAGTGTCGTTGTACCTAACGTTACAACACACCTGTGTATGATTGAAGGACTTTATTTATTAAGCAAGAATTTCATCGTATCTTTCTCATACAACTTGCCTACGTCTAAATCGTTCTTCGCTGGTTGACTACGTGACACAGCATACGAAGACGTGATGCGGCAAAAAGAAAAGTTGTAAGGTCATTTGTACTCATATAAATGTAGTAGATATACTAAAGTGGCTAATTATGGCGATAATTGACTCTTGACGATAAATGAATGGCTAGAACAAGAGACAATAAAATTTTAAATTAACCAGTAGATCATTCAAGAACATTTTTGATTGAAGAATTGATACCAAACAGGCCTTAGCAATGAGTACAAAGCTTTCGCATAAACTAAGCAACAGGAAAATCCTAGTGGATATTTTAGCTCTTTTATTTGGGCTTGGAACATGGGTTGGAGTTAATGGAATTTATGTGCAACTACCACTACTGGTCAACAGTGCAATAGAAAAATGGAATCTGCCAGCTTACATGGTTTTGATAGTGCAATTTGCAAATTTAGGACCTATCCTGTACACTCTTTACGTTAAGTAAGTGATTTTGTTGTAAAATTTTGTTCAACAGTTTAATATAAATAACTATCCAGTAATATTGATTATCACATAATTATCATGTAATTTGTCTGACTCACTATTTTGGTATTTTAGGTACTTTGCACGTACAAAAGATCATTACATAATATATGGTCTGCTTGCTGTCGGATCATTATCACTTTTCCTTTTGGCATTTGTATATAACCAAACATCAGTAATTTTTGGGAACAAACATTCGTCAGCGCTACTATTTTTGATGTTCATTTTATCATTTGTGGGTTGTACCAGTTCTGTACTTTTTACACCTTACATGAGAAATTATAGAGAAATTTATTTGGTGTCTTACATTATTGGAGAAGGGTTGAGTGGATTTATTCCAAGTATAATAGCTTTGATTCAAGGTGTTGGAGGCAATCCACAGTGTCATAATGTTACCAAGCCAGGAGGGCCTCTGGAATTTACGACTCGATATCCAGATCCTAGATTTTCACCAACCATATTTTTCATTTTGTTAGGCATCTTGTTATTTGTATGTTTCTTAGCATTCATAGGATTAATGAAATTAAAAGTTGCTAGAGGAGAAAGAGTAAAATTACCAGCTAGTACGGAAACTCTTCCAACAGATTTGAATGCACCTCCTAGTTATAAAACTAATTCTGGTTGGAAAATGTCTAATCAAGTTTATGTTTACTTACTTGGTATGATGGCTGTCATTTGCTTACTCAACAATGGAATATTGCCAAGTATTCAATCCTACTCATGTCTACCATATGGTAATGTAGCTTATCATTTGACAGTCACTCTCTCTTCTATGGCTGGACCACTGGCTATGTGCTTAGGTTTTATAGTCCAAAATCCCAAAGTGAATTTATTATCAGAACTGATGGTAATCGTCTTGGGACTCGGTGCCCTTGTTTTCTACATTGCAGTGCAGTCTCCTTCACCGCCATGGCAATATTCATGGGTAGGCATATTCCTTGTTGTAACTGCATGGATATTAGTATTTGGGATCAGTGGTTTTGTAAAATTGGGAATCATCACTTTATTCCGGCCAGATCCAGGTAGAGGATTATATTATACAGGAGTTGCCACTCAGCTTGGCTCTTTGGTGGGAGCTATTACATCATTTATATTAGTCAATCATACAAAAATATTTCAATCATACTCTCCTTGCGATTCTTTAATGGGGAAATAATGTTTTGTGAATTTTGGTCATTTGGGTTGGATATATTATTTTTAGTTACTTAATATATTATCTAATTCTTTCAAATTACCTTTTTAAGATAAAAAATAAAAAATATTAATAGTTCAAACTTTCAATGGACAATAATTATGATTTATAGTTAAAAAATATTTACTTAATTAAGATGTAGCATCTTTCTATTTCATCTTAAAAAATCATTTCTAATTACATTTTTTCAGTTTTATACAGTTACCAGTAATTATTACTTACTATATGAAATTGTAAAGACATTTTATTTTGAATAATATTCTTAAGCCCTTCAATTTTTTAAAGCTGGAGCTGAATACATTTTTTCGTTTTACATATATCTTTTGTGATGTATATATATATATAATTCTTTACAAATTGTAGAGAAAAACGTTCCTAAGTCTTTGGATATGTTATGATTAACTAATATTAAATCATAATTACCAGTCTTAAATTGTATCATTACTACTTGCAATTATCAATACTAATATTTTATATAATTATTTTGCTGATGTACTACGCATACATGTACTGCGCTTATTCTTAATGATAACGAATTCTTTACGTAATAGCTCTCCAACTTCCTATTAGGATCGATATAAAAAACGTACTTAATTTAGTCAACAATGGACTCGCTTATTGTTAACATACTGGATATCACGATAAAGTTGAACAGTTTCAAATTGGCTATCATAAAATGCAAAATCAATCGAAAATATACAAGTTTTCATTTTGAAGCAATAACGTTTATTAAGATACTACTTACGAAAAATAAACGAAAAAAATGAAAGCAATTATTGCGCTTTCCGCTGAATAGTCTCGGCTCGTCAATCACGCACTCACTACAAAAGTCAGCCTGACGTATGTATTTTCAAAATACTCTTATCTCACCATGGGACGTCATTCTTTATTCACGAATTTGCACTTCGAGTGTTGTTACTTTACACCTGATTATCTGTAGTCAACTGTTCAAACAGCACAATGTCACAAGCGAAAGAGAAGCGTCTAGAAAGACCTGTTGGCGGATTCAGTGAAACAAATACCAGCATAGATAGTACTGAATTATCTAAGTAAGTAACTTAATGTAAAGAAAAATTCTTTTTATTTTCACATTACGGATACTAGATACATAATACCTTTATAATTCTTTCAATAAAATTTTCCATTCAATTTTATCTCAATTTATCGTGCAGTATCTTTAAAACTATATATGATTAATTTATTACTTTGTTAATTACAGTAACCAATACGAAAAACAAAGATTGATGCATGAATCTAGAGACATGCCTGTAACAGATAAGCCTATTCTTTTACAAAATCTTAGAAAATGCCAACCTAAATATTATTTATTAGTGCACATATTAATTATGATATTTGGAACATCTGCTTGGATTGGAGTTAATGGTATCTTTATTCAATTACCACTGCTAGTCAATACTGCACCAGAAAGTTGGAAATTAGCAACATACTTAGTAATAGCAGTTCAAGCAGCAAATATAGCACCTATAATTTATAGTTTATTTAGAAAATCTTCATGTAAATCTAATGAATTTTGTTGTATTTTGAGTAGTCTTGGTTTTGCTTCTGTGGTCATGGGTCTATTAGCCTTTTTCTATGATAAGACATCGAACATTAGTGGACAAGATCACAGTATAGTATTGATATTGTTGACATTCTTTACAGCTACTGTGAGTTGCACCAGTTCAGTTTTGTTTATGCCTTATCTCAGAAATTTTAAAGAGTGTTATCTGTTTTCTTATTTTATTGGAGAAGGGTTAAGTGGAGTTATGCCAAGTGTTATTGCTCTAATACAAGGTATCAATGAAACTTCCATATGCAATAATTCCACAAATAGTTTACAAGTTACAGTTGCTTCTCTTGCCAGATTTTCACCTCAAGATTATTTTTTATTTTTATTCTCTTGTTTGATTTTATCTACAATTGCCTTTGCTCTATTAGAAAATCTGTCCTTTATAAAAACAGAAAAAATGTCTTTTGAAATATCAGACCATAATTCTTCTAATGGTGAGACTGAAAATTGTCACTGTCGAAAACAAGTATCAGTATTATCCAAAAGCTCAATGGCTGACAATGATATATCAGAAAAGTACATTTGTGTAGATAATTATAAAACGACTGATGAAAGATCTTCAACAGTTTTTTATACAAAAAACATTAATGGAATTATTTTGACTGACTCATATTTGTATGCACTTCTCAGCATGATATGTTTGTTTGCAAATGGTTTTCTTCCCAGCTTGCAACCTTACTCATGCTTGTCATATGGTAACATGACTTACCATCTAAGTGCAACATTCTCACAAATATCAAACCCCAGTGTATGTCTTCTGGCAATGTGGTTTGTTACTTATAGCAGAAAAATTATCAACTGGCTATCGTTTTTTATATTTATCTTAAGCAGCTATGTCATGTATCTTGCTATATCATCACCAAATCCACCTTTAAAAAACTCAGATTTTGGTAAAGCTCTAGTAATTATGTTGTGGATATTATTAGTTGGCCTGATTTCTTATGTTAAGTTAATTATTACATCAGTATTCAGGAAAAAGTCTGAGAAGACACTTTTTCAAGTTGGTGTGGCAATGCAAGTAGGATCTGCTTGTGGTGCGGTTCTGTCATTTGTTATAATAAATTATACTGGCTGGCTTAGAGAATATAAATCGTGTAGTAGTTCATAAGTTTTATTTTTATTTATAGTGAAAATTGATATATTTTCAATGATTTCACAATTGATATTGTAAATAGACACTTTTGAGATACAAAAAATGTTGATTGAAATGTATTTCAGTTGTAAGTATCTTTTATTTATGTTAAGACTAGCTCAAAAAATTTATTTAAAAAATTTATTCAAAAACGAAAAATTAGCATTTTTTTGCCAGAATGTTACATAAAAATTTATTTTTCCAAATTCGTCGCGCAATAAGAAAATCAATTATAGAAACAATATGTTATTTGTAAACAAATATACTAAAATATTCATTCTGATATTATTTTACAAAAAATTGTACATAAAATAATTTATCAATGATTATCGGATTATATCAATGAAAAGTGGAAATCCAGACATTACATAAGAAAATATATGTAAATAATTGCGATGCATTGTATAGAAAAGTATTTGTACAGATTCAAGTTAAATATCTAAAAGCAAATGATTCCAAGTATAAAGCCTATATGAACTGTTATATGAGTGCATGGACTTGATGCATCAATTTATAAGCTGTTGAAAATGTTGATTTTTAAAATAAATTTCTTATGTTACATAAATAGAGTGATTGATTTACCAACATCTTGCTATAATTTATTTGATATAACTAGTATTATTTAGCGTATTTTGCGTTCTCTTTATTTTATGTTTTTCTGTTATTTATTACATTAATTGAACCTTTTACATGTCAACTTCGAGATTCTAATGGACATGAATAAGTCATGTTGTTTAAAATACATTAAGTTCATCAATATTCATTAATTGGGTCATTGATTATAATTGGATTATTATTAATGAATAAAAATAGACATTGCACCTATTTTTTCACAAAAACCGATGAACTTTTATTCATTTCAAGATAAATTGGAAACATTATCCAAAAGATTAATTCAACTTACGATTGATACAATGTACTAAGCTTTTATACGATATTAAACATTATATACTTAATAGTAGTGCTTACGGCTCGTCTTATATTAGATGAGTAATAAAATTTAACAA
Organism: Phymastichus coffea; assembly: GCF_024137745.1. Lineage (NCBI taxonomy): Eukaryota > Metazoa > Arthropoda > Insecta > Hymenoptera > Eulophidae > Phymastichus > Phymastichus coffea. The sequence continues at coordinate 224,990 of NW_026706922.1, forward strand.
CGTGTGCTTTTTATTACCTCGTTGAAAACACCCGTGAACATTCTTCAAATTTAATAGGTTGAATATTCTGATGATTAGTTTTTATTGCTCGCGTACCTCTTAATTTACAATGTACAAAAGATAAAAATGTATTTTCCTTTATTTTATTTTATTCACTTTCTCTTTCTACCAAATTTAAGACAATATTAATTTCAGGATTTCAGATGGTTATAACATCGATTCGTACTAATAATTTTAAAACATAACGTCTTATGTTCTCAAAACGATTTATTAACAGCATATTTTCATTCTTACAAATTACTATCCATGTTAGTTATTCATAAATTGAATTTACTGCTTAAACAAATCTCTCTCTTAAATATATAATAACAATATTTTAAAGCATACGTCAATTCAAAATTTCGCGCAATTTTTTCGCACCAACCATTCACAATAACGAGCAATGCGAAGTTGCGCCCTCCCCCCTATTTCCACGGGAAATTAGTAGCAAAAAAAGGAAAACGGAATTAATTGCCTTTGTTCTTGACATTGGTGCTAATTTCCTTTTTTCGATTACTTATTGGGAAACACGTGAAAATTCTAATGTTCTAATCTCCTATTATCTCGATGATTTATTGTTGAAGTTTTTCGGGCGTATCAAAATAAAAATTATTATTTCCCTCGCCATCCTTCCATTCACTATTTCAATAAATTGCATGGATTTTAAATAAAATAAATAACATTGTTCGACCTCTCGAATGGCGGGAAAACGAGCAATGAAAACAACGTCATTTCGCCAGCGCTACATAGGAAAGCAAAAACAAAGTGATATGCATTAAATATTATTGATAGAATAAATGTTAAATACATGTGAAACCATCATTTTTACGGTACGTTAATGTATATGATGAATAACGGAGTTGCAGACCAGTATAGAGGTTCTGTTCGTGAGTATTATTTTTTATCAAATGAAATATATTTTTCAACTCAGATTATTTTGTTACCAATATTAATTATAAATTCAGAATGGTCATCATTAAATTGTTACCAGAAATGTTATCTATAGAAAACATCTATACTGGTCTGCAACTCCGTTATTGAATGCACGTACATTTAACAATTATCGTATCAATAATATATTTAATAAAACTCACTTTGTTTTTGCTTTCCAATGTAGCGCTGACGAAATGACGTTTTCATTTAAAAGCAAGCAACTACGCGCCGTTGATCAAGAACTTTGTTGGAATCAAATGGTAAAATATAGACAGCTCGTTTTCCCGCCATTCGAGACATCAAAAGTTAATATTAATTTTATTTAAAATCCATGCAATTTATTGAAAAAGCGAATGAAAAAATGACGAGGGAAATAATAATTTTTATTTAGAGACCTTCCCCACAAAAATTCAATAACAATTCATCGAGATAATAGCCATTCACTAGGTGATTGGAAAATTGGAATTTTTATGTATTTTCCAGTAAGTAATCGAAAAAGGGAAATTAGCCCCAATATCAAGGACAAAGGCAATTAATTCCGTTTTCCCTTTTTTGCTAATTTCTAATTTCCCTTAAAGATGGGGGGTAGCAGGCAATTTCGCAATCCTCCAGCTCATTCTTAAGGAACTGTCTTTTTTCTACATAAAGTGATTCCGGATGTCAGACAACGGACATTGAACGTATATCGAGATTATCAATTCATAAAACAAATTGTTTATTTAACATGAAAAATATAAATTTACTATATTAACATTTTTAGCACAATTGACTATTTGTTGCAAATTCCTTGAGATAGGAAAATATTTGTTAACATTAAAAAAAATTGGAAATATGCTGTATCTAAATAAATATTATATTGTTGGGGGTGTATTATGTGAAGGGGTATTAGGGGTATTAGTATTATATTAAACATTTTTCAACCAGAATATTATTGATAGATATTTTAATGTAAAAGCAATTACACTGCACATTTGTAATAAATAAATAATATAAATAAATATAAAAAAATTGGAAGAAAAATTATTAAAGTAATTTAATTTTTTACAAAGTTACAATGAAACAAACAGTTCATAAAAACAAATTTTGAACTTTAATATGAAATTAAATTGTAATTTTGGAGCAGAACATTTTTTATTTTCATAATAAAACGTACACATCCTTAACTTTGAATTCTCGATGTCCAAAGTAAGAACCATAGTATTTCATGAGGGACTGTCCACATGCTACCCCATACCCCTACCTCGTACCACGAGGTCTATACTCTAGCCCGTCTAAATTTTCTATAGGTATGCCATCTTTACAATTCTGTGGTCACGGGAGAGTTCATTAACCAATGCGAGATGAATGCGAGTAACGCGGAAGTTACTGAACTCTCCCATGACCACACAGTTGTAAAGATGGCGTACGCATAGAAAATTTAGACGGGGTAGACCTGGAGGTACGGAATAGGAGTACGGGCTAGCATGTGGAGTGTGGACAGTCCGAACAATCCCTTGCATAGTTTGACAGTTTTATCATAAAAACTTTTCTTTTGGAAAATAAGAAAAAAAATTGAATTCACTCGAAATAAAAGAAGTCATTGGCCTTGATAGCACGGGGTCCTGAGCGCAAGTATGTAGCAGCTGCAGTAGTCCAGTAGTAAGCAGTCGTATCGATAATATAGCATTTTACAAACTTACGCAGTGCGAGAAATAAATAATGTTGCGATATACAGGTAAGGTGTCCTCGTCAAAACACGCGAGGAAAAGTTGAAAAACTTGTACTGACAATAAAGAGAGAAAGAAAGAAAAAGCAAAAAACGACGCTACACGCTCGAATGATAGCCAACTCGTTGAAGCGTAAGCGATCCAGGTTTCAGCACCATAACACTCACGATGCCCGACGACGTCGATACCTGCAGCAATTGTCTCGACGACGATACTCTTAATCTCGCCGATCTACCTGTTGAAGTGAGTATGTGCTTGTTTTGAGTGGATCTGATTGAGATTATGATTTTTATCGCGATATAAACGGTGTAATAAAGATGCGTGAAAGTACGTTTGAGGAAGCGATCTGTTCGTACATCAAAAATGATAATAATAATTGCAAAATGACTAAAACTAGGACATTGCTGCTTTTTGTCTGTTTTCTTTCTCTGACATTTGATCAGCTGTTAAACGCCATTTTTAAAGTCCGTAGACTATACGTTTCTCTGCAATTGTTATTGTTTACATTGCTCAACAGCTTAACAAATCACAAAGCGCTATTATAATTTTTTTTTAAGGATTTGATTGTAAAACTGTTAAGTAATCGGTGTTAATATTTTATTATTGTTATTGTTAAACAACCATGACCTTGTTTTAACATTTTTTCATTTTTTAATAGATATTCTTGCATATTTGTTCATTCCTCGATGCTTCAACTTTAGTTCATTGTTTGAGCCTCACTTGTAAACAATTTCACACCATTCTTAATGATAATTCTATTTGGAAAGTGCGAATCAGCCAAGTATGGCCTAATGTTAAGTATCCAATCTTGCCTTATGGTGAGTACAATAAATATACTTTTTGCTTCTAGTTTAATATTTTTATTTTCAAACAATTATTTTTTACTATAAACTGTTACAGTCAGCGATGATGAGTTATTTTGGAAATTGTCTTGTGTTACTATCGAAAGACAAGCAAATTTATGGAGAAATACAGATTTATTGGAAAAAGTATGGTTAAATAATGTTCATTATAGCACCATTGATGGGCTTTTATTAATGCATGTAAGTGGACTCAAAACTCAGTATTACTGTGAATACAAAAAATCAGAATTCATAAATGAATCAAATTTATTTATAGAATGGAAATATATGTGTCTCTGGAGGAAGAGATAGAACGTTAGTATTATACCGTTTGTCATCTCAAGAAGATAGTCAGCATGATACTGTTTCCATAGGTAATGCACATGATGGGTGGATCTGGGATCTTACCGCTATTGAAAATACCATCTACAGTTGTAGTTGGGATAGATCAGTAAAAGCTTGGGCTTTAACTGAAGCTGGCTTAGAGCATGTAACAACTTATGAAATGTAATTAAAATCATAAAGATATTTTTTTATTGTAGTGAATTTAAATAAGTTATATGTACAATTATAAATTTTCTTTGAGATTTTTATTATAAATTTTAACTTGATATTGAATGATGTATTGTTGGCTGAATAGATTTGTCATCTTCTAGGATTGTTCAAAATGCTTTACTATGTGTAACTTCATGTCCAGAATTATCTCTGTTTGCAACTGGTTCTTACTGCAAAACTGTATTGGTTTTTGATCCCAGAAGTGGCCATAGTCCAATTATCAAATATCAACCACACCATAGAGCTGTCATAAGTTTAGCAATGAGCACAAACTACATACTTTCTGCTAGTGAAGATAAAACTGTGAATGTATGGGACCAAAGAGCAGGACGAACAATGAAATCAGTCACAGTGATTATCTATATTTCTGAAACATATTTAATAGATTAATATTTTTAAGTATTGATTATAATTTTTAGATTTCAAAAGAGTCGTTTCCAATGAGTATGTACATGCAGAAAGATGTTGTATACGTTGGTGATAGCGGCGCAAATCTTCATATTTTAGACATAAAGCAGGACTTTGACCCTGTGAAAAGTTACAAGACTGGACACGAAAAGAAAATTACAGGTGTTTATGCTGGTACTGGATGCTTAATCACGAGTTCCTTAGATAGGACTGTCAAAATAACAAGCCCTACTGATCCACCTCATATGTTAGCAACTCTACAGTACCGGAACGGTGAAATAGCTGGTGTAAGTGGAAATCAATTTCTGTGTGGCTTCAGTATTTTATGAAATGTTTTTATTTCAGATCGATTATCTGAACGAGGTATTGGCTGTTTCGGGTAGAGACGCTATCGAAATTTGGCGGCCAAAGACTCGAGCGAAATGTTAGTGAGTTGCAAGCGAGCCTAATATTTTAAAATATCAGACAACAAGAAACAATATAGAAACATTACTGCTTAAGATTTGTCGATTAATTGATGTATTTTACATTTGTATTGATTATAAGATCTCATATTTACTTTAACTAATTTGTGGTGTACAAATATTTATATGTCCATTACTTGAATTTATTGAAGATCTATTATATATCGTTTATAAAATATGCCTATTTTTATTTATTACTAATCCCATCTTATTTGATCAAATAAGCTGTAACTAAAACCAATCAATATATTTCTTGTACAGAATCCAGACTTTCGATGTAAATATGTTTTTATTTAATATTTGAATGTATAGAAATTGTAGTTCAATATGTAAAAAATATCTTGAAAATGCTATAAAAAATTAAACATTATAAAATAAAAATTCAGTTTCAAGCATATCGTATCTCCATTATCAAATTCTTTTTTATTATTCTTTTATTATTTTTTATATTAGTTATTATTTATTAGTTATTAGTTATTATTCTTTTTTATATTTCGTTTTTCTCTTTTTCTTTTCTTTTATTGTGTTACTTTTTTATTTTTTATTTTACTGTTTTTCTATTATATTGTTTTGTCGACTTTTGGATATAGTTTATAGCTATTCCGTTTATTTCTTTCTTCTCACTATTGTCGTTTTATTAATTATTTATACTTCTTTTTGTTTATATTATATATTTTATTATTATATTTATATGTATCTTGATATGGGTTTATGCCCGTTTAATAAATTGAAAAAAAAAAAAAAAAAAAAAAAAAAAATTTTTTAATGGATGTTTTGATCCATTAATCCAAAAAGCGAGTGAAACTACTAATTAGTAAACATTTTCACTTTCTATAACTCAGTATGAATATTATTTTTTATAAAAATAAATATCAATATTTTCCGGAACATAGATATTGAATAAAATTAGCTAGTTCATAGAGGATAGTGCGTAATAAGTAGTATATAGTTATGAATATCAATTTATAATACTTCAATCGTGTTTGTTCCGAATCGCATAAAATATTTTTTCGTTATACATCTATGAAATTGAGTACTTTTATTATTAAATATGAAAGAGACATTAAATAATTCAAACGTGTTGGCAAAACGTAATATTATTTGATTTTTCTAGAATTATAAAATGTTTAATGTTTAGTTGTAAAAGTGCCGTAATTCCATTGACCCTGAGTTAAGTGATATTAAAAATCGAACTCGGTCAGATATATAAAAGTAACTCATGTAACCTTTTCGACTTCGTTAAATGACAGACATGAGTAATGCGAACACTAACCCACCTAGATATTTTTTTCTTAGAGAACGCACTTTTCAGTAATAAGTTCAGTATTTATTGCATTATATTCTTCGAATAAAATCTGAATAATTTTTATAGTTTTACATAATGTCTTTATTTATTTTCATTTCAAAATGTAGAATACTTATTTTATATGACGTTTCCAATACTAAAGTGTACAGGTACCTTATAGTGTACCTCTGCATCGTTTCATAGGGACGTAACAATAACAATATATCGTTTTTATATATGCAAGCTATTGACTCGTCTCTGAGTTTCCAATAAATGTAAAATATGTTTTGCAGATGGGTTTCAATTAAATGAGATATCAGATGGCATATGTATTTTACTAATTTATAAGCTGTCTTTTTCTACTTTATGGTACTTTCGGATCAAATGTGAATAATCTTTTCCTATTTCAAAAATTTATTCTTTTATAACTTGTCTTTGGATAATATATTAGACAACGGAATTACTTTTTTTCAACTATCAATTACGATTGCATTAATATTTTTGTATTGAATTATGTTGTAATGTTTTACAGTATCGATCATCCTAAATTTATATAAAATCGCAACTGACACATTATAATATGTAATGAATATTATTTGTTATTTAAAAAATGAAAGAATTACATAAACAAAATTCCAAATCCAAGTGTATAAAGTTATTATGATTACTTTCATATTAACTAAAAAATAAATTTTCTTTACATTTCGGTATAGAGGAATTCAAATGTCTCAAATTCGATATAAACTACATTCAGCTCTTAACATTTTATTTACTCGGCATTATTATTGTAAAATAACAACATATATTGCGGAGCGCGTGCAACAATTTTAACAATTATCCATCAATTCCAATAAATATTCTAGAGTAGAGAGAAGCAATGATGTTTGAAAAACTGAAACGCCCGAAAGCAATAAACGCGCATGTGCAAGCGAGTGGGGGGCTTCCTGTCTCTCGGATCGACGGGGTCAGACGAGCAGGAGGCCAGCGAGGAGAGCAGTACGGCTGGCTGCGCTCGGTGCTGCTCTTGAAGAGTACTACGATGAAAATGGCGTGGCAACCGCAAGAGGAAGGACTTCGGCAGATTCTGCAACTACTACAGGAGTCGCAAAGCCCCAACACCGAGACTCAGCGTGCCGTCCAGCAAGTATCCTTTTATAAACGGCAACGGCCAACTTGTAACAACAGAATTCTCAGAAACTTGCCGTGTATGCAGACCCGCGTGCGCCATTTTTTCCAATTGATAACCCGTTTACTAAACCTCGTTTCACCCGGGTTCACGCTGTTCCTTTCCGTACGTGTGTCTGTGCGTGTATGTATGAATGAGGTAATAAGATAGACCGAGGAAAAGAAAGACAAAAGTGCAAGGCCAAAGATCTGTTTACTTGAACTTGCAACAACGATTTTTTTCCCGGTGCATGCAACTGTAAATGCACGCGCGTGTATGTCTACGTATGAATGTTTATAATGTGTATCCTCTCTTTACATTTTGGCGTGCTTATCGTATACGCTTCGAAAACGGCTTGTAGCTTCTCTTTCCCTCTCACTCTCGCTCTCTCTTTCTCTCCCCCTCCTTTTCCCTCCCTCCCTCCCTCTCTCTTTCTCTCTCTCTCTTTCGCTATCTCTCTCTCGCTCTCTCTCTCTCTCGCTCTCTCTCTGTCTCTCTCTCTCTCTGTCTCTCTCTGTCTCTCTCTCTGTCTCTCTCTCTGTCTCTCTCTCTGTCTCTCTCTCTCTCTCTCTCTCTCTCTCTCTCTCTCTCTCTCTCTCTCTCTCTCTCTCTCTCTCTCTCTCTCTCTCTCTCTCTCTCTCTCAGCTAGCGATGTCATAATCTTACCTCTTCGCCAAAATGGAAAACTGCAAGTTTTCACCATTTAGTCACGCGACGTGTTTAGCGTCTCTCTCTTTCTCGATTTCTCTTGTGTTTATTTATAAAAACACGTACACATGCGTTTTTTCCTTAATGCACTCGCCCAAAGAGATTGGAAGAGCTGAACAAATTTCCAGACTTCAACAACTATCTAATTTTTGTTCTAACAAAACTCACCTCAGAAGGTAATATTATATTATACTACTACTTGTTATATAAATATTCCTATTACTTGTTCAATTTTATAGTGGCATTATCAACATTGATTTGTATTGCAGATGACGCAACAAGGTCCCTAAGTGGCTTAATATTGAAAAACAACGTCAAGAGCCATTTCCACAAATTCCATCCCGAGGTTACAGAATTCATCAAGCAGGAATGTCTGTCTGCTGTGGGAGATCCATCACCATTAATCAGAGCAACTGTAGGAATCCTGATAACAACTATTACATCAAAAGGTAATTATATGAAGTTGAAGTGAATACTTTATTGAAAGTATTTTTATTAATAGTAGTTGTTTTTGAAGGTGATTTGTCTACTTGGCCAGAATTGCTTCCAGCACTCTGCCAAATGTTAGATTCGCAAGACTACAATGTTTGCGAAGGAGCTTTTGGCGCCTTGCAAAAGATTTGCGAAGACTCTGCAGAGCAACTTGAATCTGATACTGTTAGTCGTCCACTCAATGTTTTGATTCCAAAATTCCTGCAGTTCTTCAGACATACATCTGCTAAAATCAGATCTCATGCTATTGCATGTGTCAATCAGTTTATAATCAATCGTGCAGAGGCTCTTATGTTGCATATGGATGCATTTCTGGAAAATCTTTTCTACTTGACGTCTGATGACAATCCAGAAGTCAGAAAAAATGTTTGCAGGTTTGTACAACTCTAGAAAAATATTTATTTCTGAAATTTTATAACAATCTGAATTATTCATTATACTGTTTTTATCTTACAGAGCTTTAGTTATGCTGCTAGAAGTTAGAATGGATAGATTAATTTGTCACATGCATGATATAATTGAATACATGTTGATAAGAACTCAAGATCCAGATGATGCAGTAGCTCTTGAAGCTTGTGAATTCTGGTTGTCTTTGGCTGAGCAGCCATTATGCAGAGAAGTGTTGGCTCCTCATTTACCTAGATTAGTTCCCGTGCTTGTAAAAGGCATGAAGCATTCAGAACTTGACATAATACTTCTCAAAGGAGATGTTGAGGAAGATGAAATGATACCTGACAGAGAAGAAGATATCAGACCTAGATTCCACAAATCTAAAACACATCATCAAAATCACGCAGGGATGAAACAGCATATGGATGAGAACGGCAGCTATGATGACAAAGACTGCGATGAAGATGGGGGCGATGATGATTCTTCTCTCAGTGATTGGAATTTAAGAAAATGCTCTGCAGCTGCGCTGGATGTTTTGGCTGGAGTATTCAAAGAAGATATTCTACCTGTCTTGGTACCTATTCTTAAGGAAACTCTTTTCCACGAAAATTGGGAAATCAAAGAATCTGGTATTCTTGCTCTCGGTGCCATTGCTGAAGGTATGGATTATTTTACAATGAAACTCGCAAATCATTATATTATTGTTTAGTGAAAAAACTGTAATTGTATTTATTTATTTGCAGGTTGCATGTCTGGTATGATTCCACATTTACCAGAGCTGATTCCATATCTGATCAGTTGTCTGAGCGATAAAAAAGCACTGGTACGCTCTATAACTTGTTGGACACTAAGTCGTTACGCTCATTGGGTTTGTGCTCAGCCACATGACACTTATCTGAAGCCATTAATGACTGAACTTCTAAAACGTATACTTGATGGCAATAAACGTGTTCAAGAAGCTGCGTGTTCTGCATTTGCAACTTTAGAGGAAGAGGCATGTACAGAGTTAGTTCCTTATTTAGGTTTCATATTAGAAACTCTAGTATTTGCTTTTGGTAAGTATTATTTTCTATTTGATTTATAATCAACTAATTATAAATTTCATATCACTAATAATTTTTCGGTCACGTTACAGGTAAATATCAGCATAAAAATTTGCTCATTTTGTACGATGCAATTGGTACATTAGCTGATTCAGTTGGACGTCATTTAAATAAGCCTGATTATATTAACTTATTGATGCCTCCTCTAATTAGTAAATGGAATATACTGAAAGACGAGGATAAAGATCTGTTTCCACTTTTAGAATGCTTATCATCGGTAGCTACTGCCCTTCAGTCTGGATTTTTGCCATATTGTGAACCAGTTTACAGGTAAGAATAACTTGAAAAAGTCATGAATTTTAGTTTTGACAGTGATTTATTATGATTGATAACTCTTATTAATATTAAACTATTATTTACAGGAGATGTGTATCTTTAGTAGAACAAACTTTGAACAGGCACATGGCCTATACACAAAATCCAGAGCAGTTTGAAGCTCCAGATAAAGACTTTATGATTGTAGCTTTAGATCTTCTTAGTGGATTAGCAGAAGGTTTGAATGGGCATATGGAAAGCTTGGTAGTTAATAGTAACGTTATGCAGCTGCTGTATCAGTGTATGCAGGATCATATGCCAGAAGTTAGACAGAGCAGCTTTGCGCTCTTGGGAGACTTAACAAAAGCTTGCTTCCAACACGTACTTCCCTGCATACGTAAGTAATAGAAATTTTACTATCATTTACTATCGTTTACTAAGGTATTTAATTGACCATAATTTATCTCATACAAATTATTTGCTTCAGCGGAATTTATGCCAATTCTCAGTCAAAATTTGAATCCAGAGTATATTTCAGTTTGTAACAATGCAACTTGGGCTATAGGAGAGATTTCTATCAAACTTGGTAGGTTTCATTCGCAAGTTTAAAACCTAAAAGTTTTTTAATTTTTAACTTTTATATTTTTTGCAGGACCTGAAACAAGTACATACATCCCATTAATCTTGAACCAACTAATCGACATCATAAATAGACCAAATACACCAAAGACATTGCTGGAAAACACGGGTGAGTAATGTTTAACGTTATTGGTACAATAATTTTAATTTTGTTTAGTTAGTATTGGTTTCATTTCCAACAAATATAATTTTATTATACTTAAAACTATTTATTTTATTTCAACTTCAAGGTTTGAGATAAATTTTAATGATTTTTAAACGATTCAAATGACATTCCATTCTAGGTTTTAAAAATTACCTTCAGGACAATTAATTTAAAATTATATTTTGCTTGATTTCTATTTAATTTCATTATACGAAACCAAAAATAATAACAAAAAATCATTAGCAGACCACAAGTCGGCGTTTGTCGTTAGTAAAATTGTCTGCACGATATGAACGTAAAACGTCACCTCTATATTTAAACGTACTTAGTGGTGTGCGACCGCCTGATGGCAAAACATGTTTCTTAGCCTACCAACATCGAAATACAGAGTTGAACAGATGTACCAATGTAATAACACTTAACTTTGATTTCCGTAAGAACGATTTAGTTCAAATATTATTATTATTATTATTATTATTATTATTATTATTATTATTATATTATATTATTATTATTATTATTATTATTATTATTATATTATATTATTATTATTATTATTATTATTATTATTATTATTATTATTATTATTATTACTATGATTTATGAATCATCCCAAGCGAGCACATTTGAGCAATTTCTGCGAATATAAAAGAGAAGAAAAAAGAGAAGAAACGCCTGCGTAGCTGCTCAAATGTACTCCAAGCTCATTTGTCATAATCGTTTTTGTAAACCATGGGCTCGCACGCTGCTACAGCAAATTTTACTTATTGTTTTTCAGCAGCTACAGTAAACCGCACGGTATTGCCTATGTTCTAACTGTTGGTATTATTATCTCTCATATGTTCTCTCTCTCTCTTCCTCACACCTGTGTTTTAACATTGTGTAATTTTACTGTTGATATTAATTAATTATGGTTAATTGATTACATTGCGTATATTTTAATTCAAAGTTTTATTCAATTTTGTAAACAGCATAATTATATTCGCCTGAGTTCACTGTTGATTCGCTATCAGTTTGTCTTTATTGTTTGTGTTTCCGGTCACTTCACTACACTTCACTTGCCTACTATACCGAAAAATGAAACGATACCGTAGCCATTACGATCGGTCGTCTAGGTTATGTGTGTCCCCACGACGTCGCTCCTATGTTACAGCAGTTTGTCCGACAGTGGTGTGTAACATTTTTTTATTATTATTATTATCTTCTATTATTCTATTAATTATAATTCGTTTAATTTACATTATCAGCACCATTTATCAATTCAAATTACTATTAAGTTTATTATCTACACTTCTTTCATTCGGGGATCTTTGGAAATTCATTTAAGTTCTTTGTATACTTTATTTAGTTCACTACTGTCATTTGAATTTTCAAAGTTCCGCAAACTTGATTTCTTTAAATGTTTATTTGACATCAACATATCTGTCGCAACGTAAGTATGTTAGGGTTTTAATAACTTAAATGTCAAATTGTCAGTAAATCGTGTTAGGTAGGTTTACATTTGTTGTTTTTTCAAACAAGGCAAGCATATTCAAAGAATGTTCTATTTTTTTTGAAAAATGATTTCATTTCTGTTGAATGTCGTAGTGATCATATTATTATTATTATTATTATTATTATTATTATTATTATTATTATTATTATTATTATTATTATTATTATTATTATTATTACAGTTTTTTAGCTATTGTAATCTTGTTGTTTGACACTTGAGCGCGAAAATAACTAAATGTAAACCCGACCTTTAAGTACAAAAGAGCATAAATATGTCGAATTAAACATTTTTTATTTACCTCAAGCACTTTTTGATAGTTTCATAATAAAAATTACGTCTTTTTAAATAAGCGAACTGTAAAATACATCATCCTGTTACAATTTTGGCTCATCAAATTGTAATGTCCAATTGTGTATTAACAGGTGTAGTTCTTTGAGAAACATTCGTGACAACGAAGAGAAAGACTCAGCGTTTCGCGGTATGTGTCAGATGATTGCTGTAAATCCAGGTGGAGTAGTACAAGATTTCATCTTTTTCTGTGATGCTGTTGCATCCTGGGTGACACCTAGAGATGACTTAAAAGACATGTTTCAGAAGGTAAATTTTCAAATAAATATCTAGAGTTATGCATAATGTTATGGAGAGACTAAATTCTGTTTGAATTTCAGATCTTACATGGCTTCAAAAATCAAGTCGGAGCAGAGAACTGGAGGCGCTTTTCTGATCAATTCCCGCCACAGCTCAGTGAACGACTCCAACATATGTACGGCGTCTGAACGACCCCGCCTACAAATGGTACACTCATAGTCAACTTAACAAATGGCTATTTTTTAGTTCTTAAAGTATATTTATAAGTAACGCTAAGCAAATTACTTTCAGAAGGCCAATCCAAGGCCAAACGGGGTTGGGCGGGGATTACAAAAATAGGTGATCAGGGTGGGTGGGTGAAACCACGGCCTCTTCTCATCAAACATCGTCGTCGTTATCGAGTCATGGTCACCATGCCGGCGTCTTCACTTGTCGTCGGGCCCTCACCTGGGGACTAAGGAACAAATAATAAATCAAGAAAACTTCAAATCAGCGCGTACGCCGTACAAACGCCTGTACAGAGCGGTAATTAGGCAATCGACAAGATAGAGTAACGTGAAGCCAAGGGGTATAAAAAAATATATAAATCAATTTTAAGGAGAAAGTGTGGAGCTCTAAAATAACGCGCCCAGAGCTTACAATAGAGATGAATAATAAACAGAAACGACACAAGTATCAATTATTTCAAATTGTAAAACGCGTAATGGCCGAGAAGAATATTGGGCGGGTAGGGAGGGAGGGTGGGAAGGGTGGGCTTTTTCTTTATTACTTATGATCGTAAAAAATGATAACTAAGGTATCTTTATTGACACAATTTGGGTGAGAACAACCATTTTTTTATTGATACCTTCAGTGCGGATGTGCAACTGGATTTAAATATACGTTTTTTTAATTACTTAAATTTTTTTATGGCTTTATGTTTGTAGTAGTAACATTTTAACCAGTCTCTTCGAGGCTGTTTAATTAGTTTTGTTTTTATTTTAAACAAACTAAAACCACTCTATTCCTGAGTTACAAAAATTATCAAGAACAGACTGTAAATTCTACTTTATTTTTATTGCTACAAGCAATAAAGTAATTTTCCATTACTACGTTGTATAATCTAAAAGTTATTTTTCGTAAACTATACCAAAATACTTTTCTAATTAAAAAAACGTATATTTTAATTAACGGTTCATAAGTATTCCTACAATTATTATAATAGCTATCAAAACCACTCGAATTAGAACTGAAACACTGTCAAGTGTTTAACCCTCATTGTAATGGACAAAAAAGAAAAAAAAAATTTTTAAAAGTAAAAGTTTAAGAATCGTGAAGAAAAGCGACGGAAAGTATTGCTGGCACCCAAAATATTAGCCTAGCTGCGGTACCCCGAAGTAAGCTTCGTTAGCTCGCTAGTACGCATAGATCTCACGTTATGGAGCTCACCCAATGCTACATCAAGATCACTATTAAATTTGCTAAATTACAGATTAGCCAAGAGATTGTTATTTTTTTTCGCGATGAAACTTGTTTATTACGCTAGGGATTGCCATAGTGTCTCCGAGATTAAGGAAATATATCATTATTGCATTTGGTTTAATTGAAAGGAAGTTACAAATTTTTTAGTTAGTCATAGAATATATACTTTTTATACGTTTAAATTCAAGATATAACGTAAACGCATTAAGTGCCATTCCATTCATTTAACGTCGAAAATTTCTATCACCTAACTTCTTGTGATACTAGATTACGTGTGTTTATTATGAACTTACATTGAAATTTATTTGTAATAATGTCCGGAGGTAATGTTTTACAGGAAGACCACTATGCGATTGTTAGTCTTTTCCTTCTATACTCATGTACATTATATTATTTTATTTTTTTTAAATTATTTTCTTTATGTCAAAGCAAATTGTATTATTGTAAATATAATTAAAGTTTTAGAACAAATTTGTTTGAGTAATGAATTTTCCGCAGTTTATATTTTTGTTCAAATGGTTAGCTCTGATCAGATAGGATGTCAATTTGAGCTATGACGTGAAATCTATGAAACTCGCTAATTTCTTTTTTTAACTGTATAACAAACAATCTATACTTTATTTGAGACTCTAGTAGTATAAACATCAAGTCAAACATTCGTTGATTTCAACATCATTAAAGAGTCTTAAAACAGCAGCACATATACGTATGATGTCGTCGACATTTCAAATTATTGTTGAACTCAACAAAAACATACAATTTAATACAAGTTGTTCGCGACAAAATGCTGGTTTCACCGTCTGATATGAAAATATTTCGGAAAAACATTTATTTACAAAGTTCTATGAACGGAATGAATGCGTTTAATTTTATTCCTCTATCTTACCATTGAATATAAGTGTAATAAAAAGTCACTTTTGAGCGTAACGGTTTTTTGCGCAAATCACTGGCTGTCGATAAGTCATTGTTGTGAATAAAACTAAAAAGTTAAATTATAAATTTACTGACTGGCAGAGATATTTTAAGCTAAAGCGGGCGAGATGCATTGGTTAAACGGCATTAGTCGATTGCATAAGAAACGTAGTTTGTGTTATTATGTAGAGTACTTAAAATCAGTTAACTCATTTATAAAATGAATTTTATTTGCCTACGCATGTAGTGTCTTAATATAGAAGTCAATGCTAATTTTGTTAGAATTGAGATAAAAATACTATTGTTTTCTAGTAATTAGAACTACGAACGCACATCTAGTGTAATCAATCATTTTGAAGTTTTTATACAGTATGCTCATTTTTCGTTGCTCGCGTACAATACTGAAGACAAAGCATCGTGTGATGATACGAATGACTCCACGACGATCCCATCCACATTGTTCAAATCTTTGGCACATTCTTATTGCCAAAAATATTCAATGATTGTTCCGTATTTTTTATCGCCGGCTCATTCCCAATTCTGCCTGCACCAAATTTTTGTGATATTACTACTTTTTATATTACTTAAGAGCCAGTAAACGTCGTATTAGTAAAGCCACATGTTTTTTATAAATGAAAAAAAACTCGTCGATAAAGAAACTTACCCTCAATATCTTTGTACGCACGGTGTTAACGGTAACTTGTTTATTTTGTTTATCTTTTTAAAAGACGACGGATTTTAATTATTGAATGTAAATACGTAAATGTATTTTATAACATTTCGCACAGATAATGTCAAATCAAAGCTGTTGTAATCGCGATTCTGCCATATGTATTGGGCGATATTTAGAATCGTAAATAGTGTTACCGAATTGTTCTCTTTTGCATTTCATTTTTTCTCTCAATTAAACAAGCGCGCGCGGATCAGTGACAATCGATTTTTGCATCGATTTTTCTATGAAATACTTTACATATAGTTCCTAAGCCCGACTTGTAAGAAAAACTTAAAAGCTCTTGATGTTTCTTCGTTTACTCGTTGTTTATGCTATTGATAAATGTAATATTTCACTTGGAGACTCTTCTCAGGTTGCCATTAAATTTTTTACTGCAAGATGTTTAGAAAAGTGAAATCTCGATATTTTTTAATAATTGTCGAGTGTAAATACATATGATAAACAAATTTAATTGCATTTCCATCGAGGAAAATAACTTGTTCATTCCACCGGGGAATCATTATATATTGCAAAAGTCAAACATGTGGCTTTCTGTCGATGCGAGACAGGCTCGTATGTAAAACTCAGTCAAAGGAAAATGCAAAGATTGTGAGGTGATTGTAAAATTCTCTACTTATACATAAATGAATATTAAATATTGAGAATATTATGGTTCGGAATATATATTCGCGTAGATGAGATTGATTAATTTGAGGACGTATGATAAATAAAATTTTTTCGAAAGTTATTATTTTTTTGTAATATTCCATAAGCGCGAGAGTAAATGTTCGATTAAAGGGAAGACGTGTGTTCATTGCAATATTATATGAAATTTCATTCATGGGGAATTTCGCATATAGTAAAAGAGAATTTAAAAATAAAAAACGTACCGATAAAGTACATAAACGATTAAAACGACCGGCACATGAGTAAATATATTGTTGTATTTTTATTATTATTGTTGTTGTTGCATGAAACTAGTGTAATAGACTGAGCCATTCAAGTGGTTAAATAACTATTAACATAATATTTCTTAATGTTATATTATTGTAATTATTATATATGGTGTGTATTATCTTAATGGTAACTTTCGTGCTGGCAGCTTTGGGACGCGAGAATTTTCGCTCTTTAAAATGAAAAAAAAACAAATCGTATTTCTGTGATTTAAGTTAAAGTAATTTTTTTTCTAAATATTTTTTACTTCTTATTTATCATGACATAGCATAGATTAAGAAGTTAGTAGAAAAGTACACGAGTTTTTGTTTTTCTTTTATATATATATATATATATATATATAAATATATTATATACGTATAATCTATCGCATAAACTATGAAAGGATTTTTTGAAGAGCGAGTATTGACGGGCCGTTCCTTGTACCTGACGTCTCCCATCCCAAGGTCTTGAGAGCATCGTTTCCACGGTGTTGTTATTGTCTTTTACTTTTATTTTGCGAACTTTAGCTGCGATTATCTCTGTCCAGTTCAAGCAGTCGATCTTAGGTCAAGGTTATTGAATTCTTTCTTTACTTTTCTTCAATCACCTCTTCGAGTTGTTAGTTAAAATGCAATCGCGATCTCGATATCAGTTTTGTGGAAGAAGGAAAAAACGCACGCGACGATTGATCGAAGTGTCGAGAGGAAAAGCGAAGTATGGAGTTTTTATTGTCAAAACCTTTAGGTAATTGGTAAATTTAATTGATCGTTCATTATATCTGACTATTTTACTTTGTGTCCACTGATGAGACGCGAACTTCGTCAAGTTTTTGACATTAACGTTAGTTCTTTATTTTTAAGTGCATAGGATTTGTAAAGTCGTAGTTGAAATTATAAAAAATAAATTAAAAGTCATAAAACGTTCATTTTTTAGAAAAACGTACGATATTAATGATACAAAAAAAGATTCTTTTGCGTCTACAGGTATTGTTTACGCGAATGGAATGAATATTATGGATACAAGGTACATGCATAAGTTTTCAAATGAAACCGGTATTTGTAATTGTGCCAGTTTTAAATTAAAAAAATATTTTTCAGAAGAATACTTTTTAAAAACTAGAAAATATTTTTGTCAGGAGCAAATTATTTGAAATTTCATATCGTTTATTTAATGCAACGAAATTTTCATTTCTAAAAAATAAAAAAATACATTCTTGACAGTACATGGCCTATTTTTTTCATAGATCAGAACCTTTCATTCATCCCACTCCTGTACAAAATCCTACGAAGTCGAGAAAATAATGTTTCTATATTACATGTACTTTGAATTACCCACATTAGCATATGCAAAGAAGATAAATAAAAATTTTGAATACTCTCGGTATAGATTTGATTAATAGTACATTACGACACAAGTGCGGAAAAATAGATTCTTGTTTCGTGTGTCATTTACGAGAAGCATACATTTACGAGCGAAGCGAGAAACACATGACGAGAAACTCTTTCTCGAATATGTGTCGTACGTAATTTTTTGATAAGCCGTATGGAAAGTGCGATTTTCGACGCACGTTTTCTGCTAAGCGTGCGGGAAAGACGTACTTTGCGCACATAGTGTTGATACATTATTAATGTATCTTTAGTCAAGATTTCTTCAATAAATTATTTTTCTATCTTAAATTATGATGATCCCACTATTACATTTTGACGTTATTACTCTTCAGTAATTTCAGTGAATTCTGTACAAATATAACGATTGGATGCAATACTTGCTGATCAACAGTTAGAAAGTTTTATTAAATTGGAAAGTCGAATTCAAAAGTTAGAATGGTAGTGAAAAGCTCGCGTTGCAACTTGCAAATGCGTACCGAACCTAACCACTGAACCATTCTCCCTAGAGCCACGCCGAGTTACAATTTTGCAGGCACTTAGTAGTAATTGTCTTCGTAATAATAAATTGTATAGAAATTTAAACAACTTCTACAAAAATAGTCAAAATAGTAAATCGAAAATTGTCGTTTTGGCTGACTGAAAGATGGTTAATCAATACTTATGATATAATTACATGATGATATTATTGTAAATTTAATCTACACTTCATGAATGCTATTTTCATAAAAGAAATCCAAGAGAACGAAGTCCACCAGTAAATGATGAATCTGTAGAATATTCATAATTAATAGACATTCTTATCGCCGTGTTTCGTTAAATATCTATTTGAGACGTAGAAAAGCTTGTAAGCTATTATTAAGCCACTTCCGTCATTGATGTGCTTTCTGTCGAAATAGCTATTGTGGCCGCTACATTGAATTCATTTCGATTTCAACATTTATAAATATTCGTAATTATTTTGCCCATGCGTAGGCTCCTTTTTAGTGTTTGGTATATATGATTTAATGTTTCAAATAATTCAACATTTATTTAGTTTTCGCGATGTTTTTACAGCCAGGCACCGTGCGCTAGAGGCTTCTCAAATACAATTTGTCATTGGATTCAATTTTTAAGAACGAAAAAATTTTGTGCTGTCGAATTGATTTCGAGCTATTTCATAGTGCGTTGAAGAATGTGGATTAGTTAGCGTTAAGTTCTCGATAAATCAAATTATCTTCATTTTGAAATCCAATGAAAGTCTATGCTATCAGTTCAAACTTTTCAGTGTAATCATCTGAGCGAGTTTGGGGAATAATAAATATTAAACCAATATAAAATACGGCTTCCCAAGATAGACGACAGTATTGAGAGGCGCCGTTACCGCTATACATGCAACTAGCTGTTTTCATTGTCTGCGACCTACTAACAGTTATGTAGAGTAAAATTAATTCTACTTATACCCTCATCTACTTTGCGACTTTACGATATTCTCATAAAAAGAATAAGAACTACGTTACAATTAATATTTATTGTTAGGCTGAACTATTGACAGCAACGCTGTTTATAAGTTAGAGTGGTCAACGGCGAAGATGCTAAACTGGGCAAAAGACCTTATCAGGTATTTACAGAAATTATTTGAGGCATCCTTCCAATGCAGCATCATGAGCTCTCAGATGTTTCTACAGCTTTGGAATAGTCGCTTTTGCGGCGGTTCAATCCTAAACGAAAATTGGATTGTTACTGCAGCTCACTGTGTAAAAGATCAAAAAATGTGATACTTCAGCCGTTAAAATATTTTATTTTATAGTATTAGAGCAAAAGATCAATTAACGCTCATATAATTTTCCTCGGGCTTCCAGTATTTTTCTTTAGTGTTATCGCTGGTACAATCAGCCTCAAAGATAATTTACATTACAGCTATCACCGTGTTGCACAAATAATTATGCACGAAAACTATGACGTGAATGATCCATTTAGGAAAGACATTGCCGTAATAAAGGCGAGAAGTAGAGAAGTTATAAAATTATTAAGAATAACCTATTAAATGGAATATAAATTAATTCAAACATGTCTTCATCTTCAGGTTGACATACCATTCGAATTTTTGTGGAAAATACAGCCAGTAGCTGCGTCTCAATCAAGACAAACAGTTCTGTTATTGTTTCCGGATGGGGTACCCTTAGTCATCTTGTAAATGATAAGCATATAAATTAAATCAATACAAAATTGAGCCATAATCAATCGACATTTACCTCACATGTGACCAAACAAATTATTGCAAGATGACTTGCCCGATACACTGCAGGAAGCTATTCTCTTTATTCTTGACGAAAAAGTGTGTCATGCTGCCACAACTTCATACGACATTTACCCAACCCATATTTAGGCTAACGATTCGTCTACTCCAAGAGGAAATTGCAATGCGAGTCACGGTATAAACCATAACTACCATTTCGACAACATAAAAATGTAAGATTTAATGGTGTTATTCAGGGTGACTCCGGTCGTCCTTTAATTCATAATCGGATACTCACGGGTATCGTATCGTGGTCTATCAAAATTGAAGGCTACGGAAGTTCACGCTATCCTAACGTTTATACTCGTGTATCCGAATATGTTGACTGGATCGCCGAACACATTCAATGAATGAACGGCTATATATATATTGATACTACATTGTTTAAAGACATTCCAAGAATGTATATATCAATTTTTAAGTTTTAATATTTATTAGAAAAAATGATAGGAGTTATTTAGAGAATCGGCGTTGCGCAGCGGCACCGATTTTTATTAGCACTTTCATTAATAACGCTTGAACAACGTACCTACCTATTCTTTTTAACATATTTTTTCTGAATTCTATAAGTTTCATTTTTCAAAAGTTCTGTGATATTCTGGATCTATCATAGTTAGTAATTAGAAAATAAGGAAATATTATTTCCAATGTATTTTCCCATAATAAGCAAAATTTTCATGTTGTTTACGTAAAATTAAAATATAGGTCCAGCGATCTGAATTTCATGAAACTTTGACAAAATGAAGCCTCTGAATTTCTGAAGCGATTACCGTATTAAAAATAATAGTTAGGTACATGGTTCAAGCGTTATTAACGAAAATGTTAATAAAAATCGGTACCGCGATGCAACGTCGATTCACGAAATCAATCCTATAATTTTTTCTAATAAATATTGAAATTTCAAAATTGATGTACAGATTCTAGGGATGTTTATGTAACATCAATATATATTCGATTTTTGAAAATTCGTAACACAGCTTTGTCGTTTGAATTTACGCATTTTTGAACTTTTGAAGATATAATTTTTTCCGGATAAACAAAATTACACATTGATTTTCAACAAAGACTATAAGAAAGTAGATCATTTAAGGAATGTCTCCAAATTTTTTTGCTTCAATATATCAACAATTCTCCTCGTACGAGAGTCATCTAACGTATTATCACATATCAAATAGATAAGTATGCTAAGGTAAATATTACTATTTGACCTATTTCTGCAATAAAACGTTGGGTTCCTCCTATAATTTACGTGGATACTGTTACATAAAAATTGACATTAAAATTTTTTTTGCTATTTTATGCATAAAAATACGTTAAATATCAATTTTTACCATGGAATACTAGCCGTCTGGCTAAAGCTCTTGAGAAATGCAATTGAAATATCCAGATGGTCAAATTTGACGTGCGAAAATATGTTAATTATTATTTTGACCTTGCCATACTAGGCATCGAAACACCTTTAAAAATGCTATCTAATATGTAATAAAACGTTGAACCACTCATATGAAATACGGACATGTTGCTACAAGAATATTAACATTTCAAATTTTTTAGTCATTTTATCCGCATTTGGGTATTTAGATAGCAATTTTCAAGAGCTTTAGTCTGACATAAAAAAATGTTGAAATGTCAATTTTTATGTAGTAATATCTACGAAATTTATAGGAGTTACTCAATATTTTGTTACATGATTAGATAGCATTTTTAAAGAACTTACCTAGTATGCCAAACACGGCGCGCCTAGTAAACAATAATGAAATGTTATATTACCTCCAATTTTATTGTTGCTCTTGGGTTCTTACGGCATCAAATCGATAACTTATAACTTTTGCATTTTTTCAAAGTTTTAAATATTCTTTCCGACATTTCATTACACGAGCACTGAAAAATAACTGCAGTAGAGTTAGAGAATTTGAAACTGTCAACACGAGCTCTATTACTGTTTATTATCAATGACCTCCTGGCCCGCTTTTATTCGCTTCGGATTCATTGCTTTGTTTTTCAGTGAGGTGATGTCAGTTATTCAATGAGCATGTCTAATCAAGCGATTAACGTTTCTACTCCTTAGTTGTAAAAATTTTGTGATTGAAACCAAATAAAGCTCAATTGCAGAATTATTGTGGAATCAGAATTTTATTTGGATTGAATCGATATTTCTGTATGCAAGCAGCTCAATCTTTTCTTCAAAACAATCAATTGATTTTTCTTGAAACAGAGGATTTAAATAAATGTAACAATTAAATTAAATGCTCGAAGCAGTTTAATTTTTGATATCAGTGTTATTACGACGATAATCTATTAGCTTGGTGATATTTTTATCAAAATAATTACTAATATGAATCACAATCGATAAGAATATAAATGAATTCCATATCTTATAAGGGAGTGCGAAGTCAAATTATTTATCATTAACTTTATTTGGATACATTTCTGTATTAAAAATGGAATAAATGCTTCAAATTTTATTCAATAAAGTTTGAATGAAAAAAAGTTCACATTTCTTTTCGAACTCATTCGTTCAAGCATGTCTTTTAAAATGATAAGGTTCTCCAGACCGATACTTACCGTAATTTTTCAGGTTCATTTGAATACAGCTCATTCGACCGTGAACCGAAAGAAACGTATTAAAGAGATATAACTTTTAAACGATGATGAAAAATTACTCCTTTATAAAATTCAATACGTGACCTTCCCGGATTTTACAAAAAAACTAAATTTCAATGCACCTTATTTTTATATTTGATAAGAATTTATTCGAGATGTAGAATACTTCAACGAAACATGTAATTTTAGGTATGACCGAAACGACCGAAACTGAAACTGATCGACGCATTCAAAAATCGTAAACGGTGACAATGCGACACTGGGCGAAAGATCTTATCGGATACTTATAAAAATTATTCAAAGGATCACTCCAATGCTGTAGTATGATTTCGTTCTCATGATTAATATGAAGGTGTGCGATTGTTACGGTGGTTAGATTACAATGAAATATTAGGTCGTTACTGCTGCTCACTGCGTTGGAAGCTAAAACGCATCGAATGTGATATTTCCAATGTTTCTAGTATAACTGCAATTGTTCTTTTTCTTTCGAAAACCCGCTTTTTAATAAACAATTGATCCGAATTCAACCTTAGGTTTTAATTTCCTTTGATTTTTCATCGAAATCAACTTGTCGTAGTTCATACTACCCCGGCGTTTTTACTCGTGCGTATATCCTTCTACCATTTATCAGCGCGTATTTTCATCGGCGATTGGGCAAAAGTTCTTTGATGGTGCCCAGAAACGATTGCACTTTGTGAAGTGAAGTAATTTCTAGGGTCCCGGCGGCGACGCTATACTAAGCATGCGACGAGAGCAGCAAGTTTGTCAGGTTGGCATTCGATAATAAACTACAGCAATTATTAGGATATGAACGGTAGCGAGGTAATAGTGGAATTTTAAGTTTATTCCGCAAGTTAAACATGACAGCAAATCCAGCAGATTATGGAAACGTCGTGGGAACCAATACCCCCTCAGAAAAACTATTCGACAAAGTTCGAACGACGGATCGTGAACGGCGCTCGAAAGACGGCGTAATCGCTCGCATCGCAATCTCATGGAAACGACGACAGTCGTTAACGTCAGGCAGAAAAACAGGACGTTCGCAGGCGAGCGCATAAGAGGCCGGGCAGCCGGGCAGCCGGGCAAGGAAAACGATCATTGAATAATTCGCGAAATCGAGTCTCGCTGTGCGCGCGAACGTCGGCGCGGAGCTCTCTAAGTGATTGCTTCTCTTCATTAGTGTTTCTCGCTCTCGGCGGGCCTGAGGGACAGGTGCGGTAATGGCCCGTAACCCCCGCGAGCGACTTATACGAGTTTTCTCCGCTGCGAGGGGAGTAGCGCAGCCGGCCGACACTATTACGCGAATTGATTCGACATTGGGATCCAAACCCATCTCTGCCCTGCCCCTTTTTTCCTGGCGGAAACGCCGTTTAGATGCTCGTTTGCCTCGCGCCAAGAGACGCGGGAGGCCCGACGGCGTCTTACGTGCCCGGGGAATGCTTTGTCGGTTCGGTTTGTCCAGCTTAGCGTCTTGCTTGCGGTCGCTGTTCGCTTGGCTTTATTTCGAAACGGACGGAAGCCGAGTAGACCCGATAAGTGCAGGGGTGCATCGCATCCCGAATCGAGCGGAGCGCGGTTTACAGGCCATGTGATTAGTTTGCACCTGCCTCGCGTTGGCTCGCGCGAAGGAGCCCCGGACCGAGCGAGAAGACAAGGCAAACCCTCGTCAAACCTTTAACTCGCCGATCGATCAGAGCCAATGAAGGCGCAATCGATAAGGAACGACGGAGGAGAAAAGCTGCTCCGAATCGCAATCAAAAGCTTGGGCCGCGCTCCGCTCATCATTCCCGTCTGCCTGCAGTTTGCACGAGGTAGGTCGGCGCGCGCAACTGATTTACAGCGATATCCGCATTCTCGCTCTCCTGACTGATTTCGAGTCCAAGAGAGAGAGAAAGAGAGGGGTCGAGCGCATATACACTCCGCCCCTTAATCTAATCCGAGGATAATCCAAAATTCATGACACACATAACTGCCAGGCGATGATATATCTGGCTGGGGTGTAAAGGCCTGCGCGCGATCCCCGCCCCTCCGCCGCCTCGTGTTTTTATCGCCGCTAGTCTCGGACCTGGCAACGATCCTTTAGCCCGGCTTGATGAGGTTCAAGCGCAGCTTGCCGTGCGCTTTCGTTTGCCCAGGAGCGTGTCCTTTCAATTCGCATGTCGCGCTTGCTGGACAACGCCTGGCTGAGCTAGCTTTCGTCCAGCGACGATCCCTGGCCAAATATCATTATAAAACAGAGGAATACTCCCGCGTCGACAGCTCGCATTATGCTATAATGCTGTGAGCACAGCAGAGGCGAATGCCTTCGTGGACGTAATTGTCCGCAGACCGCGAGAACAAGTGACGCATCGCCGCATCGGTGTCCGCCATGGAAGTTCCGTCGCTGTCGACGTTTCGAGCGAGGAGAGAAAGAGTGCGTCGATCACGCGTGTCATAAATATCGCTTAATGGCCGCGAGCCAAGTCGACCGCTTAGAGGGTGCAAAACCGCCGACAATTATATCGTCGGGGTGTCTCTATACAGCGTTTTGTAATTGATGATGCTCCGCGCGCGACTATTATTTCGCAATTGTACGCCCGAGACAAAGCAGTGCCGTGAGTCACGGGCAGACTTCTCGCGCGATTCCATCGACACTGGCTTCATCAGAGCTTTGCTTTTATGCTCGGCCGCCGGTGAGCCGCGCGTGACCGGCGGCATCTTTCATTACCGCGACTTTTATTTCCCGGCAATAATGTCCGTCGACGACAAAGAAATCGCTCCTCCGCGCGCATAAAATCGCCATCTCTGTCTCTCTCGCGGCAAGTGGGCAAACGTCTCCTTGCTCCCTCGGACAATTTGTCTGAGAAAAACGCGGCAGTCGGACAAACGACAGCCAATTTGGTATGAAGAAGGGCCGAGGAAAGGGAGGAGCGAGGAAAGAAAAAATAGAGAGGCGCCTCCTTAAAGAGAAGCCTCGGATTAAAGCGCCTCGCGAATTATCCCGGTTGGAAGGTGAGGGCGGCTTCTGCTTTATTTTATTCAAGCGTCCCGCAAGGATTGCCCCGAACTCAGAAGCCTGAAAATAAAACGTGGGGGGGGGTCCGAAGGCTATATTCTCTTTCTCTCGTCGCCTTCGCCGACTCTTTTCTGCTCTTTTACGATCTTCACACTCTCTCTCTCCCTCTCTTTCCCACTCCGGATTGTATCGCTATCACCAGACTTTCACGGTTATGCGTTTTAGATTGAACATTATTGTTTTGGCGCTGTTTGCTTCATGCTCGTTTACTTGATTACCAATGCTTCCGCTCGTGATTTTAATGCGGCGTTAAGGCTCTCATTCGGCAAATCAAGCAAGAAGGGCTCAACGATATTTCCAACGAACCTTGCGTCGGCGCGCAATCAACAAGTTTCAAATCTTTAATTTGTCCATCGCGGCCACGCGCCAATAGCTCGGGTGTCCCTCCTGCTCGAATGACCACCAAGTCCATCCGCCAAGTAAGAGCCGAGGCAGCGAGTGAGACACTGATTTGCAAAAGGCGACAGCCAGCATCGTTCTGTTACTTGGATCCGAAGGACTCCGTTCTCGATCCCCCCGCTGGCCGCACTCAATCGATCGAGGGAGAGCAGTGGAACGCGCTCATCGCCAGCGCAATCGCGCAAAAATTGTATAATCTTCGCGCAGCTCTCTCTCTCTCTCTCTCTCTCTCTCTCTCTCTCTCTCGAGCAACGCCCACGAATCCCAATGAAAAGTGCAGGCGCGGCCCGAGCACGCATCGTCGCGCGCTCCGCGCAACGGCGCGAGAAAGCCACACCCAGGCGCGCGCGGCACACGGCAATCTGGCCGATCGTTAGCAATTCGTGCTCGCCGCCCGGGCTACGGCGCTTAGGATTAATGTCGCTTTTGCGCGCGCGAGCAGTTAACGGCACCCCCGGGACAAAACGGCCGCGTAACGCGATTACGCGACGCTTGATTTATCCGGCGCGCTTCGCTCGTGCGTTATTGCGTTAGCTCGCGCTGCCGGCTGCAGCGTCGCGGCTACATCTCACGGAATCGTTCGCGCCTGTTTTTTTTTTTTCTTTTTCTTTCTCTCTTCTTTTTTCTGTTCTTCCAGGCTAGAGGCACAGCGTCCAAGAATGAAAAATGACTTATCCTCGCGCGAGGAGTCGTTGCCGCCTGACGAGGCCGCATCGCCAAGGCAAACGTGGCCACTCGACAGAGAAGAAGCGCCGCGGTATATAGGTAATGGAATCAAAAGATCTTGTCGATTTTCTTTTTTCAGCTACTATGTGTTCTTTTTTTCTTTTTTTTTGTAGTTTTATTGAATTTTTGTTTCTTTCATACGGACAATTTTCCGATATGATTCGGCTGTCTTTTCTCATCCAAGCTACATACAATCGCTTCCATGTACAAGGTAATACGGATACTTTTAGCGACTGACATCTTCGCTCGTCTCTCCGTCCCAGGCGCGTGGAATATTGCTTGTTCTCGCAAACCAAAAGAAAAAAATTACAACTGTATACGCAGCCATTCGTTGTTCGATCATCGCTGCTTGCACACACACGCTCACGCGCACACACACGCACGCTGGCACGCACACGCACTCATGAAATACAAGCCACGATTAATTATTGTTCTCTACAATTAAAGGAACCGAAACATTATACATAGACATTATACATGAGTAAAACGGGAGCGTTTCGTGTATTTCCTAATCACAGTAACACACGCGCGCGCGCGCGCGCGCCAGAATTTTTCCATATTTGACTAGTAGTATACCCATCGTACCTCTTTTTCGTTCGGGGCATCGAAGCGCCTGAAAAATGTTTATACACACGTAGCACAGCGTCACTATGATATATCTTATCGTTTTGTTTGACACGTACATTCTCGAATAGTGTTCTCGTATCCGAACCGAGCCGCGAGTGTGGAAGTGTAACGAGTGATAATTGTGTTCTTTCACGCAACGAAATTGACGCTCTAAACAGCCGTAAAATTTGCGAGCCCCCACAACAACGAAACGACAACGCGAAACGCGAAACGCGAAACGCAAAACGCAAAACGCAAAACGCAATACGCAATGGGCAACAGGCCAAATGCAAAGAAGCCGAACGAGAGGGAAACACTATTCGAGGCACGCGCACGCACACTTACGCGGGTCTTTCCAGCCCGAGGGCTTCTTGGTGTCTGCGAGCTTTCAGCCTCAAGTCAGCGATGCTGCTACTCTTGGATCGACTGCTGGCGGCAGCGGCGGCGGCGGCGAGCGAGGCGGCGAGGCTGGAGCTCGGCTGCGGCAGGCAGAAGAGTCCGCCGGCTGCCGCGTAGTGCAACACGGCCGGGTCGAAGGCCGAGCTGGTGGTCACGCTGGCGGCGGCGCCGCCGGCCGGTTGCATCGGCGGATGGAGCCGCAGCGCCGGCAGGTAGGGCGCCACTCGGCACGGCTCCAGGCTCGTTGGCGGACTCCGCGGCGCCAGCACCATTCCAGCCGACACGCCTGCACGCAAAGCAACACGCTCATGGCGCGCTCCACGCTTGCCCGCGCGTACGCGCGTCGCCTGTCTATTCACCTTTGTGCAGCTGGCTCTCGTGCTTGCGACACTTGGCGCGCCGGTTCTGAAACCAGACCTGGACGCGAGCCTCGCTCAGACCCAGTCGCTGGCTCAGCTCCTCGCGCATGAACGCGTCCGGATAGTGCGTCTCGTCGAACAGCCGCTCCAGCTCGGCCAACTGCTCCAGCGTGAAATTCGTCCTGGACCGACGCTGTTTGCCGTTGCTGCTGCTGCTACTGCTACCGCCGCCGCCGCCGCCGCCACCGCCGCCGCCGCCGCCGCCGCCGCCGCTGCCACCGCCGTTCGAGCTCGGTGCCGTGCCTCTCGGCTGATTCGTCGTCGTCCCTGCAACTTTGACGGTTGACTTTTACGAGGTGCCGGGCCCGTACCTCGAGGCGTTCGCCTGTGCTCGCGGCGAGTTTTCCAGCACGCTTTTCCGCGGCAAACTCACTCGCTTTAACGAACTGCCGACTCGCCCGCGGTGGCTAATTGAATGGCAAACTCATTAAGCCGCGTGGCACGTCTCGCCAAGTAGCTCGTCGCAGCACACCTGCGTCCCCCGGCCGACTCGAAGAAACACTACGGTTAATTAATCGAGGCCGTCGGCGCTAATGGCCCCTTAATGCCGAAACTTGGAAGCACTCGCGCGATTTATATAATTTGGCAAAGTGACTCTCTCTCGCTCTCTTTCCCGCGCGCGTGCAGCGATTACGCCCACGTCGCCGAAGGGCTTGCAGTTTCTCGCGGGCTCGGTCAAGTGGAACAGACTACTGCCACCCTGACGACAGTGGTAATGAGATGGCCTCTCTCCTCGAGAGGGGGGTGGGGCAGCGAGAGCGCGCGCTCGGATTGAAAACGAGACTGAGATTCGATCGAGTGAGCTGGCACGTACGCGCGAGTGAATAAAACGATCGTATACGCGCTTCGAGGCAACGTGCCAGAAACGCCATCCTCGTTCGCTTCTTGCCGCTCCGTGCAAGTATACGCGAACGCGCTTATCAACGCGGTAATCGCTCGCTAACCGTGCCGACGTTCCTTTCTTTTTGGCGATTCGCTCCTGAGGCGCCCACCGGGTATGGGACGTCATTGCTTCCAGCCTTGGTTGCGTTCGGTTGCGAGCGCGTAGTGCTCGAATCAGCGGGTCGCAGCGACGACCGAACGACCATCGACTGTTTCTCATGCTTCTCGTGGCTTGCGTGCGACAACTCAAAAACAAACAAACGAGTAAATGAATCATTTCATAAAGCAGGCAGTAAGAAAATTCGGACAGTCTCCAAATCCAACCTCGTGCTATCGCGGCGCAACCGAATAATATCATATAGCCATAAAAGTATATTAAATTGCAGCTGGAGCGCCAAACGAGCCCGCAAAAGTGCGCAATCAAAACAAGACGTTACTCGGCACCCCTGCGCGTCTGGAAAACACTTCATCCGCTTGGTGTCGGGGACCGACGCTCCAGTTTTAATCAATTAGCGCGGCCGGGCAGGGGGACACCTAGCGGTAATCCAATCTCGCGCATATGCGTGCGTGGTTTTAGAACGCCACCCTTCCCTCGCGCACGCGTGTTTGGATAATTTCTCGCTCGCTTTTATTTCGCGCGCGCTGCGTAATCTAATGAAGAGAAATTTTAAGAGAGCGGCACGAGAGGAGGGGGCTAGCTGGTGCAAACCTCGTTGACGCGATTTGATTTACCGACGGCAAGTGAGTCACCTATCGATGAACTGGCGGGACACGATTTTGTGCGAGCTCTTCGTGCGTGTGCCTGCATGCTCTGAAACTCATCTGGACGTACCCCAGAACCCCAGAACAGGCAAGCCGGTAGATTACGTCGGAGATCGTATTTCCGAGATGCCGACACTGAGATCGCGGCCTCCACCGACAATGTCATTGTCGGCTTGATCAGCTGTGTCGTAGAAAGCAGTCGACAATCGACTGTTACGGGAATGCCAAACTACGCGCCGTCGTCAGAAATTCAGGCTGCACTCTCCACAACGCAATCCCGGCCGCGTTCCCGGCACAAACGCGTCAGCAATTCGCTCGCGGGCCGGCGGCGGCGGCGGGGCACACGCGCGCGTAAATACGTAATAAAAACGCAAACGCACACACAGGCGGACGAACGCGAGCGGAAAGCGGAAGCAGAGAGAGAGAGAGAGAGAGAGAGAGAGAAAAGCCCGTTCGCTCGCGCAATCACACTCGCCTCTAAGGGGTCGGTAATTCGATTACCCAACAGCTTCTCCCCCTTCCTAATACACTTGACTCCATCCATCTCCTCGCGCGTTGCTGCCCGCGCTGCTGCAGCGTCACACTCTGCGACGCGGATTCCCTCCTGCTATCTCCGCTCAGGATTAGTCGACGACGGCGCGCTGCGATACACGCCAAGAGTTGGCCCGATTATGGTGATCGTTTCTTACTAGCCGTTGAGTGCGCGAGCCTCGGAGATTGATGAACTGACCGATCTAATCGTATGGACGAAGCTAATGGATTGTAATCGTGCGTAATGGCGCTGGATTAAGAATAGACTTTTTTGCCGTGCCTAGATAGCCGCGCGGTATGATTTGTCCGGCGTAAAATCAGCTCCAACTCAGTGTCAACGGCAATTTCAAGCTCGTAATCGTCTAACCGGTCGAACCCACTGCCGCTTCGATATGACCTTGCTTATCGAATTCAATCTAATTGAAAACGAAATTATGTAATATCGAGAAAAAGAAACGGATAAAGCTAAACGGGATTCGCTTTACGACGCAAAGCCATGGATTTATGGTTTAATATGCATCGGCGACAGCCTTGAAAAGGCAACCGCCTCCCGTAAGTCTTGGCGATTAAGCGCAACTCGAAAAGCAATTCGCGCGAGCCGCCGGCCAAGTAAAATAATAAATAACCGAGAAAAGTGCCGTAGATCAGAGCACTTTGCCTCTCTCTCTCTCTCGCTCGAGTTTCACTGCTGATCTTACAAATTTATGGCCCCTCGGGCGGTAGAGAGACTGACCCTCGGTCAAGTGGCTCCGCGCTGACTTTGCCCTTGCAAGCCACCGTCATGCTTACATTCTCGTATGGGAAAGTAAGTATTTATGATGCTTTTTGCAGATTTTTTTACAGTGCCGGAGGTAGAAGCTACGGAGGAGGGGGTGGAATTTCATTTTATACAGCGCGTACTTGAGTTAGATGGGTAAATTTGCTATGGATAAGTAATCAATGTAATATCTCATTTCGCTTGATTTTACGGTGACGCAAGTACTACATATAGAAAGCCAAATTGGTAGGCGAACGAATGAACGTTGAGTTGGGATAACACAAGAGAAACAAGTTGGCTTGCGGTGAAGCGAATGTTTCACTTGTTTTGTATTTATAAGGAAAACGTTGATTGGCATTGTCAATTATCTTCAATTTGCAGTACCAATCTCTGCTAATTCCTAATGCTAATGTGCGTAAAGAACAGAATGTATACGATTAACATAGTAGGAATAATAGATTCTTAAAAACTAACTGTTCAAGCGACTGTTCAACCTTCATCTACACGTTTACGCGAAAATGGGAACGCAGGCGCTTAAAAAATTGGGAATTTATGAACAATAGAATCTCATTTACGTAAGAATCGGCCGTATAATTAGCGGTCTACATTGATATAGGTATGGAAAGAATCGTTATCCGTGTAGTGTCCAGCGGCTATATACGAAAGTGTGGCGAGCGACCTAGTGGGAGCCGCGCGCTTCAGCACCCGGTACATCGATTCCTCCGCCGTCTAAAAATACAATCCACAGGCTGATGCACTTGCCGCCAATCTCGGGAAATCGAAAACGAAGCAGTGCCGGCACTTGGCGTCGGATCCATTCCGCGCGTCACCGCGCGCGGCCGAATCGAAGATGACGTCCCGAGCGCGCTCGCGTACGCGTGTGCCGGCTCGATCGCCTCGCGAGGCTTATTGACGTCTGAATAATAGACGAGCCGAGGGGGCGAGCGGCAGCAGCTGACCGAGAGAAGGCGGCCAGTCGATTGGCAAATATTATGGGCCGATCGCGCGAATAATCGATCGACCGGGAGGAACGCCCGGGCGCGGTGGGCCCACGGGCCCGAACGGTCGCAGCCGGCTGGCTCACCTTTGCCCGCGTCCTCGTGGATGAGCGTGGTGGTCGGCCTGACGAGCACGCTCGCGTGTCTGGTCTCGGGGCTGGGGCCCCTGGCCGGCGGCTCGTCGCCGGGACTCGCCGATCGCTCCCTCGCCGGCGCCGGCGGCGGCGACGGCGTGGCGCAGCCCAGGAGCTTGCGCACCGAGAGCTTCAGCTCCGGCTGCCTGGACGCCGCTGTCGACTGCGGCGAGCGCTTCTCCGGTTCGCCGCCGTCCTTCTGCCGCTGCGAGGACACCGACAGGTCCTCCGGCTGCAGGCGTGGCTCCGGCGACGGCACCGGCTCCTTTATCGGCGACGCTTTGCCCGAGGAGTCGCGCTGCTGCTGCTGCCGCTGCTGCTCCGACTCGACCATCTCGGGTGGCGCATCTGTGGAAGTGAAAGTGGCTCGTTAGCAGTGCGGCTGGTCCGCGGCGAGTCGGGTGCCGACGTACCGTCGCGCGCACTCAGTGCCAGCTGTCGGCCGCGCTCGGCGTCATCGTCGCCCGGCGGTTCGGCGCCGCGCGGGGAGGCGGCGGCGGCCTGCACGGCGCCGACGAGCTGCGCGACGCTCAAGGTTATCGCGGCCAGGCCCTGGGGCCGACGCTGCTGCTGCTGCTGCTGCTGTTGCTGCTGCGTGCGGCGCTGACAGCGGCCCTCGGGCTCGAGCTCGCAGGGTCGCGCGCGGCGAGCCTCGAAACTCTGCGTGACGAACTGCGCGAGCTGCTCCATGCTGTCGCGCGGCCGCCTGGCGCGGGCGCTCACGACTATCTCTCTGTCTCGGTCGGGCGCCGCGGGCTCTCTTTCTCGCCGCAAAGCTCGCCGCTGCTCGGGCTCGAATGGCCGTTGGCCCGGCCAATGGCGCGCCCGCGGAGGCGGGGCCGGCCGATCGCGAGGGAGGGTTTGCCGCCCGGCCGAGGGATGGTGCGCCCGCGAGGAGGTGTATCGCCCGCCGCCGCGCTCGCGCCGCCGGGAGGAGGGATTATTGATAACGGCGAGGAGAGAGCCGGGCGCTGCGCGATGCCGCGCTTCTTCGGGGTCGCGCAGCGACTGCTGGCCTTTGATGTGGTCCGCGCTGCCGGCAAGTGCTGATGTAAGGCGAATGGCTGCGAGAGCGTGTTTGATTTGGCTGTTTGGCACGACTCGATGAATCTGTTTGAAGACCTAACTGGTTAATGAACGCCACCGGCTGCCGCGACTCTCTCGACGGGATATATCTCTCCCGTAATCCGATGTGTATCTTTTCTTGCCGATTCGCCGACTCCTCGCCTCTACTGTGTACCTTCGCCGATCATCTCGCCATTCGCTTTTGCAATTTTTCCGTGTGCTCGCTTGACCGACAGCCCGATGGTTTGCCAATCAACTCAAGCAAACGGACTTCTTTTGACTTTCTGCACTTTTACATACCGTTTTGCCGCTGTTCTTTTCGACTCTCCCAGCAGCTTTCCACTAGCGCTAATTCGATAATATCGGACGAAATGGACCGATAGCTCTTGTATTCGTTTTGCGACTCGATGCAATCATTTGTCTCGGATCGACAAGAGACGCCGCAATAAACTTACCATGCATGTTGATAATCATATAATGACGGATGTATCAGTGCTATAACTACAATATTTCAAAGAAATATTTAAACGAGTAAAGTAAAAAGTATCAGTCGACGCCAATGATGATAGTAATAACGATTAATGAGTCGAAAAGATTTCGAAGAAATACTGGAAACATCGGTAAGAAGTAACCATCGACGTTAAACGTCAATGATTGTAATGATAATAATAGACGTATCGGACGTTAAATGAAAATATTTGGAAGAAATATCCGAAACGATAGCGAGCAAGCTCCTAGCAACAAATATCTGATTAAATTTTTCTAATAAAAATATGACGAAAAGCTAGATAACACGGAACTTTGTAATAAATCATTTCTCGTGCAAGTTTTTAGGACTACAGTCGACTGGGATGATATGCCCTGTTGAAAGTGGATGTAAATCCATGAGAAGTTCGATCTTTACTAATAATAAAAGTACGATAATACGCGTGCCTTTCCATATATGATTTCTCATTGCAAGTGCACGAGACAAGGGCTAGCCCCTGGTCAGAATTTTCCCGTCGTAGCCGCGAACGGCTAATGCCCATTTTGCATAATAGATTGGTAAACATTCCAGCCAGCCGATCGTCTTCGAGGGCAAGACGAGCGCCAGGGCCCGAAATCGCCTCTGCGTGTGCGCACGTGCGAGTCGCCGCGCGCCGCGTATGCGCAGCGTGCAGCGCGCGAATTGCCATCTCGCGTTACGCACGCACGAGCTTTCTCCCTCGTCTGCGCACACGCTCGGCATAATACGCATACGTACCTACGTGTGTGCGCTCTCGCGAGCGCTCGCAGCTTTCGTGCTTTTATGCACACCTTGCGACAAAGACGAGCGAGGATCGCCTGACTGCGTACTCTTGACGCTCCACGCTGGACAGTCATAACAACGGAGTAAGAGGATTTACGAGCCAATGGTAATCGTCCGGGGACTGTCGTCAATGGCGGCGATGAATCATTGCTAATTGGAAATCATCGCGTGGCAAATCTCACGTGTACAGGCATTGTTTACGTAAATTATCTACTCTGTGAGGTCGCTCTCTCTCTCTTTCTCTCTCTCACACTCTCTCTCTCTCTAGTCATTATATCATATCTGTCGGCAAACTGGACGTTTGTTTGCCAAATGTATCTCGATATCGTCGGGCATTGTTATTTTACTATCGATCGATGTGTGGCGTTACTTCACTGTTTACCTTGACGTAATTTCAATTGGTCTAGTCGATCGGAACGGAAAATAGCGAATAATCTTGCCAATATTTTTGTATTTCCAGTCAATTCATAATTAAGGTTCTAACATTCACAGTTGGCTATTCAAAATTACCGAATGGTGTTGTAAAGGATGTATTTTACACTTCTCTTTCAAACAAATACATTCTGTATAAATTTCCGAGCTTGCAAGCTTCCAGATACACCTGTTTACGTTTATTGCTACGAAATAACCTGATCTTTGTTTTCTCGGCGCTTGGAACAAACGTCGATGCATGCATAGCAATATCGCGTAAACATATACACGCGAGAAATTGGAAATTTAAAAGAAAAAGGAGAATCTTTCGAATTAATATTCATTTGTGAAGTTGCCGCATGTATTTCGTAAATTTTTCAACTCTTTTGTCCACATTGGTATGACTATCAATCATCTTTTAACAATTATTCCGATCATATCGACTTTTGTATATTTACATAAATGTTACGTTACTAATCAACTTTCTACTGTCAAACTACTTATTCCTTAATGTAACGCAACAACAAATTCACGCGCACGGCTCAGAATCGCGAACAACGGAAACATACTTTTCCGCTGTGCTTTTCATCCGCGCTATTTTTCCCTCTCTCAATGACAAACGGGGAGGAAAGTAAAACTTCACCTCGAAGGCAAAGAACTTTCCCTCCAGACGCAAGTAGCGTCGCGGAGTCGAAAAGAGCAATTAAATATCGTCGCTTCCCCGGCTACAGCCATAAAAACGCATCGGTTCGATCATCCGTGTAACGGCGCCTCGAGATAATTCACGGGGCGTCTCGGCCCCGCGACTCGTAAAAAAGAACCGCGGACGCGCTACAATGTCATAATCGCGCGTTGCATCATCACTTTTAAAAACGAAGAGAAAAGTTTTGGTCGTATTAAGAGGGAGAGAGAGAGAGAGAGAGGGAGAGAAAGGGAAGATTCGGGGAGAGAGCGAGAGAGAATTCGTGCGTCGGTGGGTGGATATTTAAATGGGATTGCGTTCGGGAATGTAATTGCCGCGGCAAACAGGCGGCGGCGCGGAGCGAAAGAGGAGGCAGGCAGGCAGACGGAGCCAATCAGGGGGCAATGCGATTAGCTTAACGAGAAATCCGATTACTTATTCATTCGCCTAACTGGAAATCAGTTTAACTAATCGTTTAATTCGCTCTCTCTCTCTCTCTCTCTCTCTCTCTCTTCGCTCCGAGAGCTCTGCGGCCAGCTTGCGATAGTCGCCGCGAGAAAAGAGCCAAGAGGGAGGCTGTTATATACCGCGCCCCGAAAAGGAGGGATACGTATGCGCGCCGCGGACAAAGAGTGTGTACGAACGGGGAGGTGACGACACGCGCGCTGACTGCGCGTACAAAGCCGCGGCTACGTCCTTTCCGTTCTCACTCGTTGCTGCTCGGCACGAGCTCGCGCGAAAGTCATTTTGCCCGCGACGAGCGAACGCCGCTTGCAGCTGTATACATAAAGATTCGTTGGCGCGCATCGAGCGCTCCTGTACGATTGTGATTAGCCCCGTGGCCGGTTCAACGCCCGAAAGGTCAGGCGCGCCGACAATGCCCCAAGCATTAAGCGAAAAATGTCCGGAGGTTCGCTGATAAGGATAGCTGGAGCAGTGGAGCGGTGGCACAGAGAGAAAGAGGAAATCACGGTAGCTCGGTATATACCCAGCAGAGCCGAGTAAGGGGAGAGGATTGCGGAGGCCTTATTCAATTCAATTACGTAATGAATTGTCGTGTCTTGAGTAAACAGCCTTCCTCCCTCTCTCTCTCTCTCGGTGGATTCGCTGGGGCGCAGCGAGGCACACCGTGCAGACATACCCACCGCGCCCCTTCTCTCCCCGCCGCTCTTTCTTTACCAACTCGGCGCCTCGTTACGCTAATAAAACGCGCCCAAGTCTGATACGGCCTAATCAGCCCGATCGAGAGTCTCGCGGATTAGCATGATGATCAGCGTATCACCGTGGTCGCACCTGCGAGCGAGCGCGCTCGGTGTTTGCGCGCGAGCCCGGCTGGATATGTATGCCCAGCGCCAATCGCCGATCATTGATCCGCGCGCGCCTGTACGCACACACGGCCGTATGATTGGCGCGGGCCGCCGCGACAAAAAACAATCGCGCGCGAGCGATGGCGTGAGTGCGACTTCTTTCGGTCTTTCGCGATCCTGCATTTGGCCCCGGCCATGGCGGTCAGCCTTCAAATTTCCAGTTTCAGATTTGCTTGCCTAGTGGGTTCTCGCGTCGCGCGTCGCTGGCCTTGCCGTCGTGCTGTCATGGATTTGCCATGA
Source organism: Phymastichus coffea (assembly GCF_024137745.1). Lineage (NCBI taxonomy): Eukaryota > Metazoa > Arthropoda > Insecta > Hymenoptera > Eulophidae > Phymastichus > Phymastichus coffea. Next base: position 263,211 of record NW_026706922.1, read on the forward strand.
CGCGCTGGACGTCGCGGCCGTAGCCCGGCACCGAAGATTAATGAGGTTCGTTGGCGCTTGCAGCCTCGGCTACTCAGCACCGTCGGCTCGTGGCGAAGCGACGAAAGGCTACTCTGGTCGTGGTGCGGCAAAAAGCGCGACAAATCAACGGCTGCGACGACGACGACGACAGCAGCTACGGCTGCAAGTTGCAAATCTGATAATGTCTTCCGAGAGAGTAACTGCAGGAGACGATTACCGCAGTGTCCCGAACACATCGACACGGGAGATCCTTCCAAGTGCTGCGAACAGGGTTACGGTAAACTTGATAACCAAGTCGTTCGCGGAGTACGAGCAAGATCAATGATTGTTGCATCCCAAAGGTAAACCTGTGAAGGTAAAGAAGACGTGGTGGACCAACGTCAGAGCGTCTCCTCCGATGGTCAAACAAAAGCCCTCGAATTGCGATCCACCGCCGTGCCCGAAGGAAGAGACGTTCATGGAATATATATTCGGTCCGGAAAAGCCACTTCCTGAGCCGAACAGCTGTCGAAGAGCATGGAAAATCAAGCAATCGTGCAAGTAGGCGTCGGCGAAAGGATACGGAAAACACGACAACCCTGAAATGCAATTGATGTTGGAGCAGTTACGAGGATCCTCGTCTCGAAGATCCACGTTACCAGGCCACGGCGGGTGACGTACTGCTGTACACCGAGCCAGACAAGCGAAAATCGCGGCTTCCAACGGAGCCGCAGCCGAAAGCTCCGTCGCCTTACAAAGCTCCAGCCGGCGTCATTTGCAAGAAGCTTCGCGACTCCGTGGCCGCTACCGCGCTCGAGTGCTACTGCGCCTGCGCCGATCCTTGTCTCTTCCAGGACTGGCCGCAGACCAACCTGTAACTCTTACACCGTGACTCGCCTTGATTCTTGCTACGAGTGGCTGTACGCTTTCGTCCAGGTGTCCCGTGCATTCGAAGCCGTTCAAATTCCCGTATGAGGAGATGAAACCGGTGAATCGCCGCAAGAAATTCTTCACTGGCAGTCAAGGCGTCGCCGCCGAGGACATCGTGCTGCCGCCGAGACGCGAATCCTGCAGCTGCGTGCACTCGGCTTTCGTGGAGAAATCCAGAGGTCTGTTACCCGATCGCGAGATCTGCGACTTGCACGATGATCTACAGAGAAGGGGACAACTACTGAGGCGAAATGAGTTCGAGGGCCCCGACAGGAAGATGTCCAAATGCGAGAGACTAAGGCAAATCACTAGAGCCAAGGAGAAGCAGACGAGCGAGCTCGCGGTACCCCGCAGGAGACCTTTGCCATGCGAGTCCAAATGCAAAGGCCTCGCTGATCAAAACTAAACAAAGTGAGCGAATTGTCGAGTCGTATTTGTGCAGCGTCGCAGTGAAATATACGTCACGCATCCCACCCAAAGCAACGTTATTCCTTTGCACACCGAATCTTACGATAAAACGGACACAAAACCGCTCGATTTTCAAAAAGGACGATTAGCGCCACCTATGCCAGATACCCGGTATCGTTTGACAGCTGTCGTCGCGCGGGATAACAACAACTACGCTGTTTGCTTCCAGGTTATGTTCGGCCTTACGTCAGAAATATCTGCCAAAGTCGGAGAGCACGCGCCGTTCGGAGCGCCGCTCTCACTCGCCTTCGCTAGCGCGCACGTCAATTACGTGACACTTCGAGCCGCGGTTTAAATTTGCGCTATACAATACAACGTGCCTGTCTAGTTGAAACAAGTGCCAAATTTCGCTGCGTCCAATAATGTCACAGCGCTTGGCGACGTTTAATCGTGTTTACACCACAAGATCTTGCCGGCAGCAGTGTTATTACGGCAACGGCGTAACGACAACGGAAAACGTGCTCGCTGTCAGTGCTGATGGCCACGAGGTAGCCCCAGATTTTACTTTCAGCCACAAGAATCATGCCAAGCTGCACAATTACAAGGTGAGATTTTCTTGAACGTGGAAAATCGAGCGTTATTTTTTATTCTCCATCTAGCTCGTTAAAGGATGCCGGTAATTTAGCAGGTTATGCGGGCTTTGTTTATTTTTTGCCTTGTCACAAATATAGCACGTAGTAGTCGGTTCTCTTTGTTTACGTAACACTTGTCACTTGCTGCGCGCGGCGCGGATCGCGGCTTTTTCGTTTACTCTCGTACGCGCAGCGGAGATATATTTATAGACCGAGTTCACGGGTTTGAATTCGTCTCTATTAGTTCTAGTTTATAGGTGGAAAAGGTTGAAATATGATATTTAAAAAAAAAAATAATTTTTTTTAATTTGCAATATGCTGCTTTGTGCTAAATTTTTTTTTTTTTCGTGGCGTTCAAGCAACTGTCAAATATATTTTGAAGCGTTTTTATTTTCATCGCAAAATTTTATGATTTTACCTCTGCACTGTATAAAAATTTATTGATGACAAATTATGAATTTAAATTTTACAGCAACAAATAATTGGTCACACTATTCAATCTGTAGAGGATATTGAGAAGTGGTTGAGGTTTACAAGTGAGCATATTTCAATTCCAGAGTTAAATACCAAAAATACTTCACAAGATGGCTCTGAGAGAGGCCTGACCGAACAGTTATCAGAAATTTCTGATAAGGAACTCTCGACAGATATTGAACTAACAGCTAGGAAATTAAATATTGGCTACGATGCTATCTTGGCTAAGCTACAGAATGAAAAGATTCTACCAGCAAATGTAAAAGATGCATTTATATTACCTAATTTACATTTGGATGATTTGATTATTGCCCAAAAATTAGTATCTTCATATTCTCAATCCTGTTGTTCAAATACAGATATCAATTTTGAAAATTTATCAGATAAATCACAGGAAAATGCATCTAATGATGTAAAAGACATTGTTAAAATTGCTGAACCAAAAAATGAAATTAAAAGCAAGAAACAAAATCAAGAATTAAAAATTAATAAGACTGAGATGATGAATCATTTGAAAACAGATTCATTTGATAGTTCTATTACAATGAGCATACAAGATTTATCAATTGAAAATGATTCCAGTGATGGATCATCCCATTCGAATCATTGTACCAATCTTGAAAATGAGTTTATCTCATGTGAGTCTGAAAACTTGAATCTACCAGTGGTTGCTCAAAAGAAATCTACAGAGTACAATACAAGAAAAAAAAGTACAAATTCTCCTAATGTTAAGTCTAAATTTCAGCCTAGTATAGTAAAACGTAAAAGAAAAGTAAATAATCAAGAGAGTACTCTTAATACAGTGTCAACTGAGTATCTACTAAAAGAAGAACCTTTAAATGAAACTGATAAAACATTTGCAAAAAAATCTCCGAAATCGTCAACGTACGATTCTTCAGGAAGCGAATCAGACGATTTATACAAGGGTAGACCTCCACCGTTCGTTACTGACCAAGAATTAATTATTTCAAAAGCACTGGAAGAAGTTGGGATAACTGAAGATTCTTTAGAATTTTTTTACAACTCAATGAATATGAAAACGTGGAAATGTCATTTAGGAAATTGCGGTCGAACTTTCGCTAAATTATGTTATCTAAAGGTTCATTTAATGGCACATATGAACATAAAACCATTTAAGGTAAAATTAATTTTCTTCTTTTATACCATAAATATAAATAAAGCTTTCACTAAATTATTTTTTTTTATTCAGTGTGATTATTCTAGCTGTTCTTGGGCATTTTACTCGGAATTCAAGCTTAAACGCCATAAGAAAACTCATCTAAATAAGAAAGACTACGTTTGTCCTGTACCTGGCTGCCAGCGAAGATTCACGACGATCTACAACCTCGCCAGTCACGAGAAACTTCACACGCGTCCTAACAAGATTGCATGTCAAGTAACTGAGTGTACCGCCAAATTTCAAACGAAACGTGCCCTCGAGAATCACATGAAATGTCACAACCAAATTCTCGCTCCATACGCTTGTAATTATGATGGTTGCAATAAACGATTTTACAGCAGTAATGCTTTGATGACTCACCAACGATGCCACAACTACACGGAGGAAGACCTTACGTGCTCATGGCCTGGTTGCGGTAAAATTTTTGATCAGCCTTGTAGGAAGAGGGCTCATATGCGTTCGCACACAGGGCAAAAGCCTTACGTGTGTACTTTCGAAGACTGTGACTGGGCATTTTCTACGTCGAGCAAGTTGAAGAGACACCAGAAGAAACACACTAATGATCGCAAGTTCATATGTGATGAAGACGGTTGCACTAAAACTTTCATGCGATCTCAGCATTTGAAAGAGCACAAACTCACGCATACCAAAAAAATATCATTTCGGTGCTATCATTGTGATACCAGTTTCGCTGCTAAAAGTAGTCTATACGTTCACATGAAGATTCACATGAGCACTGATTACATACTCAAATTACAGGAAAAAGATGACATCGATAAATATACGCGCTTGCTGAGTATTCCCAAGGAAAAAAGTTCTAATGAAAGTTCTGGATCTGAAAGCATACTACGTGAAGAGACTGAAAATATTTCTGTTGCTCCGGAATGCACAGAGATGCCTACTGCAAATGTAGTGTTACACAAAATGTACAAATGTCCAAACGAGTCCTGTTCGAAATGGTATTCACACAGGTCGAGTTTGCGGGTACATATGAATAAGCATACTTTGCCACTTTCAGAAATCCAAAATGACAATGAAGTTAATCTTGAAGAAAATGCCATTTCAAATTTGTCAATACCGAAACCGAACGAAGGTGCAGCGAGAACTGCATTCACCTGCGAATACGTTTTGAGCTTGAAACCCGACCGACAAATCACTGGCTTAAATGAAGTAGGCACTGTTGAATTGTCGGAAGGTTTACTATTTAACAAATCTGTGCCTTCGATTTACTTCCAAGACGATGTCACTTTGTCGACATATTAAATATTACTCGATACCAATCCTGCCGACGGTGAGCAGGTGTTAGCTAAACAGTCAGTTCCTACAATACCTACCATTGGATGGATCTTCAAACGTTCTTACTTCTTTGTGTCTGCTTTATGCTCATGATTTTTATTTCCTTGACATTCAAAACAAAAATAACATTTATATATTTTTTTTTCCATGTCGATATAAATTATTGTTAATTATTGATTAACATGGTCGAATTTACTTTTTATATTGAAAATCTTTTGATTTTAATTATTTAGCATAGCTATGTACAATTAAAATCGAGTTAAAAAAGATATTGCCTATAAATATCTTTTTTATAATGAAAAAAATAGCAGCTGTAGACGTATAATTATTTTTTTTAATAACTTCGATTCGTTAATAAGTTTCTACGATATTTGAAATGAAGAGTTATGATTTTTTGTGCCTTATAAATGGATAAATCGTTAAAACGTAATATCATGGTATGAAACTCAACAAAACGATCTATCCAATGTTTAAAACACTAGAATTAACAACAAAAAATACATTTTTACAAAATCTATTTTTTTGAAAAATTTGTTCGATTATTGCAATCATTATTTCATCACCGAGTTGTTAATCTAAAGATGCAAGTGTTCAATTTGACATTTACAGATTCAATTAGTAATTTATCTATTTCCTTACTTTTTGCCACGTAGATTTTTTTACTTAAAACTCTTGAAATGTACTTCATAGAATATAAGCTTTTTTTACATACGCGTAGCTTTTGTCTTGTTTATACAGAGATAATGTAAGTTTAAAAATTATCTTTATATAAGACATTTTATCTCGAAATAATTGATTCGATCATAATTTTGTTTTCTTTTTGTTAGTAATAACTTATAAAATTGCCCAGTGAGTTATATGTTGATGTAACTTTTTGTAAACTTATACTATAGTTTAAGTTACCTTTGTAGTTGACCCAGTCTATACGACTTTAAACCAGTTCAAAAAATGTTCAATTAGTAGGATTAAGACGTTGAATACATACATAGTGCTTTAAAGAGACCAAATTTACTAATAACTACTACACCCTTTAAACAAAGGATATTTAAATTGCCATATAATCTTATTGATTTTTATGTGGAGCTGCAATCATATTTTTGAATATAGCTATTATAGATTATAAAAATGCTTTCGATTGCAAATACGAAAAACCATGTATCGATTAAAATGTACTATTGACAATGTTGAAATTTAAAAAACAATTTAATACTCCACGTTAAATTAAAAAGCCTGTGATGGAATATATACATATGTTAGTTCTAGCCCTGCATGCCCAGCTTGTTATTTTACAAACATGAATAAAATAATAACGTTTGTATTTTTCAAAAAAAAGACAAAACAACGGTTTTACTTTATTTCATAACCGTAACTTATTGCAAATACAAAAACATCTTACTTCCTAGATGATATCTTTGGAATCGTACATAGGCAAGGAATGTGTACACGTACACGTTCGAGCGTAGTGAAAACAGACGTAAAGATATTACATAACTTACGTAAAAGTCTCGTTACAAAGAGGAAATCTCTAAAAATTTCTGAACGAGATCATTAATCGACCCAAAGATTGTTCTCTTACATACAATGTTTCGCGTATAAAAAAGGACCATGACAATGTATTATATCACGCACATTCGCTGTATTAACATACACGCAGTTTACAATACTCGATTAATTAGTCATAGACCACATTGCAACGAAGTCGTCAAATGTAACATACATTATACATATATATATATATATAATACTGGACACTAAACAAATTACGATGCTCCAGGAAGACGTCACCTACATGCCTCTCGTTTCCTTACAATGTTCTGCCCATGGCATTAACGTCTGTAAGCCGAAATTTCCAAACCACAAACATCTGTCCGGAGAGAGGAATCGAAGGGTTTGGGCGGCGAAAGAGAACAAAGACAGTGTTCGCCGGTACGTACGACGGCTGTTCCCCGCCGCGGCTGCATAACGAGACGCGTGTACGCAAACGCATCGCGGCACAGGAATCACACGCACGAGTCGCTCTTCCGCCGATCGAAGTCCGCCTTGTCACTGACGACGACGCGGCCCTTCTGTCGGCGATCGCGGAATCGCGCGAGAAAGTACAGCAGACAGTGCGTGACGACAAGGAAGCTCAGCCCACCGAAGCACACGAGGAGTGTCCTGGCGGGCTTCTGCCAGTCCAACACGTTGTAGATCTTGTGCGTGCCTCTCTTGTCCAGTCCACCGGCGACGTAGTAGACGACAGTGAAGGCAAGGTAGAAGCTGGCGACGAGCGGCGACCACCAGAAGCAGCGCAGCTCGAACGGCACGCCGGCCACGCAGAAGTCGAGCAGCATGAACACGCTGTTGCTCACGTGGATGAGAATGTTGAGCGTGTCCACGTGGTGGATCTTGGCGTCGTGCACGAGGCCCCAGTAGGTGACCGTTACGCCGATGGCTAGGCTCGAGGTGACCACGTACAGGAACCAGTACACCTTCTCCAGCTTGCCATAGGCCATGCCGCTGGCATCGAAGTCCGGCTTGCGCTGCAGCACCCAGCGCTTGCTCGCCAGCGCGGCACCCAGGAGCGCCTGCGTCAGTCCCAGCGCCAGGTCCCAGTTGGTCAGGTAGATCGGCCACTTCTCCCAGGCGCCAAGCGGATTCACGCTGCCCACCTCCAGCACCGAGCACAGCACCACCGACAGCCAGAGCAGACAGATCAACCAGCGGTAGGCCAGATACCAGGGCTGAAGCCTGTCCTGGCAGCGCGCCTCCGAGAAGCAGCGCGCGTGCGGCGGCTCGAACTTCCTGGAGAACCACTTGCGCGCCAGCTCGCGGTACCACAGCTTGTTCACCATAGCTCTTCGTCCTGCAAGCCAACGTTTCTCTGGTCAGTCGCGTCGCGCCTCATCCCGCCGTCCGCCGCCACTCGCCACCTCTCCACCGGAGACTTCTGCGCTTGTCGCCGCGCGTTACGTTTGCCGCGAGGCGCACTGGTATTGCCGCGTGCCGAACAGCCCCCTGTACGTCTACGAATTCAGTGATCGTCTGTACCGTGCTCTGAATCGGCTGGCCTACAAAAATACGCTGAAAACGCGTTCACCCATTCTCACGGACTTCGCCATCAGCCTAATTTATGCGCTCTGCCTTTTCCTAATCGTTTCGTAAGCTATTTCAAGGATGTCCTATCGGTTGAATTCAGCAAGGAATGTTGATCAACACGAATGCTTGCGCGTCTTGACGTTCGCCGGACATAATACATATGGACTTTTAAATTTGCGGCAGTCAGTCGTCAAATGTCTATTCGATATTACATTTTTTCGTCGAGTGTATGCCTCGAATCTTAGATCGAGGATAATGTCATTATTACGCAGTGGATAATCAAATTTGGAGGAAAAGTAACTTTTGTACTCACTAAGGAAAAATTGCATTGTCTAAAATTATTATCGTACTTTTCGAACACAAAAAAATCTGGCAGTTGAAAAATTGAGTGAGTAACTGTAGGATAAGCCGGTTAGATAATCGACAGCCGTGCGTCTCTGACGTTATAGCGAGTAAAGCAAATATTCGAAATCAGGCGATACTCGTGTACGTCAATTAATTTCATGCATCGTAACGAGTAAGCAAAAAAAAAATCACGATGCTGTACGTCAAAGAATGTTTGCACGTCAGCGTTGGGTCTCGCACGTACACATGCCAGGAAAATTTTGAAAAGCTACTTGGTTTCTACCGCACGATAACCTACGCGTTGACGACAGCTCGAACAAAAAAGAGTAGATTTAGCGTTGAAAGAGGAGAAAAATCACCTTAAACGCACTTAAACACGAGAGGACAAACGCGCACTGGAGGATGCCAGATCCAAGGCACCGGGACAAGGACGAGATTGGCGCGCGCGCGCGATCGACACGCGCATTCGCTTCGGAGAGTCAGAGACTGAGTCGTTACTCGATTACGACGAATCCAGTCTCACGAGCGAGGCATCGGCTCGTCCCCCTCCACTTCTTCCAACCCACTAGTTCGCGGTATTCGGGGGAAAGAGAAAGAGAGAGTGGCGTGCTGGACGATTCCGAAAAGTGCAATTGGCGAGGAGCACGACTTCTATCCGTGGTGGTTACGCACGAGTCTTCCTGTCTCCTGTTTCGCGCTTTGCGTACTTTTTTACGACACACGCGGCCAACGCATATTACTGGATCATTGTATAATACTTTTGTTTGTGTGTGTGTATGCGTGTTGTCAAGTGTTACCGCGGAGGGAAAAGTTTAAAAAAAAACGTAGATTGCAAAGCCTGCTTCTAATTTTTTCCGTATATTTCGGGAGAATTAAGGAAGATTTGAGAAAGAGTACAAGAATTTTTGCATGGCGGAGATGGAAATTGAAACGACAATATTAACAATCCTTTCAACGTAGATCCGGAGAAGATCGAGCAGACTGTTAAATATGAACGAATTCATTTTTGTTAATGTATTATTTTTATTATTTTTATTATAATCATTACTATCATTATTATTTTAATGTATATTCAATCAATTTTTTGTTGAGATTAGTTGTTTTGCTTACACTATCCCGTTAAAAGAAATTAAAAATAGAAATTGCAATTTTTATAAAAAACATGACATTTTTCGAATTCCTCTCGAGTTTGAAACAAATTTTTACACGACTGACAATTAAATACTAATCATCAATAGAGGACCGAGGGAAAATGTTTTTCATTATTCAATACTTTTCGTAATTTTCTCGACACATTCAATAAATGGACTTGAATATGAACGACTGAACTTTAATCAACAGAAATCTATTCAATAAGAGTATTAAAGTAGGCGTTGATTACTTATCTAATTTCCGCGTTAGCCGTTAGGTCAAAGACTTTTTGGGGACACGTTTATCGACGACTGATATTCGTAGTGAGTCACAGTAGGGCGAATTAAGCTGACAAATCATTTTCGCAGACAGGGCACCAACAGGTCACACCCATTAGTTCGTCACGTAGGCTTAATGCGAAAAAAATGTAACGTGTACAAATGATTTCAATTGTATCATCAACATCGATTAGACTTGCTAATAGAATTCTCATTGATGAAACTTTCATTCGCGTCGAGCCGTCAAATTTATCGATCAATCGTATAAGTATAACTATTACATTGATCACCGGCGTTTCATTGAAAACGAACGCGCGATTATGAATGAAAATTACTTCAAGTTGGTGTGATAAAATCACTACGGTCGTTGCGATTTAATTGACGAGCGATGGATAAACACATTTTGAAACTCAGTGTATTTTTTTTCGAGCTACGTAAATTCAATTCGTCGACTATATTTCGGTAGTTAGTTCAACAACTATAGTTAGTCATTATTTTTTCTTGCAGATCGTAAACGCTATTGAGATAACAAATCGCACACACCTGTAATATTACGTGATTTATAAAATAAAAAAAATGTTCGCGTTGTCTTCATATTCTCGGTATATACTTGTTATTGCATTGTTGACTTTTTGCTTTGCGCTCTTTACATTCCTACTTGCACTTTACTGAATATATACCCAAACGCTATTTTTTGTAGATAATGCAATGAGGAACGACAAGTTTCTTCGTTGTGCTTTTAATTTTTTTTATTTTTCATCGAAAGATTCCATTTATCCATAATCTAATTAAACACCTTTTATTTGTTTTACTTTGAAAGTTAGGTTATGTTCATTAGATACCTGATATATCAATCAAATTGCCACACAATCCACATCAACATCGATTCCACTCAAATAATCGCCCTAGAAGACCACTCGAATAACAAAAACTCCAACCATAACGTCGCCGGCGAGTAGCATTCTTTTTAAAACTGCCGTAAACGTAAATGTGATGCATGTAAACTTACTTGAGCAAACGTATCCAAAGAATAGAAGGAACAAATTGAGCGAAGGGCATTTTTGAACCGTTAGAATAGCCATCGCACCCTAGCTCGTAAAAAGAGAACTCGCACACACGCGACTGAAAAGACGGCAATTTGCTCACGTACACAAAGCCCGCCTGTTCTGCTCCACCACCTATACTCGTCATCGCGGTGCTGTCGAGGCGTCAGCTGATCGACGCCGCTATACAGACGACGCGGGCGCGCGGTAATTTCGAAGCGCGGGTGGAGTCGAAGGCACGAGACGAATGCGTTGCGTGCGCGCTCATTGCAAAACTACTTTAACGCTGACGCCACGATTAATTAAGCTTTATCTCTACTCCGAGATTTTCTCCTTGTGGGTAGCTCGTCGGCCGATTTCGAGACGTCGAATGCTTGTACGTTCGATGAGGATTCGATATTTGCTGAAATTTTATCGATAATAGCAATAGCTTGTAAGACACTATAATTTTTTCAATTAGATTAGCCGAGATAAGCTATTGACAAGCTCAATTGCTGCCAAATTTTTTAACTGGCGCTATCTCGGTAAGCTCGCGACACGTCTGTTTTTTTCTTCAAAGTTTCAAAATTACTTCCTACACGGCAGGTGGATAAACAAAGCTGTGCACGCAAATAAATCCAAGCATTCAAATCCCTGGCGCTCGCCTGGTGCGTGCACTAATTGAGTGTAAAAAAACGGAACGACGATCAATCGAACGTTCGCTCGGCATAACTGCTGCAGAAGGATAAGAGAAATAAAGAAAAGTGAAGCATCAAAGAATCGGTCCGACGAATCAAGCCAACCTTACGCGGTCGCGTCTCCTTGCGACATTGCATGCATCGGGACAAACGTCACGACCAATACTAATTCAACGCTAATTTATTCTAATCGCGGCCCGTTATTATTGACGGACAACGAGCTTAATACAAGTAGGCGTCCTTTCGGACGTCTCGCTTTTAATTGCGAGTGAGCCCAGATACAGGCGTCGCGCACCTGACACGCCACGAGGAAATCTGCTGCCTGTTTATCGTTACGTTAGAGGAGGCGTTCACGAAAAAACGAAGCTCGTCGTCGCGGATGACGTGTCTCGCGCTGCGCGCAGTCGAGCGTCCCGCGTCGCTCAAATTGTACCATTCGTCCGGGATTTCATTTTTAATCTCGAGCCGGCTCGAGCTGTTCCTCAATTTCAAATTTATCGATCGGCGGGGCTGCTTTTGCCCTACGATTATTCAATTATTCATCCGCGAACCCCTTCCCGTCCCGGCAGCCTAGTAATGCCCACTGACTGTCCTAGTAATACCGGAAACACGCGAATCGGTTGGTAACCATAAGAATTGAAGACAACGGCTCTTCGCGTCGCGGCATCGCTTCTTCCTCTTCGCAACCTGTCGTGCACGAGTGGTCGTCGCGCAGCGAACGACTGCAGATTTTTCGCCTACACCTCACGTTTCTCCGCGACGACACAGCGCGCGTGCAACTGTCCTCGCACCAGTGCGCTTCAATGACATTTCACCGTGCACACACACACACACACACACACACACACACACACACGCACACACACACACACACACACACACACACACACACACACACACACACACACACACACACACACACACACACACACGCACGCACGCACGCACGCACGCACGCACGCACGCACGCACGCACATGTACACGGGGGAAAACGCACCGCAAAAAGGCGAAGAAGAGTGTGAATCCTCGATCGCAGTTGCGGCGTGAGCGGCGGCATCCAAACTGCTCGACTCGGATGACGAGTAAGACTGACGACGAGTAGTGTTACGGTGTGGCACCTGTGTGGTATCCATCGGCTCCGTGCGTACGCGCGGTGGGTGTGTGTGTGTGCTTGTGTATCGGAAGACTAAAAGAACGTGGAGGCGGAGGTTCCCGCTGCTCCGCACTGTCGCAACATCAGGCGACGACGACGACGAACGAATGTCGTCGACACCGTCGGAGCGACAGCGAGCAAGCTCCTCGCTTTATTATATCGATCCGCGCGCGATTGCTAACGCACTGCAAAGGGGGACAACCGTACGTGTGCCGCGCTGCCTCCGCTGCCCGGCGTTACTCGCTTGTCTTTCGTTCTTTTTATTTCTCCTTTTTTTCCTCGTTCTGCGCGTCGTTTGTCGAATAGAGTGCTGCCCCGTCGAGTGGAGAGGGGATCGCCTCGGACACAGCGCGCACGGACTAAACGATTTGTTTTCGTCCAAGGGGGAGGTTGCCGATGCGCGCCCGCCTGCCCTCCGCGCAAATGAGGATGCGTTCAGTTAAGGTCTGAGAGGATGATTGTTTTCCGAGTTATGTGCTCGCGAAGTGATTCATGACGTTTTCATTGTTTAATGCCGTGCATTGCCATCGTCATTTTTTGCTTTCCCTTCGCTGTTCTCCGCGACAGTTGCAGTAGGCGACTTGTGCCGATCGAGGCCAGGTGCCAAGTTCAGAAACTCATTTACGCGAATGACTTGGAAATCTTGGGATTCTAGCCGCGGCGGTGCTGCAGGTTCTCGCGAGCTTTTATCCGGCAGAGGTGATCAATTGGGAAACGGGACTTGGTCGCCGACGAGCGCGTTGCCTTATTTCGCTTGTTGAACCCCTTCTGCTCGACGGAGATCGGCACGGTCAAAGATCTCGTATGCGCAAACGATCATATGCAATCATATACTTTGTTCAATGCGCACATGGCACAGACGCGTGCTGGGTGCGGGGCGACGCGGGGCTTCCGCGACTCCTCGCGTTGCTCTCAAATTTGATCTTCGCGCATTCGCGCGCACTCTCGCCAGACAATTCGAATCAATCACTCAAGACGTAATCTTTCGCTTGTCTTCTCTGCGCTTGACGCGCGAGACAGGCCGAGAATTCTCGAAATTGCGTTACTTGATCCACGTGCGAGCGAATCAAATGCTCGCACGATCTAATTAATCAATTTTGGCTGCCCATTTGTGCCTTCGGAGTTTTCATGGTGTGTATGCCTCTACCCGTCTGCAACTTTATCCTTATTGATTTATCGCAGTCAACAGTTCATCTGCAACGATGTAATAATCATAAAAAGTTTACTTCAACGATGCATGTTAGTTACCGTCAATACGATAATTACGGATCGTTTGAATTGTTCGAGTCGTATATTTTCAAACAATAGAACTAAATTATATCTGATTTGATTACAAAGCCACCCATTAAATTATTCACATTAATGAAATAATGATGAATACATAAATCTCACGAGTATGGGAATGACTTAAAATGCCTGTCGAGAGACAATAAAAAGTAATTTATCTAGCTATCCAAACCGTCAAAGGCTTTATCATCAAAATAAAAAAAAAAAAAAAAACAGCCAAAAAATTAAAATTTACGTAACCTAATTAACCACGCGTCTAATCAAGAATCAAGCGTATCAAAAATCCAGCTGCACTCTTTGGCAGCCATAGAGGGTCTAGCTTATACCGGCGAAACCGAAAAAGAGTAAAAGTAAGCCCCAAACAAGTAGGCCAACGTCGGCTGCATTCGCACCCACACTCGCGAGCCGAGCTTGCAAGAGAGTGAAAGTGAAAAAAGCTAACCGCGAGCAGTAGACGACCCGAGAGAGAGGGAGAGTAAGTTAACGGCCCACGTCACTAGTGTGGAACTATGCACGGTATATTTATAAACTCAAAGCGCCGCCGTCCAAAAATACACCTTCCAAGACAGAAAGAAAGGGGGAGAGAGAGAGAGAGAGAGAGAGAGAGAGAGAGACGCGGAAGCTCTCACAGTTGCCGGGGCACCGGCCGTCCGCTCGGACCTACTACCCACGAATAGTTGATACGGAGCGCTTCGACCGTGCATCGTTCGTGGCTGCATATTCTCGTAGAATCAATGAGCAGGTGAACAATGAAGATGAGGGCTGTCGGTGTCGGCTGTCTTGTCATTGTGGCGCTATGCACGTGGTCCGTTGGCACCTCGGCTCGCCTGCCCGAGACCACAGTGTGAGTCTATTTCTGAGATCTTCGATTTTCGACGCAACTCGTTCCTTTTGCTCTCTCTCTCTCTCTCTCTCTCCACTGCCTCGCCGCGGCGGCGAAAATATTGCCGCGATAAGCATCGTCAATTCGACGAAGAAGGCGTCTTGCGAGCTAGGTCGCAGCGCAAAAGCGAGGCGCATGGTCGTCACGCGACGGCAAGTGCGTGCGATTAACGTGGAAGGCCGCGGGATGCGTGCACTTCTGTGCGAGCGTATACCTTGTGCACGCGCCCGTCGTAAACGATCAATTAATTGCTTTTTATCAGGGTAAGCAACTGGGCTGATGCAATTGGCCTGGACCTGCGGAAACTCGCCGACAGACTTATACAGCCAGAATTACTGGTGAACGTGAGTGTAACGCGCGCGAATTGGCATCGCGAGCGCGCTCGTCCAGCTGATTTCAATTTGCTCTTTCGCAGGAGTACAAGAAGAAGGGCGTGCGAGTGATCAAGAAGAAAGGCGAAGACATTATCAAGCGCATAAGCATCAATGTTGCCAGGATGCTCAGCAAGAAGATGGACGCCGTCAAGTGTTTGTACAAGGAAGCCGAGAGGATTTCCGAGGAATGGGAATATCTCAGTACGGATCAATTGAATCTCACGTACTACTCGACCAAGTACAGCAATTCGACCAATGGAACTGATTTCTATGAGTCCAAAGTGCCCTCAAATATGTTTAAGCACAATGACAGCTACATGTGAGTTGAATTTGGCTTTACTGGAGGTATTGCTGATCGAAAATAACGGTGAGACTCGATATTCGTGATAAATCGTGCCAAAATACATGCCGTTGTCTCGCGAGACTTTACGAGGTCCGAGTTTCGAAGATAGATTACGGATATACAGTGCGAATATTTTCGCCGACTTTTGATAATACGGCGACCGCGCGGGCGGTCTTTTTATAACTCACTTTATAAATCTCCGTCAATGGCAATGCAATTGATCTCAACAATTCTAGGATGATGTACTTAGAGCCAAACACGCACTTCAACAACGTATCGGTGAACGTCACTCATTCAGCAGTGCACACACCGACGAACGTATACGATCAACTGGAAACACTGAAAAACACGATAACGTGGTCGGAACGAATGGACCGAATATTCAAGCATAACTACAAATCGGATCCAGCGCTGTTGTGGCAGTACTTCTGCTCGATGACGGGAATGCTACGACAATTCCCAGCCATGCGTTGGCCATTCGGTCAAGACCAATTGGGAAACGACTTTGCTGACGTCTACGACTGCCGCGTAAGAAGTTGGTTCATCGAGGCTGCTACCTGCACCAAGGACGTGGTCATTCTTGTTGACAATAGCGGTAGCATGTATGGCATGAGTAATACCATCGGTGAGTGTTTTTACTGTCGGCTGTTCCTTGGCGGTTTTTTTAATGTTTTTATAAACTCTGTTCTCTACGGGGTAGAGAACGTCATTTAAAACGAACTGTGGTTGGCTACAGGCTAAAGCGCTCGCTCCGTTGCATTTTCGAAGCGAGTTAAGTTTATTCATCGGTTATTTCTTTCGGATTTTCGGGAGCAATCAAACGATCGCATTCTTCAAACTTCCAGCGAAATCAACGATATCGGTAATCCTGTCCACGCTGTCGAACAACGATTACGTCGCGGTATTGAACTACACGAACGTGACGTCAGAGGTGGTGCCGTGCTTTCACGACATGCTCGTGCAGGCGACGCCGGACAATCTGCGAAAGATCAACGACGAGGTGACGCACATGAAGCAAGAGAATATGGCCAACGTCACCACCGCCTTCATCGCGGCGTTCGACTTGCTCGCGAAGTACAGAACCGTTGAACGCTGCGGTCCTAACTTGAGCTGCAATCAGCTCATCATGCTCATTACGGACGGCATTGCCTCCAATATTACCGAGGTAAAGCGCTACCTCACCATCATTACATTTCACTCCAAGAAGATTCTCATTCGCTTCGTTTTTTTTCAATTGTCAACAATTCATATACGTTTGTCTAGATATTCGAGCAGTACAATTGGCTGAATAACGGGACAATGCCGATCAGAGTGTTCACCTACTTGCTCGGCAAAGAAGTGACGAACGTGCGAGAGATTCAATGGATGGCGTGTCTGAATCGCGGCTACTACACACACATTCATACGCAGGCCGAGGTGCCAGAGCAAGTGCTGAAGTACATCGCAGTGGTCGCAAGGCCACTCGTGCTGCACGGCAAAGTGCATCCCGTGGTCTGGACGCACGCCTACGTCGATATCTCGGTGAGGATGTTCGACGCGAGAATCATCGGCTCCGATAATTTTTCACGATCGACTCATTCATGCAGCGCACGATCTTTCGTGGATAATCGAAAATATTGGCATCAATCGGCAAAAACAATTCAAATGAGAGAGAGAGAGAGAGAGAGAGAGGTGGGGGAGGGAGGAGAGAGAAGAATACAGATAGAAAAGAATTAACGAAAATCAAAATTGGGTTTGGGGAACGCGCGAGCGCTTGGAAAGAGACGCGAGGACGTTGAACGGCCAACGCGTCGCGCGTCCAATTACCACGACGGTATGTCGCGCGATGTAGACACGCGCACTCGCGAGGCATTGCACTTACGCATCGTCGTTCACGCCCCGGTAGAGTGAGGAAAAAAAGAAGAAGAAGAAAAAGCGATTTCGCGGTCGGGTTTCCACGATGAAATCGTACGATTCGCAACGCGCGCGTATTCCGAACGAGCCGTGTCTCTTCGTTTGCATGTCCTTCCACAGCCGAGTAACGAGAGTCTTTCTCTTTTCCAAGCGCGAGGAAAACACGCCACCCATCACGAAAGACCCGACGTTCGTTGACGAGGGCGTGGATATTACCGATCAGGAGGTAATGCCTGGTTTTAATTGCCCACGATATTCCCGTTTTTGGCTTTTTTTACATTTTTTGGTTCGCAACACTGCCAAGACTTTCCGCCTCCGATACATTTGCATTACAGTGCCACTGTCAGGCGACGCACACATATTTGCCATACACGTGCACTTTCAACAGATATATATTACCGTCTCCAACACCTGTTGCGTTTTGAGTTTTCTATTACGTAGGTAGTGTATGCGTGTGTGTGCGTGTGTTGTATATTAGACACATTAGCATCCAAAAAAAGCAACAACCTCTTCCTCCAATTTTTAGTTGCGTATTTACGAAGTGTTTTAACTTTTGGTTTCTTAGTCAAGCAAAAATATTTTGTTCACGGCTTGCGCACAATTTTATTTGCAGATGTTGCAAAAAATTACGAGTGATTTATTGCCCAAGCATGTACCCTACTTTTTGTACTTTGACGTGTAAGATCTCTGCCATAGAAATTTAAATTTCAATGATCAAAATTCGCGAGTGTTTGCTGTACGAGGAAACCTGGAGTATGGAGATTTATTCATACAGCTCGCTCGTCGAAATTCATGAATTTTGAGGCGGTCAATTTGACGGCGCAGTAAAGGTTGACGCGGGTGCGCTAAAATTTTCGCAAGGATCAGCAAAGTGCGCCGCAGTCGCTCTAAATATTCACGAGGCAGACTCGCTCGTAGTGCCCACTTCCAATTTATCAGGAAGGAAAAACGTACATCGCGAGTAGCGTTTACAACGAATATTTTGTATCTCACAACAAAAGTTCGCACAGGACTTTGTGATGGTTATAACGAGCACAGTCCGCGTTCCTCGTAACATGATACACTGCTGCATATAGTTAAAAAGGAAAAGAACAAAGACGTCGCACGGCTTACCGAAAGCCTTCGATCGACGTGTGCTTGGCATAAATCGTGATCATTCGAGACAAGTCACGCTGGATACGCTTTGATTGCCACGCTAGACGTAGTACCAAAATGCCACTCACAATTCACCCACCCTCGCAAAGCAGTGCAACTCGATGCTAATTCTCTGATAATTGACGATCATCAGGACGAGATAGCCAACACGAGCGGCGCGACAGGTATAAACTGGCGCGATCGTCTGTTAACCTCGGTGAGCATTCCAGTGTTCGATCGCAAAGGTAACGAGGAGAGCAAGGCCGAGGGTAAGAAGCGCGAGGCGAACCTACTCGGCGTGGTGGGCACCGACGTGCCGCTCAAGGACATACGCAAGCTCACGCTGCCGTACAAGCTGGGCGTGAACGGTTACGCCTTCATCGTCTCCAATCTCGGCTACGTGGTTTACCACCCGGCCCTGAAGCCCGACTACCAGGGCGAATTGAAGCTCAACTTCAACAGCATCGATCTCACGGAAGTGGAGATCCTCGACGACGACAGCGAGCCGAGGTAAGGACAGCTACCCGTTACCTCTGGGCCGAGAGCGAGCGCGCCACGACGATTCGCCTGACGATTGCAGGGTGGCCAGCGACGTCATCAAGAAGATACGCGAGAGCCTGGTCAATCACACGTGCGGCTCGGAGAAGAACGTGAAGGTGAAGCTGCATTACGACGATTGGCGCAGGGTCACGCTGGAGAGCCGCGACTACTTTTACGCCGCGCTACCGCTCACGCCGTTTGGCATAGCAGTCGTGCTGCCGCAATACGGCCGCTACCACATCAAGGTCGGTAGCTCTCGGCTTTATCGGACCCCGAACGCGCCTCGCTCCGTGATTACCCCGAGAGATCTCGTCGGCAGGTGTCCAAGGAAATCGACCTCTTCCACAATCCGCGCAACATCTCCGACTTGTTCGCCGGCGACCACTGGGGAATCCATCCGGACTGGGTGTACTGTCGCTACCATTACCTGGAGGGCCACGAGTTCGATACACCCGAGGACGAGCTGCGTCACTTCCTCACCATAGTTGGTAATTTTTCCAAGAGCGAGGCCGAACGTTTTCCCAAGCAGTACAACAAGTACGAGAATGCCAGGAATGTAGCGCCGGTGAGTTGGCGCGTGGCGTGGAATTTTTTTTTTTTTTTTTTCATGTTCTTGCGTCAAATTGCACATTCTCTTCAGAATGATTCCAGCGACGACCACAACGACAACCACGACGATGACGACGACGACGATGAGCACCTCGCAGACGATTGCGAGTTCGAAGATTTGGCTCAGTTGCAGTCGGAAGATTACGAACCTGACTGCGGCAGCGTCGATGATACGGTGGATGACGTCGATTACCAACGCCACTACAACGACCACTACTGCGATAAAGAGCTGATGGAGCTGCTGATCCTGGATGCTCAGGCGACGTTCGAGAGCTTCGACGGCGAACTGGAGCCGGAAAAGTGTCAAGACTCCATGCAGGTGTATAATTACAGCCGGGATTACGGCGTGTTCGTGCGGTTCATGGCTACGCAGAGTGGCCTCACGAGGTGGCAGACCGTGAAGAATTACAACCGCACCATGTCCGAGAAGCATGTCAGAGAGTTTGCCAAGCACAAGCGAGCCCTCGACGAGGCTTGGTACAAAGGAGCTATACTGCAGAACGAGATCGACTCCGAAAGCATTTCCGTGACAGGTGGGCAATCCACTCCTTGCGCTATCGATCGGAAATGAGAGCAACCGTTTGTCGGCAGTGCCGGTGATAAGGAGCGACGAAAGAGCCGACGACACCGTGGCTACCATTTCCGTGGGCATTTTCCCGATGGACAACGGTCTGAAAGCGCCGGCGGGTGTCGCGGGCATTCAAGTGCCGGTTATCAAATTTTACGAGCAATTCATGTCGCTGACGTCGAGGGACTCGTTCAATTGTAACTTGACCGCGGTCGACTGCTACCTGATCGATCAGAACGGCTACATCGTCATCTCGGAGGCGAAGCACGCGGACGCCGGCAAGTTCT
Source organism: Phymastichus coffea (assembly GCF_024137745.1). Classification (NCBI taxonomy): domain Eukaryota; kingdom Metazoa; phylum Arthropoda; class Insecta; order Hymenoptera; family Eulophidae; genus Phymastichus; species Phymastichus coffea. The sequence continues at coordinate 283,755 of NW_026706922.1, forward strand.
TCGGCTCGATCGACATCAATGCTCCCGTCATGAAGTCGCTCATTCGCCAGGGACTCTTCAACGAAGTCACCGTTTACGATTACCTGTCGGTGTGCCACGACACGGTGAGTATGCTCGATTCTTCTTTTCGCTCAGCTGCGCGCTTCATCTGATCGTCCATGATTTTTAGAGGGAGGAGAGCGCCGCGACTTTGTTCGAAAATCCATTCGCCTACACGTGGAACTTGGTCACGTGGCTGCTCGCCAAACTAATCATGTACGCCTCGCAATTCCACAACCTGCCGTACGTCCTCGCCCAAGACGAGGAGGCCGACTTCTCCAAACCGCCCAAGATGCACATATTCCGGACGGCTCGTCCGTGCGACATGCAATCCACTCTGTACATCGTCAACAAGGCTGCCTTCAACAGAAGCTTCACCAACGAGCAGGACAGCTGCGCATTGCCGTTTTACGCGCACAGAGTTAGCTTCGACCGCGCGCTCGTCCCTCTTGCTCTGCGGGATCAAAGCTGATGAGTTCTTTTTTCTTTTGCGACAGGTGCGCTACACGAACCTTATCCTCGTGGTGGTGATAACCGACCGACAAAGCTGCTACGATCACGTGGATGTGACTCCAGTCGAGATTGCAACGGAAGAGCCACCCTGTCACAAACTCAAACTGAACGAACTTTACAAACGACGTCTCAAGCATTGCTTCACTCAACACGACGAGGAGGATGAAATTGAGTCGTGTGGCCGCGCCAGCGGTCTTCAATTGTCGCTATGCCTTGTCGCTGCCCTAACTATCAAGTGCTTACTTAATTTTTTGTAACGAGAATGACATGTGTTCAACAAAAAGAAAAAAGATGCTACTAGTCTAGTCATTGTGTGTTGTTGCACTACTCTGCCTGGATATTGATTCGCGACCCGCAAAGTTCAAAGTCCGAATTACTGTCGACAACTGAGCATCGATGACACCATCATAGGACTTATTTCGGCAAGTCGTACTCGCGCAACTTGTTAGAAAAAATCCATTGGATCACATCAATGCTCTATCCTTGACAATAATTCGAATTGTGAATTTTGCGGATCGCGAATTGATGTCTGAGCAGAGTACGATACTGCAAAAATGCCTGATTCCTTTTTTATTTATCGTATGTTGCTCATGCAAAGTTCTTTATTACCGAGGTTCTTATGAAGCCTCAGTGGCATTTGTTTCTTTTTTAATTGTGTATCAATACATACGTTTATTATACTCTACTCGTACCAATTAGATTTATTACACGTGAATTTGTTATATAAAATTAAGACAATAAATGATTTATGGCTGTTGATCGTTTTCGAGCGTACGGAATTCTTGAGTTACTGTGATGATCGATTACAACCTTTATACACCACTGATTAGACACTTTAAAGTACGGTGATATCTTGTACCGACATAAAACCAAAATTTATACCATACCTCAAGCAGGTACGAGTAAATTTTGTGACAGTGATTAATTTGTTAATTTTTTAATTTTTTTTTCATTTTCAAACGATAAAGCTTGCCTCGCTCTCGCGTAAGACGCCGAAATTAGAGGAGGAATTGATCTATCCAAAAAACCTACAACACGCACTTGGCTCAAATGTGTCAAAGATTAAACGGGTCGATATTACCTATTTTGTTTCAATGATTATCAGCATCAAGGAATCCATTCGCAACGCTTTGCTCCACGTTATCAACCGCGGAATTACACCAGCGACGAATGAAACTGACGCTGAATTAAATCACCGATTGTAAGGTACAATCTATTGCAAGCGAGATATACGTTGAAAATGAATAGCAATGATGTCAGTGATGCGCGTCAAAGAAAGTTTGCAATAAGAGAAATAGGAGAAACAATGTGAAATTGTTTCTAGATATTTAAAATAGAACCTGCGATGGTTTATCACCTGATATATTATTTATCCTTTTTGTTTGCTACGTGGCAAATTTCATCTGTTACAATTTTCATTTTATTCCAAGTAAACGCTAGGAAGGGCAATTTTCAACATCCGATGTCAGCGAAAGACTTAAGCATGGTTCTCAATTTCATTGGAAAATAAAGTTTTTCATTCTCTTGAAAACATTCGATAGACCGTTGGTGGAATTCAATAATGGATATTCTGTACCGCCTCGGAATGCGTGAACAGCATTAAACGCGTCCTAAACATTCCGTATATGGATAATTCTTGGCTATTTCGATTGACTTGTAACCCTTAGGTTACGGATTTTTTTTTAATTTGACACAATTGTTGTACACATAAAAGTGAGATTTTTCCCAAATTTTGAAGACGATACATTAATTATATCAAAAGTTATTAACATTTAAAGAAAAATGATAACAAATTTTCAAACGGCTGTATTTTAAAAACTAATAAAGATATCGAAGTCGGATTTTTTGAAAATACTTATAATGCCTTAAAATTTCGAAATAATTACAACAATAAACAATAAAAATTTTTTTTCGAAAGTTATTAACTTTTTGTTTAAAAAATTGCTAATATCTCAAAAAGTATATATATTTTTTAAATTCTTGCTCCTGCGTGTTCCTGAGGATTTTTACTATCGAAATCAATCATAAAATTCAAGGGCCCGACATATCGGAAAGCGTAGCCTTAATCAAAAGAAGACGCCTCAGCGTAAGACTACGAAGACGTCCCGCTGCCGTTCCGACGTACACCGAGGAGGCATCTTCTTTTGATTAGAGCTACGCCTTCCGATATATCGGGCCCTTAAATTTTATGATTGATTTCGATAGCAAAAATCCTCAGGAACACGCAGGAGCAAGAATTTTAAAAATATATATACTTTTTGAGATATTAGTAATTTTTTAAACAAAAAGTTAATAACTTTCGAAAAAAAATTTTTATTGTTTATTGTTGTAATTATTTCGAAATTTTAAGGCATTATAAGTATTTTCAAAAAATCCGACTTCGATATCTTTATTAGTTTTTAAAATACAGCCGTTTGAAAATTTGTTATCATTTTTCTTTAATTGTTAATAACTTTTGATATAATTAATGTATCGTCTTCAAAATTTGAGAAAAATCTCACTTTTATGTGTACAACAATTGTGCCAAATTAAAAAAAAATCCGTAACCTAAGGGTTACAAGTCAATCGAAATAGCCAAGAATTACCCATATAGTCTTCATGTCGCACACTGACCCAGCCATGCAAAAGCCAACACGTGGAACTTGTCAACAGTGTCGGGCGAAATTAGCATTTTAATTAGAAATGAGGAGTGATGTGTATGATATTCCCAAGAGGCCGATATGTCGTCAGCAGACATTCAAGCGACACGTAGTTTCCGGTTCTGTTTGCTCTAGAATCGACTATTTTTTTTCTTGCTATCGTCGCTTCTTCCTGCGAATGATTATTACTATTTTTTTCGTTGATGATGAGCATGTTGTCAATATATCTCATCCTGCTGAGTTATTCGATTGGTAACGTGTCGATTTTTATTAAGCCGCACGAGTCAAACGAAATCGCGTGAGCCGCGGTAGCACAGCTTTACCTAGACATACATATACGAATTTCAATCGAAAACTCTCCAAAGCCACCCAACCCAACCCACCTAAAATACAATTTGGTCGGTTCCGAAGCTCCCAGAAGCACTAGGCAATAAATAATTCAATGAACAATCCCCCAGCAGTAGCGCCATTCGAATTATCCCGCGCGCGCCAAGGACCTTTGCTTTGGACTCTAAGTCTGAAGCTATGCCCTTGCAGGGCCCTTTAAATAACGAAAAAGAAGAAGAACGAGAAGATGCAGCGAACCTGCGGTTTTCCACGTGGAGCAAGTGTTCAAGCGAGGCTCGTCAGCAGCAAGCGCAGCGGCGGAATTGCGCAAGCTCGAGAGGTTCGTCCGCGGAGGGCTGTTGGTGGGGATCGGCTAGATCAATAGCGGGCGGGCGGGCAGGCCGCAGGCAGACAGGCAGGCAGAGAGCAGTGCGCGGCGCTCGTGTGCGAGTCTCGTCGCGTCGGGGTCGCGCTGCGCCGTTCTCGACGCTGGAGTTTGACTGCACGAGGACGTGGTGGTGGTGGTGGTGGTGGTGTTGTTGTCGCCGCCCCGGGGACACTCGACGATGCTCTCGTCGCGCTTGGCGCTACTGCCGATCCTGCTCGCTCTCGGCAGCGCGCTCGGCAGGGCCGAGGACAGCATCGACCTCAACACGTAAGCTATCGATTTGTCCGCCTTTGCGATAGCGCCGACATTCCCTAGGCGACGTTCGCGCGTCCGCGAGGGACTTGCGCGCCTCGCATATGGGGCACGGCTACCATCGATCGCGTCTGCGTCCTCCGCATATGGGGTGAGCCACAGAGTGTGGGTCTGCGTGTTACCGGGACTCCTGCGACGTATCGAGGATTCGCCCCCCCCCCCCTCCTCTCCCGCCTCCGATGCGCCGACTCACGCTTTTGCACTCACAGCACGTTCTCGATCGTGTACCAGCAGCCAGAGCGAGCGTTGTTTTGATCCGGATACCTTAGGCGCGAACGCGCGCGCTCTTTGATGCTAACAGAACAACATTGTACACTCGTAAACTGGCGTCGTGCGAGGTGAAAAGCGCGCGTTTTTCCTTTCTCTCGTCCGCCGGTGGAAAATTTGGGTCGAGGAAGTGCGAGCTTACGAGTGATCAGACGTTCGTCGAGGAGAGAGCGACGACTTTGGAATGTGACTCGTACCGCTCGCTTACGTTTGCAGAGTGCAAGCATGGTCGTCCAAGATAGGCTTCGAGCTGAACGAGGTAGGCAGGTATCTGATCAACATCGAGAGGTTCCAAAAGTCCTACAAGGATGCCACGATCAAGGTGGTCGAGGGTAAAACTATCGTGCAGTCCATCGCCGCCGAGATCGAGAAAATGCTCGACTCCAAAGTGGAAGCTATTAAGGTTAGTAGTGCGCGGGCGAGCGCCTCTTCGGAGTTTGGCGAGTCGAGCAATGCCAAGCGTGGCTTCGGCAGCAGCTGATCGATCGACACGCCGATTCGTGTTGCAGCGGATAATGGATGTGGCCCAGGCCAAAGCAAAGTCAGCTTACGACTCGGAGGTGGTGCGCGAGCCGCCCGACGCCGAGTACGAGTACAAGGACGTAAAGAACTACACGACCATAACGACCACTTACAACGAGCACTTCGACGAGACAGTCAACCTCAACTACTCGGCGATCCACGTGCCGACGACGGTTTACGGTCGCGATAAGAACGTCCTGCCGGCGATACGCTGGTCGGAGGAGCTCGACGAGACCTTCAAGAACAATTACCGACAGGACCCGTCGCTGTCGTGGCAGTACTTCGGCAGCTCCACGGGCTTCATGAGACTGTACCCAGCCACACAGTGGACGCCCAACGGCAGCGATTGTCACGACCCCGACCTGTACGATTGCCGCACGAGGAGCTGGTACATCGAGGCGGCTACCAGCCCCAAGGACGTTCTCATACTCGTCGACATCTCCGGCAGCATGACCGGCATGAGGAAGGAGATTGCCAGACACGTGGTCAATAACATTCTCGACACACTTGGCAACAACGACTACGTCAATATCATCAAGTTCTCCAACATCACGGAATACGTGAGTCACGTGTCGTGTTCACTTTCTTTCATTCGTCGTAATGCATCGCCCAACTACGATGGACTGTCGATACCAACGTAAACGCTCCAATGTTTAGGCGGTGCCGTGCTTCGGCGAGGGTCTCGTGCAGGCGAATCTGGCCAACATCCGCGAGCTGAAGAACGGCATCTCGGAGATGACGACCGAACGCATCGCCAATTTCACGATGATCCTGTCTTACGCCTTCGAATTGCTAGCAGCCGCGCGCAACGAACGTCTGGGCTCGAGTTGCAACCAAGCGATCATGCTGATCACCGACGGTGTGCCCGACAACTACAAGGAGATCTTCCAGCGCTACAACTGGGCCGACAGTCCCGACAATCCAGAAATGGCCGACATGCCCGTTAGAATGTTCACGTACATAATCGGGAGAGAAGTCGCCGATATCAGGGATTCCAGATGGATGGCTTGTGCCAATCGCGGTTACTTCGTCCATCTCTCCACGTTAGCAGAAGTTCGAGATCAGGTACTTTGTCCGAAGTTTATTCTAGCGATAGCGTCGGAAAGCTAATTTCTATGCCGTATCAATAGGTCTTAAACTACATATCAGTAATGGCACGTCCGCTGGTGCTCAATAGCACCACACATCCAACCATATGGACTCAAGTCTACGCGGACATTGCCGATCCGAAGATCACCGACTGGCTGTGGGATAAGAAAGAGCGGAACGAGCAAAAGGAGCGCTACTGGATCTATCGCAAAAATACCAAATTTATGAACCTCGATGATGAAATGAAGGCCTTTGAGAAAAGAATGAGGAAACATCCGAACCTCGCCGGTGATCTTTACAAGTACAGACTGATGACTTCTGTCAGTAAGCCGGTGTATGATGAGCGCGATACCGCGGTAAGTTGTCATTAGTTTATCAACTTATTCGGTGTTTTTTTTTATTTATATTTTTACCAAATACGACTAAAACAAATGAATTCGGATTTTTCCTCGACCAAGCGATGCGAATCCTACGTGTTAATTAATTCATACAGTCCTCCTTGATTTTTCAAGTGCAGAGCAAAAATAAAACTTATTTTATATACCAGTACAACTAGAAAGTATAGAAAAATTATAAGCAAGTTGTCGTAGGATTGTCTCAAGTGCGTAATTTGTCCGCAGAACATCACAGAGTCGGTGCTGATCAAAAACGCCTACTGGGTTGAACAGACGAGAGAGGTTGGCAGTTAGAATAATGAAAAAACCAAACGAAAGCAAAAAAATGCAACAAGTTGATTTCAGTGCATAATAGTATCCCCTGTATCATCTTTTGCCCTTTCTATATTTAAGATGCTCGTACATACACGTATTAGCTACTCCTCTTCGCAGTTTTTCGTATGTACCATAGGTATATAATCCGAAATTCTCTCACGATATTTACATACATGCGACGTTCTCTCTCTCTCTCTCTCTCTCTCTCTCTCTCTTTCTCTCTCTCTCTCACTCTCACTCTTACTTACGGTCTTTCGTTATTTCTATATTTTTGTTATGTTTTCTTTTAATCTACGATGAAAAAATGCGAAAAGGAGAATGGCGTAGAAATACTCTAGGCTCAAGTTTCGTCTTGCTCTATTTGATTTTTTATAAATAAATATATACATATATCTTTAGTACATTTTGAAGTAAAGCATTTAAACGATATACATAGATAGGGTATATATACATTAGGAGAAATTTTCTAGCTAGTCAGAACCCCAAAACCAGTAGAAATTATTAAAAGGTTTTATCTTCCTAATTATATACGATAATATATATCAATATCATCTTGTAACAACTAATAGTATAGATGATGTTGCAGTGATTTTATCAAGTCTCACGTCAATCACCACAACATTGATCGCATAAAGTTGAATATTTTTGTATGCTGATTTTTTTTAGACATAACGTAGTATATACGATTGATCGAATGTAGCGTCGATCCATAAATCATTTGACCTGCCTAAAGACCGCGACTCAAGTTTTTTTTTGATAATTTTTTTCAAGGTTAAATTACATCACTTACGTTGTCATTTAATGACTTATGGATTGAAAATATCAATTATATTGTGTTATAGAATAAATATTTTTTTAGGCTAGTCATCGTATATTTGTGATTAAAAACTTTTAATACTATAATATATTTATATTTTCTATAACTATAGTTCTACATTATATTACGTATAATAAGATCGTAGTTTTTATAGTCGTCGTTTACATATTATAAGGTAGCATCGGAGTGAACGTCGTTAATACAAAAAGTGCATTTAATTATCATAGACTACTACACCATAGAAAAGTCTAATTTCTTAGAATAATTCATTATTAATTCATATAGCGTTGAATTTTATTTTTACAATTGTTTGAATATACCAAACAACATGGTAGTTAAAAGAGAAGCTCTAGGAAGTATGTGACTTCGAGCGTTGCTGCGACTCGAAGTCACCATTACTTCCGTTGTCAGTTGACTCAGCAATGCATTTTCGCAATTACAGATGAGGGTTGCAAATTTGCTTGGCGTTGCGGGAACCGACGTTCCGATCGACGATATTAAACAACTGATGGCTCCCCATATGGTACTGTGAATCTATTGTTTGTCGTTGAGAATTACTCGTCGAAATACTGTCGAAAATAAATTTGTGGTCGTTTTCAGTTGGGTGTTCACGGTTATGCGTTCATTATCACCAACAACGGCTACATTTTAACTCATCCGGATCTGAGGCCGGTTGTAAGTATCTAATAACAATTGAGAAAATCTATTCAATGTTAATTCTTGGCATTTGCCTCTTTTAGTTTCAAGGTATTTTAAGGCCAGCTTACAATAGCGTAGATATGGCGGAAGTCGAGCTGGTGGACGGTGACGACGTGTCCAGACAATTCAACGAAGGATTGCTGCAGGTAGGTGTTTTCATTGGAAATCAGTCGACAACAGCTCGATTGACCGTTCGATTGTAGTTTCGAGCGGATGTGGTGAATCAGAAGGAACACAGCGACATCATGCTCACCACGAAGTATCATTACGATCACAGGGTGAGTTGGCTATCGCTTATGCACAAAAATTCATGATGGTAAGAGTCGGCTCGATATTTTGCTTTTCGATCGCAGAAGCGCGTCGGGAAGCTGAAAAGAAAATACGATTCGACGCCAATCAAAGGTACTCCATTCACGTTGGTCGTCAGTTTGCCCTACTTCAAGAACAATGCCAATACTTACGTAGTGCAGGCAACCAAAGACATTCGACGCGAGGACTTTGACAGTGAGTATAACGGACATAAAACTCGTTGCCGAGAATTCCCATGATGATCATTATGTAAACTTGGCTTCTAGAAAATATTCGCGCAGCCAAATACTTCGCGGGCAAAAACTGGCGGATCCATCCGGAATGGCTGTACTGCAAGTGAGTATATCCTCGTGGAGCGGGCGCAAAAATGAAAAGTTTAATTGACAAAGACGAAAGAGCCGATTTCAGTATTCATCTTTGTATCACAATTTCAATGTCAATGTTTTCTGCACTAATCGGTTCAATATTTGTTAGTTTAGCTTCGATAGGTAGTCACGAAAGATTTTATTTTCTGAATTTTTTTTTGTCTGCGTCACTCTTGTGGAAAACAAAATTGGCACACGAACGACCAAAGAAAAAAGATGAACATGTTTTTGCAGATCTTACTTCAAGGGCACTATTACATGGAAGAAAACGAAATACATCTCTAACACACAGTACAAAATAACACCGAGACACCCGTAAAGACACTTGCACTAATTTTTTCGTATTTCTTAATTGCTTGCATTCGATTGTACATATTGTAATTTGTATCTGTAAAAGGAAAGCAATTTAGTCTCTTTTAGTTTTTGGTAATTGCTTCGTAATTGTCATTATACCAAAGAGTATAAATTAGTTGAGAGTACTTCGCTTGCGATATCGTATTCATTATGTCATAGCTACCCTTGATTGTCGAACATTGTGTGATTTGAATGGCGTCTGGCGAGGAAACGGAAGGAGGAGGCTACAGGAGAAATACTTTTCAGGTACTACTTCGAGAACGTGTACAATTTCTCCAGTCCCGAGGAGGAGCTGCGTCACTTTTTGAAGAAAGCCACGGAACCCTCGTGGAAGTGGGGTACCAAGCCTTCCGAACAATCTGCTCGTAAGTGTCGTTCTTCTATCGCTTCGTTACGTCCGACCGATCAGTACTCGATGATCGTCTGTTCGTCGCTGCAGAGGGCGCGAAGAAGGCTGGCGAAGAGAGCTCCGAGTCGCACTACTGCAACAGGGATCTGATCTCGAGTCTAGTGTACGACGCGAGCGCGACCGAATGGTTCGCCGATCCCAACGGCAGTCGCAACGACAAAGGGTATGAACACTTGATCATTATTCCCCCGCGTTGTTCGTCTCAAAACAAACACTTAGTAATATACGACAATGAGAAACATTGACGAATTTGAAAATCATTAAGCAAACAAGTTGTCAGCGCGGAGTGTCAGCGAGGATTGACAGTGGCCCAGATAACGTTCAGCTTCAACGCTAAAGCGAACTCGTGCAACTTGAACAATAACATTCATTCGCGAGTCACGCATTTTTCTTGTTTCTATCAACTCATATACGTATTCTTCAAGATGCAACGAGCGCAACAGAGTCTCTGTCCGTTTAATGCAATATTAATCACTCGAGTGTGTGTGTTGTGTCTTTCAAAGTAATATACAATTCATATATCTTTATACTTACACGCACCAATAAGAGTTTTGCACGCTCGCACCATTTCAGTTCTTATGCAATTCTTATATGCACCTGTGTAATCACGCGTCGACACTCTATTTCATTTGTTCTATCACACGTTGTTTTTGACTCTTTAGTTTGTTGATGTATGCATTTACAAATAGATTTGCAAACGTTAGACATCAGAGAACGGAAAAAGAGCGTTCGGTTCTTGTTTTCTCTCATATTCGATCGGCTTGTAGATCTCGCCGGCGCGCACAAAAATTATAATGACGCATCCTGATCCTCCTTTACTAACTAATTCTTGTCGACTTTCAACGCCACGCAGACCTATAGCTAGGCTGATGACGCGTCTCACCAGGTAAAGTCTCATCAAAATCAAGCACCTTACATTATCTTTATATAGTTCTGTTGGTAATATATCAATCTTCCGCGTACCCTTTCTCTCTCTCTCTCTCTCTCTCTCTCTCTCTCTCTCTCTCTCTCTCTCTCTCTCTCTCTCTCTCTCTCTTTCTTTCTCTATCTCTATCTCTCTATCTCTCTCTCTATCTCTCTATCTCTCTCTCTATCTCTCTATCTCTCTATTTATCTCTCTATCTCTCTCTCTCTATCTCTCTCCCTCTATCTCTCTCTCTCTCTATCTCTCTCTCTCTCTCTCTCTCTCTCTATCTCTCTCTCTCTTTCTCTATCTCTCGTCTTTCTCATTTTGACTGTCATTTGATATAAATATTTATCTGTACTGTATATACTATCTTTTATCTTTTCTTTTTCTTTTCTGTAAAAGAATAAAACGTCGCTCTATACTGTCTTGCAAGGATCGTGCTTTGTTTCTCTTTTCTTTTATTAGTTCAATTTTTGTGTCATGCGAGCATTACTTTTTTGATTTTGTCATGCATTACTCTACGGCACGTTTTTGCATAGCACCTATTTTTGCGAGTTTTTTTTCAGATTTTTGGTATCCAGAGCCGGAAAATGTTGTGAATAACAATAATAAAGTATTGTATCTCTGTGAAGCTGAACACTTCTTTGTGTTATATATATAGTCCAAGAGCGATCATGTTTTTTATATATACCTTAATCCTCTCATTATTTTAGTTTTATTATCTCAAAAAATGTTTTTCAGATATTCCTTGGATTAACGATACTTTTTTCGACGTTCGTTTATATATTATATACATATACGTCCGTATACTTTTATAATTATTTGAATATATAGTGTTTGTCGAAATTACAACATTTTTTCGTACAGTAAAATTTGACAATTGGCATAGTATATGTGACTTATCAATTATTTTGGTGAATGAAATTTGTTCGTGAATTTTTTCTTGTATTGGTACATAAATGTATAAATAAAGGTATGTGGATTGACGATAAACAATGGCTTTTGACAGCAAAATTGAAAGATCTGAGAAACCGATTTGCAAAAAAAAAACGTTACCTCCGATCAGACATGCTTGACTTAAACAACTATATAACTGAAGTGTAGATTGTAGAGTTTAAATAATCGCTAGTTTCTCAGAACTTCCGCAGTAACGCCACATAAAAAGGACAAACAATTTGAGAATTGCTTACTATATGTGTAATTTGCCTTTAAATATAATGCATCCTATGTGAGGCAATGGAAAGGCGTTGAAAAGCACATAAGCATATGGTAATGCAAGTCTCCATAGATAAATATTAGCACTGCGAAGCTTGGAAATAAAATCTCTGTATTATCCAGTATAAAAAAAACATTTGTCTTGGATTAATGCAAAGCAAACAAAAACTATAATAATCCGTAACAAGCCAACGAGCGGCTAAAACCTTGGCAAAGTCAAGGATGTATCGCAGCATCGAGGTATGCAGCGAACCCGAGGTTAATTCAAACGTGCCTGTCTGGAACGTACGTAGGAAAGAGCAAATGCAGCGCTTCGGCTTCGTGCTGGCATTCGTGGCGACTAGAAGCGGCCTGACGAGGTGGCAGGACCTGCCGGTCGAAGGCTTGGAATGGAGCGACTTGCCGGCGGACCACTTCAGCCGGCTGTACCCGCGTGCCATCGACGAGGTCTGGTACAAGCGAGCCGTCGAACAACACTACGTGCAGCCCGAGAGCTTCGTGTTCTCGGTGCCGATCGACGAGGACGGCGCCAGCAACTCGACCCTCGTCACCGTCAGCCAGGCCGTCTTTGTCGGTGAGTGCTGGCCGCGAGAAAGTCGAGAGAGAAAGAGAGACTGAGCGCAGCGTCACGCACCCTTTTCGACGCAGAGAGCCCAACGATGAAGGCGCCGGCGGCGGTGGCCGGCTTCCAGATGACCCACGCCTCGCTGCAGGCCTGGTTTCACAACATCACCACGTGCCAGGACAAGCACTGCGAGCGCCACTGCGGCCACGACGAGGTGGACTGCTTCCTGGTCGACAACCATGGCTACATCGTGGCCGCGGCCAAACCCGCGGACGCCTCGCTGGCCGGGCGCTTCCTGGGCGCGGTGCATTCCATCGTCATGGACCGGCTGATCCGCTCGGGCGTCTACGAGAAGGTCACCGTGTTCGACTACCAGGCCGTCTGCCAGAGGCCCACCGCGGAGACCAACCACGGCAGCGTTCTGCTCACCGTGAGTCTCGCCGTGAGGACCGCGTCGACCGCGCTCTAACGACGCCCCGCTCCGCTCCGCAGCCGTTCAAGGCCATCGCGCTGCTGGCCTCGTGGATGTACGGTCAGCTGGCCCTGACGCTCGCTCGCGCCGGCCTCTGGAGCCTCGAATACGCGGAAGCCCTGGCCTACCCCAACGACGAGATCGAGCTCGAGAGGCCCAGCGACGCGGACGAGCCGTCGGCCGAGGCCGAGGCCATGGCGGCCGACAACGGCAACAAGCCCGCCGCCGAGATCAAGGAGGACGCCATCTACGATCACTTCGTCAGGATCCAAAGATCCAAACTCGAGCCCTGCGACCAATACGTGAGCAAGCGAGCGAGTCCCGAGCGAGCTCGCCGTACCTGTCACGTCAACGGCCACTTGCCTGTTGCAGGTGGACCTGTATCTGCTGTCTGAGATACGAGCCAACAACTCGGTCTACGACAACCCGGAGGAGAACATCCAGGGCTGCGACTATCTCAAGTACATAGTGCAGCCGGTCAACGCGACCAATATGATTCTGCTGGTGATCGACAATGCGCAGTGCAAGGCGACGCTCCAGTTCGACACGCTGCCGCAGGAGGTCACCTATTCGATCAACTCCAGCACGCTGGCTTGTCAGAAGAGCCGAGCCAACTTGGAACGCGTGCGGCCTCAATCTTGCATTCGCTATCATCCCAAAGAGAGCGAGATCAAGGATCTCTGCGGTCGCGGCTCATCCAATTCGCGACTCGACTTTAGGCTGCTACTCGCCCTCGGTCTACTCGTGCATTTTGCCGGATCGAGCCAGCGTTGAAAACTCCCCCCCCCCCCCCCCCATCTCTCTCTATGATAGGGTGCGACGGATGCCGGCGTCCGAATATTATTACCGATCACTCCTGTACTTTCGCGTCTCTCTCTCTCTCTCTCTCTCTCTCTCTCTCTCTCTTTCTCTCTTTCTCTCTTACTCATTCTGTCTAAGTGTAAGTGTGCGAGCCAAAGTCAAACTCGACGACGACACTGACGGACATGCGAGAAAAATTAATGACTGTGTTGCGTTCGTACCGCGCTTCAGGCGTCAACCTCTCGAAGCACACACGCCACTCGTCGGCCCTGACCTTTTGCCAGCTCTTCATTTTTTTCATCGACCGAGTATCTTTCTTATCATGAATCTGTCACGCACACACATACACACACATACACACGCGCGCGCACACACAGACACACACACACAATGGCAAACGAATTTATCAGTAGCGAGTAAGTCGTAAATACGTACGTGTAAGGGCCGACGACGTGCGAACTGTTGGAGGCAAGCGCGACCAAAAGAGAATAGAGGAAAAACAACCACTGCTAATATTGCTAATTGACTACTACTGTTACATTCGTACATTCGCGTTTTGTACATTAAAAGAGAAAAAAACAAACAAAACAAACTATGAGATATGTAATTTACTATTTATAGAGACTATTAACTTATAATTGATTTTTGTAAATTACTGTAATGTATATATATTATATAAAGGTAATATAAGATAACAATTACCAAAGAGTGTAAGATTGTGTGCCTTTGGTCACGCGGTTAAAACCAGATCTTGTATGTTTTTCAAATAAATCATTGAACTCTTCTTCTATTACTTTCGTTATTCATGAATTTTTTACATTTCTAGCTATAACTCTATCTTATATGGTACAAAAGTTATTTACAATCTTAATTACAATTTTCAACATGTGGATGTGGCTCTTATTCAAGATCTTTTATAGCTTCCAATAACATCTTATGCTGTACAATTTGTTGAAGCTTTACATGCAGTTTTTCCAATGTCCCACCACCTTTCAGAAATCCTTCTAAATTGTGCATGGTGCAATTTGAAAGTCTGTGGTCTGTTATTCTGTCTTGAGGATAGTTGTAAGTTCTAATTTTTTCATGTCTCTCCCCGCTTCCCATTTGCTGTTTACGCATGCCTTTAGTACTTTTCAACTGTTTATCTAGCTTCTCCTGATATATTTTGGCCCTTAATTTTGCCATAGCCAATTCCTTGTTTTTCATTTGTGATCTATTTGTTTGACACTCTGCGACTGTTCCACTGGGTATATGAACTATTCTCACAGCAGAATTTGTAGTGTTTACGTGTTGTCCTCCAGCTCCACTTGCTCTCATAGTATCTATTCTCAAGTCTTTAGGATCTATTTGTATATCGATTTCACTGGGTTGAGGTAGAATTGCTACTGAAACAACACTTGTGTGGATTCTTCCAGATTTTTCGGTTGCAGGAACTCGTTGAACTCTGTGAACTCCACCTTCGTGTTTGAATTGATGAAAAGCATTTCTACCGGATATCATCAAACTGGCATGCCTAACTCCACCCTTTTCAGAGTCGTCTAAGTCAATAATATCATAACTGAAACCCAAGTGCCCAATATGTTTTATGTACATTTCCAAAAGATCTTTGACAAAAAGCATTGCTTCCTGTCCTCCAACACCTGCGGTAATTTCTAGAATAATATCATCATAATGTTCTTTTCCTAAATTTTCAAGTATTAATCTAGATAGCTCGTCATCAACTTTTTTTAACTGTAATTCGTAAGTTTCTCTTTCCTCTCTAGCAAGCGTTGCAAGCTCAGAATTTTGTGCTGCCAATGTGTATTGTTATTACTAAATATTTTTATACTCTTTCACATATTAAAGTATAATTTACTCACCTAGTTCTATTACACTTTTAATACTGTCTAGAAGGTTCATCCTTTCATTCAATAACTTCTTAATCGGATGATATTCTAGTAGTTTATCAAAATCAGTGCTATTTCCATTTTTGTAAGCTTTAATTAGATATTCGAAAAATTTTTTCACATCATTTTCTGGTAATATAGAGTAAGCAACTGACATACATCTGTAAATTTTTTTATTCATAAATGCAAATATTGATAAAAGAAATTTGTCACAACAGTGATGAAATCTGCATACCTGCTGACATTTTGAAAGAATATTCGAGGCCGCAATGTTAGGTTAGTAGTCCAATCAGTGTAACTGTTATTGCTTCGTTCGAGAATTCTCCAGTACTTGTAAAATCTCCGACTATGTAAAAAAACTGCTATAGTACCATTCCCTATTGTCATTATCACTTGAATCAACTTTCATTCATAAGGAAGAATAGTTTTTCACGCCGTTTGTGTGTGGTGTGTTGTGTGTGATACTGTCGTCTGCTACAATTTCCCACTGTGGAGGTGCTGCCAACTCATTAGCGTGGGACACTTCTAAAACAGAGTAACAGACAGTATACTCACATTGTGTCACACGCGCAACTGGCAGAGCAACACGAGCGGTCGCACGGACGTTTGCAAGAGCTTCATCTGTGAATATTCAAGTAAGTTTAAATATTCATTGCAAATAATAAAGGCAAAATCGTGGAAACGCTGTACGTGCACTGCAAACTATTTTCAGATTAGTCAGTTTCGCATGGTGATAATCGAAAGAAAGTACGCGTCGATAAAAAAATACGAGAGCGAACGGATCTCCGGCGTCTTTGTTTACTCCTTTCTGCTTTTATATTGCAAATATACTGATATAGCGCTCTCTGCTAACGTGTTTTTTTTGTTCATAAAAAAGAATGCGCGCAGGCGTCAGTTGCAATCTTCGCGTAAGGAATGCCTCATGGCTATATAACAAACAGGTGCATCGCCACGACGTATATTTTCATTCTCGAAATCTTTTAAGAAAGATATTGCAATAACGGCGCCAACTGTCGGTGCGTCTCTGTGCAGCAACGCTTCAAAGGTAACGCACACTTTCTCCCGTGAATTACATTGCATTTTCAATTGTGCACGCTTTTAACGCGCGCCAGTTTTTCGTCATAGTCACAGAGAGTCGTCGTCTCACACAAGCGCGCAAGCGTGTATAGTTGTAGTAGCAGCTCTCCACACAAAATTTCTTGGAGAGAGAGAGAGAAGGAGACTTGAGCATCGCATTCACAGAGTCGCACTGACCTTTTTAGAGTTGCGCGGTTATCGATTTTGCTCGCGAATTGTTATCGAGTCGATAGGTTTTTCATTAAACTATATTATTAAATATAAGAGAGTTGTGAGGGAATAGAGTATTGTTATCTCTGGCCTTTGAAAACTTCACGCAGGCGTTCCTTTATTGTGCGTGGTAAGTAAGTCGGTGTCTTGAAAAGAAAAGAAAACGATAGATTAGTATCGATGACATTTTGGCTTGAAAAGATAGCGTCTGTATCATTTTATTTTTGTTATTCCGTGGTGAATCAGCTTGTTGCATTTATTACCGTAATTCAATACTTATGGGAACTTGAAGACGTTGGTGTCGTAAATCGTAAACGGCAATTAAAAAATAATTTCATTCATATTAGAATTATAGGTTGTGTATCTACAAATAGATAGTTATTTATGGTAATTAATATGCCATTGTGTTTTGTTTTAATATCAAAACATCTGACAGGTATTCCGATAACGCAATTATCGATAAAAGCAACCAAATATTTATTAATATAATTATACGTAAATTATTTGTCTTCTTGTTTGCATAGCGTCGCCCAGCAAAGGCTTCCCAATCGTGGTGACGCACTTAGGGAAAGAGGGGAAAACGAAACTTCAAATTGAATGCGAAAGGATCGAATAAGGGATCAAAGTACAATGTTTCACGTGTTACATGAAGTACACGTATCTGGTCGCCTCTCGTACATGATGTATGCTACACACCGCGCGATGCGATGATTCACTATTATAAATTCTTTGCTCGTAACACTAAAAAAGCGTGCAAAAATCGCTTAAGCAAAAATTGGCAGGAAAAAGTTAGTGATATCTCGATCTGCGAATCGATCAGTGTCCGAAGTGCATCGGTCGAAGATACGGAATACGGAATAATTATGATCAAAACCGAAAGTACATCAAGTATATAATCGCGCAACGAAAAGTATAAGTATATATATCGTTAAAGAGAGACGGAGCGAGGTGGATGCTAAAGAGAGGGGCAAAGTGAGCTATGCGTATTGTATGTAGGTAAGCCAGCAGTAGGGATTGTCGGCTGCTAGACAGAGACGCCACCAGGCAGCGTGCGAGAGATCCGAAGAGTATAGGTGTATAGGCGAGCGTGCAGATGTAGCTTTTGAGGATCGTTAAAAATTCGGAAAAGAAAGCAAGTCGTCGCTGCATTTCGACTCGCTTCTTGCCTTGCCTCGCTAATGAACTGGCGCGCGTACGTGCGTAGCAGCGATATTTCATTCGAGCGCAACGAGGTAAAGCCTGCGTTCTATATTTTACCGCGCATCAAACGAAATGTATAATGTTTTACGCGTGTCATTTCCATTGAATTTTCGACGAGTCGCTGCTCTCTCCAGTGCAATGTTTGTGTTTGGTGTTTCAGGTCATTGCGAGCAGTCGATAGCTAAAAGCTTCGCCGAGAGTAAGAGCAAGACAAGCAGGATGGACGAAGAGAGCAGGACGCAGGAGAAGCCGCCTGTCGACGGTACGATTGTTTTATTGCTTTTTTTATTGCAAATGCGCTTCGAACGATTTGTCATTGCGCAATGCCGTTTAGCGTTCCGCGTGTCGATTATTGTTCGTTGCCAGCCGTTTGCCGTATAATGTTTTATATGACACGCGGTGCTCGAGCTCCAATAAAACGGGCCCGATGAACAAGTCTCACGTTGCGCGCTGTCATTTCTCTTCAGTAACCTCGTGTATTTGCACGTTCTATTGTGGGTCCTACAATTATTATTATTATTATTGTTCGTAGCTTTGTCGTTTATAGGAATGACGCTTACGCAGAACTTCGATTATCTAACGTCTATGTCGTCGAGATACGACGTGATTTTTCTTTTGAATTTGATTGTGTTTGTCCGAGATAAGAATTATCGATTTTTTTAATATTCGTTTCGATTTCCAATATAAGCATAAACAAATTTGAAAAATATAAGTATTCAAATACATAAAATCTTTCAAGTTTTCCTTTCATTGAGAATAATTTTCAAATATACATTGATGATTTGCACAAATTATATTTAAATAAATAATACCAAATAACAATTACATCTTGATAAATTGAATATTATTACTGAAAACATTTCTCTCCCATACTGCCTATACTTTATTGATTTACATATGGACTCAGTATATCTGATTTATGCAAATGAACACATTGATTGTTCCATTTTCACTTACGTAATGTGTAGAAATGTCTTGACATCTAATAAATTTCTATGCAAATAATGACAGTTGCCATCTATGACAGTGAAGCATACTAAGTAATTATTAATTTTAGATGGCTTCTTCTGGCAAGACTATCTTGATGCATCAAACACAATGGAAGTACCACAGATAATGTTTCAACACGTAGAAGAAACTTTGCAGAGTGGCATTGAGATTGGAATGTCTTTGGAAGTTCCAGTTAAAAAAGGCAAGGATGAAGAAGAACCTATATATTGGGTCGCTACCATTGCTATGGCTTGCGGTCCCCTGTTAAGATTACGTTATTTTGGTGGGGATGATAGAGCATTGGAATTTTGGTTCAATTTGACAAAAGAAGCTGCTCATGAATTGGGCTGGTCTGTTAAAAATGACAAAAGACTGGAACCACCAGATGTTGTGCTTGTGAGATCCCCAGACTGTTCAGAAAAGTTACAAGAGTTTCTAACTACATCAAAATCCATTCCTATTGAAATGTTGACTGGGGTAAATAAAAGACATTGTTCTTAAGTTTCTCAAATGATTTATATTCATTGGTAATAAATAAGTTTGTTTAATTTTAGGATGGTCTTAGCATAATAGATAGAATTAAAACAGGGATGAAAGTGGAAGTTAGTGATGTTCGACACCCTTACAAATTATGGGTAGCTACAGTAAGTCAAATGTTAACTCAAGTAGTTGCAAAATAAAATTCAACAACTATGGTAACATATTTTTAATTTTAGATTAAAGAAAATGTAGGAGGCAGACTTTTACTACGATATGACACTCCAGGTTCATCGTCTAAAGAATTTTGGATGTTTTGTACTTCTGAACATTTACACCAGTATGGCTTTGCATCAAAGGCTGGAGAATCTGACTCCAATTGGTTTTTAGAACCACCTAGTTCAATTGTAGATATACATACTTACGAAGAATGGAAGGAATTAACAGAGAATGGTCCAAAGGATCTTCAAGTACCTGAGAATTTATTCAATAATAGCATTGATCATGGACCACATGATTTCAAACTAGGAATGAAATTAGAAGCAATTTCTCCTTTCGACAGGACAAAGTTCTGTCCAGCAACTGTAGTTAAAGTATTTGATAGTTCTTACTTTTTAATTCAAATTGATGTATATAACAAAGATTCCGTAGAAAATCTTGAAGAATATACATATACTGGTAGCGAGAAAAACACATGGCTCTGCACTGCAGAACATCCCTATATTTTTCCTATTGGTTGGGCTAAGAAAAACAATATTAGGTATTTATATAATTATAAAACACCACTGGTATACATTAATACCAAAATATAAATAACGCTTATCTTTTCACAGCTTGACACCTCCTCAGAACTGGACATCTGATTCAAAAGAATTTCATTGGGAAGAGTACTTAAAGGCTACTAATGCAGTAGCTGCAGAGGAAAATTTGTTCAATCCTAGAGAAAGTGCTAGTGATGCAGGATTTGAATGTGGAACAAGACTGGAAGCCGTAGATCCTCAAAATGAAAATAACATTTGTGCAGCTAGTATAACAAAAATTATTGAAGATCTACTATGGATAAAATTAGATAACTACAGTAATAGGACTGAACACATAGTACATATGCATTCCTTACAAATTTTCCCAGTGGGATGGTGTGAATCCAATCATTACCCACTGCAACCACCTACAGATTACGTCGAAATGTGCAAAAAAATACAAGTCAATGAAGTGATGGCAAAGAAGAGTAATGTGATAGATATTCCACTATCAGGGCCTCGTTCATCTATGTGGTGTCCAAAGATTTACTTTAACTATCGGTGCTTCACGGGGCCAATGATTTCAAAAGGCAAACTAGCAACACTTCCCAAAGCTGTTGGTCCTGGACCTGTAATTTTAGTTATGAAGGAAGTCTTATCAATGATTGTGTCAGTTGGATACAGAAGTGCAAGAATCCTAAAAGTGTTACAGTGCGATACCAAACCAGAACCTGGCTATAATTTAGAAGTATTAAAAGCAAAGCACAAAAACAATACTTACAGAGCAAATGTAGCAATTATCACGTCAGGTGATATGGTAACTGAATTTTGCAAGAGCATCTGCAAGAAACTGATGGTTTGCCCCAATTTATTTGGTCCTCTTCAGGTGCCGGAAAGTGAATGTCCAGATAAATGTCATAAAACATCAAAAAATAAATTTATTAGTAAGTATTTCAGGATTAATCAAAGTATAATTTATTTTCAATAGATACAGTATTAATTTGTTAATTCTTTTCGTAGCAACGACAGTTGGAACTGGCAAAAGAGGTAAACCCAAGGGCTACACAAGCATAATGGTCCAGAAACCTAGGCCTTGGGGAAAGCGTAAAAGAAGGAGAGGTAGATGGGCCAACAGAGACAAAGAACAAACAGAAGGGTTAGAGCAGGAAGAAGAAATGTCTTATTTATCTATGGATCTTGCAAAACACGTGTCTAACGCTTTGAATGATATATGCATTGAAGATCAACAACAACTTTCCGAAATCGACGTAATGATTCAAAAAGGATTGGAGAAAACTGATAAATACGATGATATTAAGCAGGAATTTCCATCAAGCAATGCATCGGAAGACTCTAGAAGTAGTTTTAATGACAAAAAAAGCAAAGATAGCAATATGGATAGCCCAGGAAGCTCGTCGGGCAGCAAATTGAAGTGCAGTCAAAACAGCACCTCAACGAGATCTAATAAGCGAGAACGAGACTGGGAAACGAGCATTGAGTCTGACGGGTCGGACGCTGAAGCCGAATACGTTGAGTTGCAAAAGAAACAACGACGGCCTAAAACACGAAAACTAGTATCAAATCCATTGTTTTGGACGGTCGACGATGTTTTCGAGTATCTGCGAAAGACGCCTGATTGTAAAGAGCTGGCCTACCGAGTTCGTCAAGAGGTACGATTTTTCAAAAATAAATTAAGCTCGCGCTAGTATTCTTTCATATGTGATGAATTTACATTTTGTTTTTTTGTTTATTTTTATAGGAAATCGATGGCTTGGCATTTTTACTGTTGAATCTTCCATCTCTCACGGACCACATGAAATTACGAATGAGTTCCGCGATGAAATTGTGTCGTCATGTAGAACAAGTCAAAGTAACGTTCTTCCTGAAGCATATAAACGAGACCGAACCAGAGCAATATCAAGTAATGTAAACCGTGTATCATATCCCGACGAAAGAGAAATCGAGAACAAATTATGCGTTGTATGATATTAAATAATAGTGTTTACGATAGTTTTTGTTTAGTTTGTAAGCAACGAAAAATCGTCTGTACAAATTCTCATACATATTTACATTGCGTATAATGTAATTATCATGTTATATAAGAAATCAAATTGATTATTACCACGATATATTTACTCTTTTAGTTCAATTTCATCGTCACTGAATCATATAATTATGCACTTGACGCACGATGTAGTAGTTATGAGTTTAGCAAAGTATTACTCTTTATTTTTATCTTCTTTTTTTTAAAATAAGTATTGTACAAAGTTATTTATACGAGAATATTATTTAAAAAAAAAAACACTGTTAAACTTTATCCGCAACATCAATCAGTTCTTTTACCCGCTTACGTCAAAACTGAAAATATTAAACGGTAAGGGAGCTAGCTCATTTGTAAGCCACAGTTGTTTTGCTTATCTCGTTGCAGTTAGCTTCTTGACAGTCCCGTTAGCAGTTGAAACTATTGCACATTATTTTTCCAATGCATCGATTACCATTCCTCGTCGAATCGCCGATCCACGGTTGAAAAAGCGCATGCAAAAGTTAATTTAAAAGTAATCCAACCCGAGAAAAAACAAAAAAATCCATCGTAATTGTATATCTCTCTGTCTCCCAATCAAGACTTCCCTCTTGATTTCGCAAATAAATAGCCATAGTTTATTCAGACTCCGCGTAGCTCGTTACTTTTAATTGAAATTTCAGTCCTCCCTCAGACTAACAAGCTAATGTCCACGGAATGCCTATGAAATTGTAACGGTTTATATATCCATGTGTTTATAATGAAAATCCGCACGCTAAAATATATAAAATCATGCAGATCGATGATCCCGCAATAGTTCTCAACGCTTGCCTGCGCATTTATCAAAGAAGAGCCGAAGTCGGCTGTGATTTCCTGAAAGCTTGCCAAATCGTTCGAAGGGTATATAGAGCTTTCGCTATCTGCGGTGCAAAATCAGTTGCAGACTACGTTTTAGGTAAGTAGGATGTCGTCTCTCAGACCGAAATAAGACGCGTCTACGGCGCGAGAAATCCGATCTCTCTTTCTCTCTTTCTCTCTTTCTCTCTCTCTCTCTCTCTCTTTCTCTTTCTCTCCGCCGTGCTTTCCCGTTTGTTAATATCAGTAAAGGAAAAGAGGTGATGTAAACGAAACGGTATGCTCGAGCTTCAATTTGGCGAGGATAGACACTCGAGCAAGAGATAATAACGAGCGCAACACCTGAACCCGAGATAACTGTCGCGTCAATTTCAAAGCAATTCAGACTTGTCCTAGTCTCATATTTTTCCTCGGCGTTAAACGATCGCACGACTGTCAAACGTGCGCGCACGCGCTGTCACACACACACACACACACACACACACACACACACACACAGCTGAGCTTACGTGTGCGTATGGCGAATGCACGCGAGAGTGGGGTAGGTCGGCTGGCAATGCTTGCATACTTGAACCGAACGTGCCACTCCATCCGATAAGCGGTACTTGCACGCGCGCGCGCTCTCACTCTCTCTCTTTCTCTCTCTCGCTCTCTCCTGCTAACGGTTACCCGCTCGAACTTTGACTCGGCCTTTAATTAAATTCCCTCTGCCTTATGTAATCTAGCTCGTATGAAAATCCAAAGTGATTGTAGTACACGCGAGGCGATGTCGTTGGCCTCCCGCGCGCTCAACTAAGCGTTTCATCGTCGCCCGGTCAATCCAGTTGTCTCGCTCTACCGCGTGGCTAGTCGACAGCGAGCGAGAGAGACACAATCGATCGGTTGCATATTGCATTGCCCTGCTGACTTCCAACGGTCTTTCCCGAACACAGGCCCGAACAACAGGCCAAGCTTTGCGTTCATGACTATGACTTGTCGATGCTGCGCGTTAGATAAAACCAACTCGATGCGGGATTTACAAAAGCGCGCGGCCCCTAGTTATGCTGCGCGATCGCATTGTATATGCGTCTCGAAGGGAAACTGATCGTAGCTGCATTATATACCAACGGCGAGAATATATTGCGCGAGCGCGCAACAATCGACGCTGCAAATTATCTCATGGCTGCGCGTGCATAATATTTGCAGAGTTGCCGCATGACGTGTTTACCAAGTGTAACTCGAACGCCGCTACTTCTCATTCAAGAGCCGAGGGCGATGCACGCACTCGAGCCAATTACGATTGTCGGGACGAAGGAACGTGTTGGTTTATTGTTTTGTTCGCAAGCTCGCGCATTCGCCGAAATAGCGTTGCGCGCAGCTACGTCGCAAGCTTCGCACGTCGAATCGATACACGAGAGAGAAGGATCGCTCGGCGGAAAAGTTATCGCGCGGCGCGGATCGAAGCAGAGCGTGAATCAGCGAACGACAGCCGTTGGACGAAGGCAAGAGAAAAGTCAGCCTGTCGCTCGGCGAAAGCTCTCCTGAGGTTGAATCGATACTCATCCGCCGGCGGCGCGTCCCCTCTGAGTCATCCTCCCACGCGACACACCACACACGTCTGATCGCGTCTGTGTGGCTCGCAAGCGCAAAAGCCTCCCACGCTCGTCACCAGCGACGGAGCGTGGAAATTCGTACTTGGCGCGCTGAAGTGTCGCCCCACCGTCGCTGCGCGCGCACTCGCGGCAGCTCCACGCCCGAGAGAGCGCACAAGCGGCAAAAGGTGAATAACGGTGAGTCGGGCGCGGGCAGAGCCGCGCTATAGTTCCGTAGCCTCGCGAGAACAGAGCGAGTCCTGCGACTCGACAAGTGTGTGGTGTGTGTGTGCGCGAGTGTTGTGGAAAAAAAATTTGTTCAAAGGCGCGACCAGGATGGCTTGGTGACGGCTCATCCTCCTTATCCGGCAGGATTTACGAATCCACGAACGGTAAGTCCACGACTCACGAGTGCGCGCGATTTCACTAGTGTGCACTTTTGGGTTCAATGAGCGTCTCTCTCTCTCTCTCTCACTCTCTCTCTCTCTTTCTCTCTCTCTCTCTCTCTCTCTTTCGCCAGCGATCGATGGGTGGCACAGGTAAAGCGTGATACGTACGAGAGGTGATACGTTTACGGGTGTTGGCCGCGCAGCGCGCACACGCTTGCTGGCTACTCTCATTCTCTCCCCCCCCCCCCCCCCTCTCCTCTCTTTTTTTCTGATCATTGTTTGTGAGAGAGACGCTCTTCTTGGTACACCTAGAGGGCTCGTAGGTAATGATAAAAATTAAGGGTTTCCTACGTGTGCAATTCCCATTTATGACCGCAGTCTCTATTTTCGTGCGTAATAATGTCGTCGCAAATTCTCTTTTTTTTTATATTCGTCGTCGTGAAGGCCGCCCGCTTAACGATGAGGTCATCCAAACTAGTTTGGTCGATACTGAAAATTAGGTAAATAAAAAAAAAACAAGATTCCATTCCGTACCGGCTTCGATCAACGAGTGTCGTTCTGCCTTGACGTGATATTGTTTACCTGTTTCAAGTAGGGTTATTGGTTCCAGATGTATAATTGTGCATGCAAGTCTTGTGCAATTGCCGTACGCACTGGTATTTTGTGTCACCCCATACGTACATTGCGCAACGCTGAAAATTATCTTTTATTTCAATACACAAATGGTCAGTCAATGTTTTTATTCTGGAAATACTTTATCTCTTCGCGCTCTCTTGCTTTCTCTCCCTGTGACGGCCACTATATATGTCAGATTGATCGGGAGCTGCGATGCCATTTGAAAACAGTATTTTAGAAGATGACAAGTGTACTTCAATTATTAAAGAGCTTTCGAGAGAAAATGGTCTCGGACTTGGTAGAGAAAATGAGTAATAATTGAAAACTAAGGCAATGGCTTTTCTTAGAATTTTCTTTATTAATTGTTAAAAAATGATTAGTTCAATTTTTTTATCTTCTTTTTACAAGGGTAATTTTACACGAGATTAATTGAGTGGAATGTGTTTTTTGAGAATATAAAACAACATAAACTATACAATGAGACACCCCAATTAATAACTGTACAATAAGATGATTGTTTTGGAATTCATTAATCATGAATGATGACATAGGTCTAGCTCTCAAATACCTGTTAGAGTTTGGGAGATAAATTTCGTTGACCTTGATAAGTCAATTGATAAGTCTTGCGATGTGCTATAGTATCTAGCAGAGCTACACATAGTCACATATAGCAGCGATCAAAGCCCCTTTGAGTAGTGACTACAGCTGCAGTAATCAAGCTTGATAAATATAGGAGTCAAGCTTTTACAGTGGATACACTCCAAGGCAAGTTTCAATTGTTTGCTTAATTTGAATTTTTTAGGTAGAGAGTGAAACAGAACCAGCAAAAGCAGTACAAGATTAGCCAGCAAATATGAGGCTCACAATATGTATCGTGGCAACGCTTGTGCTGCACGTCGCAGCCTTAAGTGAGTATCACTGTTATTGAAATATTATTCCATCTTGATTGATTCCAAATTGGCTTCTTTCAATCTGCAAATTTTGACATGATTTTTTATTGTGCACACTTGAGAAAGAGGAATGAAGATTGATTGCCTGGTGATTGCTAGAAGCCTACGACAATCTAAAGTTCACTATACCTTTGCCTTACTTCCTCTCTCTACAATGCTACAACTTTTCCATCCGCTAGAATTTCAAATTACTCTAGAATGCTGCTTTTAGGGGGCTATTAATTTGAAAAAAATTTACTTGTAGCACAATCTCCGCCGAGGATTTCAAAGCAACCACCTACAGACGAACTTTTGTTTCAAGTGGCTCAGGTCTTTATTAATGAAAATGAGAAGCCGTTTCTCATTGAGTGTGAGGCAGAAGGCGAGCCGGCACCTACGTAAGTGTTATACATCGTTATCTCTCTCGCTCTCGTTCTTTTTTTATGAGCTCTCGTAAACGAACGGATAATCTCATTTGTAAGAAAAAAGCTGCCACGCGGTATTTGTAATTGAATAATACAGTAGCCCGTCATACAAGATATTGCAGCAATGGTTTGGGATTGAAATTGCGTGCATCGATCCATCTTAGCCAAAAGTCATTCATCCGTGCGAGAGGGACTCGGCTTTACTTCTGTACTCTCTCACTCTCCCACTGGGTTGTGTCCGGCGTGTGCATTACAAGCGAAGCCCAGAGTTGCTGCTCTTAATTACTCGGATGACCTCATAGCCGCTCGCTCGCGCTACCGCCGGCAGTTTAAACTGACTATACGACGACATGCGCGCGCGCTCGCATACGTGTACCGCGTGCGCTGCACTTGCTCAATGGGAGTGGTCATTTCTCGCCGCTCGCTCGTAACGTCTCTTTAGCTGACTTCTCCTCACTCGCTGCTGGACGCTCTGGTGAAATTGAAACCTTTGCATCGTTCCGATTGTCGGCCGGAGCGCACGCCGTCGATCGCTCATCCGAATCATCGTTCGTCGATCGGCCAGCTGTTTGGATACTCAATTAAATATACGTTCCAATGGCAAATGCAAATGCTTTCGCGCTCTTTCCGAATCGATCTCGGTAATTGTCGTTCGTAGAACACCGGCCGCGCCGCCCCATTATTCAAATGAGGCGCACAGGCACTACGCTTCTCTCCGTGCCTCGGCCGTGACAAAGCAACGTCGCAACGTAAATGTATCCCTGTACGTTTGATTCCCACATAAAATTTACATGCATTCCTGCAAACTAGAGCGCTAGCCGTAGCGTGCTTCTGTTTTCGTAGTACGTTTCCCGGGAACGGCAAAGATTTCCACTTTGAACTCGCGACAGGCGCAATTTCCCCGCAGCGGAAACGATTAACGCGCTCTCTACTCGCACGTTGCAGATACGACTGGATAAAGAACGGCAAAGAGTTCAAATGGCAGGCCTACGACGATCGCATATCGCAGCAGCCGGGCCGAGGCACGCTGGTGATCTCGAAGCCACGAGACGAGGATCTTGGACAATATCAGTGCTTCGCGAAGAACGAGTGGGGCGTCGCAACCTCCAACTCGGTCTTCGTGCGCAAAGCCGAGCTGAACTCGTTCAAGGACCAGCCACCGGAAACGATGAGAGTGAACGAGGGCGACCCCTACAAGCTCACCTGCCAGCCGCCCGACGGCTGGCCGAAACCCAATGTCTACTGGCTGATCCAGGACATGAACGGCGGAATCAAGTCCATCAACAACTCGCGCATGACCCTGGATCCCGAGGGCAACTTGTGGTTCAGCAACGTCACCAAGTGGGACGCGTCCGACAATTACTATTACGCCTGTGCCGCCACGTCGCTGTTCAGAAACGAGTACAAAGTCGGCAACCGCGTGATCCTCGAGGTGGCCACGACCGGCGCGATCGCCAGTTCTAACAAGCGCGAGCCCGTCAAGCAATACGTCAGCAGGAAGAACGAGGTCGCCTTGCGCGGCAAGAAGATCGAGCTGTTTTGCATCTACGGTGGCACTCCGCTGCCGCTCACCGTTTGGAGTAAAAACGGACAGCGGATACGGCCTAGCGACCGGGTGACCGAGGGCAACTACGGCAAGTCTCTGGTCATCAAACACGTCAATTTCGATGACAAGGGCGTCTACACGTGCGACGTGTCCAACGGCGTTGGATCTGCCCAATCGTACTCGATCAATCTAGAAGTTTTGTCCGTGCCGTATTTCACGGTCGAGCCAGAGATCGTCAACGCCGCCGAAGGCGAGACTGCCGAGTTTAGATGCGAGGCCAGTGGTGTGCCGGAACCCGAAATCAAGTGGATCCACAACGGCAAACCGATATCCGAGAGTCCACCCAATGAGAACAGATACACGAAAGCTGGCAGAATTATACTCAAGAATTTGAGGAAGCAAGATACCGGCAATTATGGTTGCAACGCCACCAATTCCCTCGGCTATGTCTACAAAGACGTGTACGTGAACGTGCTGGCTCTGCCGCCGGAAATTCTTCAACCGCCAATGGACGAGTCGACTGTCGATGGTAAAACGATTAAGATGACCTGCCGGGTATTTGGTGCACCAAAGCCAGCCGTCAAGTGGATAAGGAATGGCCAGGAATTGACCGGTGGACGTTACAGAACATTGGAGACTGGTGATCTGCAGATTCAAGACGTAACGTTCTCCGATGCTGGCGAGTACAGCTGTTACGCGACAAATAACCTCGGTAATGCAAATGCAACCGGTCATTTAGCGGTTAAAGAACACACGAAAATCACCGATGTGCCCGAAGATTATGAGGTGGCTGCTGGCGATACCGCAACGTTCAGGTGAGTTGTAGCTTTATTTGGCTGATTCAAACTTTGACGTATGAATTTTTACTAATCTTAACTGGCGTCATTTAGATGTAACGCTGTAACGGACTCAACATTGCCACTGCGAATTGACTGGTTGAGTAAAGGCGAGCCAATAGATTTCGAATCTGAACCGCGTTTCATTCTGAGTACCGACAACTCGCTAATGATAACCAAGACCACTGAGTTGGATTCCGGTACGTACACCTGTGTCGCCAGTACGGACCTGGATGAAGCTAGAGCTCAAGCCACCCTGATAGTACAAGACGTGCCGAATCCACCGACACTCCTCGGCGTGACGTGTGGTTCCAACGATGCTCACGTTACCTGGATTCCTACAAGCGACAGTCGTTCGGCCATCCTACGTTTCTCCATCCAATATAACACATCTTTTACGCCAGATACCTGGGAAATAGCCAAAGATCACGTTCCTGCCACCGATCAAAGTTACACTATTGGATTGACTCCGTGGGCTAACTACACATTCCGTGTAATTGCCTGGAATAAGATTGGACCGTCCCAACCGTCATCACACAGTACCGTATGTACAACCCTACCTGACGTGCCTTACAAGAATCCTGACAACGTCGAGGGCAAGGGTGACGATCCGCAAAATCTCGTCATTAAATGGACTGTTATGCCGCAAATCGAGCACAACGCGCCTAAGTTTATGTACCGAGTTTACTACAAGCGCGATATTCCCGGAGAAAAGTGGACTATCGAGGATATACACAATTGGAGAACGAATTACCTTAAAGTTAACAACCAACCCACCTACCAACGATACAAAATCAAGGTTGGCGCGATCAACGAAAGAGGAGAGTGTAGAGAACCGCCGCAAGAGATTATTGGCTACTCTGGGGAAGATGGTAACATGAATTTATTTTACTGAAGCAAATCGAATATATTTCGAAGTACTGTGTTATGAGTATTGCATGGCTTTTCTCCATTTCAGTGCCAAAGCAAGCTCCAGGTAACTTTACTCTTGTCGAGGTGAGATCTAGTACGACAGCTTTGTTATCGTGGACAAAGGTTCCCGACGAAACAGTGAAAGGTGAATTACGTGGCTATAAAATTGAAACTTGGACCGACAGAGATGGCGAGGAAGCTTTGCGGGAATATAATGTGGAAGGAGCCGTCAAGACTTACGCTTTGGTCAATAAATTTGTTCCTTACAGCAAAAATTACGTCAGAATTAAGGCTTACAATGGACGGTAAATGGAATTAGCATTCATTTACGTGAAAATATTTACATGTATAATTGCAACTTACTAATAGAATTGTTAATTTCAGATTCAATGGGCCACCTTCGGAAGTAATTAGTTTCGATACGCCGGAAGGAGTGCCAGGAACTGTAATGGGTATGGAAGCATACCCAGTCGGCTCCACAGCAATGATGTTACATTGGAACAAACCTGTCGAGATCAATGGTATTTTGACAGGTTACAAAATTACTTTTCAAAAGGTGAACGGATCAAAAATCGAACCAGAAATGGAAAGACATCCGCAAATCCGTGATCCAGAAGCTACTTCTGCCAAACTACCAGGTCTCAATCCGCAAACAAAGTATCGCATCATCATTCGTGCTACCACGGGCGCTGGAGAAGGACAAGCGTAAGCTGAGATATATACACGTTTAGATTGCGTGTATTGAATCGAAAGAGAAATAACTAATTATAATGAAATACGAAACAGTTATTTTGTGGAGAAAATGACGCCAGCATCGAGACCTCCAGACAAGCCAACCTTCACCTATTATGCCATTCCTAAAGAGAGTGGACTAACGAATTTGAGAATCGTCTGGCAAGTTAAATCGGATGGTTTTCCAGGAAGTCACTTTTTCGCCAAGTATCGATTGGTAGGTGAAACGATCAACACGGAGACGGACCGCGAGAAAGAGACAAACGAAATTGAAATTCGCGCGCTCGACAGCGGGCGCACCTATATTGTTTCTCTCGTCGCGGAGGATGGAGAATACTACACTGAAAGTGATCCGCAGACCGTTGACTTAGTTTACAACGAGGGACCCATCATACAAGCACAAGAGAACGTTGCTAGTACTGGCTGGTTCATCGGTGAGTCATGCGAATCTTCATTTTTTTCGCCATACACGATAACTTGAACAACGTCCAATTGCGTGCAGGAATGATGCTGGCGATTGCGTTCTTGCTGTTTATTCTTGTTATTGTGTGCGTCATCAAACGCAATCGAGGCGGCAAGTATGCCGTACACGAAAGAGAATTAGCTGCTGGCCGCGCTGACTATCCCGAGGAAGGTTTCCACGAGTATTCGCAACCGTTGGACGGCAAATCCGCAGGTGGCAGAACATCGATGGCCTCTTCGTCTCATCAGGACGGCAAACACCCCGAGTCTGACACCGACTCGATGGTCGAATTTGTCGAGGGCGACACGGGTATGAGGCAGTTTGCATTTTTTTTGCGTGCCAATTTAGTCAGCCCCATTTAGTCAGTTTTACAGCCATTATAAACGTGTTATGTTTGCCATTCACGATACATGAGCTTGATGTGAGAATGCCACGAGTCACTCGCTCGATTTATTTACATATTTATTTTGATCTTGACTAGTTTTGTAATAATTCCTTGACTTGAAAATGCCCTAATTTCATCAGTCCTGCCCATTTGGTTTTGTTTTTCTTTTTTTTTTTGTTGCTTGATTTATCACCTGAAAGGTATGAACGAGGATGGCTCGTTCATTGGCCAGTACGGACGACATAGGAAGCATCCTCCGAAATCTCAAGCGTTTGCCACGCTTGTCTAAGGTAAGTCTCACTTCACACCATACATCGCTCACTGTTACTCGCAAACTCAATATTTTTGTTGACTATTGTTAAGTGTCTACTTACTTCTAATTTCGCACACTTTTTCACCAAAGTTCACATCTAATGATCATTCCGGTTTTTAAAGAAAAAACAGAATTCTTTCATAAAACATACAATTTTGCGAATGTTCGAGTCCTTCGAGCTACTTCAACGATCATAAGTATATTTCAAGAATTTTTGAGCTGTTTTTAGTGTTTTTGTTTTAGTTGGAAAGAAAAACCGTCTTCTTTTTATTTTTTTTTAACTTTTGAATGAATGACTTGTTCCGATTTTTTCTTCTATTGGAAATTTTATTACCCATCCGAAGTACGCAAGCAATATCTGAATGTTAAAATTTATCTTAGGACGTTTCACGGAAGACGGATCATTCATTGGTCAATACGGGCCGAAGGGCAGACCGATGGGAGAGATTCCACCGCCTCTTCTAATGGGCACTTCGGCTACTTACGTGTAATCAACCGACCTCCAGAGAAACAAGAACAGCCCTCGCGAGTGCCCACATCCAAATGGCGCAGACTATGCAGCTTTCGCTGGGCGCAACATACATACATACACATACACACACACGCACACACACACACAGACACACACGCGCACGTCTAATCTTTAATTACTGACTGAGAAAAACAAAATTATCTATTATTGATGCACTGTAGTAATTAATCGTGATCACAGGGCCTCTAAACGTTGCTTTTTGTACGTGAAATGCGCTTTAGATGGAAGAAATCAAAAGAGGAGAACGATCTTTTTGTTCTTAAGCGTTAAACTTCCTTCTTAATATTTTTTACTACGATTATTTTTACAGAATGTTTTGTAACAAAAGCCTTCTCCCCGCCTCACTTTCATTTACTTTTCAAACGACAATGATAGTTGAAACATAGTGCTCAGCGATTACTTGATATATCAAAGAGCAAATCCAGAATATATAGACAAAATATATTATAGAAATTTATATATTCCATTTCTTTTTTTCGAGAGGCGAGATGAATCCTTGCGGTCATGAAAGTCATTATCGTACCGGGGCAGCTATATGTAAATTGTAATTTATGATAATTCTACGTAGCAATGTTGTTATTTGCTAAGCATTGCGTTCCGCGTGAATAACGACCGCTCTCTTATATTTCTATTTAACAGAACTACGCGCATCTGCGTTCGATATCGCAATCTGCGTAGGAAAAAAAACACGACAGTTTTCTAACGTTTTTAATCATTGTTTATAGTACTTTGTCGATTTTGACAATTGATAACTTGGATTTTGATTTTTATTCGTTTGCCTTTTAGTTTCACTTGTTTGTTTCCGTCGTGCTCCTCAATTTTGAATCTGTTTTTAATAATAAAAGAAAGAAATATCTTGTTATATATATTATATAAATATATATGTAAGCTAACTTCCCTTCGTTGGAAACTTCCAGTATTTTTCATACAAGTGATTAGAGATGGATTTTTAATCATTATTTTTAAATGAGACGCGTTTTTTAATCTCTTGCTCTTATTTTAATTATTTCGAACGTCCGTTTGGTTACTGTTTTCTTCTCGATAACGAGTCTTACTTCTTTTCACGCGGAATATCCTTCTACATTTCACAGTACAAAAACAAATAGAGATGAAAAGAATAATGTTAAATAGCAAAGATATCAATTATCTCCCACATTGAGATAATAGTATGAAACATATGTATAGAGAAAGTATATGAAGCTGAAAAAAGAAGGAACGAGATCAATATAAAGCCATCGACTTAGCAAAGACGCTTGAAAAATCAGAAAACTAACATGCCGAGCAAACCCTTTCCTATTTACACTGTTAAATCAAAGGTGACAAGCGAATCGATCGCCGAATGTGTCGGAACAGCTATTTTTCTCTCTAGGTTTAGTTTACGAATCTCTAAAATGGAACTTTTTGATATTATTTACAAATGAAAAAGAAAATGTTTAGTTTGTAGGTTTGATTGATCATGTGATTTATCAAGTAGCGAAATCTTGCAAACATAACAAATTAATTTTAGTGTGCTCTAGATTAAGTGTAAGGTACAAAATTATTTATTATTCGAAAGTTGACGTAAGAATCATGAAATTGATTTTTTACAAGCTTCGGCGATCGACTCTCAGCGCATCCTCGACGAATCTACGATGTGTATTGCAATTATACATAATCATTTGCCGACGTAATTGTAAGATCGTAATCATCGCGCGCATTTTCTCAAATGTACATTGTACTCCCTTGTTAGTATTAAGAAACGAATACATTGTTTCACGCTCGAGGCTCGATTACTTCGACTTTTTGTTTACATTATTGGAGAAGGAGCGATGTAGTCGAGTGCACTCGTGCGTAAGACGATAATTTTTTTACGATGTAATAACAGAAACTACAGAAACATAAAACTATTTCAAAAGGCGGACTCGATTTTTTTTTGTTATCGTGGCCGCTGTCGCTGTCCGTTGGAAGTCATTCACCGACAACTCACCCACGTACATGTATGACTGTATTGTAATTATCTTCGAGTTTAACATGCAAATGCACATGAAGAAAACGAGCCAAGCGATGAATAATCTATCAAGTTTTTTTATTGCGACGTTTGTACCTACCACCCAAATGCGTTCTAACGATTTTATTGTTAGTTTTAACTGCGAACGCGTATTAAGTTTTTTGTAATACCTCTCTCTTTAGTTCCCCGATTTTTGTAAGATTTACTCGTCGTTTTAAGTTGTGCGAATATTGTAATGGCCATCCCTTTTCACTGCCCCGCTAAAAAGAAAAAAATCGGATGGAAGTTTTTTTGTATATTAGAAGGTTCAAAGACCGGTAGATACAGCCAGTCGATTGAGAGCGTGTTCATTGAAAAAATTTTAACTGGCATAAAGCTACCCTCTGTTCATAATTAGCTTGAGATGTATAAATATAAGTATTTGAGCCTGGATCTACTGTGGCCTTTGAACATCTATCAGATTTCTTTTCTTTCATTGGAGATTGAGATAATGATAAAAGAAAATCTTTTGTTCTTAAATCACATTGTCGTATTGTTGTGTAACATCTGCATTCACTCTCACGTCAATAAAGAGGAGTTGGAAATATCTGGTATTTTCTTTTGTTACTCAACAATTTAAGTAGTCAAATATGTATTATGTCAGCCCTCAATGCAATTTTTACAATCGACATGCACTGCAACGATAGTAGACAATATAGCTTTGCCGACTGCCGAATTTTCAGATATTATGCAATTCACTCTTTATGATTTGCAAGATTACGACTTGCTCGCAAAAACAATTGAGGGACGAAAAATATTTATTCAGATTTAGTCAGTGCATGAGAGTTTGGGGGGAGTGGTAGAAAAAAATGAAATCAATAGAAGACGAAAAGACCCCCCGTGGTTTGGAGGATCAGTAGCAGCACTCGAAGCGGGTCCCATGAAAAAGAGAAGAAGCACGCACAGGGATCGGAGGTCGCGATAACGTAATTAAGCACGCGGGGTACAGGTTTTCTGCCAGCGGCACTTGTTGATATCCGCCGCGTCCGCGGGCGCACGTGAACAAGCAGAAAGGGAAGCGACGACACGCGAGCTGCTGCGACGCGTTCGAAAAGGGGCTTACGTAAAGAGCTTTGGCTCTCGAATGACGCCGCTACGGCGCCCGACTAGTCAAAGGGATATTCTCGATTGTTTGATGTTAGTTAACGTCGGTATTTTCGCAGCCCCTCTCCCCATCCTCCCGACTCGCGTATCCGCCGAAGTGCCGTTTGATTTCGTGTTTTTCATTCGCCGGGCTATTACGCAAAGTTCGATGAAGATAAGAGCGCTTCGATTCTCATAGTTAAGTATTCGTCGTCTCGCAAAAGCCGTGAGAATAAAGAAGAAAAAACCAACAACGCGTTCTTGGCTTGAGAGAGAGAGAGAGAAAGAGAGAGAGAGAGAGAGAGAGAGAGAGAGAGAGAGAGAATGAGCTGCGTCTCCTCTACAAAACGAATCAATCAAGCCATTCCCTCGCCAGACTTCACGCGTGCTGCGGGACGCGCGCGGATACTCGAGCACGCACCAGAGTTTTACGCCAGAGAACGGATAGCCATGCGAAAGAGGAGGTGGCGGTAACAAGCGCCGGATAAAGCACTCTCGTCCTCTCTCTTTCTCTCACACGCGCTCGCAGCCGTGTCTAATAATACGTGCGAGAAAAGGGACGTTTTATGGCCACCAGTCCAATTAGCGAAAGATTCTTTTCCCCTTCTCCGAGTTCCACCTTTTTCTGCTTCTCCTTCTCTGTTTTTTATTTGTTTATTTATTTATTTATTCATTATTTGGCAGTGCGAAGCCTTTTTAACTAGTTGGCCGGAAGAGAGAGGAAAGGACTTGCGCGTGATCCATTCGCGAATTAGATGTCGTCGAAGCCGAAATTGGCGTGGCCCGAATTGGCCGACAAGCCAAACGTTGAACGTATTCATCGCGCGCTTCATAAGACGAAGTCGCGCGTAAAAGCCTCTCCTTTGGTGCTCGAGAAAGTTTGCACTCAAAAGGTGGGCATGTCAACACGGGGCGTGCGATCCTCATCGAAAGAAGTCGGAGATCGTCTTTTCTCGTGTACCTGCCGTCGCGGCGCGCTGCTGAGCTATCCCACGGAAATCCGCTGGCCAGCGCGCGCAAAGCCGGCAGCTACAACGCGCACGACAATGGGTTCGTTTGTTGGGGCCCGGCGCGACGCACAATGGACGCCACTATCGGCCGCTCATCGCTGCTCCTTCGAGCCAAAAAACCTGTTGGCTCGTGCGCGCACGTACACACGCGCGCGCTCTTTCTCGCTCGGGCAACTGCGCCCGCGGACACGGCGATTGAGATATCGCGTTCGACCGCGTGCGACTTGATCCGCGCGCGTGCGGACCTATCACCGGGCGGACTAGCTCTGCCTCGAGTTCGGAGCGCGTCTGCGATTTGGCGCTGGTTGTCGGGACGCGCCGCGACGTCGACGATCTGCGAAATCGAGCGAATCGCCCGGCCTCGTTATGACACTTGTGCTTTTTCGAGTGCCGGCGTGCAGCGCGTCTGCCACGAGAGAAAAGCAACGATCGAACGCGCGAGAAGCAAGACAAAAGAAAAACAAAGATTTTCGCTGGTTCAGCAGCAGCCCGCCCTGCGACTGATGGCGAGCATACCTCGACGTGGATTATCTCGCGCGCATTGTTGTAGCCATTGCTCACGTACGCGCCTGGCCTGGCCTCGCCTCGCCTCGCCTCGCCTCGCCTCGCCTCGTCTCGCCGCGCGCGCGAGCGTTCTCCCAGCATGGCATTCCTCCTGCGATTTTTCAGCCGACGCTGCGCGAATTTCCGTGCGAGCGGTTCTTCCTGATCGCATCGACGAGGAAAGGGGCGCGCGTGTCGATTGCAGGCGAGACGCCAGGAGAGAAAAGAGACAACTCCCTACGTCTCTCGACTTTCCTAGGCGCGCTGATCTCGGCGATCGGCTCTCGCCGCAGAGATTTACGATTCGCCTCTCCTCTCTGCGCTCGACCGCGGGGAAACTTGATTTTGAGAATTCGAGCGAGATGAAAAAAGATGAGCCGCGCGAAACGACGCGTCCGCGATAATTGGCTATTACTTAAAGCCCATTACTTTGAAGCGGAGCGCTGGCGGCGCAGGTGTCCTTTATTTGCTTGCTCTCGCGCACTCGATCAGCGTTTTTGCCGGCCGCGGGCAAGATATTTTCTATTACTTAGCGTGGCGAGGCTCCTTTCTCGTGTTTTTTTCTTGTTCTTTCTTTTCCGGGCCCGCCAGCGAGATGATGAGTGACGTTAACGAGGGCACGACGCGCGCTCGCGCCTTGGACCCACATAGGATTTCGCCCCGAGCAAAAAACATTGACGGCCGTTAATTGGGAGGATGATGGCCGCGGCCGCTTCTTTGGCCGATCGCGAGGAAAACTCCGACGCGCGATCCGAATCGAATCGCGCGCGAGCTGAGCCGCCTCGGTGGCAGCCCGCGCGGCCGCCAATTACCCGGGGCGAAAAAAAGGGAACGCCGGCCAAAGTCAACAACCTCGGCCGTCGGTGGACACGGCCTGGCCGGGTTTTCGTATCTTCCAGTCGACTTCAGCGGAGAAACACTTCGCAATTAACTTCAGTGGAAAATCGCCGCGTAATTAGGGCTCCGCGCCGCCGCCCGACAGCGCCGAATGATATACGAGCGCGCCTCGTCGCG
This sequence comes from Phymastichus coffea, assembly GCF_024137745.1. Taxonomy (NCBI): domain Eukaryota; kingdom Metazoa; phylum Arthropoda; class Insecta; order Hymenoptera; family Eulophidae; genus Phymastichus; species Phymastichus coffea. Next base: position 322,253 of record NW_026706922.1, read on the forward strand.
ATAACACTCCTTGTACGGGTCCCTCGGCCGCTCTCCTCCCTTCGGCCGCATCTTCGCGGCTTTTGCGAGCCTTCTTCGATGATTTCGCTAAACTTCGCCAATCTTGCCCTCGTTCGCTATTCCACATTTTACAGTGTGCGTCTTACTCCAGACTGCAGACGACAAGGCTTCTTACGTAAGCTTCAATTTTGCCCGCGAATCGTTACGGTTTTTACGGCATTTTGTGAATAACATAACGCTCTATAATGAAGAATGCTCGTCGATCTGCTCGTTTATTTTGTGCTTGTCTCGGGAGGATTGAGGATTTTATGCAAATTCGCCGCGGCTCACCAACGTCAATTTTACTTCTCTTACGTTATTTGGATCGAGCCATGTAGCGTCCACTCGTAGTTCCCGATTAATCAGATTTACCATTCGTTTTCTTCGATATGAGTATCGAACTACCGTCGGCTATGAAAATTCAGCTGGTATCGTAATTGGATATCAACGAGGTACGTCGTAAACAGGCGTATTTAATTAACCGTTTTCCAAGGCAAAGGAATTGTGCCTTGGTACGGATGAGCTACATATACGATTTTAAGGCTTCGAAGCATCGCTCAATTCAAAATAATACATTATTGAAAAATTAAGTTTTTTTTTGCAAAATTACATCCAAGTACATATTCTTATTAATAAATTATTAAATAACTAATTTTGTGATATAAATAAATCCTTTAACGACCATCAAAATATTTTAAAGCTCATTTTTTTTGCAAAGTAAATGCTAGAATTGGATTCTACGGGAAAAATACGTTTGTAATAGTAGTTTTACTCGTTCAAATATATCTTGTTGTTAACAAATTATTATCTGTAAAAAATCAATTCTATAGAGTTCTAGAATAGTTAAGATACAAAACAGCAAGTTTTACTTTAGATGAAATTTTTGGTATATAAATATCTCAGGTGACTGAATTCCAACTATATTTTATTAGTAAAATGTGCTGATTTATATCATAATAGAACTATAAATTACGGACGTTTTATGATTTTTTGGAAACTATCGTTTCAATATGGCAACAAGAAATCATTTATAGTATTACAGTGACATTCATTAAAATAATCAATTGAGCTTGTGAATAAGCATCTTATCCAAAATATTCTGATAAAAATGTGATTCAAATAATGGTAATTCAAATGAATACATTTTGAATATTGAACATGACTTTATACGTTTTTTAATTGTATAAATGTACATTCTGTTGATAAAAATAAAGTTGAAATGTCCTTTTTCTTTAAAATGTTTGCAAAAGAATTAAAAAGCTGGAAATTGTTAACTAAGAATATTGTGGATGGCGTAGGCCGATTTGATCAGTTAAGAGAAAAATGTGATTGGGTTATAAAATAGTGGGATCCAATGTACTATTACATGGATATGGCTGTCGTTAATTCTTATATTATAAATGCTACGAAAATATCAACTATCAAGATCAGTTTGCTGTTGAATTATAATTAACTAAATAATTAATTAATAATTTCAACGGAAGAAAGGGATCTATAGTGATATCGCTAACGGATATCTTGGTAACCTGCTATAGAAAAATTAATACTAATTAGAAGGAAAGGTACAAAAATAAGAATAAAATAAATAAAGAAAAAAAGAGCACTTCAAAGTCCAAACTTCAACCATCAGGTGGTGTAGCGTGTAAGTAAGCAAATATATTGTTGAAACTAATGAATATTAAGGCTCCTTTATTTAGTATCTGTTCTCTATATTAAGAATTTGATACAACAAAATAAAATTTAAGCAGAACAGGTAAGGTTACTATTCTAGACGTATTTTTTTCCATAGAATCCGATTCCGGCATTTATTTTGCAAAAATCTCAGTTTTAACCGATTATTTAAAGAAATTAATCGTGCCAAACCAATGGAAAATTTGAATTCTGGTAAATTGATTATTTAATAATTTATTAAGAAGAGTATGTGTTTCGACAATAAAAAATACTATGTGAGACGTATTTTGTTCTGTAAAATCCGATTCTGGCAGTAAGTTTCCAAAAAAGCTTGATGCTGCGAGAAATGTGTTTGAACAAATGTATGTTACAAAACTAATGGCAAATTTGAATTGAGCGATGCCTCGAAGCTCTCAAATCATTCAGAATTGATATACACCGTGGGCCAATTGTTTCGGCCTAGAAAAGGGTGAAAAACAAATGTGAACGCAACCGACGCAAGTTTGCGTGTAAAAAGGCTTTTGTAACACGAGCTTTCGTCCGTGCGTGTTTCATCGCTGCACCAATTTTAGAAATCGGGAATTTCGGCATAATCATCGCGAGAGCATCGCCACTGGCGGGGCACCGAATAAATAATCGAACGCAGATCGCCGGAGGGGAGAGAAGGAAGAAGAAAGAGAGATCTTTGGGCGTGCTCGGCCGATCCCAAAAAAGTGCGCGCGCGGACCAAAGAAAAAGACAATCAGCTCCCACGATCCAATTTATAAATCACGTTTGCAGCGCGTGAAAGACGACGGGAGAGAGAGAGAGAGAGAGAGAGAGAGAGAGAGAAAAAGTGGCAAGGCAAGGAAGAGGGACAATGCGCTAACGAGGTGTAAAAAGGGCCTCGTCCGCGTCGACTCGCAATAACCGGTTACCGAAAAACCGATTGCGCGCGGAGCGGTGAGCGAAGGAGAGAACAGCAGCGCGCGCTCGAGAGATGCATCGCACGGGAGCCGGGAAGAGAGCGAGCGACAGAGAGAGGGGTAGTAAGCTAGGCTGCGGCCTTCCTTTGCCTTCAGTCTCGCTCCGTTCGCCGCCGAGTCGCCTGCTCTCCCGCGCGCTGCCAGGATCGCGGCCGATTATGTGCGCCCGTGGCCGATCGCTAACGACGACGGTCGCGCGCGGCTGACTCCTCTCGGTCGTTGCTGCGTTGCTCTGCTCGGCGAGGACAATAGCGAGCCGCGCGACATGAAGCGCCGCTCTGGCTCCGCGACGCTCATCTTCCTGCTGCTGCTGCTACTGCTCCTGATCGAGGCGCGCCATCATCATCGTCGCGGCGGCGGCGGTGGCCACAAGCCCGACGGCGACATGACTCTCTGGATTGATCGCCAGCAAATCAAGATGTTTAGCGGTGAGTGCGCCTCGTGCTGTCGGTGGCGGATTCGCGCGCGCAAGGAGGAGCGTCGACGCGACGAGGCGCTTCACAGCGCGTCGGACTTGCGATCGGCGGCTGGGGCCCGCGCTGCTCGCTCGACCGATCCGCGCGTTGCCGTGGCAGCATTAGCGGAACTGCGCAGCGAGCGTCTGATCGCACGATCGTCTCTGTTGGCCAGGTGTCGAGATGGAAATCTACGCGATCGACGAGGGTCGTGTGGTGCCATACCTGCTGGATCCCGACTTCGAGACCAAGCTGCCGATCATACCCAACGAGGTGTCGTACGTGAATTTTACCTGGAAGTCCGGCGCCAAGAGGTACTTCTACAACTTCTTCCTGCTCAAGTCCTTCAACGAGTCCATATTGAAAACGCCCTCGATCACCATCAAGAAGAAGGGCCGTGTGCCCAAACGACAGAAAGGTAATTTTCGGCAAGTAGGCGTGCACTTGTGTGTGTGTGTGTGTGTCTGTTCGGTGGAAAGGCGCGCAAAAGCACCGAGCGCGACTCACCAAGCGCTCGCGAGATAAGCGCGGAAGTTTACCACGCGCGACGTCGATTTACCAACTTGAGTTTTAGCGGCTCGTTGGACATTCCTCGCGATTGATCGTCGCTTACGCCTACCTCTCGCAGACACGTGAATCGCGGCAACTCGTTAAATCACAGTTGGCCTCAAATTCAATGCGAGAGCTTTCCGAAAGGAACTGCATGTCGACGCTTTGATGGTTATGCTAAATGTCTAATCGATTAGTACACTTTAAAAAACTAATGATCATGGATGTGTTGCAGAGTTCAGCGTGCTACTACCGTGCTCGGGTAACAATTCGGGAGTGGCGTCGTTCGGGATCGGTCTGATGATCGAGACGCGCAAGAACAAGCCACTGAACGGGACACCCCTGCGGCTGAGCCTGAGAAAAGAATGCGCCGTGCGCGGTGAGTGCGTCAATCGCGCCCACGATCACCACCACCTGTCCACCACTCGCACATACAGTTCTGTATCACCAGTGTATCGATCAATCCCCCCCTCTCCCCGCCACACCCTCATCACTTCTTGCTGCCCTCGCCAGTTCGAGTGTCTCTCTGCTTTATTACTCGTGAAGCCACGCAGGACTTCCGCCGCGTTAATTGCGCTCGTGGAGAGAACCGCAATTGGTCGAAATGAGGATTAATCGAGCGAATTATGAAAAACGTCGACGGCGTAGATGAACGCCTTTTCATTCGAATCTAAAGTGAAGGGAGCTTTGACCCTCGCGCTGAAACGAAAATCTTCGAGTTGCATTTTCGTCTTCCCGCGCACAATTTCCGGGGAAATGTGCGCAAATCTCGGTGGAAATCATTGCGGAGTCTGATTTACCTTTTGCGGCTCTGCTCCGCGAACAGCGAGGGATGATCGCCGCTCGGCTTGCGTTTCCAATCACGGTCCGCTAATACTTGCGTCTTTCGGTCGAGAAATTTTCTTTGCCTTTTCTGTCCTATTAAATTTAATAAATCTATGCCCCCTTAACATCCATCTACGAAATGCCGAAAGGAAGTATTTCGTTTGATATGCAAACGCTCTACATCGTTCGAAAAAAGATTGCGAACGTCATTTTATCTCTGTAATTTTTAGAACCTAATCCGGGGCCCTGTCCTTACGGATACATGGGACCACCTCACTGCAAAAAAGCTCTGTGTTATCCGAACTGTATGAACGGGGGTAACTGCACAGCTCCAGGAGTTTGTTCTTGTCCACCGGGATTTCAAGGACCTTACTGCGAAGGAGGTTTGTATAATATCTCATAAATTGTTTTTATCGAAAACGTTCTTTTATTTATTTATCTTTATATAACAAGATGTAATTTAACCCGCCAATTCTTTATAACATAACATATTTGTAAAATCTTAGAAAATCAATATCTAATTGCTAACACTACTAGATAACCTTGGATATTGCTATAGCTGTCTTACATCCAACCTCGATAACATTTGTTATTGCCTGATAAAAAGGCGCCTGTTTTGCTCCATGCTCCAATCCCGTATCGTGATGATCCTGTTCTTCATCTCTGAACTGTTTTATCGCATCCATTATCTCTTTGTCGCTCTCGTCGCTGATATCCATGAGCGATCTCAATTGGTCATTGTAATGCTCAACAATGACTTTTTCCACGGCTACCGTACATGCCATCGCCGCTTTTTGACCTAACAATGCGGTGCCAGCACCTAACAGAAATCCTGCTACATTCCAAACTGGTAAGAAGATGGTTGGTCTAACCCCGTGCTTTTTGATAAGCTCCTCAAATTTTTGTCTGTGAATCTTCTCTTGATCCCACATGTGTTGAATCGTTGGACCAGATGCTGTGTTCCCTGCAGATGAAGATTTAATAGATTAATATTTAATACAAACTTGACAAATAGATATTGAAATAATACATTATACGTCTAGGGAGGTAACGTATTAGTAAGCCTTTAGTTACTGTAAATTGACACCAGAGACGAAACCGAAGGTGATTAACATGAGCTGTGAGCTTGCATTTTACGTCACGTAGCGTGTGTACTATTTTGTCTACCCGTTCACGCGGGCGGCAGTTCGGCTTCCCGGCCTTCTTGGTACAAAAACTATTTTATTTACCTAATACAGCCATCTGCCCGGCATAAATTCTGTCTGCTCCCAATTCACCAGCATGGTCAACTCTTATTATTGACTCCATTAGTCTTCCTTTTTTTGTCCTCAGTGGAGCCGCAGAGTTTGTGGAAATCAAACGAGCTGCTTGACTTCTTACACCCAACATTTTTTTTGTTAATTCTATAACAAGATGTGATTAATGATATTATAATTTTAGGTATTTGCGCAGAAAAATGTTTAAATGGTGGTAAGTGTGTTCAAAAAGACACATGTGAATGTCCTAAAGGCTTTTTTGGACTGAGATGTGAATTTTGTAAGTATCCTGATTGAATGATAGTTGAGAAATATGATTTGCAAAGTTATAATTACTTTTATTAATTTATTGCAGCAAAATGTGTGATTCCTTGCGTAAATGGTGGAAAGTGCAAAGGCAATAACATATGTCGTTGCCCAACTGGCTTCAAAGGCAATCATTGTGAAATTGGCAGAAGGTCACCTCAACGCTCAGCTTGTACAAAGCCCTGTAGGAATGGTACATGCCAACCAGACAACAAGTGTCTTTGTGAACCAGGATGGTTTGGGAAATTGTGCAATAAGAATAAACCTTGGGCTTGAAAGGCTAATCAATGCCATGTTGCGGTATATTACTTATCTCTCAGTGATAAATGCTTCTTATATCAAAGAATGATCCATTGAGTTGTAGTAAACAAAAGATGAATTCAGTATTATTTTTGAAAAAAAACTGTTTTTTTAACTAATGTGATATGTACATTTCTATGTTTGAATGGAAGAAATTAACGTTAGATGTAGTTTTGAATGCAAATTATACATTGTTTTTGATACCGCAACAAGGAAATGACAAACTCGTATGGTTAACTGTGGAACGTACCCCACCAGAGATGTGATATGTAAAGCTGCTTTACACCATTTTTTAATTTTAATTATATTATTTTTTTATTTTAAATATCATTTAATTTTGTTAGATGTATTGTAATGATTGTTTAGAAACAATACAACTATTTTTATTACACATAGTAATGTTTATTTTACTTCAGCTTTTCTTATATATAAAATATATCAATGTTTATATGCAAAAGTGATAGATGTAAAAGATATTACAATTTTTATAAGACAAATAAATATTCAATGTTTATTGTGAATTTTCAGTGATATTTCAATTTTTGAATTAGAGTAAAATTGTGAAATAATATATACATATATAGACTTGGGAGTGTAGTATGTACATACCTATATAGTAAAACAATGAAAAAAAGCTATTGCTTCAAATTACGCTACATTAAAGACTTACTTGAATGAAAGATAGTAAAAATACCACGATATTAAATTGTACAAATCAGAAATTAATGAAAATTTTAACGAAAATTCCTAAACATAAAAGTAAATATAAACACAATCCCGAAATAAATTGAAGCCGGGCGAGGTTAGGTAATTCTAACCATTTAAATGTTATTTCTTTTTGGCAAGTTGACTCTGCCATGAAAACAACATATCGCCGTTAATTATAAAAACAATTCTAATTTCTTAGAATATTAATTAACGAACCTTCAGATCATCGATTCCACTGTCAATAACATCAAGCACATCGCGCAAATGGCCAAACACACGCGTTTAGGCTACACTCACGGGATGTATATAATAAACATTAATTAACATCGCCAAACCAACTTTCATCTTTCTTGTCTGTTTTTATAAGCAGTCAACTGTTACCCACCTGTAGATAAGATCAGTAAATCAGTTAAAATAATTTGAGAAACCAACTAAAGGAAAAGAATCGCATCGGAGTTTCGATATAAAAATATTTTTTCGGAAAAAAAAGTTGACGACTCGAATGATATTGCGTTATCCGTAAAAACTAAAACAGCAAAATGAGCAAGATAATTTTAAAGAATGAATGGTGCTACACTGAAATTTAAATGTTAGAGCGTCCGATTGTTACTGTATCACGTGATGCTAGTGTCGGCCAATAAGGTATCGCGTCTCGGCATCGCGGCGCCTTGAGGCTCGACCAATGAGCACACGCGTTATCGCTGGTGTGGAGTTCTTGTTAGTTCTCTACCGCCGCGTGTCGCACGTATAATGCCCTAAAAATCGCAGTGTATATAGTCCGTTGCGTAGCCGCGAGGTCGGATCACGCTTCATACTAACACTAAAATCCAGAGAGAGTGAGACAGAGAAAGCAATAGACTGTTCAGAGCAGCGAGCTAAAGGCAGCAGTTCCGCTCGGCAGCGCTCGTGCAGGCGAAGGCATAGAGCTCTCTGGCAGCAGCTCTGCTACTCGCGGTACTATACGATCAGTGCGCAACGTCGGCGGCGGCGAGACACTTGGTGCGCGCGGACCTAGTGCGCAGATACGGACGGAGAAAGGAGGAGGTAAGTGGCGACCGCATATACCTGACGCTGCAGCATCGTCTGCTGGGCCTGAACGCCAAAGCGCAGGCTTCAACATGGCTGTGCGCGGCGCGCGCCCACACCGTCCATCGCGACACAGCTTCGCGCCCTCACGCCTCTACGAGTCCAACTGTCCGAGATCGCGAACGGGTCCAGCGAGTAGCGCAGCCCACGAGCGAGTCGGCCCGAGGTCCAACATCGCGCGGCTAGGTTAGCTTAGCACGCCTCGGCGATGGGGCCCTTTCAAAAGGCGCGCATCCAAGATGGCCGGCCCACGATGTTTCTCTCTCTCTCACTCGCGGGGGCCGCGAGAGAAGTCTCAGCCTGCGCAATGGGCCGCATCAGCCTGCACGCGTGCGTCGCGCGTAAGAGCCGCGATTATGAATGTCGTGAGTAGCCGGCTGCGCGCGAGAATCGGCGCCAAAACAACAGGAGCGCGTGCCGTGCCTCGACGATGGTCGTTACCGTCGCGACGCATTCTCGCTCTTTCCCCGTGGTTCGCTGCGCGTGTACACGCAAGGGCCTTCGACGTGTGTGTACGAGCGGAGGGTCAATCGATAATTCACACAGCCACATAACGGGGGGCAGAGAAAGACGGAGCGAGTCGGGTCTTCGGCTGGCTGCTGGCGCGGCCTAGCCTGCTGGTGCCGCTGCTGGACGATCGATAAACACGACGCTCGTGCATAGCGGGCAGATACGGCGTGTAGTGGCGGTGCCGCAGACTAGTCGCAGACCGAGTAGAGTAGTCGCGGAGGCAAGGCAGGCAGGCAGCAGCGAGGGGCGCCGCTGAGTGCGCGCGACGACGACGACGAGCCATGACGGCGGCCTTCGTCATCGACAACCTCGACTCGGTGGTCGAGGTCGAGGAGCAGGCCCGTCCGATTCGACAGCAGCAGGCTGGACGCTGCTGGCGGTGAGTGTCTCGCGAGGACGTTCGTCGGACGCGCGCGCGCGCGCTCCCTAACCTCGAGCGCGCGCAGAAGAGTGAGTGCCGCGCGCGCGAGAGTGTGCAAGAGAGAGACAGAGCGAGAGTGCCACAGTGAGTGACACACGCGCGCGCGTACGCACGGCCGGTCGGCGCGGGCGGGAAAAAGGGCTTAGCACGAGGTGCGCACACGGCCAAGAGGAAGACGCGCCTGTGCGGACTGCGCGCGCGGATTGGGGCGTGTCGAGCCGGTTCTCCGAGCACGCCGCACCTGGGGCTTCGCGGATTCGCGGCCGCGCGCGCGTGTTTACGCTTTCGCGCGATCCGCCGAAAAACGCGAAAATCGGGCGATATTATCGATTGCCACAGGCGCGTAGTGGCGGAGCGAGTGCACGCTTGCCCCCTCGCCGCCCCGCGCGCGCCGATGTTTTATTCAGCTCAGCTATAGACACTCGAGTTTATCTGGCTCGCTGCGAAGCGAAAGCCAGATCGATATTTCGGAGCAATGATAATGAGCGAAGGGGGTTGATGCTGCCGTCGGAGTCTCGCGTGCAGCATTACGGGCAATTAGCTTGATTTGTCTGCGGCGTGCGTGCGGCCGTTTGGTTCTTGCGGGGGGGCCCGATTGATTTCCGATCGCGGCTTCCTATACGTCTGCGCGCGCGGGCAAGGGGGCTGCGCCGTTCGCGCCTCACAGACATTGTGGCTTTTAGAAATTGATTGCGTGCCCGCTGTTGGGATGAACGACTCGTGCTTTCGACGGCTTCGCGAGTCAGCAACAGAATTCGGTCACTTGGTATTCGAGCTTTCGCGCAGTTTCGCCCGCGCGGCCCAAACGCGTTGCGTCCTGTTGCACTTTCCGAGCGCTCTTGTGTTTTGTCGATCTTCACACGTGATCTATTATTATTTTCGAACCACACGTTCTCGAAGCCTGTAAATGATTTTCTCAGACGCCGAAACTCTTCCCCTTTACTGACTTACCGATGACTCTGGAAGCTTCAATGTATAATCAACGTTGACAAGAAAATAATGATTCAGCCCGAAATCCTTGTGAAAATTCGATTCGGCGAGTTCCCATTGCCACCATTCCCCTTGCAGTCGAGCAAGAAGAAGCGCTCGGATGAAAATCTAAAACGAGAGCCTATAAATCGATCGCTACCTCTTTCCGTTTCCAGCATGCGTCGCGCAGCCCCTCGCGAATTTCCCGTGTGTTCAATTTGAATAGTAGCATCGAGCGCTCGATCCCCCTTCCCTACTCGGGTGCGAACGGACAGCTGAGCAGCCGCTGCACACGAGGAGAGGGAGAGTTGACAGGACGCGGCGAGCATGCACGCGACAAAGGGGTGTTGGTGGTGGCGGCGACGGCAACGGCGGCGGAGAGGGGGGGGTACTTTCGCTTCCGTGAGTGGTGAGTCACGGGACCTACCGACGGCGTTTAAAGGGTCTAAGCTCGCGATCGCAGGGGTCATGCTCACTTCCTTCTTCTCGCCCTTGTTGCACGCGCGGACCGACAATCAATATTTCGGCCGTCGATCTGCCTCTCTCTCCGTCTCGCGTGCGCGAGCGCCACTTTTTCCACCCTCTCGGCGCGTTCCAGCCACCGAGCTTTCGCTTTCGGGGGAAGCGAAGGGACGCGGGCGTTTATTTTCATTTTTTTTCTCTTCCTCCCTCGAGCGCGGCAGCTTGCCTTGGGAATTTGTTGCCGTGGATGCTCGAACGACGCAGCGAGGCTCGCTGCAGGGACTCCACGCGGACGAATGGATGAGATTAAATGACGCGAGTCCGTTGCTTGCGCTTTGCAGCTCGAGGTGATGTAAGATCGCGGAGATCGGAGAGGTCGTCGAGCGAAAAACCCCGAGGGAGGACGTGGAGGGAAGGATCCACGGCTTGCTGAGTGGGAGCCGTGGTGGAGGAAGAGAGCAGCTGCGCGATTAGCGGGCGGGCGGCAGACTGAAGAAGCTACGCTTGGAGACCGGCCCGAAGCTGTCTCAGACGGAGGCGGACTCGGCGGAACCTCCTCCGCCCGTCAAAGAGGAGGATCACGCCGAGGACCAGGTGACGGTGACGGAGGCGCAGCTCGTCGGCGTGACGGTCGCTGGCGCCGACGGCGACGACGTCGACGACGAAGCTGGAGTGACGGTCGCCGTCTACGAGGACACTATGACCTCGTTAAACGCCGAGTCGGATCGCACCGATCGCATGAGCGACGACGACGACGACGAGCCGTCGAGCGGCTCGGAGACCTACGAGGATGGCGACCTGCTCGCCTCCGCGATGGACGACGACGTCACGGCCCAGCTCGCCGCTGCAGGTTGGCAATACAAACACGCTAATGGTGATTTCCTGTTTTTTTGCGTCTCACCAACCATCACGCTCCTCGCCAACTTAAACTCTCGCGACTCTGCTCTTCCTTTACCTACCGTCCCTAGTCCCAGTTCCATTCCTCTTCCGTTCGAGAATCGTACCGCAGGACTTGCCGGTTACATTCTTCCACATGGTGAATTTGGGAACTACTTGATTGTGTTTTTGATTTTCTCTGTGTGTGCATCTAGCAGTGTTGCTCTGATTTTTTTTTCCTTTCTCTGTAGCGTCTTTTTTTCTCATACGTTGTCGAGCAGCTTTTCTTTCGACGAGTTTTCGCATTCAACTTGCTCGACGATCCAATTTTTCCTCTCTCTTTTCTCGAGTAATAATCTGCTTATACGCTTAATACACTTGTAGACCTAATCACGTTAACTTTGTTCTGCTTTCCTCAAGCTATCGCTTCCTGTAGCTATGTGTTTATCTTTCAAAACTTCCTTTTTCGCGCAACGCTATTTCTGACGGATTCGCAAATTCTTTGTTAAAAAAAGGCTGCGCTCTCCGTGATAATTTTGGCGATAATGGTAGCACTTAACTTGTAAAAAGAAGATTTGTTCGATCTTTTTATTTTTTCAAATAAAGTGTTGCACGTATCAATCGCCTTTGACCACTTGTTACATAAAGTTTGGTCAGTTGCGCCGATTTTTACATTGAACTTTTGCGCGTCGTATTGAGTGCACAAACAGTAAATTTTTACGCGATGGTTGTAATTTTACACCCACGCATATACATAGATACACGAACACACACACACATACACACGCGTAAGTGCACATAACTTGAAAGTATTTTGCATGTAAGTGTGAGCTCTGGGACGAATAGCTTCACTGAAACACGAATGTATTATGCATAGGACCTGTTGGCGTTGCTGCGGCCGCTGCCATCGTTTCGGCGAAAAAACGAAAACGACCGCACAGTTTCGAAACTAATCCCAGTATTCGTAAGCGACAACAAAACAGGCTCCTGAGAAAGTTAAGGGTAAGTACTGATGTTTTAGCATCGCTTATTAATCGACCACTTTTCATGTACTGCATCGATGATCCCGTTGTTTTTCACAGCAAACGATAGATGAATTTGCGACGCGAGTAGGTCAGCAGGCTGTGGTATTGGTGGCAACGCCGGGAAAACCGAACAGCAGCTACAAGGTGTTCGGTGCAAAGCCACTGGAGGATGTGGTGAAGAATCTCAAGTCGGCGATAATGGAGGACCTCGAGAATGCACTGGCACAGCAAGCGCCGCCACCGGTGCAAGACGATCCGTCGCTGTACGAATTACCGCCCCTTGTGATCGACGGCATTCCTACGCCGGTGGAGAAAATGACACAAGCGCAATTGCGCGCTTTCATACCTCTTATGCTCAAGTACTCGACCGGGAGGGGTAAACCTGGCTGGGGTAGAGAAAGTACGAGGCCGCCGTGGTGGCCCAAAGAATTACCCTGGGCTAACGTCAGAATGGATGCTAGATCCGAGGATGAAAAACAGAAGGTACGCATCGTAGTACAATTGTCCCTTTCCTGTGTTTCGTTCTTCTTTCAACCAGGGTGTCTCTTGATCATGTCGTATTATGAATATTTTTTCTTTATCGCAAGAAAAAATATCAAATGATAATGTTGATAAATGCTTGATATTTTATTGAACGTAAGTATGAATTAAAACAAGCTCAGATTCGTCATGCGTAAAAACCGGCCAATTCATTTTTTCAATGTTATATCTTCAATGGATATACGTCACTATCAAGCGAAAATTTGAACAGCCCGTCTCTCTTACGATGTACTATTTGTATACATACCCTTATCCGTAACTTTTTACACGAATACCGATTTTATTTATTTACTATACCTGCTCGTAACATTTGACCGCCCCGATCTGCATGCAAGACGAGTTTCTTTTTATTAAATGTTTACATTTGTATATTTTATTTGAACGTTCGGTAGACACCCACCGTAGTTTACTTTCCCGATTCCACGAAAAAACGTACGTTCGTCCGCATGATAAACGTACAGGCCCAAAGTAATGGAATCGAGTCCCTGGTTTTAATTTAAGTTGACCAACTGGATGTTAGATAAACCAAGCTAACTAATCTATTATCTGCGGAACTTTTAAAATTAAGCAGATCTCGTGGACGCACGCTCTGCGGCAGATAGTCATCAACTGTTACAAGTTCCATGGACGAGAAGATTTATTGCCGGCATTCAGCGAGGAGGACGACAAATCGAATATAATCGTGCATCAGCCGTCGGCGTCGTCGCAGCAGTCGACTGCGAGTCAAGGGAGCCAGTCTCAACAGACGGTGGGGGTCGTGCGCATCAGCAGCACTGGTTCTTCATCTAAGGGAAACTCCTCACCAACGCAAATCATTGCCGCGTCACCCACGGCCCTTACCACTGCCACCGCCCAGGTGACAGTGGAGGGCGCCGAAAGAGGCACATGGGCAAGTCGACCCAACAACGATCAATTGTCTTGATGCCCGATTATTGTGTCTTATCCCTAGACTGCCTCTACTTATATTTTCTTTGTTTCTTTCTCTCTCTCTCTCTCTCTCTCTCTCTCTCTCTCTCTCTCTCTCTCCTCTCTCTCTCTCTCTCTCTCTCTCTTTTCTCTCTCTCTCCTTCTCTTTCTCTCTTTCCCTCTCTTTTATTATTTTGGAATGAACTTTACTTCATATCTTGTTTCTACCAGACTTCGTCTCGATGGTGTTGCTCTTGAGCAGAAATTAATCGACTTGACCATGTTATCATTCATCGATGTCATTTCATGTCATATATATAATTTCTGTTAAGAGTTGTATCGTTATGTTAGTTATCATTATTTATTTTCAGGCGTAAGGTGTTTAGTTTCCCTTATTTGAACCTTTATTTTCTTTTTAATTTTTGGCTTATTTTCGTTTACACATTTTCATGCTTATTTCATTGAATCATGCCATATTAGAAACATGTGTAAACAGTGCCACCTATAAATCTCATATAATTCTAATAAAATTTCACTTTTTATTATCTAGCAGATATCCCAATATCCGACCGTGTTGCAAACAATAACGAATCCGGACGGAACAGTTTCCCTGATTCAAGTGGATCCAAGTAATCCAATCATCACGTTACCAGACGGCACCACTGCACAGGTACAAGGCGTTGCTACCGTAAGTTAGCAATACATTCATCGACTTTGCGATGTGATAATAACAAAAATGTTTGTTTGTAATTTCAACAGATCCACACGAGTCAAGGAGAAGTGCAAACATTAGCTGAAGTGAGTGGCGCTGACGGCAGTGTATCGGTGGATTTGAACAGTGTAACTGAAGCAACCCTTGGCCAAGATGGTCAAATCATTCTCACCGGCGAAGACGGACATGGTAAAACTGTTTTCTATAGGCTCTGCACCGTCGCCGGTCAGGAACTTCTTGAACAGTGAAAATCTCGCTTGATCTATACAATTAGTGCCTCCTGGATCACACCTCTGTTTTTTTTCTCTTATTTTGTTGCATGTCATAAGTTGTCGTTGCTAATTTTATTCAGCGACCACAGTGACCACTTGTTGTTCCATTATTTTTATTCTATACCTAGTAGAGTTTTAATTTTTTTTTAATTAGTCAACTATGAACTATCTTCAACTTTATTTTGTCGGTTCTTTTCTAATATTTTCGACACATGTACATAATCAAAGTAACTTAAGTCAAAATGATAATATAGAGAAAAAAACGATTTTTTGTAGAAAAAAAGTGAATAATGCAGGCGGACTTCTCAAAATTTTATTATGAAGGATTTAAGAATCCATGTACGGTTATTCGGTATTGTGATTGTTGAAAGCGGGCCTTCAAAAGCCCATGACGTGGCTCTAGCGTTCACTTAAAAAATATAAACAACAGAAAGAGAATAAAAATTTCTTGTGAATGTCAATAAAACGACACTGCTAAGAATCAAGCATTTATTTATATGTATATGTGTGTACATACTATTTAGAGAATAATAATAATAATGTATTGTAATCTATGTTTACACGTTATATCACGCGCATAGTACAAAATGAGCCGATCGGTCAGTATACTTCAATGATACTATTTTTTTGCCCCTCTCACGCTTTGACAAAGCAGACCTTAATTACCAACATTATTGGTAAATTGAGCGAATCATGGATTCTTAAAACTTAAATCATATTGCAGAACGTGTGAATAAAAACAGTAAAAGTACTTTGTTTTATGATTTCATACCACCATTATTATAATCTATTTTTAATAATAGCACAGTGAAATAAATTTTTGTGTAAATAGAGTATAATGTTGATGTTTTATTATCGCGTCTCATATGTATCTGTAGCGTTCAATTGTACTATTATTTCATCCTTTACAAGTAAAAACCTTGAGTAAAGTCGTGATTTGATAAAGTTGTTTTGTGACGTGTGCATTCTGCTTCATTTTTTTTCGTTTTATTTCGATACTGGTAATTTCGAGATGTGCAAGGAAAAATCAGAATAAATCGCAAGCAGTGAAAAAATATTGTATTGTGTAAAAGCAGCCATTAAAAAACTAGTAAGTATAGTCGTGATTTTCATTGCACTCTCGTCATTTGCACATTCTTGTCGTTTTATTTTCAGTTGCCACCTCTAAATCTCCTCACGTATATAAATTTGTAATAATTATCCTGATTAAACGTGCACACAGATGGAAAAAAAATTGCATGCCAACATATATATTATAATCGAAATTGTGAATTGGTAATTTAGCTGAATGTCGTCCAAGTCTCCAAATCGGAAAAAGGTAGTTGAAATTTGTTGATGTTGATAGAAGAGCATATTGCCATAGATTTGTTGCGTGCGTAAGAAGTGTGTCGCTCATTGTATAACTGGAGAAGATCGATTGAAAAAAATTTCATATACATATTAGACGGAAGATAAGGAGAGCTAGACAGAGAGAGGACGGTGTTGGCATGTTGCAGGATACCCGGTGTCGGTGTCGGGGGTGATAACAGTGCCAGTGCCGGCGAGCATGTACCAGACGATGGTGGCGAATATCCAAAATGATGGCACAATGCAGGTGGTGACGCCGACAATGGTGCAGGTGCCGAAAGTGGAGCCAGGCAACGGCGAAACCAGCATCGAAGCTGTCACCATTCAAGGACATCCAACCATGACAATGATCAACGCTGCTGGAGAGCATCAAGTGCTTCAAGTCATATCGCTCAAAGACGCCAATGTCCTTACCAAGGCCATGCAGGCTGAGATTGTCAAAGACGAAGATGCCGAACAACAGACACAGACGCAGCAAACCGTCGAATCTAGTTCCGAGTAAACTATCAGGCAGACTGTCGTAGTTTTACGCTCGAAAACCATTCCAAACTTAACGTTGTTGTTGTTCTCCAAGTGCATTTTCCAATTTTTACGTAGACAAATTTTTAGGATAACCATATCGGCGAGTAAATGCATTTACTCATAGAGGTATGCATTTAAAAAACAAAATTTAGCAATCTTCGTGCTTCAAAAGCGTCAATAATCAAGGACTTTCTTCTCTTGAATCGATCGATTTTGAAACGCAGTAGACAATGGTGGCTATGATTATTTGTTTATTAACAATGTAAGATTTAGTTGTTTTCTATGATTCTAGTACATTGATGTTTTTCAACATTAGGGTAATTTAAAGAGTTGATACTTTTTTCAAAGTCAACTTGCATTTTAAATGGTACTGTTGAGTGTACTTTAAGCCAAAGTAAGCATACTTGAAAAAATGACTTGAAATCTGCACTTTCCAAATAATGTACATAGATATGATCTTTATCTTGTAATGCAGGTGTTTATATTGCGAATTTGCAAGAAGAAAAACACAGAACTGATCAGTTTTTTCAAACTGAAGCCGAATACTTTTGTTTCCTTCGATTTTGAATAAATCTTGATACTAAGAATGATCATAAAATATTTCATCATTTTAATAAAGTAAGATTATCTAATCAAGGGAATCGTTAGTAAATAACTAGATTTGATTTTTTATAAGTTACATGAACTATTTAACTTCCACTGGAATTACATTAAATTTAATGTAATACAAAGGATAGAGGTATTGTAAGAAAAGAAAAATTTTCAACATAGTATTGTGCAAACTAATCTTTTAACTTTTTCATCTGAAAACTTTAAAGAAGAACAACTCTTCCATGGAGATGTAATATTATAAATTAATGTAGAGTGTGATAGAAGAAACGTGAATCCAAAAAAATTTTTTACAAATATAAGTAAGTTAATAAAAAATTGTAGTTAACAAAATGTACTCGTAAAAAGATATTTTTGTTTGATGGAAAGTATCAACAATTGTATATTTCAAATTTCCATTCCATTGATAGAAATCTGAAGTATTTAGGAAAGTACAAATTTGACATTTAAGGAATCAAAATTGAAATAGATACACGTTATTTGTAAGTTGTGATTTAATATAATGTTTTAAATATTTCTTTCATTGGAGTTTATTTGATATGAGGAATCAGCAGTTCTATTAATTTTAATTTAAAATCATTAAAATTAATTTTCCTATTCGTCCATCAATAGTTGTTGTAAATAAAGTGCAACAACATAAACTGTGCAATTTTTACAAATAGTTTATCATTTAGATTTCTTAGTACCACATAATTAATTAAAATTTAGATATAATTCAATTCAAATAATGTTGATATCTGGACTTGAAAGTTACTTTATCATTGATAAGTTTGTACAATTTATTGGAAAAATCCTTAAACTATTCTTAAATTTCTTGTTGGCATAACAATTTTCAAATTAATAGTTCTTTCTACTTATTAATAAGCTCAAAAAGTTGTAAATGACACATTTGTATTTAAACAGAACATTCAGAGCTGCACTAAAAAAATAAATGTATAATAATTTATTGCTGTGTACTATGTAATGTAACTTGTAAATATGTCGTCTATATATATACATATGTGTCACACTAAGCTTTGGTTATTTTTGGTGTAAAAAAAGATTTTTCTAGTTGTTCTGAATGAAAGCAAAAAAAAGAGCAAACTTAAAAGAAAAATAATTAAAGTATAGTATTATAAATTAAAACTCTGTCTATTTTAATTCCACACCTTTCGTATATTAATATAATCAATAACACAATATATTTTAAAGAAATTTTTATTCAACGATTTAATATGACAGTGTAGCTGATTTCAATAATGTACATTTTAATGTTATAGCATTTACTTGTAAAAACTAAATTGAATGCAAGGTTTGTTTCTATGAATTTAGACTAGTTTCAGAAACTGACCTTTTTCTTTTATTTTTAAATTTATCCATGAATGTCGTCTGGATTCTCTAACCATAATTCTGGTTTGTCATAGCCAAGCTCCTCGGGTGTGCTAATGCCCAGTTCTTTCAAAGTGGGATTGATTTCTTGCAAGATATAAGGATATATCTTATCAACTTGGTCACCACATTTGTCCTTAACTGATTCCAAAAATCTAGTTGTGAGGGCGTAGTCATTCAATCTTCTGCAAGCTCGCAGAGCAGCACAGATGATTTTTGGTTCAGGTACAAGATCCATACCTAGCAGAAAAAACATAGTTATGTACATATAATAGATACACTATGACTTGGATCTTCAATATATTATAATAATTATAAATTTTTAGTCAGAGAAACAAGATTGAATTTTCACAGACAAAATACCACTTGTCTGAATGAAGTTTTTATTTACTGTTTATACAGTTTGATTTTATATGCAGTGCAACAGTTATGCTTATTGCATTTACGTCATTTTTCAATTACATAAAAGTTGCATCAAAAGTTATCTTTATAATAATAACGTATAAATGTCCGTAGAAAATTGAAAACGTACTAAATAATATCGCTTAATTGCAAACACCTACTATGTGAAACGCCGGTTTTCGTGAAAAACGAAGGCCAACCACGTTGAAAAATATGAATTTTATCTTTGCAAGTACGAAAACTAACCAACGAAAACAAAAGTTGACAAATCGGGGCAGATAAAGCGTAACTCCGAAAATAATGGAGGAAGAAAAGCGGAAACTTACCAGCAAGGTCGTTCATGGCTTTACGGATCTCCCAGTGATCAATGTCGGGTCGGTTGAAGAATTTCTCGTACCTGGCGTCGAACTCCTCGTCAGTCTCGGTGTTACCATGGCTAGCTCTCGTCTGCTGAACAGCAGTAGTCGCTCTTGGCACGCAAGCCTGACGCAGGCTCGAGGTAGCACGACCCGCAACGATGCGTAACATCTTCTCAACACTCTACCTCCTGGTGAATAATGTACGTTGAGGAGCGATTTCCTTCGGGACTCGACTACGGGTGTGCTTAGTTTTGTTGCGTAAATGCCAAATTCCAAAGAAGCAAGTACGAAGAGTGGGCCTGTGAAAATTAATGATAATCAGCGCCTCTGTCGCTCGTTTCGCGGATAGATAGGTCGATAACGTAGAAATTCTGTTGGAAACGCTGAAACGGCGGGAATTCGATTCAAACACGTATAATCGCGTTCTAAACAGATATTATCAAATGTGTTTTGGTATTGTCGAAAATAGTGTATTGTGTTCTGATGATTGTTGCTTCGTATCAATTCACGATAACAATGGCACTTGAATAGCTTTGCTGAAGCTATTGAAAAACGTAGTATTTGAGAATCGGATATTAACCGAAACATAAGAAACTAACATTTGACCTATGAGTGTACCCAAGAGCGCGCTTGAACAAACATCGGATGATAAGCTGTATCAGTGTTTGTTGGAAATTATCTCACTAGACAAACGAAATGTATCCGTCTAAATTCGAATCGAAAATTGACGCCTGGCTGGGCTTGAAGCGACAAAGAAAGCATAGGAGGCGCTGTGCGTTAAATAGGAAGTGTCGCCGTTCGTCAAGCTTAAGTGCGAGCAGTCTCGTTTAATCTCCGCGGCGCGCGGAAGAAGCCGGTGAGGCCCTGTGTTTGCGCATTATTTTCCGACTGGGAAGCGAAACGATCGTCGTCGGTCAGTGTCGCTAACATGTGTATCAAGTGGCTGGTGGTCGTCTGCGCGATCGTAGTGTCGGTCGAGTGCAGACAGTCGTACGTGATTAACGGGACAGTTTGGAAGAACGAGCTGGAGAAGTGCGGCAGCGGAGGCTACGAGACCCGTAAGATCAACTTCAACATCGGTACTCTTGGATCAATGCCGGGACTCCAATACGACGACGTGTCCACCTCTACGGTCGTCGACGCTCGCGGCTACTTCGAGCTGCTCACCTCGACTGGCAGCGAAGTCGATTCGCATTTGCGCCTCGAAAACGCCGACGACGCCACCGACCACAAGAGCTTCTCGCAGAATTGGAGCCGCGCGACCAGCTCGGGCTTCGCCTCGCAGACCGCTGCGATCAGTCTCACTCTCAAGATACACAAGGAGGGCGCGATCGAATTGGTTAGCGAAATGTATGCCTACTCGATGCTGGCTGTTACATGTGCTCACGCCAATGCGTCTGTCGAAACCATCGAAATTATCGTTTAAAATATAAGTTCTGATCTCCGTTCGAAATGCTCTTGTAATTGTATCATTTTATTGTTCTTATGTAACATTCGCTTTTGTTCACATTCATTCTGAGAGAGCGTTTGAAATGAGTTTTACTTACTTTACAAAGCGTTTATGTTATGAATAAAAGACGCTCATGAACAAACAAAAAGCTCTTATTTATGCCTTGTGCGTAGCCTAACTTATACAGTTTTCATCTACCAATGTTAAAATTAATTGATTGCTGATCGCATTCAAACTCCAATGAGAACCGCTAAATAAATGCGTTTTGCTGCATGTCTTATTCATCTTGCAAATTATTCTTTCCTTTTTTATCACGTTTGTTTTGCTTCCCGAGAAAGTTCTGTTCGTATATGAATTATGCGACGATAACCGATTGAGCTCAGGGCTATTGGCATCTCTCCGCGCAGAAATTAGTTGCGAGTCAAACCTACACCCGAGGTTCGCATCGTGAACATCGTCTAACGGGTAAGCTTTCCCCCACTGTGCGTCAAAGGGGTGGCACTGCGCCCTTCTAGCAGGCGATACCACGGCCGATACAGACTTCAGAGTAAAGAACTTGGCAATATCGCATACCTATATACGCAGTAAAACAGCACGTGGCGTGTACACGGGGCACTATTCACTTTTGGACTTACTGCTGAAAGTGCAGCGTCATTTTACGGGGGTGTACTGAAAAGTGTAATATGCCGATAGTACGCTTCACTTTGCTCGGTCGGCAACATCACGCAGTGTATCCATTGTTCACTGTACTCCCTTGGTGCATAACATACGAAATTTGCCCTTTTTCAATCACTTTTCTCATTGTCCTGTTTTGTTTGTTTTAACGAAGCTTTTAACCAGTCCAAAATTGGGATTTTGAAACGACAGTTGAGACCGCTGCTAACACATCATAGCCGCGGTTTAGGTTCAAATAATACACGTGTATCAAAAGCTACTTTTATAAATTTATCGAATAAATACTTCACGCTGTATGTCCACGATGAAAATGGTTTACGAAGTGGTCATTATCATCTCTATAATAATAACGATCGAAGACAACTAAACGTATGTGATGATGAACGGGCCAAACTGGAAAAAACCCGAGGACGGACACACCTAAGATGTCAACATTGGCACTTTGCAATCGATAGAATTGAAATATGAAGACATGAGCGCATCCACGTTAGTCAATGCTCACGGCCATTTGAAGTTGCATACCAAGTAGATAGCAGAATAAAGGTTTCTTCAGTTTTGTTGGTAGTAATTATATGTCTATTTACTGCTTCAGCTAGACGTAAGTAAACAGATTTATTGATTTAATAAAAACAGCTGCAGAATCTAACTTTTCCTAGTTTTCGTCTTAACATATTTTCTTTTCCTCGTAATATAGTTATTGTGTTGATCGCACATCAACGATTAATGGTAGTCGATGAAGTTACAATAATTACGAAGGTCCTTCAACGGCTAAATAGCTTGAACGACGTACATACAACTAAAATTGCTTGGCAACTTTCTGTTCTTCATTTCTAGACGATTGACAGTCCAATATATTGAATATTGAATCTGATGAATTTAATACAAAGTTAACCTATTCAAATATATGCAAGATCGTCGAATTTAATAAGTTTGCATGTAAATAACTGATAAAACTGATGAAATATGGTCGGTTTAAGGCTCTGTTGGCGTTACCGACTAAGCAAAAGAATTTTTTACAGATTTTTTCTTAATCAAATGAACTGGTCAATTTGAAACTTTTTCAGAACATCCAGCGTATATAAATAAACAGCCGTAAAGATCTGTTTTTTTTTTATTTCTTTGAAATCGAGAAAAAAAATAAAAACTGCGAGTAGAGATACATTGTTTTTTTTAATTTCTAATGTAATAAACGAAAAGCTCTTTACGGCTGTTTGTTTATGTACGATGGATTTTCTGAAAAAGTTTTAAATTGACTAGTTCATTTTTTTATAAGAAATAACCTGTAGAAACTTTTTTTGCTCCGTCGATAATGTCAACAGAGCGTTACTACATGCATATTGTATTCAAATCTACTAAATATTATACAATTTTAATAACATGCAATCACATTTTATCGCGTTGATTTGGATAATTTTTTATCGTTTGTTTCAGACTATCATTTTATTACATGTTATGTGGGCGTAATAGATTTATCCAAAGTAATCTTTATTTTCTTTTAAAAAAAGCCTCATTTTTTCTCCCGAATTCAGAAAGAGTGCAAAAATTTACACCTAGATATGCAAAACAACCGAGGTTCAGACGACCTTTAGATGACCTAGAAAATAAACTTCAAACAAATTAAACGTCAAAGTTGAAATTACCACAAAATGTTCTCTTCAGAATTCAGGAACTTTCGTTTAAAATGTTTTTCACTAAATCATATTATTGTAGGATCGTTTGGATAGACTAAAAAAAATCATTGAAATTTGCATAACCTTGGCAATTGTTTAAACGTAAAATTTGTCGCTAATTCCAAATGTAGGATCAAAAGTATAGGGTTTTCTATTAAAAAGTTGACTTTGAAATGATCTTAAAAAATAACTGAGGTCAAAAGCAGAATCATCACTAGGTTCGTCAATAACTAAACAATAAACTTTATCTGGAACGTTTTTCCCAATAAAGCGTTCTGTTCGAGTTTTCTTAGACGGTTCCAGGATTTTTGGAACACTTTGTTTAACAGAACTATATCTTTTATATATCGTCGCTGGTATTCTGTTTAATCACGGAACATCTAGTTGTTAAATAAAAAATTGGTTATTTGACCTCGATAATACGCATGCACCTTTTTCCGATTTGCTTTTGAATATGATTATAATTTTAAGAATTTTATGTCAACGTTCAGTCGTTTAATTTCATATTTTTAATGATCACATACGTAGTCAGAGAGTAAAAATATTAATAAACGATTCTAAAAATGATCAGTTTTAGTGTTAAAAAATTTCATTTATTTTTAAATAAAATATTAAGCAAATGAAGAAGTTCATATAAAAAGTAATCAAATCGTCACATTTTAAGGCGCCTTTCCTTTCTTACTACTCTTTGTTCTTTGTCGTCGCGTTATTAGCGCATGCGCACACGAAAACAGAGTCCGAAACCTCTCTTCTGATTAAAGTATCCATTTTGATCACATGTGAGTATCCCGAGCTACTACTCGAAATTGCGGAAAATCAAACTAAAACGAGTTGCCCCGTGAAGCTGCAACTGAGCACCGAAAAAAACACAGGCTTCTGGTTTGTATAGCTATCGCGCGCGAACCCCTTCAACTCGAGGAAACTTATTGGAATCATCCTCTTTGCGTCGTCGGCACCAAATAGTCTCTTGCCGCGCGCGATAACGGATTCTCTCTCTCTGTCTCTCGTTCGCTCTTGCTCTGTCTCTTTCTCTCTCTCTCTCTCTCTCTCTCTCACTCACTCACTCACTCTCTCTCTCTCTCTCTCTCTCGCTCTTTCACTCGCTTACGGCGGCTCTCCATAAACGGATTGACTCCTGGTGCTCCGGCCCTTCTTTTCTTTTTTCCTCTCTGACTGCGCCTCTTCGACACCAGAGTAAGTGTATTTGCAACAATTATTTACTTGCCCGAGAAATTCGAAGCGTGTATCCAACACGTTGAGCCACGCGTGAATCGCTGAAAGTTCTGACCCACGGAGAGAACACGCCGCCTTGTATCCGCCGTGAATTGTTTGGTTAGTTCGTACATGCTCTGATTTTTTTCTCGTCTATTTCCTCGCTCCGCTTATTTTTCACTCTACTTAAATTTTTCGTAGTTACTTTTATATTTCTTCCTAAATATTTTTTTTCCTCGCTGCTTTTCAAAATGGTTATTGCCAGGGTGAAAATTGCAAGTTGTACAGAGGCGTGTTTCTCAAGCGTGCCACATGGTCACTTGTACACCTTCGTGTTGTTCGCGTTTTTTGCACTGTACCGACAAATTCCAATTTTGTTAATCAGTCTTGCGCTTATTTAGTCCAGTTGACTTATATGCTAAGCTTTCCAAAATTTGTTTTGAAGTTTTTCAATTTTCTGCATGAATATTAGATTCACAGACATCAATTGTATTCATATATAGATATATATTTTTCTCATTTTCAATGTTGAGAATATAATGTGATATAGTTTTCAAGCATCAAAGCTAGTAATTGTCTGTGTTTTGATTTTTATCTAGTGCAAATATACATAATATCAGTTGATTTATACATTTATGTATTCAGAACTAATGTATTGCCTTTTTTGTTTTAATAGAAATCCAAAAATTAAACATGGGTGACATTGAAGATACTCATTTCGAGACTGGTGATTCTGGTGCTTCTGTCACATACCCTATGCAATGCTCAGCCCTCCGCAAGAACGGTTTTGTCATGTTAAAATCTCGACCGTGCAAGATTGTGGAAATGTCCACTTCTAAAACTGGAAAGCATGGTCATGCCAAGGTTCATCTTGTGGGCATTGATATCTTCAACTCTAAGAAGTATGAAGATATCTGCCCATCAACACACAATATGGACGTGCCCTTTGTGAAGCGAGAGGACTACCAGGTACATTTTTTTTTTCCAAACTTTTTTTTATCATATATCTTGAAATTCAGTATAAATTGAAGAATAATTGTTTCTATTTGTGTATAGTTGACAGACATATCTGATGATGGATACTTATGTTTGATGGCTGATAATGGAGACTTACGTGAGGATCTCAAAATACCTGATGGCGACTTAGGCCAGCAACTTCGTGCAGACTATGATGCTGGAAAGGAATTACTTGTAAGTTAATTGAATTAACATTGTTATTAATCTAGCTATGCATGCATTTTCAGATATTATAAATTTACTTTTTATAATTTTAGTGCACAGTGCTAAAAGCCTGCAATGAGGAGGTAGTAATTGCTATCAAAAACAATACTGCCCTTGAAAAATAATTGTGTTCAGTTTGAACATTACACCAGCCTCAATACCTACTTAGCCAATCAACACCTTATAATTGGTAAATAAAAAAAAGGAAATAAGAGTCAACAGTTTCAGCCAGCAGTAACTCGACTATGGAGTGAAAGCATCTTTTTATCAAAGTAACAATTACTTACTTTCTTAATATTATTTAAAAAAAAAACCTGCGTTGGAAGTTTCTAAGCATTGTAAGCGGAAGCTGGGTTGCAAATAACAAATGTGCAGCCCAGTTCTAGAAACTAAACATACACACACACACACACACAAACAAACCACACACATACGTTGTTTGTTATACATAAGATATAGCGACGACTTTTCATTGAAGGGTTGAATGCAAATAAAATTGGAGAAAGTCTTTACATAACCATCTTTTTTTTCTTTTTGTTGATTCATCATGTTATGAAATAAAAACAAACTGTTGTTGGCTTTACAGTGGCAAAATTATAATTATAAAAGATTTTCAAAAGACAGATGCTTATGACGAAATAAGACCAAATAGAATAGTGTTGACTGCCAAGCGGAACAATTTTTTCATAAGTTATTGAGCAAAATGTCTTTCACACAAAGGCATGAGGCTTTTATTGTCCAGCTTATAACTTGAATACAAATCAAAGTAACTGGGCAACAAAATCTTACTTCATGCTAATTAATAACCATATTTTTTCATAACATTTTGTTTAACAATTGTATTGAACTATAAAGATTTTGTTTGGATAAATTATTTAATTTTTTTATAATGTCAAACTACCAACTAATCTTAAGAAAAATAGTGGCGCATTGGTATTGTAAACAATTGAAAATATGCCAGAGCATTCAGTTATAGAATTATTATAGAAAAATATTTTGAGTTTTATATCTTTTTATAGTCGAGTACAAGTATATAATATCTATATCTGATACTTTGGCCTATGTTTTGTAATTATTGCAATATAGCAAAGTTAAATTTCAAGGAATTCTTATTTGTTTAATATCAACGCATATATTTGTAAAAAGTGAAAAAATAAATAAAAATCGACTTGCTAGAAAAAAAAGATTGTAAGTACTTGTCTGCAAAAGAAAATGCCTTTATCATATTTGCAATTAAATAAACATTTTAATACTGTGCATAATAAGATGTGAATTAAAAAACATGATCATTCTTTACAATATTTAAAAAAATTTTGTATTATGCATTAAATAAAAGATTTTTTTATTGGTCCAAAACTTATTTTAGGCATAGTTTAAGCTAAAATATAATATTTAATTTATAATGCGTAGAGTTGGAACAAAATAAGAAGGCATTATTTTAATAGTAACAATATTACATCAATTGATTTCATTTATTATTTTTTTAAATGTTTTTAAAAGAAAAAATTGTTCCGAAAGGTAAAGTCTTTGGTGAAAAAGAAACTGTAAATGTTCTGAATAAAACAAAGATATTAAACTGAAAACCGAAGAACGGGACGAATACAACTTTTTTACAGTAGTAAATGTAGTTCAAGCTTCTATAAATCGACTAAGATTCCTTATTTTCTAACCAATGCCAAAAAGTGTATATAGATGTTTTGTTTTTAATTAAAAGTTTCAAATTTAATTTCTGTTCATAAGAAAAAAGCTCTTATTGAAAATTTTCAATATAAACTATATACAATACGAACTGGTGTCTCAAACATAATATAAACTAAATATGTAACATAAAACTACCAAATATGATTATAAAAACAACAGCGTTTATATCACGCATGTGCTATATCGAACCAAAATCTTATATTTCTTACATGCTAGTACTAGGTTTGTGACTGCATTTTGAACAAAAAGAGAAACCAATTGTGTGAGATACCATTAGAGTTGCACAACATCGTCGTGCTAACGCTTTGTTACGAGAGAGGGAGAGAAAGAGAGCATGTGTTTCTTCAAGAGAGAGAGAGAAATAAGGGAAAAAGGGAACATAAAATAATTGCAATGCTCAGTTTTGATTAAGTCAAGTTACTAAAAGAACACCGCAATTCTCATTATTTTTCCTTTTTGTAATGAATAATAAAAAGAATGAAACGTTTTACAAAAATGATTTTGGTGCTACCTCGTTTTGTCGAACAAACAATCTTAATATCTTTTTTATTTCGAGCTTCAGTGATATTTTCAACGCGCTTCGATAGAACAATTTTGTATCAGGTATATGGAAAAGTGTGATGACGTAAACGAATGACTCATATTTAAATAAAATGTACAATTTGAAAATCTGACATGTATTATTATGAATTGATTTTCATTAATTGATTTATTTTTATGTTTTGAGTAATGAAGCAAGTAAATTGTAATGTCAATTGTGATACTGGCAGGGTAAAAAGATGAGGGCCGACTTAATTTTTTATCTCACATTTTAGTTTTATGTAATCTAAAATTATTAAATAACAATGGATTATTATAAAAAAATAGTAATACTGCAGAATATTAGGAAAGTTTATTCCAATTGTAGTAGGTTCTCTAAGTTTTACAACCGTATTTCGGAAACGACTATCACTTTCAAATATAATTAAGACTGATTGCATTAAAAATTACATATTTTTTTAAATATAAGAAATTATAT
The DNA here is from genome assembly GCF_024137745.1 of Phymastichus coffea. NCBI lineage: Eukaryota > Metazoa > Arthropoda > Insecta > Hymenoptera > Eulophidae > Phymastichus > Phymastichus coffea. The sequence goes on from NW_026706922.1 coordinate 350,660, forward strand.
TGTTTGAAGATTAATGAGTTCCGATGGTATAAAGTAACTAAATTTGAAAATTGCTTGCTGTTGAAGAAAAAATTCACAACATTTTTACCTGTTTTTTTGTATCAAACATAATTTAAAATAACATGATAATATAACGACAAGAAGGTGAAGTAACGGAAAATAAAATTCACAAATTCATGAAAAATCGAATGAAAAATTATTTATTGATGAATATAAATAAAACCTAAACCTCTGATATATTCTTGAAAAAAATTACTTTTTTTATAAATCAATAATTATGATTGTAATGTTCGTATTCCTTTTTTTAAATTTACGATTATTTTTGTTATATCAAAATGAACCTCACATTGAAGTATAGTTTTACAAAATTTTATGAAAAACTGAAATCATAAATTAGTAAACATTACCATTTTACAGCCTAGGAAAAACAAGAAAATATAATAATTTATATTTAAATCATACGTCATCTTTTTTCCTAGGTAATACCTCTTGCTTCTTTAATACAATTGTGTTCAATATTTATCAAATACTTTTAAAATATTACAAAATTCAAAAACTAACAGATATTATTTTTGCATAAATATAGCTAAATGCTTTTTTACATATGTACTTCTTAATTTTACTTAAATCAAAATAAAAGCATGATTAAGTTTGTGAATAGATCAAACTCTCAAAGTATTCATTTGGATACGCATCAAATTAATACTTTGATAATTTTCTTAATTTAATATTAATTAAAAAAGAATTAAAATAAAACGAGGGGTTTTCTGGAAAGAAGCATTATTTGTTTACTTGATTAAAAAACATGATTCAACATGTTTACCATTTGCAAAAACAGAGCAAAACTCCATTGCGGAATTTTGTAACAAAATGCGTTTTATTAGTAGAAATACATCGGCTAACTACTTGACGTAACGTCGAGTTCGGTAGTTACACTTGAAGTTTTTTCAAGAAATGACCGATGTTAGAGCACCTTCAATGGCTCAATAATATACTCCATGATCTCTTTTTATCTCTACATGTAATAACAAAGTTTAGCGATTTAATGTGCAAGACGTAAGTCGTACTTTTTTTCTTATCTTTTTCTAATCACAATCGTAATCAAAGTTCTCGAGTTGATCGGGAAATCAATTATTGGCATTTCGCCTTTGTAATGCCGCGGCTAAGTCTTGTCTCAATGCTGCTTGCTGCTTCTGATCAGCAAGTGGTTGAACCGACCTTAGACCATTGACAATGTCTTTTGTTTTGCCAAAATAGATTTCATTCAAGGTATTTCGTATTTTATTTTCCATGTCCTCTACCATTCTACCAATATTTGCAATGTGAGGTGATGTATCACTAACAGGAGCATCTTGCTCAACCTAATAAATAAGAAATAAATTATATTTTATGCCAATCAAAAGTTATTTGACTCTGTTGATAAGAAGAATTACTTGTCTTGTGAGACTACCACCAAGATTCATTGTGCCAGATCCTGATTTATTGGTTTGTAACCACAACATTGCAGTGGAAGTAAGCTTATAATGTGCATGTCTGCTCATTGACTTGTGTTGCACCTCAACAACATGTATAGAATCCCAGCAACCTTTGATAAATATAAGTTATTGTATTATTGTTTTTATTATTATTGGTTTTAATATTATTATTATTCTATTATTGTTTCTATTATTACATAGCAACCTTTGATTTTTTTAGAACCATCACCAGCTTTCTTTATCAAAATAACTCCGGCAAAGCCATGGTCCAAATCCCACAAATATACAGAAGACACACCACCTTCAAAATAAAGTTCTCGATACTGATCAAATGCATGATTGGCATCAATCTCCAGCTTTCTCAACCTTTCAGAAGGCATTGAGCCATCTTCCAAAGGAGGATCGTATGTATTGCTCCATGGAGACCTAGAATGCATGATTCATTCAACTTGTTATCAATGAGTCATCAGAGACCAATAAACAAATCAATTGCTTTTTTAGTTTACCTGTAAGAGTCTCCATCTCGATTGTAGTCACATAACAGGTAATCCTTGCCAGATTCTTTGTCCTTTGCTATTTTCAGTGGCTGATCAACAGATGAGAGTAAGTCTTCGCACAGCGAGGGAACTAAATCTATGAGATCACTTAGATTTTTCTCAATCTGCTGAGGTGGCAATCTTCGCATCAAGTCCAAAGCACAGTCCATTTGTTGTTCCGTCTGGAAGATAATATAACTAGATTGTGATCGACTGAATACATGAGTTTTTTTCTAATTAACATCACAGTCCCCCTCTCGAAATTTATCATTCAGGATATACGCCATTTTGACAGATAACCGTAAACAGGTTAAGTATATAGTTTGTTGTTTTTCTTTTCCCTGACATGAAAACTAGTCAAATCTCAGAAATCAAGAAGCGAACTCTTGCAAAATACTCTAATCATCCATTAAAATCGTCCACCGACAATCTCAATTAAAACTCATCCAAATGGGAAAGGTAGCTTACCATGACACCGATAACACCGACGTCGAGACAGCGACGAAGCACAGGTTAATGAAGAGATCTGCAACTGAACGAGCTCCAATATGAATGTAATAAAATAAAGAAAATTATAATCACTCGTTGTTAGGTTGACGTGCACAGCCCGTCTGCGATCCCGCAACAATAAAATATGAACATTTAAAGGGTGTGTCGGAGAAAAACGGCAATTAGCCACCAGAACCGCTCAGGCCAGTCACCACACTACTGTGCCAGCAGAGATGCGTTGCCTTACACTTCACTGCACAGTTAAGACTATATGTTATAATCGTATAGTAGTGTGTGTCTCGTATATGTAACTTGAGTTTGACTGGTTAGTGCGCGCGCCACATATGCAGTCTCTCAGCGGTTGACTTATTTGAGATCGTGATATTTTCGGAAAGATGTTTCAGCCTCCTCGGTTTCTATTATTACAAGCAGGATATTTTCTGTTTCTTCATTTCTACATCTATCGTTGGTGTTCCATAGATATAAAAATGAAGTTGCGAAAAGTAAATTGGATATCTATTGCGGTATACTGAGTTTAATGATTCTTTTAATTATTTTTCAATAATATATGATGAATTTGTCACTAAAATAATAAGAATGCAATGAAGTATGTCGAACAACAAATTAAATTTTGCCACTTATCGTACGATTAGCGTCAACTTACTACGCATGTGCTCATCTGATTAAAAAAAATAAACAAAAAGCTTCTGCTGAATAAACGAACGAATAATAAAGAAGTTCTAGACCAATGAAAACTCAAAGTGAACACTTCAGTTAAATAACTAAAAAAGTCCGATCGTCTTATAATCCCTCGAGTTCTTTATGAACGTTAAAAACTGCTTATAAAGCTGAATCATAATAAAAATGGAAGTTATTTAATATTAATGTATTTATTAATGCGGGTTCGATGGTTATAGGTAATATCGATGGACCGTTGTACATAGATCCACATTTCTGGTGAAAGCATGCTCCATATATAATTAGGAGGACGCAGGGACGCAAGTAATTAAGTGCCCTTTTCCCCTTGAACAAGTGAAAGTGGGTACAGCGGTAATATTTGGATGTTGCAGCTTATCATTTGAGTATACGCTTAAACATGCCTAACTTTTCAATAAAGATTATACATATTTATGAAATATAAATTGTATAAAAATGTACAGCTTCATTCTTCCTCATAATAAATTTGATTGCTATCGCTATTATTTCGTTCATATAGCATTATATATTATTTATGTTCTAGAAGATTAATGATGTATTTGATCGTCGATTAATATACAAGATAATCTGAGTGAGATTTGTTTAAGATTAGGAACAAGTCGCATGTACGACGGCATTGACTCGCGAACGAGCGTTGGTATTGCCGCCGTATGAGAGCACTGTCAGTCTATATACTATATATGTACAAGTGATCTTAATTGTCAACAATGAATAACATTGTCATTTTTATTTATCATCCAAAAAAGTACGAGCAGTGGCACCGACAAGTTTTCAGTTGAAGGTGAATACAGCACTACAGCCGACGCAACTCAAACATTCAGAAATCTAGTGCCGAAATTTCATGGTCCCTGAGAGCAATTTTTCCAGTAGCAGTGCTGAAATTGGTTATTTCCACATAGCCTACTTGATATTTTTTTTATCGAGATTTCAACTCGACGATTTCTGCGCGCATGCAATCGCAATTCGGGTGCTTTTTCAATGCAGACGTAAATTGCACGCAGCAAGCGTAAAACCAAGAAATTCTGAGTGCGGCCAACTTTGAAATTCAAAATGAATTGAAAAGACAATTCCTATTGTACGTAGCCTCAAAAAATTGTAAATGTAAACATGAAGCCGATTGACGCATTGTTATAACAAAAGGGTTATATGGGATTATATGGGATGTCTCTTATGTTATAACAATTCGTCCATCCCATATTCATACAACATATCCCATATCCATATAACAATTCGTCAATCGACTTCATGTTTACATTTACAATTTTTTGAAGCTACGTATGTATGTACACCCAACGTGGATTGAATCGCGACCCCCCCAGTTAGGTTGGTATGAGACTATGAGTGCTACTTTCAGTCCGTAACGGTGGTTTTCAGATCGACCATAGTATAACGCTCGTTCTTAAATTATATAATTAAAACCTAAAATCAAATAATCATGCATCTAAATTCATTGTTCGGCAAACAATTAATTTTAAACCTAAAAACAAATTAGTAACGTTTTAGCTTTTTATCGTATCTTAAAACGAATTTTCATTTTTGAATTTTCCCGCGGTTTCTTCGTTCAATGCAACGACGGAATTCTCATACCAACCTAACTGGGGGGGCTAACTGGGGGGGGTCGCGATTCAATCCACGTTGGATGTACTACATACATACAATAGAAATTATGTCTTCATTTCATTTTGAATTTCGAAGTTGGCAGCACTCAGAATTTCTTGGTTTTACGTCTGTATTCGAGAGGCACCCTTCGTTATCGCGACATTTATGGTCTTTATTTACAACGAAATTAAAGCAAGATGACTTGTGAGATTTTATGTGGGGGGGGGGGGGGGGGGGGTTGCTGAAAAAAGCAACGACGAAGAGGCTCGCGACATGTCTTCAAACTAATTCCCATCATCCAAAAATTAAATGTTCGCTGTCATTCAATACAGAAAAGGGGTTAAAAACGGTCCCAACAAATAATTGAGTACCATAAGTTGAACGAAATTTAATAGCACGTAATATAAAAAAAGTGCTTTGAGAGATTTTTTTTTATAGGACTGCGAACGATATACTACTAAGTGATTCATTGCATCTCCAATTTCCACAGTCTACGATGTATAGTTTCCCGGTTTCAACCTGCGCCGCATTGCTACCATTATACCTATAGTTATTTCCTTGCCGAGTTAGAAGCAGGCACAAACGATGACGTGGACTTACTCTACTCATGTGTACGGTTTGATCAAAATAAATAAAGTAAATAATTGTGATTCATTTGTTTGTTCAAAACAATATTTGATCGTTGTATATAAATAATAAACGAAACAGTGCGACGTATATCGGTTTAAGATATAAAACTTCACCAATCACGGAGATTAATTACATCAATTTAATAAATGTAAGTATATTTCTTTGAGAATTGAATGTTTACAAATGTTTATAAGAAAATAATGATATATCTATTGCACATCAGAAAAATGGACAAACATCCTATATCACTTTTACAAGAGTGTATGATAAAAAGACATATAATACCAAAATATTCGCTTATTGAAAGTACTACTGGGTCTCATAGTAATTGGTTCAAAATAAGAGTGGAATGTGGTCAAAACTTTGCTGAGGGGGAAGGAAGTACCAAAAAGTGTGCAAAAGGAAATGCTGCCAAAGAAATGATAAGGTTATTGAATTTAAGTACTTCCAATGGATTTCTCTCCCCAAATAGAATAATTGACAATGCAATAGATACAAAAATAATTTCTTCAAACAACAATCCAATCAGTAAACCACAGAACTCAACAACTTTTTATACAACTGATACAAGTATCAATTACATTGGTAAACTACAGGTATTAAACTACATTCATTTATTTTTATTTAGAAATATTTATTGTCAATTTTTAAATAATTTTACAGGAAATAGCCCAAAAAACATCAATTATGCTACCTGAATATATAGATAAATTATCAGTAGGTCCCATGCACCAGCTTAAATTTACAATATCATGCAAATTCAACAACATGGAAGAAGAAGCAGTTGCATCTACAAAAAAGGAAGCAAAAATATTAGCAGCAAAACAAATGCTTGAACGCATCACTAATGATAATCTGAAAGAATGTAAACCTGAACAAGAACTAAATAGTTATTTGGAAAGCATTGATCAAAATATATCAAGTTTAAAAATATCTGAAAATAATGAATCTTCTATGGCTCAATTATCTGAAAAAGCTCTCAAATTATTTTTACCTATGAGTAAAAATAATTTTGTAAAAAAAGTAAATTTACAAAACACACGTTCATACAATAGTTATCATACATTTTTGAGAGATGCATTTTGTGACACAGTACGAGAACTTGTGATAGATAAATTGGAAGATACAATAAGAGCATGCCAAGCTTATAAAAATGCCATTGGTGCAACTGATCCAATGATATTATTGAGATTAGCCTTGAAGGAATTGAATATTGATGTTACAGAAGTAGTGCTAGCTAGTAAAGAAGAAACAGTAATTTTGGTCTTACAATTGAATACAGTTCCTATTATTAGTGAAATTGGACATGGACCTACCAAATCAATTGCTATAGTACAATGTGTTATGCAAATGGCTACGACTGTTGCAATATTGATTGCATAAACACGTTTCTTGACTACTATCACAATGGATCTGTGATATTTGTTTATGTATTTATATCCACTTGTATAATCAACAATGTTAATAAGAGATTGCAGATATCGAGTCAATAATAATTTATTGACTCTAAACTACAATCTTTTACTTTTATAATTCTCTTAACAATATTTATATTACACTGAAATAGGAAAAATGTTGACAGGTCTTCCTTCCAATGATTTGCTGATTTGCTTAATTGGAAAACAATGGAAGTTGAACTAAAATATATGTTAATCTTTAGATTTCAAATCATTAAAGCTTCCGACATAAGTATTCCCCATTTGTCTTTAACTAGAACATAATTTACTGTTTGAAAAATATTATTCTATCAAAAAAATTGTATTGTTCAACAATTGAAAAAATGAATGAATAATATCTAATTACAATTATATTGTAATAATTGACTCAAAGTAAAAGCATTACAAAATAATTTTATTAGTTGTTCAGAAAATATGAAATATTTTTCATAATAACAAAACTAATCATTAAAATATGATTTATAGTATGCTATATATTATATTGAATTTTTTAATAACTGTGTAATACATATTTTTATTTATATTTCAACGGTTAGTTGAATAAAACATATTTAATTCACTCCGTTAAAGATGTATCATTATTCCCTGCGGGACTAACCGAAACCGTCACATTAATCCGCTTCTGCGGTACACTGTTCTGATGTGCTATTGCGCACACGTTTCGTACGGAAGCCCACGGTCATGACATGAGCGAGACAGAATTACCGTGCACAAAACGAGTTGGCGTGCAAGTTGTGCACACGTCGCGTTGGTTATTGGTGCGTTTGCGAAGACTAAACCTATAACCAAAGACCATTTTGAATTTTAAATGGTACTTATCGCTAGACTCTAAGAGTAATGTCAAAAACGATTAACAATGTTAATAAAGTAATTTAATGATTTCGATTATATTTGACGACATCTTTATTTAAATTTTTTATAATAAGTATGATTAAAATTGATATTTACTTTATAGGATATTTTCCTAATAGACAGCTTTTAGTTAATCAGATTTGTACAATGGAATTAATTTCAAAAGATGTTATAAAAAAGTATTTTAATAAAGGTTATAGTTACTTAGAGATTCAACAAATTTTAGAAACGTATATGGAGTATTTATGCGTTATAGACAATTACAAAGAATTTAAAAAATTTGGAGTTAAGTAGAAAAAACAAGGAATTAATCTCAGCCACAAGGATTTGTATTTAAGACAGCTTTCACTACTTTCCAGTTTGTTTAAAAGGAATAAAGTTATATTATCTAAATTCTCTTTCTTGTTTTTTCTACTTGACTCAAAATTTTTTGAAATTCTTTGTAATTGTCTATAACATATAAATACTCCATACGTTTCTAGAATTTGTTGAATCTCTAAATAACTATAACCTTCATTAAAATACTTTTTTATAACATCTTCTTTTGAAATGAATTCCATTACTGTGATTAACTAAAAGCTTTCGATTAGAGAACATCCTGTAAAGTAAATATCAATTGTAATCATACTTAATATAAAAAATTTAAATAAAGGTGTCGTCAAATATAATCGAAATCATTAAATTACTTTCTTAATATTATTACTTTATTAACGTTGTTAATCGTTTTTCACATCACTCTTAGAGTCTAGCGATGAGTACCATTTAAAATTCAAAATGGTTTTTAGTTAGGTTTAGTCTTCACAAACGCACAATGACCAACGCGACGTGTGCAAAACTTTCACACCAACGTCGCCAACTCGTTTTGTGCATGGTAACTCTATATGTCTCACTCATGTCGTGACCGGGCCCAGGCTTCCACCCCCCTTACCCCAGCCGGCAAAGCGTAATGGACAGTGAAAATAAAAAATACTATTCAAAATATCTCTAATTGAACCCTCCAAAAATGTTCATTATTTTAATTAAACCCCTTCAGTTATTCTAAAAAAAATTAAAAACTATGATAATTTTTTCGTTTTTTGCAACTGCGATATCTTTAGTAATAGTTAATATTTTTGCAAAGAAACAAGGCAAAAAAATTGAACCCTTGCTCGTTTTAATTGCACCCCTTTTTACTTTTTCAAAATTATTAATATATATGTAAAAAACAACAATCTAATTTTATTGTATGTTCTTTCCAAATAGACTATTGGATTATTGTAAGAGGGATGCAATTAAAACGAGCAAGGGTTCAATTTTTTTGCCTTGTTTGTTTGCAAAAATATTAAGTATTACTAAAGATATCGCAGTAAAAAAAAACGAAAAAATTATCGTAGGTTTTAATTTTTTTTGGGATAACTGAAGGGGTTCAGTTAGAGATATTTCAAATGGTATTTTTTATTTTCACTGTTCATTACACTTTGCCGGCTGGGGTAAGGGGGCGGGCTTCTGTACGTTCGGTTTGAGGCTCAGCGGCTGCTGCCATCTTCGGGTCATGACCGACGACGTAAATAGCGCGCAATATTTAAACAGACTTGGGGATGAGGGCTTTGGGAAAATAATCCTTTCCCCTCTGATCGCACAAGTCCGCCTAAGACTCTTAGTCAGTAGGAGGAAACCAACGGTCCAGAACGAAGTATATATAAATACGGGTCCACTGCGCACACGACACCGTTTTGCTGCCCTTTTGAAAGGATTTCCACATGAAGCATCGTTTACGAACATCATTCTCGCGTCGACATCCGCTCTTCTCCAAACCAGGTCGCTCCTGCTTGTGACGCGCCTGGACCCGACTACCTGCTGACGCAACATCTGCTTCTGTAGGCCGGCAGCGACTGTTGTGTTAATACGCCACAATAAATTTGAAAGCATTGCTATATTAATCAAAACTGCTGCATTCTTTCTTTTATCCATTCCCTGCAATAATTTTTTCAAAAATCAAAAAACCTATCATTATTTTTTCCATATTCAATATTAGTGCACTGGCATGCAAAGAAGATCATTTTTAATTAAAAATCAGCTAGGAAACGATTAATTAAACGTAATTTGCTAAACTACCTAACGTACGCCACAATGATACGACCCCTCCCCCCGAACCTATCATTAGAGAACATCCTTAACATGATTTTAACGAGGTTGCACACTAATTTTGAAAGTTAATCAAAAGCAATCAATACTTTCATTTCATTCCTGATAGTCACAATATATACATCAAACCTTTGAAGATCTCGATTTTCAGCTTACATAATTACAGTCAAGTATGCATGTATGTATACAAACATACGTACACAGACATATCTCTTATTTAGATGATGAAATTTTTGTTATTTCAAAAGGTCGAGATTAAATAAATTTTATAACAATTACGTTAGATCATTTTGGAAAAGATAACACGGTTTAGAAATTTGTTATAATACACATATATATATACAACATATACGTCGCATAAGAGTTGCGAATTTAGACCGTTAGATGTTGCTGACATCGGGGATGGGAAGATTGGAGTAGTGTTCGATATCGATATGTAGTACTATATTGTTTATAGAGTTACGGGATTAGATCGTCTTGTGTGCCTACTACCTCGAAGTTTTCTACAACTTTGGGGTTTCATTGTCGCCTGTTCGATCATTTGAAGTGTTAAATATTAACTTACTTTCAAAATGTTCAACAAGATCTTGCAACCTATTGCACGACGTGCGGCCCTAAACCTACGAGGTAATGTTTTATCGGATTTACTTTGCAAGTTATGTAATGGAATAAAACTTGCGGCACCACTTGCTTATATGTCTATCTCGTTACTAGAAAACGATTTACGAAGCTTGTAAGATAAATGTGTACTTAACAATCTTTTCTTTTGGTTTCTTTATTACTACAAATGTACTTTTCATAAACTACTATGTTCATAAATGAAAATATAAATTGTTTTATAACTTTTAACATTAGAACTGAAATTGTCTAGTACAATAGATAAAAATAAAATAGAAGTTTGAAAAGAAAGAGAACTTATGATAATGATTAATTTACTCTCACGTTAGTGAACTAAATAAGTATTTTTGACTTTTAAACAATTTAGGTAATCAACATCGTCTCTGTCATCACGAGAACCACTTCAAATATGTGACTTTTGAAGAGGCAACTGTTCCACAAGGCTCATGGAAAGAAAACTACGAAAAAATGCAAAAGAAATATACCATGCAACTTGTTGGTGGTATAGGATCATTAGTCGCAACAATTGCTATTGTAAGATATTTATATTTGTATTTTAAAGTTTAAAATCAACTTTATTTCATTTTTCAATAAAATTATTATTTACAGGTGCTGCAGTTTGAATTAATATACTTTAACTATGGTCCACCTAAACCAAAAAATGTGTAAATAGTAATAATGCAATTAGTCATAATTTCATAGATAATGTGAAGATGCAATGTTAAAATCATAATTTTCCTATTACTACAATGTATAAATGAGCCAATGATACCAACTTCATGTATATTGTTTAATAAAATTCATTATTTGTAAAATAAACAAAGAAAGTACATTCTTTTAGTTTTATTACCATATTGTTTTTAATTTTAATTGTGATGTTTTGAAGTTAGTGTACATTCATTTAACTTATGATTTTGTTGTTTTTGTTGAAATACATGGTAATACAACTATAAGCTTGCGTATATTTTACAAAATTTTTGGTATATAGTTGTAACTAATTTCATTTGTATTTCAATTGTTAAAAAATGATTATCATTACATCAATATCGCAAATTAATTGTTTCTCAAGATATTACCTACAGTTGCTCAGAACGACATTGCTGGCATTTAAGCAAATATGTCATGCAAATGTAGCGTGTGCGCGGCTGCTAGCTGCTCCATTTTCGAAGCGATACTGTACAATTTTCTAAGCTTTACATCATACTACTTTTGATGAAAATCGTATATTTATTATACTATATAATAGGATATCAATAATAATTGGCCAAAGTAAGTTTAAATCGTATTTGTTAATATGAATCTGATGTGAATTTATTAGGGTTAGAGTATCTCAATTTTGTAAACAAATCCAACCGTGTTAGCAATTTTAAAAACAAATTTGAAATTTGTCATGCTAAAAAAATCATTCAGAAGTAAATTTATATTAGTTAGTAATATTAGTATTAATATTAAGATTTAGATTTAATTAATCTAAAGATAAGTTTGAGTTATCAAATAAATTTCTCATGTTATCTAAGGATATATTTGTTTTACCAGTTTTCACTTGGCAATTTTTATTTGACTTATAATTCGGTATTCTCGAAGTTTTATTTTTTATTACAAATTACTTTTATTACAAACGAAAATTTTCATTCCTAAATATTATGTGTAGAACACTGGAAATTTCAAGGTGTACTATTAAATTTCTTTTAGATGTCAGCTACTAAATGCAGATCGTGTGGTACAACCGAAACTGAAACAGATCCATCTCGAGGAGATACAGTCTGTGTTGGATGTGGTCTTGTAATTGCTGAAAATGCTATTGTTGGTGAAACAATATTCGAAGAGGGTGCAGGTGGAAGTATGACAGTAGCTGGACATTTTGTTTCTAATGAAAGTTCAGGTGGTGCATCAGGCTTTGGACAAAGTAAGAAAAATAGTACTGGTAACAGAATAATAAACAGATAGTTAATATTATTTTGTGTGCAGGATTCCTTAATAGTGGTAGAGAATCCAAGGAAATAACAATACAAAATGCAAGGAGAGGTATTGCACATTTGTGCAGACAACTAGAGTGAGTATGAGATTCAAATTTGAGGTATTCATAATCATACAATAAATTAACATTTTTTCTATAATTTTCAGATTAAAACCACAATTTATTGAAACCTCAGTAGGGTTCTATAAGATGGCTTTGAACCTACACTTAACTCGAGGACGTAAACAAGCTCACAATCATGCTGCTTGTGTATACATGACATGTAGGACCGAACAAACGCCTCGTAAGTACATTTTACCAATAGTTGTTGAAAGTAATTCTTCAATAATGTGTGATAATAAATATTTTCGTACTATGAATAGATATGCTCATTGACATCAGCGATGTACTACAAATCTGTGTTCATGAATTGGGAAGAACATACTTGAAGTTTATTGAGGCATTGAACATAAAAATTCCTTCCATGGGTAAGTTAATTGACCCAATAGGTGAGTTAATAATCATTCAATGTATTACTTACAGTATATTTATTTTGCTTATAAGTAATTGTAGTGTTGGGTGAAAAAAATGAAGACATTATTGAGCATTTTCAAATAATATAATTGCTCTTGATATACTTTTCGCACTTGCAGATAACTTTTATACATCTAAAAGCACTTTTTGTATAATATACATTTTAAACGTGTATATAGATCTCTACTCCAACTTTTCATTTCAAAATTTTCGGAAAAAATATTCTTTTCTAAAAAATATCGAAAGTTTTTCAAAAGTAGGCAGTTTTCAAAGTAATAAACGATTACAATATTATCAATATTAATAAATTTTACGCTTGTGAATAAAATCTAAAAAATAATACTATTACAAATAAAAGGTTAAATATATTCAAATTTATATAATAAAAAATACATAATAACGTAAAAAATCGTCGATCTATTAGTTTTCACATTTACATTTTTGGCACAAAACTTTTAAGTAGTAAAGTCATGTCCAAGTTAAACAAAAGAAAATTTGTAACTTATAAACAGCTTAACTCATTATAAAACCTGAATTTGATAATGTTTATAATACTTATTTAACGCATTAATGATGACTCACCCTACTTACTGATTGGCCAGTAAAATTTGATAAAGTTAAAAATTATTTTTTTTATGATTTTTCGTTAAGTACAGAGTAATATGATAGTAATACAAGTAATACTAATAATAAATTTTAAAGTACAATTCTAACGTGAACCTATGAAAATTTAACTTCATGCCTTACATAGTGTTGGAACTGCTATTAGAATATTATATACATGTAAAAAAGCACAGCAAGTTGTATATATAACAGTTAAATGTTACATTTCTAAGAAAAAAATAATATAAAAATTGAAAAGTAAGTCGTACTCTCAGAAATATCTTATAAAATTAAACGTATAAAATTGATTTTCTGAGTAATATATTTTTAACGTTTTTTAATATCTAAATCAGTAATTTTTATTTTATTGATTGCATTGCGTACGTTATAACTTTGTTATAAAGTAATTTATATACGAGAAAAAAATACAAATAAACATAACATCTGAATGCGTATCGTCATAAACTCATAAGATCATCGCGTAGGTTGAAATTACAGCTAGTAGAATAACAACTGTTATTATAGGCTAAATGGCCTTGTAATATTCAGTGAAATTCAAGTAATTATTGCATTAGTATATGTGTCGCTTACAACGTCGTGAAATTTTCGAAAGATCTAAAAAATTATTGAAATTCTTAAGTAACATGTAAAATCCCTGCTCTATAAGATTGCTGAGGAAATGTCACTCGAGTTCGATCAAAGTGCAGATGTTGATTTGGGCAATGACACAATAATCTGAACTTGAACCTGTCTCACCTGCCCAGGATATAATTCGATGTGGTATCTTCAACGCGCATAAATCACTTGAAAAATAGAATTTAAAAATTTCTGATCGACGCGCGTGGAAAAAAGAAGAGACTATTATCGAACTCAAGCCACGAGTTCGCTGACGAAGCTGCGTCATTCATCAGAAGGCGGCCCGTAAAATATGAGCTCGGGTATCTGTCCACCTTGAACTCCGGTGCCGTTGGTACTTTCAGAGCTGCATTGAAATTGAAAGGTGACGCTGCCGACAGTGGCCTCGGACATGCCTTCTTGACCAAAATAGCTCAATTCACCTCCATCGAGAATCGCGCTTGCGGTATAAAAGTTTTCCGGTTCGATCTGTATGGGATTTTCAAAGTAGACGTGAAACGTATTACTTGAGCCGTCGGAGAAGAATTTAGTATTATTCTCAGACAATACTCGTCCGAGTCTCTTCAGCTCGATTCGCACGTTATAATCAGCCGCGCCGGACGAACTGCCATAAAGACCAAATCCTACAACGAAGATTCGCTTATCCACACTGAACTGGATGGAGTCGCAGCGACCACGGTAGCGCCATTGATTTGACCGATAGGCGCACGATTGAAATCTATGACATACCTGCAAAGCATTAAATTTTCAAATTAAAACATGACTTTAAGTTCTACTCGGGATTGTCTATTAGATCTTACCTGAGTCTTTAACCCTTGTCGAGATTTGACAGGGAAACAGAGCTGAGGCTTTGTGCTGGCAACAAAGTAAAGAAAAATATCGATAGTTTCTGGCTGCGTAAGAATTCCGGTTTGAGCCACACTGTTGGCAAACTCTTCTAAGCTCATAGCAGGAAGACGAATCAAATTCAAAGCAGATCCTGCAATTGTAACGCAGAGCAACGTGTAAATTAAAGTTCACGCGACGCCTACTTTAAAAACGTTTCTTTGTACCGCGAAATTTTTACCTAGTAATCTCCTTTGATTACAAGGACTTGGCTCCAGATCTTGCCGGAGACATTCCGCTTGCGCCCACCGCAGAGCAGCGTTCCACAAATGAATCTCTTTGCAATTGAGAGTCTCGCGAGATAGCACCGATTCAAGTGTATGGATGTCGATTTCGACGAAGCCTTCCGATCGTAGAGCCATTTCCGCCTGTACAAGATTTATTACTTTTTAGTTGATTTACATGATTGTTTTGATTGAATTTTAAATTATCATATGAGAGATTAATTTATAACAAAGAAGATATAGAATTCGAATTAGCAATTTTATTAAAAATTAAAATTATATTCAATTAAAAATAAAATAATAACTTCACGGTTGAATTTTGCAAAAAAAATGAACATAATGTGTTATTGAACGCATTTTATAAAATAAATGATGCTTGTCCGTTCATTGATAAAGTTTCCTAGGTTTAAGAATGATACAAAAAGACGTTTCTTTAGAAAAAGTTACTGTATTTTAATATCTTTTACTTTGTAACATCTTAACAATATTTCACGTTATAATTGTATTTGCAGCATTTTGAGTAAATGAACACAGCCTTATAAATATAAATCACAAATACTTCAACTTATTTTTCAAACCAAATTGTAGTTCGACGAAATATACGTTATATACATTTCTTGGACAATGCACAATATGAAGATGTGGAATAATAAACTTATAGAATACTTAGAGCCCCTTAAATTTAACAAAGTGTTTTGTTCAGTCACAGACTTTTTGACGGGCGACCTACACGTTAAGTTTTTTTATAAAAATATTCTACGTAGATGTGTGTCAGTTGAACGATAATGTTTAGCTCTATAAATTGTGAAATCATCGTGAATTAGCTTGTGGGAACACGATTTTTCAAATTTTTATAAATCATCAATTTCAACGCTACAGCAATCATACTGATCAAAGATTTTAACGTTTACATACAATTCTCAAATGGAATATGAAGAGCGAATTGAAATAGTGCCACGAGAGTACAATTATCACTGTAGAGTTGAAAATGTCGCGAGTAAATTCTTAGTGATTGTGGTAACCGTTGAGAATTCGTGACGATCGGCAAAGCTCCTCGCAGTTGCTATCGCAGTAAGCCTCAAGATCGAAATTGTTCTCACTGTCTTTGCAATCATCCGTGAAACTATCTTTGTAAGTGATATTCTGAATGACCTCAACGTCGAGACGTCCGTCAAAAAAGTGAGGCTCGCTTCGGGTGCGACTGAGCGCGAGATGTCTTGGCGGGTTGTTAAGCTTAATGTCAAACAAGAAGCAATTGCTCTCGGACAGGCTTAGTGGATAAGAGGCGAATAGGAGCCTGCCGGAGCTGCGCAGAGTCTGAAGGTCGCTGCAGCTCGAGCCGAGCACCTCGTCGTCGATCTGCTGGCCCTGCCACCTTTGCAACTGGTTCTCGGACAACGAGTCCTCTTCAGAGTTCCAGCTCAGAGCGCGATATATACATTGATTCTCGAAGCATGCCTGACTTTGACGCTTTCCAAACGATAGTGATTTTAGAGTCGGACTTACTTGGGCGTCAATAACTTCCCAGCAGCGTTGCATCAGGTCGGGTTCTTCGAACAGTCTCGATTGACTCAACAGTAGACATGCATTTTTGGCATTCAGGCTTGTCTCTAAAAAAGTAACGCAGGCACGAGCTAAGTGCGGCACGATGTATTTCTTCGCTACGTAAAGAGTCGCCAGCACCGTGTCAGCTTCGAGCTTCACGTCATCGCAGTACATGTACCTGCACATTCCAATCAATATACCTCATTCACTTTGACATTCTTTTACATTCTCTTTGATAAATATTCATCACTAGTACAGTCTACCTTAACAAGGCCAAAAATGCAGCTGGTTCTACATCTGGTACCTCTATTTCTTTCTTATTTTCTGCTAAACCTCCATAAAACATGGCATAAAACACAGAACTGCCTGTAGCTAGGACATACTTGTGAGCAGGTATAGTTTGTGTATGTCCTGGAATCATTAAATAAGCCAATAAGTAAATTGATAGATCACTGTAGCTATGTCTCATTTTTAACTTATTGATATTCACCTGGACTTCCAACAATAAACTGAATATCAGCCATGAGAGGATTATTAAACATTGCTGCATTACGTTCCCTAATTGTGGGCTTTGTAGCCTGCCAGTTAGGATCTTGAGTACAGTCTTCCAGAGACAGTAAATTAAATGTTTGAGTTATGGGTGAGGACACCGATGATAATGGTGAGGCTGGTGTGCTAAGTGGTTGACTTATCACCCCCTCTCGTTGTAAAACAATTGAAGATATTGGACTGATAGATGGTGGGGATCCAGATATAGCACTAGGTGATTCCGCTAAAAATGTTAATAACTACTATGTTACATACATTGGTGGTCAATTTTTAGTGGCAAGTGTTGATTTTCAGATACCTCTTCAAACTATCACAGTACCATATAGTTTAGAAAAATATAAGATTTATATTTAGGATTACTCTTTTGTGTACAATTATCAATTTTGCCTTCTCCATAGTCAGTATTTTAATACTGCTCATTCGTCAGAAAAAAAGTATTCAAAAAAAAGAAAAACAATTTTGAAAGAGTCTCCTATAAAGACTGAATCAGATAAAAGGGAGAAAAAAGTCGCGACATTGCGTTAAAAAACACTTCTGTCGCTATCTCTTTCTCATTATAGGGGGTATAAGAGCAGTTTTCTTTCTTCCCCCTCCCCTTCTCTCGAGGAGGGCTGTGAACGAGAACGTGCGACGGAATAAAAAGAGAGACAAAGTAAATAGAAAGAGAGAGATGGAAAGGAGGCGCAAAGTGATTGAGCTCTGGGCGAGCAGTGAATTGCACACAAGTGGGGCCAATTACGGCAATGTAGGTTAATTCAAACGTTTATACCATCGTTGTGCGAGCGACGAGCAAGTTGGTTGCTCGTGCATTTGTCTCGTTTTCTCTCCTGCTTATCGCTCTTCTTCGTGGCCGAAGACGAGGTCGAGGGCAAATGATGGTGATACGAATCGAGGATGGGCGAGGGCGGTGGTGACGAGGAGTTACTCCTCGACATCCTCGAGTGCCTTTTCTTGCCCGTCGTGATGTAGTTGTGTCGTGATTACCCTTGGTTATTGCGCTTTATATGCTTGACTACTTGTTTCGAGCGTTCTACATTATCGCGCCAACGTTTTATTTGACGTTTTTTTAGAGCGTGACTTTTGCGTTCCTTTCTCTTGTAAATCGCGCGCGTGCTACGAGGCTGTCGTGTGTACACTGTCACTGTCGCCACTGCTGACTATCCTCACGTGCGTGTGTGCGTATGCGATGTTTCATGGACAGCGACATACATACATATACACGTAGTCATGCGCACATGTGTGCGCTTCATGAGTTCCTGGTATCTGCGCGCGCCCCCCGAGGAAAGCCAACGCTACGGAATATCGTTGTGTTTGTTTGTCTCTCCGAACTACGATGATGCAGTTTGTGCGCGCGTGCGCGATGCATTTATATACGCCCGTACCATCACTACACTCGTTGCGTATGTGTTCGTAGCGCAGCAGCACACCGATGCTCTGCGCGCCTAAAGATTTCTTTCTCGCCCCTTGCACGACGACGCGATTCCACGGTTATTCCTTCGACAATGCCTTGGTATTTCGTCGAGCTTTTTTTACAACTTTCTCAGAATAAGAGTCGTCAGCTTCGTCAACGAATTATAATGCTTCGATGCGACAGAACTAATAATCAATAAAAGCGGCTATTAATATTTAACGAAACGAAATAGACAATTAACGGTTCGGTATTGAAAAGAAGCACAAATAAGCCTTGCGGGCTTTATTGGCCAGACGTTCATGTATATTGCAGTGACTGCGTGAGCTGTTTGGGATGAACGAACTTCGCCCAGCGCGCCACCCCACTAGTGCAAGAACCCTTGACCCCGTCGCAGTTTTGCACTTGCAGCATAACGGCAAAATGCAAGATAAAGAATAGCAAAACTGGTTCTATTGTTCATCTCTCCGTAACCTCTCGAGAGCCAAAAAAAAAAGTAGTCATCCGAGCCGTCGTAGTGGAGTGAAATCTTACCGTTGACCCAGGCATTGGTTTGAGTGACGGCAATGTTGTCCTGAAAGCGCTTGACCGGCTTGGTGGCGATTTTGGAGTATAGATTTGACATGGCCATCGCCTTGGAGCCGCCGGCGTTTCCGGCAACAACAGGCGTACAGTAAGTCCTTACCGTTGCCGTCTCCGTGATTTTAGCAAAACTGACGAAAATGAATGGACAACTTTCTGTGGAAGCTCCGCCTCTGTCGCCGACTAGGCTCGTCTCGCCATTTTCAGCGTCTGTCTATGTAGCCCGCTGCTGTTGCTGCTGCTGCGGCTGCTGCTGGGTAGCCAGCCGCCGCAGAGTGCGCGCGCTGCACGGACCACCCACCGCCCCTCGCTCTCTCTCTCTCACTCTCTCCCTCTCTCTCTCTCTCTCTCTCTTACTTTGTCTAGTTCGCTCTTTCTCGTTCTTACACACGACTGTTAGCCGCTTGTCTCGCTTTGATTTTAGACATTGCTGCGTCCTTTTTGCTCGTATCTTTGGCTGTCTATTTCTAGAATCATTTATTTTTGCGAGTTAAGGCAAAGAAAGCTCAGTTGCAGAGCGTTCACCCCTTTTTCAATTTTCGCATTGAATTGATTTATCCGTATGACCGCCTTCGTCCCGAATGTTTCTTGTGAGAAAACATTGATTGGCTTTACTAGTATAAGATTGTTAGGCATGCATTCCTTTTAGATGCTTAAAAGCTCCTCTCAGTAGTTTTCTACTTTACCTAGTTACTGTTATTAGTACCAATTAACAGATTTGTATTCTTGATTGAAATATCGATTAGTGCTAAATCAATGATATAAGTATCTCCACCACTGTTTAGGTTTTACGTTCGAATTTCTTTGCTGATCTACTTTGAGCGTAATTGTGATGTTCTACCGCGTTGATGCATTGTTGTTGCTTAAATTCTTTTAATCTTTGAACACAGTTTCATAAATGTTAAAAAATATCTAAGCAATGATGAAACCATGTTTAAGTGTTAATTTTTGGTTAAATTTGAGCTCTTAAATGTTAAAAGCTCATTAAGTTTGGTTTACTCTGGAGGGCCGCACGTCCCTCTTGGTTTCTCGCACTTTTCCCTCTCATTGATGATGTGAAAGAGCCTCTCATGTGTATTTATACGCCGTCGGTCGATAGGAGACGACGGCGCGGCTTTCGCACATCGTTCGTCTAGTGTGGTATTCAGCGACAGGCATTTTGCCGAATACGTTCTATAGCGATTATTGATTAATAATCGTGAATTAATATTCAGGGAGAAAAGCACAAACGCGAGTATTTGGCTTAGATTGATAGAGAAATTAATCGAAATGTCATACCCATGTCGAATGTGAAATGGTATAGGCAAAAGCAATGGACAATTGATTGAAATACAGCCTAAGCTGATGCAAACGGAGCTTATTCATATATATACCAAGTGCCTAAGCTACGGCCATGTTCTCAGCTTAAAGTACTTTTTTAGATCTTAATCCAATTTGTGCTTTCAATGGTTTTTCCGTAACTTATTGGGTTCAACATGACACCTTCAGAGCAAATCGGCATTGATATTATTTTAACAATTTTTAATTCGACAGTTCTGACGGACGGATAAGATGTTTGTGTTAATATATTAATCGCAAAAAAAAGTATAAGTACATTTAGAAATGCAAATGACTTTGAAAAAAAAGTGTTTATGCCATTCACATGTATGAAAATCACACTGTCTAATGCATCTAGACGAACAGAAGTTTTTCCTACTTCAGTCCATTTCCAGACGCAAATCAGTTAGTAGGCGTTACAATGAATTGTAAGAAGGCTTATTATGAAAATGTCGCATTTTGCTTTCAGATCCATGTTTATATGTAATGCGTTTTGCAAGCCAACTTGAGTTTGGAGCCCAAACCAATGCCGTATCAACCACGGCTTCCCGCATCGTTCAAAGAATGAAAAAAGACAGCATACACAGCGGTCGCAGACCATCTGGCTTGTGTGGCGCAGGTATTTATTTTGCTAATATTCCTACAGCAAACGAAATATTCATATTATTCGTCACGTCGCTTGGAAAGCTTGATTTTGATAACGTTTTCGTATAGAAGCTTGCGCTAAATTAAGCTTCGCGCTCTGTGAAAAATACAGTTTAATGCCTATACGAGGGAAAGCAATTTCTTTTTCGTTCCAAGATGAATTCACGTTCACACCAAGTGGATATCACTTGTTCGCAATTTTAATATGTTAATATGTATTATTTAGCAATTCTAATGGCTGCTAGGCTGCACGAATTTAACAGATCCCCAAGCGACATCATCAAAATAGTCAAAGTCCATGAGTCGACGTTACGAAAAAGGTAGATTTTTATTTTCGAATGAAAATGTCACTAGCTTTTTAATTTTTTTTATCTTAATTTTACACATCATTTCATCAATAGGTTGATCGAGTTCGGTGACACGCCGTCGAGTCAACTAACTCTAGACGAATTCATGGCGGTCGATCTTGAGGAGGAGCAGGATCCACCAGCATTCAAAGCTGCGAGAAAAAAAGACAGAGAAAGGTTACAAAAGGTCAGTTGAAAATCTGTCGAATCAGTTGAACTTTTTAATAATGTTTTGTATGTTTAGTTGGAAAGTATGACGAACGAATTCAGTGAATTGCAGTCGGAAATCGATCGACAACTTGAAGAGCAGAAATCAATTAAAGGAAGAATACGTCATTGTAATTAGCTCTTATTTTCGAAATAAATGCAAGCTTTTTTACGACGTTAACAAATGTTTACCATTTTATAGCTAGTGCTCTTGAAGAATCAGAAGCTGAAAAATTCATTAGAGAATCCAATTTAAGCGTCATAGAGGAGTGCGTTGGCAGAGATCCTGATGATCCTGATGAATTACAAGTTCCTTCTGTGAAAGGACACGATAGTCATCTTGTCACTGGTCTAGGTAATTAATGCTTACTAAATCTATTTCGGTCAAATTTATTATTATTTTTATTTATTGAGTTCATGATAAATTCTTCGACATTGTCTTTCTTGGTCACTTCAGGGCCAGACATCAGATCTATGGGCCTCAATGCGCATTTACATAACAGAAGTAATTCTAGTATTAATGACAATGAAACTTTGTCTTTTGAAAATGTAAGTTTTTATTTGTATACAATTACCCATTAGAACTAAATGTACTCGATAGTGAAGTGGAGTATGATATTCATATCGCGCGTTTTATCTTTTAAATAAATTTATATTTTTAATTTTTCTCACCGTAAGAAAAAAATAATTGAATTTTAGAAAAATCTACATTTTGCTAGTAGTCGGCCATATGCTCAAATAGTCATTCGGGAAAAATATTTGTTGAGAATGACAAATATCCTTTTTCTGTTAATTAATCATGCATCGTCTTTATTTTTATTTATTAAATATAAAAGACATACTTTTACCCTGGTACACCAGCTTTCGGTCAGGTATATCTTCTCCTATTCCTTATGCTAATCCCTTGGTATCGTTAGTTCCATTCGCCTATACGTTATTTAGAACATCAGTCCTAATAATCATGCGGTTTCCTCAGTCTCCTCTTCCACTCGGCCTTTGTAACTATTAGCATGTTCTTCTGTAGGACTTACGCGTCTTACATTTTTCTTTAATCTCTCACACCTACGTTGATTTCGTCACTAATATGTTGTAATATGGTCAAAGTGGTAGATGTATCTGAGAAATATATTTTATAATTTTCTAATACTACAGTTGACAGGCGAAATCGATATCACTGATTTGGATGACGAAGAACTCGACAGTTATATTATGTCGGAAAAAGAAGCGAATATCAAAAGCAATCTATGGAATAAAGTCAATGAAAAATATTTGCAGGAACAAAAAGGTATGCACCAAGATAATATCTTCAAAATCTGTAAAGCGGTCAGTAAATATTTTATTTTTTACAGAAAAAGAAGAAAAGCGTCAAAAAGATATAGAAGAGGGTAAGCCCGAAAAGAAAAGGAGACGAACTACTAAGAAAAACAAAAATCAATGTCCAGCTAGTACCGCAGGTAAGTGGTTAACATACTTAAAGATTCTATATTACAAAATCATTAAAATCTTGGTTAAAAATACGAAACATGTCAATTTTATAGGCGAAGCAATAGAAAAAATGTTACAAGAGAAAAGGATATCGTCTAAAATTAATTACGAAGTATTAAAGAGTCTAAACGTTGGTATTGGTACCAATAATCAAACACAGCAAAAGAAAGCAGATGATGCATCGTTTGCTACACCAAAGCCTATAGAACCAATTAAAGAAACTGTTTCTACTCTTCCAGTGATCAATACATCGTAAGTGATTTTTTTTTATCTAATATAAAATTTACCTCCTCATTTTTTAAAGCTAAATCAACTTTTCAGACCTAGAAAAGTACCACCAAAGTTATTTGAATCAAATAGAAGAATTCCAAATTTGAATAATAAAAGAAAAGCATCTTCTTTGGATGATGAAGCTGAAGAAAATGTGGAACAGCTTGTTCATGTTCCTACGGCAATTCCAATTGACGACCACAACGATGATATGGGTTCGTTTTTTTATATTTAAAGTTATTTTATTAAATGTTATCTGAAAATTTTAAAGAAATATTTCTAATTTTGTAGACGATGCTGACGATTATTTAGACGATGAAGTAGAAGCAGAACCAGATCCATCTGAAATGTCTATGGGTCAATTACTTGGGCGTCAAGATGACGATGGTGATTATGGATATGGATACGACGATGAAGAGGATTATTAGAAAATGTATTATTTAACCGTAATCACTTACTGTTAACAAATTCTAACCCGAACATTTCAGTGAAATATGTTACACTGAAGAACAAAGACTGAAAATCCGCAATCAGAATTGCAACTATTTTAATTTATAATATTGCTTATAATATATTTCATTAATTAATTTATGCATGAAAGTTATGCTTTCTT
The DNA here is from genome assembly GCF_024137745.1 of Phymastichus coffea. Taxonomy (NCBI): domain Eukaryota; kingdom Metazoa; phylum Arthropoda; class Insecta; order Hymenoptera; family Eulophidae; genus Phymastichus; species Phymastichus coffea. The sequence continues at coordinate 374,964 of NW_026706922.1, forward strand.
TTAAATGTGAAGATTGAATGTAAAATATTTATATTCAGAAAAAGTAATGAGAACATATAATTTTTCCAACTAATGCAAGTATTTTTAAAATCATTTTATGTTGTTTCAATATTTATAATAATGTGTCTTATGATGATTGTTCTACACGTATTGAGTAGGAATGAATTAGTTATTAAGTTGATTTTTTAATGTAATAAACTTATTTTTTAAACGATATTTATTTTAATTCTTTGTTAAATACTTTTTTTATTTTTGTATACGGAACGCGATGTAGCGAAATTAGTATTTATTATTATAATACTTTATACAGAGTGAGATAATTGCTCAATGATCTTTTGCTGTTTTTTATTATTAAATTAAATTAAATCAAAATTTAATCTATAATTAGCAACATTATATGAAAAGACGACATTTCGACGTACCTTCCCAAAATCCTTAATTTTAATTAGAATTTTAGTAGTATTTTTAAATTCATTTTAGTGAACAATTTAATAAAAATTTATTGTAATAATTCATGCCGCAGATTGTTGCTACTGTTCTTGATTATTAATTTTATGGAGTTTTAGTGAAAATAAAAAAACACTTCATTCTAGTTTGCCCAATTTATTCATTCAAATAACAAGTTTTAGTAGCTGAATTTGAACCATTTATTATATTTTTTACATAAATAGAATAAAATTCTCAATGAAAAACATAAATGATTACAATCGCATTAAAAAATTAATTAATAAATATAGCATAAAAGAGGTGTGGTCCCAGAACTCATTCGCCAACTTTTAACGGGACAGGAAATATCTGCTTTGTTTGTCCAGTATGGAAAATTCCATAAATTTTGGACAACTTGCGAGATTTTCCAAATCGCTTCATGTAAATGGCTTAAGTTTGAAAATCGGAAAAGCTAGGATAACCATCGACCAGATTGGTCGTTGGATTCTTGGACAAGTTCGTGTACGAACTGAAGATTTTCCAATAATCATTCCAAACACGTGAAGCAGAAACTACTCTAAACAAGCTAGCAGAAATAATTTTTGAATTGCGATGTAAACCGTGAAATATTTATTTGAAATCAAGCGTTAAACTGTGATTATTAACAAAAGCGATTTCATTTATTTCCTTAATCATTTTTTTTGCTGGGCAAAACGAATAGAACAAAGTTGTGTGTGTCGCCATCTTGGAAAATTTTTTTTTTTTTTTAATACCCTCATATATTTCGAACTGAATGTGAAGAAGCCCACATAGTCGGACTGGCTGCAGTTGACCGCGCTTCTTATAGAAATTCGCGGGCAACAATGAAGGTTATCAAAAACCGTTGAAAATATAAACATCGTAAAATCGATATTAACGACAATTATATGGGGTTTGGACTTTGGAGAACTGTTCACGAATTAGGTGATATATAAGTATAAAATATTGTGCGCCTTTAAATGCCGCAATAAGATAACCCTTTTTGTGATTACCGGTCTGCTAAATAAATTTGCGCGAGTGCCAGTGGGAAAATAAAACGAATAGACTCACGTGAACGTGAAAAATATTTCTGTGAAAATTTTTTTCTCTGTAGAAAAAAAACGTTTTTTAAGTGTTTCACGACAAGAATCAAGCAGTAAGGAGAAAATACTATCGTCATTAATAAATATCCATTGGAAAAATGTCAGAAACTGAAGAGCTGGAGGTAATGGCTTTTAATTTTTTTCGCAATAATTTGTTAAAATTACTTAAAAAGGCTCGTTTTGTACTTATTGTTTGTAGCAACTGTCATTCTAACCAATTGTTCGTATATACCTATTATCGTTTCCGGGCACTTAACGGTGAACATTACATACGAACAAGTCTTAAGTTTATTCTTATTCTCCGTATCTTTCTTCGAAATGTAAAGTTGACAAATTAGAAAAGGGTGGGGGTGTGAGAGATCTCTTTTTCTAGTACGCTTCCGTTGATTTCCCGGCGCGGTGCAGTCGCAAACTCGCAAGTCGTCCATGTGACGCATACAGTTACAAATATCTAGAAAGGAATTTTCGCGTTTAGCAAGGCGTCGGACAAACAAAGAAAATTTAGTCGTTGCCCATTTGACTTTTTTTTTCGTTTTTAGTTCAATTTTTTGTTTGTGTTCCTACTACATTGTGCCTTCAAGTTAGAAAGAAACTAAAAGCAATATGGGCACGTGCATGGTGTTAAATTAGTCTGTTCGTTCATGCGCTAACCTAAAAAATCTAATATTTTATTGGATCATATTCTGTAAACTTTTACAGTTCGTGTTGTAGTTCCTACTTAAGAACTTAAGATTTGTTATAAATAAGAAATGTTTGCATTTATCATGTATTTAAAGCGAATTGCTAGAATATTGTTTCTTCTATTACTTTTAGGGTAGGTTTCGTCATAGTACTTGTTATAAATTGAGTAAAAAAATATTTTGTATATGTTAAATTAAATGATATAATTTAAACATGAACAGTACACACTCCATTATTGATTGTTTACATAGAAAAGAAAATCGTTATTATTATTTTATTATTTAAAATAAGTTTAGAGATAATTGAAGATTGTTATTGTTGTTTTGTAGAATATGGTGTTGAGTTTTCGAGTATCTGAACTGCAGATGCTCTTAGGATTCGCTGGTCGAAACAAATCTGGTAGGAAAAACGAACTCCAAACTCGTGCCTTGGAATTATTACGTCTTCGTTCACATCCTGTTGAATTAAAAATTCGGGAGCTATATAAAACAATACAGTAATTATAATTTATTATATATCTATTTTATTTCATTTTCAAGTGATCAAAATGCCACTATATCAAATTATGATCATAGGGCAGATCAACTTGCTGCTCATCAAATGTATGGCCAGACTGGCAGTGCAGCTGAGCCACAAATTGAACAAAACATGCATTCCAGAAACTATTACACAAGGTTAGTTCTCAGAGAGTTTAGGAGAAATAAAAATTTTTACCTAAAATCTCATTGTGTAGAATTAATGTGTATTATGATTCCAATTAATACGCATGTTGTGTATGAGCATATATTTATAGACATATTTTTATAATATAAATTATTAAGAGAAAATATTATTTATACTAATATTTTATGTATAGCTGAATACAATAAATTAGTTTAGTTTGAATTACAAATATAGTTGCTTTAACAAATAATATCTTATACTTAATAAACTATGGATTATGTAAAATATTTGGAAACCTAAAACTGGTATTATTCAACAGGCAAGGTCATGCTCAAGCCATGAGCCAACAACAATCGCAGCAATCAGTCTCAGCAGGTAAAGATTTACCACCTGCACATCAAGCATCCATTCCTCAATCACAAGTTGCACAAAGATCAGCATCGGTGTATCCAGCTCCAGGTTACACAAGTGTCACTCCTCAAGTAATTAGTTGAAAATAAAATAAGTTTTCTAAGTATTTAAATAAAAAATTAATGTTATTAAAATATATCTATTTCATCTACAGTCTCGATCAGCTGCTTGTCCATTTCCTACATATCCTGCTTACACACAACAAAAGATCATACCTCTAGCAACACCATTAACCCTTCAACCCAATCAGTACCCAGTTCATCCTGATGTTAAGTTCAAAAAGTTACCATTCTTTGATATGCTTGGAGAGTTGCTGAAGCCATCAAGTCTGATGCCACAAGGGACCATGAGAATTCAAGAAAATACTTTTATTTTCCATTTGACTCCACAACAAGCAACGGATATTTCTAGTTCTCGCGATTGTCGACAAGGTAGCAAAATGGATTATACTGTGCAGGTATAATTTTAATTGCCAGTATTAAACTTTACATTTGTCATTCTTTTGAAATCTTTGAAAAATATCATTTCAGGTTCAAATGCGATTTTGTTTACAAGAAACTTCGTGTGAACAAGAAGATTATTTTCCACCTAATATTAACCTCAAGGTTAATGGAAAAATGTGTCCACTGCCTGTAAGATATTAACAATATCACATTAATTCTGTTGAATCGATTATATCTCTTGAATTTTTGTTTTGATTGCTTTTAGAATCCGATTCCTACCAACAAACCTGGTGTTGAACCAAAGAGGCCACCAAGGCCAGTTAACATTAGCCCTTTAGTCAAATTGTCTCCTACAGTTGGTAACCAAGTCACAGTTTCATGGTCTGCAGATTATGGTAGAAGATATGCAGTCGCCGTTTATCTTGTCAGAAAATTATCTAGTTCAGAACTGCTTTCGAGAATGAAAAATAGAGGAGTCAAACATTCTGATTACACTAGGGGATTAAGTGAGTATATCTCTATATAATGAGAAAAATATTTGAAAATTGTCTTTGTATAAATAAACTTATTTAATTCCAGTCAAAGAAAAACTAAATGAAGATGCTGATAGTGAAATTGCAACTACGTCGTTGAGAGTGTCGTTGGCATGTCCACTAGGAAAAATGCGTATGAGCACACCATGTAGAGCTTCTACATGTTCTCATTTACAATGTTTTGACGCATCATTGTTTTTGCAAATGAATGAAAGAAAGCCAACATGGAACTGTCCAGTTTGTGACAAAGCAGCATTATATGATAATTTAACTATCGACGGTTACTTCCAAGAGGTTTTAAACTCCAATAAGTTATTACCAGATGTCAATGAAATACAATTATTACAAGATGGCTCGTGGGAAAATTTAGTTCTAAAGAAAGAGAAAGATAAGGACAAAAGCGACAAATTAGAAGTTAGTCCTTCACGGTCAAAACAAGATGCGGATGTTACTGTTGATCTTGGTATGAAACGATTTTCAAAGTTTTTTTTGCATAGAAAAAGTATGCTTTCAGTATATAAATATTTGATTATAATATTTTCTTTGACTATTTTAGATGAAAGTAATTCATTTCACACTTCTTCCACGCCATCTGCGCCGAAAGAGAAAAAGCGTGCCCTCGTTATTGACTTGATATCAGACAGCAGTGATGAAGATATTGAATCGCCTATTCATAGTTCTAGTAAAAAGCCAGCTCTTTCTACTTCATTAAAGCCACAAGCTAGTGCTATAAGCAGTACGAGCGATTCTCCAGAACTAATGATTATTGATTTAGATTAACTCTTGGATTAGTTTTTTTAAGTCGAATTTAATTTATATATAGTCGAATCATCTATTGTGCGCAGTGGAATATAATAAAAAAGTGCATAATACGATGCATATGTGTGTACAGTTGATGTAATGTACGTTTACGGCACAGAGCCGTTGTAGTAGTCCATTGCCAATGACACTAGTTTAAATATTTTACCCGTTCCTAAAGTGTTTTTTTTTTCTTCGATGCAGTCAATGATGAGAGATTAACAATCGTCGACTTATTTTCATACTGCTTAAAAATAAAATGACGAAATGTAAACCTTTTTATATTTATAAGTACAAAAAATCTATTATTTTAAATCGAAAAAATGACATTGGACAAAAACGAATGAATACACACGTTGGAGTAAATTCAAATAATTTATTGTTTATCAATATTTTGTTCAATAAGAAGATTGCATACACGAAATGGAACAATAAATTCGTTTTTGTGCGTCAAAATTCACGATGTTGAGTCGATTATTTTTTTAATCGTCGTTGAAAAAAGGCTGGGGTGGAAGCATGTAGTTACCCCTTCGAAAAGGGATACTTGACAATTGCCGATCTAGAGGCTCGCGGGTGTCGTAGAGACTTGGAGCTTGGCAAATAATTCCTGCAGTTCCTACAATACACGCCAGCGTGAAAACCCACAGAAAGAACCGATCCAATACCATCGCTACAAATTTCCAATCTTCGATGATCTGAAATTATAAAATAGAATTTTATTTTCATACATTATTCGGTTTTAAGACAAAATATAATTGAATCTTGTGATTCCTTCGGGTAAACAAAGCTTTTATATTTTTTTCTCTGTAAATAAAAAGTCTCTTTCAAGTAAATTATTGTTTTCTCTTTTTGAAAATGTATCCGCAAAAATTGCAGCTCTTGTAAAACTGACTGGACTTTATGGTTGATAAATCAAGATAAATATCTGAATAATTGAAAAAAAAGGAGTGAAAAAATTTGCCGTTGGAAGTAGATTGACGTGTTTACTTTGTAAGATATAAGCAGTAGTTGATGTATACATTTAATTGAGTACCTCGTTATCTTTGTCCGCATCTTTGATATGTTGAGCAATGAATCGGACTCCTTCTAGAGCTGTGATAATTTCGGGCGACAGATTTCTTGGCCACATATTCTCGCTGTCGGTCACTGCGCTCGAACATTTCATGCAATTGCAAACAAAATCGATAAATCGCGTCAGATAAGCGATGATCGAGCGTGCTTTTCTCGTCGACCATATTCAAGTTTCAACGAGTGGCACGCGGCAGTTGCAGTCAAATAGAACATAGTGAAGCTCACCGGAGGCGTACGGAGTGTGGCGGGAGTCCTCGTCGCGCATGTTTTTGTAGGCATTCGTGACGCTCTCGAAGCCATTTGGGCTCTCCTTCGACTCGGACGGGTAGTCGCTTATGCTGTCGCGGAAACTGCGGCAAGTCGAATGTGGGAGAAAACAATTCAGCCGGAGACAAGGTAGTAACGAGTAGCGCGTGCAGTGCGGCGAGAGAGTCGACTTGTCAATCGAGCGAATCGCCAGCGCCCAGTGTCGGCCCGAAGCGCACGCTCTTTTCTTACCTAAAGTCCATTTCGTTGGTGTAGCCACTGTCCAAGTAAGTGTCGTCGTATTCGGGCGTGGCGTACGGGGTTCGACGCATCATCAGCATCTTCGGCATCCAGTGCAAAAAGATGGATTTGACCCAGGGCGACATGTTGTGCGTTGACGGGGATCTGGAACACGAGCAAAGCGTTAACGGAGAGCGTGGAAGAAGCGCGAGCGAGAGATCGCGCCGCTCCTCACCGGAAGTAGACGTTGAGCACGCAGACGGTGATCCATATGGAAAGCGTGACGAGGAGCATGGTAAACAAAAGGTATTTGCCGAGGAGCGGCACGGCAAGCGAAGTCGGCGGGATGATCTCTGCCAATAGCAAGAAAAACACAGTCAGCGACAGAAGAATCGAGGAACACAGTGAGACCTGGCAACACACAGAGAGAACACGAGGAACGTTCGATTGTCCTAGCATGGATAGCACGGATCCGATGGTTCTGGGGTGGATTACCTTTTCGCCCGAGTCGCTCGGCAGGTAGAACACCAAAACCGTTAGGAAAGTAATACCAACGCAAGGTATTATCAGATTGACCGTATAAAACAGCGTCTTCCTCCTCATTTTAATATTAAACGTAATATCTGCAAGCGAAAGAAACGCAATGAGAGAGTCGATGAGGTCGGCTGGATCGATCCTCATTACCGGAATAAGGTTCCTTGCAGCAAGGATAATATTCTTCGTTCCTGGACGCAGGCACCTCCAGTATGTCCCACTCGACGGACAAGTAGAACTCGCTCAAATCAATTCCCCTGGCGACTAAATTGCTCCCCTGCTGTTGGTCCATGTGTTTCAAATCCACCTGCGAGCATCGAGGACAGCCTTGACGTTCGTCTCGCGTCGAGCTTCACCGGGGACAACTGACCTGTGCGCCGTTGTAGGTCCACGAGCCGAACTTCATGTTGCAAGACTGCTCGTCGAACGGGAAATATTCGACGTTGATCTCGCACGAGGACTTGTAGATTGCCGGCGGCGTCCAGAATACCTCGCCCGTGTACTTGAGCGTGGCCTTGGTCATCAGCGTCACCTCGTAGTTGCCGTCCCAGCTGCATCGCCGGAAACAGAAACAGCTTCGCTCATCGGGCCTCGGACGCCGCGTCGGGCAACACTCACTTGTTGTACATGACGATGTCGGGCAACCATATGTTTTCCGAGGGCACGTACAGCATCTCGACACCGCCGTACTCCTCCGGCTCCCAGCGCAGCTTGTAATCGAACCATTTCTGCGCGGCGCGCCATCGTTATTACTTGAATTTCGGCCGGGTTCTCGGCCGGGTTCTCGGCCGGGTTCTCGGCCGGCTCGAGTCCGCGGCGCGAGTCCACGGCGAATAAGCGCGCAAGTCGCCGGACGCGCGTCTCGGACGGGCAGAACCTGTTCGCGCGCGCCCTGCATCATTCAAAAACGAGGCCGAAAAAATACGCGCGCACCTGCGAACATGCAATTTTAACGACGGGAGCAGAGCGCGTCTTCGCTCGCGGCAATAACTTTCGCGCGTTTTGCGTCGAGCGTGACGTAAATATTGATTGTCCGCTGAACGATCGACGCGTCAGCGCGGCGGCTTACCTGCTCCACCCAAACGTTCGTTGTCATAACTTGGTTCTTCAGATTCTGGAAAAATGGAAAAATAACACGGCCAAGTGAGCGGTGCCTTTCCGGTTGACGCGTCGCTATCGATGTATGTACATATCTATTATATTTGTGCGCATATATATACATCGATAGCAATGAGAGAGCGAGCTTGGCCAATTACCATTTCAATTAGCTGAGATAATTTGAGATTCAGCCATACCGTGAGCGTTTCGGTATTGTTAACCACCGGCCGGATGAGCCTATTGTAATTGGACAATAAATCATCGTACAGCCGCTTCGCATCGGGATTCGCCTCGAAGCTTTTTATCTCCGGGTGAAAACCTGCCGATGGAACCAGCAGAGGGATGTCAATGTTACGCGTGCTTTTCATTACTACGCATTACGAATAATCGCTTCGCGTAAATCTTCCCGATCTGACCATTAATAAAATATTTCCAAAATAAATGTCCAACTTGAAACGTCGCGCGGACAATGAGCGCGTTCAAGTTGGCGCGTTTGACCGAGCAATTGAATCAATGAATATTACCAAATTAGCGCGTCAATTATCCGATTAATGATTTATTCGCTCGACGTGATTCTCGACTCCTGCAATTACAACGCCAAGGCAAGCGAGATTAGAGCACGCGTAATGATCGCCTTCGGGCGAATTCCGCGTGGGAATCGAAAAATACGGAGAGCGCAAGTCTGCGCAGACCCACCCAGCGCGAAAAAGGGCAAACACAGCAAACCGCTTAACCCGCTTTGCGGATATGGGCGTAGCGCAAACGCCACTGGCGCGAACGCGCACACACTTGACTTTTGCAATATTCACCGCAAAATTTGCATTTCGCGCAGCGCGAGGCATGTCCCACACGGTAAAGTACTCGCGCGTCCGCTCGAAAAACTCGTGAACACGAGCGAGCACGGGGATAGGCGTCGATCGCGAGCATCGAAGACTGGGGAAGCTGCGCGTTCGAAGCGGTTTTCGCAATATCGCGAGACTCACCGTCGACAAACGAGCCGAGAAGCGAGAGGAGGAGGAGCGCGAGGTCGCAGCGCATCCTCCTTGAAACTGCCGTTGCACTAGCAGCCGATGGATATCAGTTGGCGTCCACTCTTCTCAGCATCCCTGTACACTGATTTCTCTCTCTCTCTCTCTCTATCTCTGTCGCGCTCTCTGTGTCTATTCGTCAGCACCTCTCGGAGTCTCGGCACACGATCGATGCGCGACGCCAGCGCTACTGCCGCAAGCTCCACCCTACTGGTTAGCGTTAGCCCCACGACAGGCTGCAAGCATTGGACGTGCGAGGGCGCTCTCGCGATTGTTTCTGCGCCAAAACTGGCCTTTCGTATTCGATCTCGCTCGCAAAGCTCCACGGTTTCGTTGACTTTAAGCGTTGTGACGCGTTCTAAGTCTATGGAAAAGTTGGATTTCCTTGGCAACAATGTCAGCTACGGAAGCTCGCGGATTCCAAAGCTGTCGAAGAAGAAAAGAGACTATCTTATCATACGTTGGATTGCGAGACAGCGTTCTGGACATTGGCGTGCTGCGGAGAAAAATTGATCGGTCCGCAGCTCGACGACGAATTCGTACGGATATCCAGGCTTCCCGGTGGAGGAAAGAAGGCTTATCGACATTAATTATCAACAATCGGCCGATTTATCGTGGCTTTTAGGCGTAATTTAAGTGTAGCCGAGCAGTGGGGTATCGAGAAGAGCCCGGCGCGCGCATTACCGTAGTCGCAGTTGGCTGTGCTTTATGCTAATACGAGGAGTCGTCGGTGGCTCGCGTGCCAGCAGTCGCATTAGCGGCGCTCGCGCCGCGGCGACAAGTAATCGAAGCGCGTCCCACTGTTGGCAGTCGGAATTGCCGAGCTCCTTCCTCGCTCGGCCTTTCCCCGCGCGTTTCAAAAGAAGTCGAGGGCTGCGCCAGTCGAGTGTGCCTTTGCCCTCTCTCTCTCTCTCTCTCTCTCTCTCTCTCTCTCTCTCTCTCTCTCTCTCTCTCTCTCTCTCTCTCTCTCTCTCTCTCGTATTCCCTTTGTCCGAGCGAGAGAGCGAAGCGCCAAGCCCGATGGCACTAGACGCCAAGGGAAAGTGCGGATGGAGAGCGTCGACGCGAGCTCCAATTTGCAACGGAAGCGCGTACGCGTGGCGCGCGTGGCTCCCCGATGCCGTGCCTCGACAGCGCCTCGGCTCCGCCTGGGCCGCTCGGCCGGCCGTCGGCGAGGCGCGCGCGCAACGAGCCGAAACGGCGCCTGCTCGCGCGACGGGAGAAGGGCAGGAGAGTTAGGAGCAGTCGCAAACAAGCGCGACCCCCGTCGTTCGCTCTTCCGCTTGTTTCGCGCGGGAGGCACGGAAGAGCTTTTCATCTCCAAAGGCCGACAACGAGGACGGACCGATGCGCCGGCGTTGCGCGTACGCTTCCTCGGCCGTACGCAGCCGCTGCCGACGAATTGCTCCGGCGGTCGTAAGTAAACGAAGCCGACCGGTCTCCGCACCTGGGCAGGCCATTAATGGCGGGGCTCGCTCGACTGATCGATGTCCCTCGGCGCTGCGTTATTTACGCGCGCGCCCGGCCCCCTCTCGATCGCTTTGATTTTTCAGGCACTCCGCGCGGCGACGCGCCGTGGCCTGCGGACTTCTCGTCCGCATCGATCTCATTTCCGTGCTCCATCAAAGGGAAATTGCTACTTCATCAGCCGGTGCCCGCAGTACAAAGATTAATGTCGGAGAGCTGCGCCTCCCGCCTTCGCTCGCCAATCCCACGTCAGCTGCAAACTCCCGGCCTCGTTGGCCATTGTCAACTCGCGCGCCGATCGAGTTTTCCCGAGAATAATTAGCGCTACGCGGCTGGGCCGAGGGGCACCGGCGCGGAAGGCATTTCGAAATGGCCATCGCGAGCGGCTCCTCGCCCTCTCTCGGCCGCCGCCTTTGACGTTGGTCGCGCGCATCGAGGCTCTCCGGGCTCTGATCTTCGGAGGAGATTAGTCATTTAAAGCTGGCTCTCTCGCTCGACGCTCTTCTGCTCGCGCGCCGCGCTTGCCGGGTTAATTACTTGGGCGCGCGAGCTCGGCGCTGGCGCAGCGCGCGGGCTTTGCCCCCCTATTACCTCGACTAGCCGCGACTACATAATACAGAGCTGCGGCCGATCTTTGATAATCTGCTCGATGAATCCGCTATAAACAAGATGTCGCTTGGTTGCGCCGCCGTAGCTGCTCGCAAGCCCCGTTAATATACAACAAACGAGCCAGGGCGCAAATGGTGCATTCGAGGGGAGCGCAGGTCCATTAGCGGCTGCGCGCGAATCGTCCTCGTGCGCGTTCGCGTCTGCGTCGTCGTGCATCATCCATAATTTATCGCGAGCCATTTACGACATTGTCTTGCAATGCTTTATGACGTCATGAATAAACCTCTATACCGTAGACTCGGCGAGCGCAGCGGCGAAGGGCGCTCCGTATATAGTTACTTCGTGTAACATTGATTCGCGCTAAAACCCCATAAAACCGGCAGCGCGTTTACAGCTTTCCACTGGCAGGCGACCTCTCTCTCTCTCTCTCTCTCCTCGGCCTCGTTGGTGCGCTGCCCACTCGCCTTCTTTCAACGGGAAAGGGCCGCGACAAGGTACGGCGCGAGCACTCGATAATCCCGCGGCCCCGAATCATTGCCGACGCGGGTAACGCGCGCAGAGCGGAAAACTTTCCGCGTTGCGCGCAAGCTCGCGCGAGCGCACGCACGTGAATTGTTATTGTTGTTGGGAGGTGGTGCCACTCGAGTTATAGTGGCAGTAGTGCAGCGCGCAACATCGTAAAAGCCGATCGAATTGCCGATCGTTCTCGAGCAATAAAGAGACCCTATAAACCTATACTCTACTCATACGCACTCCCTCTCTCTCTCTCTCTCTCAAGTTATATTCTCGGCACAAGACGCCTTCAATTCAATACGCGCGCGACGCAGCTACTTCCCGCGCACACGTACTCTTCTGCCGAGGCATATGGGCACGCAGCACCTTTATGAATACCATTTCGCGCGCACGTACAAATTAACCGAAAGTTGGCTCATCGATTCCCGGACGAAGACAAAGCACGGCCAGTAAATGTCGAGATTTCCGTGGCGTGCGCGCCTGGTGTTTCTCGCGAGATGATGCTTTGCGAGCCGAAATGTTGCTTTCGGACCGAACGGCTGTAAGCTTTAGCTGCTGCCCGGCGAAAGTCGTTAAAAAGTTTACGATTAGAGCGCTACTTGCGTTTAGTTGATGACCGACGCTTAGCTGACGCGAAATAGTCCGTTGGTGGTAGTGTCACCGCCACGCGCGAGCGCGCTCTCACTCGCGCTCACAGGCAGACACAGCCGTTACGTAGGTGTCGCGAGTAATGGCCTCATTGCCAAAGAAGCGTTATAGTATATTATTTTACGTACGCTGTTCTTTTCACACAAGCTGCGCAACGTTCGGTCTCTCCGAAACAAGCTTTACAACAATAATAACGACGTGCGTTAATACTGTAAAGCAAATCAACGATATAAAACTGTGGTGCAACTTTACAATTTTTTTTCTACAATTAGCTCTGTGCTTTGAAAAATAATAATTTTAGCGAATGAACCGTCTACCACAAACGTCAACGGAGGCACCGGTCTAAAACCATTATTTTGCTCGTAAATTAAACAAAACATGACAATAATTTCGAAAACGTACGTTTCCTTATAACTAACGAGCAAACTAATGTACTTCGAGCGAGGAACAAATTTAATCTAAATATCATTACTATTCGAATCGCAGAGCTGCAAATCCAAAAATAACGCTGGCCAAGCGCGCGCGACTGTAGGCTAGCTTTCGCAAGAAAACGTTCGAGCGCATACGTTGTTCGCCGAGCATGCGGCAAAGTCGTACTTTCCGTACGACGCGATGAACAATAAAATAAAGGCAAGAAGAGAGAAAGGTTAAGACGCATTCGCTGCTGCTGTTGCTGCTACCGCTGCTGGGCACCGTTACCAAACAATTTATTTAGCCAGGGATCCCGTGGTGCAATAATGCCCCGCGCCACTATCAACTTGGCTGCCGCGCCACTGCAAACGTTCATTACGACTTTACGTATGTGTGTCTGTACAGAGGCTCGCTAATACGACTGGCGCGACAAAGGGGCGGACAGTTTAAAGGCCGAGTCCTCTCCTTTCCTCTTTCCTCTTCCGACACACCGCCACTTTATTCGTCTTTGCATTATGATTTAGTCGCGCATCTTTTCATCGCGAGTCGCGGCGTCTTCTTTTTCCCTTTACGAGGCGACGAGCACGTGTTTATTGCAGATTTATGTTGGTAGTTCGGTCGTTAGGCGGCTGCCGATGACGACCTGTTTATGCGCCAGATTTGCGCAGATACCTACCCAGGGACACACTGTGCGTCTGTGTGTGCACGCGCGTGTGCGTGTACGTGTACGGATGGACGGATATATATCCTTGGCCCTGGCACGCTCGAGATAAGAGGATTCCCCAGGCTGCTTTACGTCCAATTAGTAGCCAACGAGATGTTTTTATAAAGCCATCCTGCCACGAAAAGCAGAAAAGCATCGAGATGTTGTTTTCGTTCGGCCTCGAGTACTGCGCGGCACTTAGAAGCCTCGGATATGACCTTGCTCGTTCGCGGCTTATCCGCCAACGTTTGCTCTTTCTTTCCGCATTTCCCAGCAAAGAGCTTTCAAATTTCATATACTTACCCGAGAGCTCGCTAATTGAGAGTGCTTTCAATCGCGTCGAAACGTTTCCGTGTCAAGAGTCGCGTATCTTTTCCAAGGGAGGGGGCAGGCGCGGGCGAGCCCTCGTCGAGACGGGGACCGACGGGTGGTCGTCGCGCGGTCGCGGGCGCAAAAAGGAGGAGACGCGAACGAGAGTTCGAAAACAAGAAAATTATCCGGCTGTCCGATTTCGGTCCGGCCAGCGGGCGACATAACGAAGGGTCCGGCAACTCGTAACTGCCGGCCGATCCGCGCTCACCCTCGCGTCGTCGCCGCCGCCGCCTCCGCTCTCGGCCGCGCACTCATCAAAATTCACACTCGGCGAAATTCCCGCGAATATCATTTGTCGCGCGGATAAGCGCGCGGACAGCGACATATACGACTCGTTAGTCGTTATACGCCAGAGATTTTGCGGGCAGCCGAGTGTGCGCGCTCGTTTCACAACTGAAACTATGCGCGGATGGCTCGGCACTTTTCCGCGGGCTGAGCGCGTAATACACCGGCCCTCGTCATAGGGGATATCGGGCTTTAACGCACAACCGTGCGCGAGCTTCGTCCAGCGCCGTGGCTCGCAGCCGCGAGAAAGGCTGTTACACTCTGCAATCGCTTTCCCAGTTTCCCCGACGAGTATTCTCTCGGTTCGCGCGCGCCGCGCCGTCGAATAAAACAAGAGTGCACCAGTTGTCGGGCGTATAACGCTCGAGGGTGGAGAGGGGTAGTGGGGGGTAAATCTGCATGATAACGAGTGCTGATGTGACCATCAATTTCAATTCCAAACTCGTCATTCGAGCGGCAATTCATTAGGGTGCTGCTGGAGCGCGCTGCTCGATGGGCGACGAGGAGGGAGCGACAAACTATTGGCCAGTACCGCAGACTTTCCAACCAGTTGTCCAGGGCTTGAGAGCTCTCTCGCGCTCTCTCGCGCTCTCTCGCTCTCTCTCTCTCTCTCTCTCTCTCTCTCTCTCTCTCTCGCTCTCTCTCTCTCTCTCTCTCTCTCTCTCTCTCTCTCTCTCTCTCTCTCTCTCTCTCTCTCTCTCTGTCTGCGGCGAAATCAATCGCGCATTCCAGTGGATGTCGACCCACATCTGCGCGCTCCGCGGCCGCAATTAACTTCGTTAAACCCGCAGCTCGCTTGCGGTGATCGGAAGCTGACGAAAAATCCGAGCGCCTGCGGCTCGCTCGGAATTAATTAGCCATCGGCCGCGAGGATGGCGGCTGAAAAATAACGGCGCAACGCCGGCCGCGCAGTTGTACGCTGTCTCGTCGCGGACTCGCGCTGATACCGCCATTTGTCGTAGTCGTCGCGGATCAGCCGGCGGACTCGCTATCGTCGTGGCTAATTGCTCGTGGGGGGCCGCTCACGAGAGCGCGCCGGTTATTCATGCGCGCGCGTACCCGCCATCAACTACACGGCCAGCCACGCGCGCGCCTCCCAATGACGACTCGTTCTGCGCGCAAACATCCCTCTGGCTTACGAGCCGCCGTCTCCTTTCGTTTCGATCGCGCGCCTCCATCCGCGGCTTCCCTTAACATTGTTATAACTCGTGTAATCCGATTACCGGCTCGAGGAGGCATTAGTGACGAGGAAATTGCGAATTCATCCCTCGTCGTCCGAATGTCGTACGCCCAGAGCGAGAGGGGGAGAGGGAGAGTGTTTAGCATGCGATTGACTTTTCGCCGTGAATGTGATCCGCGAGCGCGAATTAACGCTCGCAGTCCGCGCGGGAGAGCTTTGTCATGGAAATTTTCGGGCGACGGAGCGTCAACCGGTCGGATTCAATTTGCGCGCAGCTTCACTGTCCACCGAGGCGCGATTCTTTGACTCCCCCGCGCGCGCGTTCGATGCCGCCCAAATTGATTTGATTTTTCGAGCGAGCGACGATCGTTCACACTGAGCTTTGAAAGCTGCGCGCTGCGGCTTGCGCGCCTCCGCAGCTCGTTTCGCTTGCTACATAATTGCGATCTAATTATCGCACCCGTGGCTCTCCCTCGGGAACGGCCTGTTCAGACGAGCTTTCCACTTTGATAAGTGAATGGTGCGTGCACTTGCTCGTTGACACTCAACTCGAAAGCTAGATGGGGACCGATACATTATTGATTTACGCTCGAGAAAGAGTGCGCGAGATAAGACGCGCGCCGCCAAAATGGAGACGAACGCGGGAGGGGCGACCGATAGAAATAAGGAGAGCGGCGCGGTAGCTGCCGGCGAACGCGTCGCTCACTTTCATATCTATTGCTCCACGAAGAAAATACTTTTGTAGCTGATCCTTTCGTTCAACTGGTTACGTGGGTTTTCGCCCTTTCGGTCGCGATGATTCTTTACGCAGTAGCTTCGGGGAAAATCAATCGGAAACTGCGACGAGCTGTATTATATGTTGTAGAAGGCAGAACTACCGATTGCGTCGCTGAGAAATATTTTATACGCCCGGTAAATATCAAAAAGTAGATGTTAGGCAAGCATTACATCGTGCAAGCCAGGCTCGGACGGACAAAACGAGATACAAATTGAGTTTGTGAAAGCGACAAACTCGAAAGAACAATAAGCCAAAATCAATGATAAACGTAAAAGAAAGGGGCGTGGATAATTTTGGAAAAAAATCCAATATAGCCAGTTTGACTTTGTCTCGTTAGTCAGCGTTGGTTAATTTTTAGCAAAGCGCATCAAAATGGGATTTGAATGTCGGTGAAGGGGGGTTTACGAGAAGAAAAGGCAAGGCGCGTTGTCGGCGCGCATTGTGCCGTCTAAGTGAAAATAATCCTCGAGGAAAACAAGTAGCCTTATGTCAAGCTCAATCTACTTTTTTATTTACGGAAAGTACGGTTGGAACGATCGGATATGGAGCCACTCCCGGCGCGCTCTCGTTCCTTTTTGCCCTCTTTCTCTTCTGCCTCCGACTGCATTTCTTCGCTCGCGCTGAAAGACATTGCCGTACTTTCCCTTCGATTTTTCCCTTTTGCCCGCAAAATTATTGCCTTCTCTTTAGACGTAAGCACCGCTGTAAGTTTAGGCTTTCGGCTGCCTTTTTGCCCTCTCCTTCTCCTGGTTTTTTGCCCCCTGTCCGCCCGTTGTCGGCCTTTTTTTAGCCTGTACGCGAGTGCCCTGGCTCGCGCGAAATTCTCCGGTTTTACGACGGAGCTAAAACTTTTCATCGCACGTTCCCGTCATTTTCAAGCGCAGGCGCACGTGCGTGTATAACTTGCATGAGCGCGCGCGCGCGCTCTCGTTGAAACTTGCACAGGGAAATTAAAAATTTCGCACAAGATTATTAGGGGCAGAAGAGGGCGAGAATGAGGGAGAGAGGCAGAGAGACATAGCGTTTTCTCGCAGCTACTCCAACTTTGCTGCATTTTCATCTGTTTCCTTTTTTTGCCCCAACTGCGTTCTCTAGCTCTCATTTTATTTTTTCCCCCTTTACTCTCTCTCTTTCTCCCGCGCCCTTAAACTGCGGACTTCATTCCTTGAGTTCGGAAATGAATTTCATTCTGAAAATTGCACCTAATGCTAATAGGAAACTTGCTCGAATTAGCTGTTTTGGCGACCTTGTTTTGATTTTCTATTCGCGGCAGAAGTGCGCCGCTATTTTTTTCGTTTCAGCAATAGGATATCGCGTGTTCCTTTTATTTAGTCCGGCGAAAAAAAAAAAAAAAAAAAAAAAAACAAAAAAATAGACAGAGAAGAAAAAAAATCGCTCTGCTTTTTCGCTCGTGCTCTCGCTAGGATTATTAAAAACTTTTTTTCGCCGATCTCTCTCTTTTTCCTTTCTCTCTCTCTCTCGCGAACTGCCGCTGTTGCTGCACGTAGGTATACGGCTTGTAAGCTCTCAATGTTCGAAAACCGTTCCGTGCATTTTTCGAATTCGAAATTTGACAAGCCAAAGCTCGATCGACCGAGCGCGGAGAGTGGTTCTTTTTTGCAAGCCGACTAGGCTGCGAAAAACAAGAAAATCGCCCCCCCCCCTCCCTCCTCTCCGTCGCGCAATCGGGAGAAAGTGAAAAATAAAATGCGTCGAGCGAAGTTTACTTTGGGAGGTTAGAGCATAACCGCGAACTAATTGAGGAAGCAACGCGGCGTCGAAGGAAAATGTGCAAAGGGAGCGGGATAGAAGAGGACCGGGGACGAGCTATTAAATTGGCGATACTCGCGTGGCGGGATAATCGGATTGGCCACGGCACGCTCGCGATATCGCGCCGTGTACACGCGTTCGGGCGCGCGACAGATCGAGTCCTCGACTTTGTTTGGGCAATTGCGCGTAGCTATCAGAGCCGCGCGGCGGATTGTCTCTCGCGAGCTCAGGCCAGCGCGCGCGTTTCCCTACCGATCGCCCCTCCCGCGTGGGTTCTTTTCACTTTTGGCTTCTGGACGACGACGACGGCCCGGACGCGCTACACTCGCCTCGACGTATCGGCATCCCCCGCGGCGCGATCTCTTTCACGACACGGCCATTTAGCCTTAATCACGCGCTTCTTCCTTTCATCTTCGTCCTCCAACGCATGTCAAAGATATTTTATCGTGGCTCGTAATCCGAGCTCACGGTAGTGAGGATCATTACGGCAGCAGCTTGTTCCGATTAACGTGGGCAAGCGCGACGCTGAAAAGCAAGGCAAAGGAGAACGCGATATTCTCTTACTTGTCCGTTCGTGTTGTTTCGAGCGCGGAGAAAAATCGGAGGGAATTACTCTTGCTTAGCCATCGTACGATGAGGCGCGACAAATGACAAATGTAAAACCCGACTGCCACTGGCGTGGGAGGCTTTTTCCATTTGCGCGCGCTTGCGTCGAGGCCATAAAAATCACAGAGAGCAAAAAGCCGGAGCGCGAAGAAAACAGTTTTACAGGGCGATAACATACGGAGCCCCCGGAATAGCAGCTTTCCTACTTTTGTTTTCCACCATTACGCTCCTCTCGGCTGCTAAAGCTGGCAGCCGCAAGCGCACCCTGGCGACACACTGTTCGTCGTAGCCGTCGCCGAGCGTCCTTCCTCTCCACGATATATAAAACTCCCGGACTCTTTTCCTTTTTTCTTCAGAGGGAGAGAGAGAGAGAGAGAGAGAATGGGTGTGCACGTACGGTCGCAACAACCCTGTTCGGATATTTATGCCGCAGGGCGACCCTGAAAATTGCCACATGACTTTTGAACGTTCGGTTGGCTCGCGGTCGGAATGCACGCTCGCGGTACTTCCGACGAATGAATATTTTCTGTTTGGAAGCTCTCCTCGTCGTTGAATCATTCAGCGCGGCGCTGGGCGAGAGGGGGGGGGGCAGGAGGGTGAAGAACGAGAAGAGACTTGCGGACAAAATAGCAAGAGAGCGCGATAAATCGTCGGGGCTGTCGGCACGTCTGTCCGCGGGAAAGCTCACTCTCCTCCAACGGAGCGATAGAGAGAGAGAGAGAGAGAGAGAGAGAGAGAGAGAGAGAGAGAGAGCTCGCAAACACGCGCATTAACGCGGCTAAATAATTCCGGTCGACGGGGTGGGCGCTCGCTCGCGACTGCTGTACTTACAAATTGGCCTCGCACACTGTCTTGCCGACGAAAATCCTATCCGGCACGGCTATGCTCGCGCACGCTTCTGATTATCTTAATAGAAAGCTCAAACACCGCGAGGCTGTCCAATAAATCATCGGCAACCCAAACCCAACCCTTCGTCAGCGCGTTGGCCTTTCGAGCTTACACCGGGAGCTTACGGGACTGGAAGAGGAAGACGAAGAAGCCGCGGGATCCACTTTTATTTGGCGAGCGCGCGCGCGCGGCTTTGGTCTGTCGGCCGCGCCGCTCTCGCGATGTTTATCGCTCGCTCTCGGCCTTTCGCGGGTAAAAAATTATGCGGCTTACGCGACTGAGAGCCGTTTTCACTTTCATATCGTTAGGAGCTTTTCGAGGGATATATATGCGCGCGCGCCCGTCCAGGACTTAGCTTCGCCTCCCGAAAGCGCTCGAGATGGCAATAAACGTGGGCGCGGAAATCGATGGGGCCGCGAGGCTCGATAATTATGTTGGCCGTAGCGGAAAAGCGGCAAATCGGGAAAATAAGAAGGGATAAAAGGAGAGAAGGCTGAGAGATATATCCGAGGGGGAAGGGGAGCGCGGCAGCGAGAGCTCGTTTCCTCTCTCAATTTCGTCCGATAATCGCCTTTCGCGCGAGCTCTTTTCGCGGCGCTGCCGTACAAGCGCTCCCGGCTCCGCTCTCGCGGCGCGCTCGCGACGCGCTCGCCCGTGCATGTAGGCGTGATTTAAGCCGCGTTTTTACGGCCGGCGCTCCTTTGGCGAGAGCGAGAGGCCAACTGGCAATCCCGGCTCGAATTCTCGGGCCGACACTATAAACCGCCGCTTTACATCGGACTTTGTCGTAAAGCTAAGCTCCTCGAGATATCTCTCGCTCTCGCTGCTCTCGGTCTCTGCTGTTGCGCGCGCGAGTCCCGTGAGGGCACACGCGAGCCGCGCCAATCGATCTTGGACGGTCGCGCGGGGCGCTGGCGTCGATGACGAGTGGCGCAACTGCCGTCGACGCCTCGCTCTCGGCCAATTTGCCGCGCTCGCGGTCCGTGGGCGAGCGCGCGACAATGGGCCGCGGGCGCAGCTTTTGTCCGCGGGCGAAAACAATCGCGCCTGTAATTCACGGGGCCCCCTCGTCGCGAGCCGCATTCAGCGCCGTTATTAATATTGCGCATCAAGACTTTCGACGCCGCGCTATAATGCGCCGTGAATGCCGGCTCGGGCCGCTCCGCCTTCCGCTAATATTGTCGCGTTATGCTAATGTCTCGTTCTGCGCGTTTATAATGGCCGGCGAGAGAATTCAGTAATCGTCCATTCAATTTGCACCGCCCGGCGACGACGAGGCGAGAAAAGAGAGGTGGCCGGCGACGACGACGACGACGACGACGGCGACGCGCTCGTCTTTGTCGCCGGCGGCGCACAATGTCGCTACGGAGAATTTCCATTTAGCTGCTTTCTCGGGCTCCGCTTGCCTGCGACGCGCGATCAAATCAACCGATTCGAATGGACGGTTCGCGAGGTACTTCCAAACGCGCGGCCTTTTTCAAAGTCATTACGTTCCGCGAAACAATTTGCGTTATCGCTCGCCTTCCCTCATTCGTCCGCGCCGGGCGCCAATTTTTATTCGCCGCGCGCCGTGCGGATTTCACTTGAAAATACTCCGCTCCGTTTTATCCGCGAATAAATGATTTCGCTCAACGAGATTACAAGTGCCGCGAAATCATAGGGCTTTTTGCGCGCGAATTCAGCCGGCGTGGAAACGCGAAAGAGAGGCGCGCAGCTGGGGAAGAAAACGCGCTTCTTGTTTAAAGAGGCAAAAAGTAGCTTCGCGCCAAGTTCAGGGCGCGTGATGGCTTACGCGGTTTCAATTTCAACATTTTTCCGCCTCTACGGAGATAAAGCAAAGAAATCGTTCGCTCGCTCGCTTTGACAAGCGCAAAAATTATTTTGCGGAAAAAAAAAAGTGAAAACTTTACAGCTGCCGCGAAAAATATTAACCTACCAAAGCCCACACGCGCACGAGAGAACCTTTGCCGTCCGTGGGGTAATTAATTGAAAATGCGAAAATTAAACGTCCCTTGATAAAAAAATTAACTGGCGCATTTCCGAGAAAGAAGCTAGCCGGCATACGTCATGATTAACTCGTTCGTCGAAGTGCGTTCGTTATTTTCGTTATACGTTAGAGCTTGCGAATCAACGGTGTAAACAGCAGAACCGAATCGAAAGAGAATTGCTACGAGTAAAATATGCTAAACCAGCTTTTTCAGCGGACAAGGGATATACGGAAGCGAGCGTAAAAAAGCTGTAGCCCAGATTTGCTCGTGTACAAGTTATAGAGCATATAAGCTGCGATCGAAGAGAACAGATAGCGCACGGGAGAAAGGTTCTTCGCGGAGGGCAGCAGCGCTGCATTGCCGATATTCCGAAATCCCGCGGATAACTTTTGCATAAACGAATCGCGCGCGGAGCTGCTCGGCAAATTTTTGGCAACAAGATTACTCGTCGACTCGTCGACATTGAACTATTTAGTCGCGGTATAAGATAGCGGAGCGGGATCGAGATCAGAGAGAGAGGTTTCGCTTGGTTTCGCCTGGTTTCGCTTGGTTCAGCAATTTCGCAAGAGTGCCCGAGATGCTGCCCGCTCGTCCCAGCCCGCAGCATACAATAATCGATTCTTGCGTTCGCGGAGCCACTGAGAGGATTGCGCCCGCCAGCGAGCATACTGCTGATTTTTCACTCGTAAAAGTGCTCCTTGCTCAGCGCGCAAGCCGAATCGTGCCCCGCTCGCAAGCGCTGATTTATGCCGTCGCCTCCATTCAATCGACCTAATTCATTAGCAAGAGAGAAAAAGGGGGCAGCCGGGCCAAGGGATTCTCGTCCGGCGCGCCTGTGGCTCCTCTTCGGCAATCGGCTAATTTCAATCGGATGCAAATTATTCGGTTCGCCAGCTAAATTTTCAATTATAGCGCGGCCGAGCGATCGTGGCGCCACGACGCGAGGGCCGAACGCGATAATCGGACCCGCGACCATTTAATAAATGCTCCGCGTCTTCCCTGCAACTGCGCTTTGCCGTGGAGTCGCGGCCCGCGCGGTTCGCATCTAGATTGATTTCGGCTGATCCCTTCGTTCGCCCGCGATCCTAGATGATTAAATAACGCCGCGCGAGCTTTCAGCGAATGCAAACTAGCTAACCGGCCCGGTTTTCGCTGATCCAGACCACTCTCGTCTCCGAACGTTTCGTTTGCTCGACTTTGCTCTCCCTCTCTTGATCGGATCATTTTGTTACGCGTCCGCACGAGAGAGGGAGGGAGAGGGCCGCTGATTAGCCGCGAGATCAATGGAGTGCGCGCTCAAAATCGGCCAGGCGCTGAGTAATCGAAAGCCAAGTTGGACAGCGAGTCAAAGAGCAAAGGCTAGGAAACAGAAGCGCGCGTCGGCTGCGATGTCCGCTGCTCCACCGAACGCAAGAGGAATGCAAGAGGGACAATTAATCATCGAGCGGTCCGCTGCCGCAGCCACCGTTTGCCTTTGTCGCGCTTGATTGAGCCTTGCGAATGCATTACTCGTGCGAGCTTATGGTCTGTCTGTCTGTGTGTGTGTGTGTGTGTGTGTGTGTGTGTCTGCATCGATTACCTTTTTCGCGCCAGCGAGAAAGAGCGCCGAGGTATTGTGTCGGTCGCAATTTCTTTTTTTCTTTGTTTTTCTCGTCGGCGGCATTGTGCTTGGCGCGACAATGCTCGCATTTAGGCGTCCTTTGATTTGCGGTGGACCGCTGCAGTTGTCGCGCTCGCGGCCCTCGACGAATGAGGCAGGAGAGCTTATGTTGATTCGGTCGATTGTAAATCGCGATCGGTTTTTTTTTCCTCTCCCGGCTCTACTGGCAGTTCTGCCGAGCGTCGCCGGTCACAAGGGCTTTGTTTATCGACGGCCAGCGATTGTCCGCGAGCGCGCGACAATGGGGCTCGCGGTAATCCGAATGATTGCCGGCTCGCGCGCAAGTTCATAGAGCGTGATTGTCCGTCGCGTGTGCCCTTGTTTATCGGCGGTGCCTTTTCCCGATGCCGGCCGTTTTTCTCCGCCGCTGACTGATGCCGTTTGCCAAGCGCGGGTCACTCCCACGCGCTCGCGCGAGCGGACCTCGGTACAATGCAGCCGACGAGAGACGCGAGGCATGTTATTGAATCATTAGCAAGGCGCGCGCTCGGATCGACGCGAGATACGCGCGGCGCGTCTGCACCGGAACAACTCGATCGAAGCCCCGGCCGAACGTAGGCGTGTACGACAAGACAAAAACCGTGTCCCGCTGACGAGGCGAAGCTCTGTTACAGAGCCGTGTTGGACGTATGCGCAGCACGAGCCAGCGGAAAGATTAGAAGCGCCGTGTTTCACGACTCTCTTAAAAGTAAATTGATGTATTTATAAGTGCGCCCTATAAGTAGGTTAGAGGTGTAGCGGCTCGGCCGGGCTACGGGGGGTCGTCCCCTTCCCGACAAGAATAATCGCCGGTCGTAAAACTGCAGCTCGTAAAATCGGCGCGCTCGCTCCCAGAAAAACAGCGGCTCTCTCCGTACCTCCGTACGGCGAGGCATCTCTGTTCCCCGAGACAAGTGCGTGTCGCAATGCCGGACACGAACGCTTATCGATGCTCTGGGCAGACGCCAATCAAGCTCGCTCGATAACCCGCGTATCGGCGCACAAAAGAGCGCGACTCGGGCTTTCTTTCTATTTTTCGGGCCTGCTCTCCCTTGCCCCCGCCGGGGGCGAAACTTTGCGCCGCTGTCCGCTCCTCTTTTTGCCGGACGCTCGCGCGTTCGAAGCGCTCTATACTCTCTCTCTCTCTCTCTCTCTCTCTCTCTCTCTCTCTTTCCCTTCACGCGTGAATGGGGGCTCGATTGCACGTGCAATTTATGCGCTTTCTTTTTGAATGCTTTATCCTCCGAGCTTCGGCAACCGCGCCGAACTTTCCTCTGTTCTCCGCCCACTTTGGCTTCTCTCTCTCCCTCTCCCTCTCGCCGTTTTTTGTTTTGTTTTGCTTTTTTATCGTTGGTAGTATTCGAGAGCTTTTTATTATTTTCTTTCGACCAAGCGACGACTACGCTGCCGCAGCGCGTTTGTACTTGGAGATTCGATGAATTTCGCGGTTTTCTGCATCGCGGAGCTTCAATGCATAGACTCAGTGCACGGGAGAGAGAGCTTTCGCAAGTGTCGCTGGGCTAGCACCTCTATATACCGAGAGGAGAGCGAGACTTTGTTTGCCTTTGGATGCTCTCTCGCCAGCGGAGTGTATGTCTAAAACTACTTTATTTTCGCGCTCGAACAAACTTTGGCCGCGCGGCCCGCGCGCTCGAATCAGCGGCCCGAGATGAGACTATATACCACGATATTCCACGCACAGCGGCCCTCGCGCGCGTAATTGTTGGGTGCTCGCGTGCGTCCCGAGCCGAAAGGGAAAGAGGCGCAGGGCCCGACATAAGCAAAACAAAACGACCAGAAGTTCGGGCGAGACTGCCTACTGCCTGCTGCTGCTGCCGCTGCCGCCGCCGCCGCCGCTGCTTGCCTGCAATCTCCGGCGGCGTTTAGCGCTGCGCGGACATTCCGAAGGCAGGCAGCGCAGCCAACTTTAATCCCGTCGAAAGTTCGCCGGTCCGTCGATGCTGCTGCCGCCGGTGCCGCTTGAAAAAACGCCGACAAACAAAAGGATAGCTCTTTTTCTGTAGCGAGCGACGGGCACGGCGGCCAGGCGCAGCGGCGGGAAAAAAAAGAGGCGAAAGCGAGCGGAGGAAATCCAATGAAAAACCGAAAAGCCAGAAAAAGAGAGAGAGGGGGGGGGGGATAGGGCCTAGAGAATCGACGGCGTATAAAGGTTGCTTTGTTATATCGATCGGAGACGTGCTCTCGGCGTCTCGTTTTTCTGGAATCGCGGTCGGTCTGCCGCCGCTGCTGTATCCTACTGTACGATTCACCGACTGGCGGACAGCGCCTTACCTAGGCGTCTCCTGCGTTTTCTCGCCTTCGCCTCCTTTCCTTCCTGCCAATTCTTCTCTTCCTCGGCTTTCTCGCCGCGCTCCACACCTGCGCGCCGTCTTCCGGCTCGCACTCCAGACTCCCCGTCGAAGCGAACTCGCCCGAGATCTTTCTCCGTGTCTCTCGGCAGCCCTCGAGCTGCCCCGCGCCATTATCCGCCATTATGCACACACGGAATTTCAGAAGGGCTTCGCAATCAGCGCACCTCGAACTCAGTCGCGTTTATTACATTTTTAAGGTTATATATGTGTGTGTGGGTGTGTGTGTGTTTAGCCGCTCTCTTCCGCAGTTGTTTTCGCGCTTTTATTTCTCTCTCTCTCTCTCTCTCTCTCTCTTCCTCTCTCTGTCGCGCGCGCGCTTTCTCTTCAACGGACAACAGCCGTCCTCTGGCTCTTTCGTATTTTAACCGTGAAAAGAAACGTCGAGCCGCGAAAAAAAAAATCCTGCCGCTCGCTCTCGACAACAAATTGTTATCTCGCGAGCGACCTTGTTTATTCGGCCCTAGCGTATAAATAACTGCTCTCGAGATAAGTGCGCGCCAACGATTATTGTTATGTTTTTATTAAAATGAAAAAATAGAGAGAGAGAGAGAGAGAGAGAGAGAGAGAGAGAGAAATGAAAAAGGACCAAAGCCCGTCCGCCGTTCATCGATTTTTCTGCCAATCTCCCTGAAAGCCCACTTTAGATTCCGCGCCTATAAACGAGCTTTTGTGTTGATACAGCCGCGCCGGCGAACAATAGTTACGCGCTCAAGTCGCGCTGTCGCCGGCGAAAAATTGATCGAGCAAACGTCATTCGGTTTTTCGTTCTTTCTTCGCCGCGTATTTTCTTTCGTTAGGCTGGGGCCGAGGCCATTGACGCGAGCCGCTCCGTGAGTGCACGCACCGGCGGCAACTCGAGCGTTGCACCAGTAGTGGCTGCGCATAATTGGAACGGAGGGACTCGCTGCGAGACTGCGTAACCCGCCCTCCCTCGGCCTTTATCCCCGCTCATTTTCCAGCCTAAACGCGAACGAGAGCTCAAGTCCCGGCTCCTTTAATGCGCGAACCGTGTCATAATTTTCGTCGAATGTATCTTCACTGTGCGTGCGTCGCGCGGCTGTTCGCTGCTACTGTTTGCGCGCCTGATTACGCTCGCTAATTCTCGCCCTCTTTACGCGGCTCACGTCAAGCTCGTTTAATTTTCGCTCTCTCTCTCTCTCTCCCCTCTCGGGCTAATTGTGTATGTGCGCGCACAAATTTGGCCGATATCGAGCGCTATTCGCCGTTCTCCCTCGCTTGATGAAATTTTTCCTCTGCGTTTCTCTTTTCTGCGCTTCATTTTTCGCTGCTTCGTTAACGTTTTGCCCGATGCGATTGCGTTCGAGGGAGCTAATTTTCTCTCCAATCGAATACAACAAGCTCTCCGCATGCCGTGATGCTGCATACACACAGCAGCAAGATATATTTGTATTCCTACTGAAGAGAGCGCGCAGCAGTGTAAGCGCACGAGTGATTATTAAGTGGTCAAAGTGCAGTTCAATTTATCGAGTTTTTTTTTTCTTGGGGGCAAGCGAAATTGTCAAAATCCGGGATCAATTCGTACGAAGGACTCTGATTGCCAATAATTCGCAGGTGTGTGCATGGCCATTCAATTATATGGAGGCTCTCTTAAAAAGAGAGATAGAGAGAGAGAAAAAAAGTTTTTAAGCCAACGAGTTGACTGAATGGTTGTTCGGCCGCGAGACTCGATATAATTTAGCGGCAGTGGTATTGAGTGGAAAACAGGCCGGCGCACGTATATGGTCGGCGAGGTGGCGGAATCCGCAGTTGCCGAGAGAGGAAATTTTGAATTCGCGACCCGAGTTCAAGTCTCTCTGTCTCTCTCTCTCTCTCTCTCTCTCTCTCGGTTTCGCACAGCTATAATATCGCAGAAAATGGAATTAGAAGTTTATGCTGCTGCTGCGCTTCCAAGCGTGGCATTTCATATATATGTAAAACAGAGAGAGAGAGAGAGAGAGAGAGAGAGATCATTATGTAGGGTTGAAAAGTGTGCACGCGCCTTCTCGGAGCGCAACAGAACTGAGCCTACTTATACGCACGATATTCGGTATTATAAGGACGTTTCAGCACGCGATAATAAATGTGTTGGTACGCGAGGGTGACGGCAGGTGTAAGCAGCGCAGCCTGGCGGAGGGGAGGGGTTATAATCTGCGTCAAGTGCGGAGACCCGGGCTGATCGCAGTAGCGCGCGAACCGCATAATCCGAGAGAGCGAGCGAGACAATGTATGTAGCTGCTCGGCGGCAGGGCGTCGCGCTACGTAAGCCGAGCACGTTCGTTAAGCTCGATAACCGATGAGCATGAAGCAAAGGAGCAAGAGGAGACGACTTGCATCGATCTTCCCATTTCTTTCCCTCTCTCATCTCTCTCTCTCTCTTCCCATTGCAATTTGTCGGCAGCTAAATACGCTGACCGCGCAAAGGTCGCGACGAATATATACATATATTTGTATAGATCAGCGCGCGTGTGCGTGGCCAAACAAGTAGCTTAGAGCAGCAGCGATTGGCGGATTATCAGTGCGTATCCTGCGTGGCCCATATCCGCTCTCGGCTTAAGCGAGGCCACTGTGCGCGCGCGTGTGCGGGCTGCATTAGCCCGTCCGCAAATATTCGCTCCACTCGCAATCTCGGGGGTACAATGTCTTGCTTCAATGCAGATTATAACGACCGACCGGTCCCCATTACGCGGCTTGTTATCTTAAAGTTTGATGGCCTATGCTTATGACCGGCCAGCCCGACTCTCTCGTCCGCCTCTGCGCCGCGGCAAACCTGTACCGAGGGCCGCTTGACGTTTCTCCGACGAGTACCAACGCTCGCGCCAAGCGTATACGTCTCCTTGTTTGCTTTGCTTCTCTCGCGCGGCGGCGAGAACTATGTTCGGCTAACCTTCGGTCTGCGGCTTCTTTCGTGCGCGTCGATTCAAATGGGACGCCGCAAGTCCATTCTCATTCGAGAAATCGACGATGCGACGGCGCCAACAAAAAAGAAATAATAACAATAATAATAATAGAAGAAGAGCTTTGAAAAGAAAACATTGTGTGTATCCCCGGATTCTTTGTGCGCGCGCGTACGTACGCCGCTCCGCAATAGATCGCAGGCAACTGATAAAAACCACCAGCACGCGCGCGACAATGAAGCTTTGGCATCGATATCCCGCGCTCGCGCGCCACCCTCGAGAATCATAAGCTTTTTTTCGTCGTCTTGTTTTTATTGTTGAACGTATGACAGAAAGGGAAATGCGTCAACACAGAGGGGTGCGAGAGTTGAATGGTCGGGGGGGAGAGAAAGAGAGAGAGAGAGAGAGAAGCTCGTATTGTCAATTCTCTTGGCTAGCGAGGAAAACTGTCCGCGCGCGAGGAGAACTACGCTCTGGCTGTTTTTTCACTCTCTCTCTCTCTCTCCCTCGGTTGCGATCGAAAGGGCGGATTGCGCTCGCCCGTGTGGCCGCGCGTGTGTTTGCACCTTCGATCGACTGTGGCCTGAATAAGCAAAGCGTTACGGCTCTTTCTCTCGTATCGAGACGGAAGCGGAGCCTCCCTCGTCCGCCTGTAAATGATAAGCTGAACAAGTGTGCAGACGCGTGCGCCTGTGAAAAAAAAGGCCTGGAATGCAGCCTATAAAAATAAGGGATAACGCGTGTATGCCCGAATAAAGGGGACTGGCTGCGCGCGGCTTTTCAATCGGAATTCAATTTGGGCTATCGAATACGTACGTCAACTCTTATATGTATACGCGTGTGGGATATATCATTTTGGTGCTTTGTGCTTTCCTATTTTTTTTTTTCCTCTTTGTGTGAAATTTATACCGCGTACGATGGTAGACATAACGGATACTCTGCTTCAGAGATTATTTCGTGAAATTCTAGTTGTGCAAGGAAGATAGGGCTTTCTATTCACATCAACGCAGCTTTAATGAAATGTTTCTTTTACTAAAAAATCAGATTTCGCGAAAGCTCAACAAGCTCGAGTAATTTATTCGAAACGAGCTGAGTCGAGCGGTAAAGCGACATAGTCATTTCATAAGTTGGATTTTCATAGACAGGGTAGAAATCAAATCAGTTAACATCGAGTCAAGGAAAATCAGACCAGTCACAATTGATCAATGATGTGATCATTATAAGATCAACGTTTTTCCAATAGATCGCAACTTTCACTCCGCGGACACAAACATTTTCGCGATTTACTTTTTGACGTATTCTTGCTTTATTGGCCGTGTGCAGTGGCCAATAATAAATTTATTTGATGGATATTTAAAAGTGTACGCGCGTAAAGAATTTCAAGCTATCGATCATAATTTTCAATTCAACCGAATCACGAAGCGCCCAAGTGTGCTTCAAAATATTATTGAACTATTATGGGATTGCAATCCCAGAATACTCGTAAAGTTATTTATGCATAGTTAAAAGTATGTTCGCATTAATGTTGGAAACTCGCGTTAACAAGTTTTCAGATAGACCTCGAAAACTCAGACCAGCCAGGAGCTATGAAAACTGCGTAAAGCTTTATAAAAATCTTACGCAAACAAAAAATATTAATGTACAAACCCAGTCGAGCTTATTCAAGTCACTGCAGAAAGTCGCGCTGCTCCGCTGAATATTCAATTTGCTAAGCTGAATAGAAGATAAATCGATGTAGACGTTGATGGATCGCGCATCACATTAGGCAAGTTCACATGATTATGTAAGGAACGACTAGACGGTGTTAGGCCCGTGCAAGCTCGATGTAATTGAAATTGATATACTGTGATAGATTATCGCTGAGGCAAACGGAATAGCGAAAAAGTACAGAACTGGATAGAAAAAAGAAATTCTGCCCGACTAGCACTGTAAATTGTCGTTTCCTCTTTTACAAGTAAGTTCGCCAACGATATTAACGTCGGTTCTGAATGTCGGATTGCGACTAATTGGCTCAGAGCATATTACTGCGCTTCTCAATCTTCTTTTCATAGCGTCTCGTAGTCTTATATTAGCATCAATCGCAAACGGGCTTGCGTTGATATCGATGGACCTTCTATATGCACGTGAGTTCGTTAAAAAAGCTTTAACTAGCTAAGTTGCAAAGTAGGCAAACTTATAATAATGTATACAACAGCGTGAAACTTGATAGATCCTATTGGAGGTAAACGAGTCTCGAGATTTTTACCGTCGGCAGCTCAAAGTACTCGGTATAACTGAAAGGCAAAAGGGACTAATTAGCAGAAGTGTTAGTTTGAAGCTGTAAGCTGCTTGCGCTTGGCCGTTCCGCGCTAACGTCTAGCTCTCCCGGCAAGTCGTCGCGCGCGGTGTCGAACGCGTACTCGTACGTAATCGGAATCGCACGACACCGCGCGCGGACCGACACGGCTGCGCGCAAAGCCTGATTATCCGATGTTCAGCTTGAAAAATGCCCCGCCGCTCGTCGGCAAGACCGAGCGCGCGACGACGCTCAGCGAGATTTGACAAACGCTGCGCGGACGGAGCCTTTATTTCGCTTTTTGCGCGCGAATTTCCAGGCACGGAAGCTCGAGGACTCGGCGGCCTCGGCGGCCTCGGCGGCCTCGGCGGCCTCGGGAAACGCTTGGAGGATTTAAAAGCGGCGAAAGGGGGATTACGCGGAGGGGAGGGGACGGCGAGGATTTCGCGTCTTCGTTAAATGCCCCAGTTAATTCGCCGGAGCTATTTATAAAAAGCGGAAAATGGACGGGCTGGAGAGAGCGGGCCAACTTAATAGCGACGGGGCTGCCGCCGGCGCGCGCCCGAGGAAATTAAATTACGCGTAAAGCTAACCGCAGCATCATACTTCGGGCTCTCTTTCTCGCTCTTTGTCCCGCGTCGCCTTTTTCTTTTTCCCCTTTTTCCTCTTTTACCCCTCTCTCGCTTTCGTTATTTACCGCGGGCGCTCGCGAGGTCCATTCTACCTCTGCCGCGCCGCTGCTTGGTCTTGACAGTCCGATCGCTGGCGCACTAATAAGCTTAGTTACGAGCGAGCGGGTCGGCTAGTAAAATTAGCAACGCAAGTTGGTCGCGCTCTCGCCTGGTGTGGCACAAGCGGTAGACGCGATAAAGCAAAATATCAACTAATCGACCTATAGCGCGCTTGCGAAATCTATCGCGAGCGCAACAAACTGCTCGCGGCCTCTCTGCCTCGCTTATCCGCTTAATGAACGCGTCAAAAGCAAACAAGCCGATGATTATACGCGGCGCGCCTAATTGCTGCCGCTGCTGAGCCCGCGCAACTGCCAGCGCCGCGTCGCAACGTTATAATCCCAAAGAGGCTGCGCGAATCACGCGGGGGGACGCGATCGTTCGCCTACTTATCGCTGGGGAAATAATAATAAGCGCACAGAGGAGAGGCGCATGCTGCCCCCGAGCAGCAAGAGGACAACGTTCGATCGGGCCAAAGCAAAGCGAACGGAAAGAGGCCCGCGGTTTTACTAAGCCAGCGAGTGGCGCTGGGGCGGGCGCGTTATGCGGACCGACGGGATTTTTCGGCTGCGAAGATAAGCCACGCGACGCTCCCAGCGGCACGCGCGCGCGTCCGATTGCCTTTTCGCCTAGTTGCGAGCGGCCAACGGGGAGGCGCCCTCGTGTCCGCGGTGCGCGAGCGAACCGACAAACAGCCAAAGAAGAGCCGACAGCGGCGCGTATTTTGCGTTTCCCTTTTTTCGGGCTCGCGTAATCGGAGCGCAAGCAATCTCGACGTTGCTATCGCGAGCGGGGAGCACAGAGGAGGACGAGAGAGATATTTTTTCTCTATCGCCGGCGAAGGGGTTAATGAGCGAGCTGGTTTTTTAGTATCGACACGCGATGGCTAACGAACCGGGCCGCGTAGCTTCGAGCCAGCCGCTTGATTGATCGCAGCGGCTGGCTTTTCATGCTGACGCGAGCAAGATGCCGTTGTGCTCGCGCGACGCACGTTGCAGATAAGCGGGCCGCTGCGCGCCTCCTCGTCTTCTTTTCCCGCTTGCCCGCTTGCCCGCACTGCCCCCGCCCTCTTTTTTCCTTTTCGATTGATTACGTCCGATGCCGCGCTAATTGGACGCCCGCGCCAGCGAAAAATCCTTTTAATTGCTCTAATTGTCCGACAAGAGGTTCTGCCTGAATTTCATTGGAAGCGAGCGACGTCAGCCGTTACAGTGGCTTCCTTTCGCAAAACTGGCCACTCCGCAACTGCCTTACGCGTATAATAACTCTGGGCTTGACGCGCCCTGAAACCGTGCGTGCGGCAAGGGAGGCAAAAAGGCGAAATAATAGCGCGTTATTTCCGGAGCGCGCTAATGGTCAACGAGATTCTCTCTAGCCATTTGCAAGCCTTTGATCTCGCGGGCGGATGTGCCGTGCAGACTAGCAAGGACCTCGGCTCGCCCCGACAAAACCGACTGCTACTGGCGCACGGCTAATCGGTCGATTAACGCATAAATCACTCCGCGGCTATAGGTGCGCGTTTTTTTTTTTTTTTTTTACAACTTCGGACCTGCCAGCGCACTCGTCCGTTCCGTGTGGAGACCGGGCGGGTGCGCTTTACGAGGCGCGAACGAGGGCTCGTCGCTTCGCCGGGAGGATCGTCCACCGAGGCACTCGAGAACATCGAGCGCCAATTTAAAGTGGCTCGCGGTTTCGCGGGAAAAAGGCAGGCTAGGCGAAAAGCCCGCAGGCCAGATATAGCACAGTCCGGAATACATCAGAGAGGGAGAAGCACGTGCACGTAATAGAGATAACGAGAGACGTAGAAACTGAAAATTGCCGAGAGTGGAGAGCGAGCGCGTGCTAGATAAAAGGTCTGCGAGGCTTTCCAGCCGTAGAGTGAGAGATGGAAAGGGTGGAGGTGGGGAGGGGGGGGGGGCGTACAGCCGCGGGCGCTATAAACCAAAGCGGCACGGCGTCTTCATTAAACGCTGGGCCGTTAACTCAGCGACATCCGCGAATAAATGTTTATCATTGCAGCTGCGCTCACGCACGAGTAATGAGATATCGCGCGAGAGACACTGCTACCGGTTATGTGCGAATCCCTCCGTTCTTTGCCCTTTTATTGCGCGCCTCGAATCACGCGGTTCGCTACCTCCAGCGATGCATTCGATACCTATATTCCCAGTCATTTCTCAGCGTTACTGTCGTCTTAACCTTAGCCACGTTTCGCTGCTTCTTCTTCCTCTACTCCTCTCAACGCCGCTGGCTTTCCTTTTACGAGCGTGTGTTGTTTTTTAATCGCGCGACGCGGTTAAAATCGACTATACGTATATGTCATCTCGTTTTTTTACGGTATCTCGCGGACTAAGTCTATCGCGTATTACTTCGCCAAAGTAGAAAAGCCCGTTTTGTATTTGCAAACGCTTTTATTTTAGTCGTGATGGCTCGCAGGAATATAAGGTGGAAAAGGAGAGTACAGTAATTAGAAGGAAAGCTTATCAAAGAATTAAATGCGGACGTGCCAGGGTAAGTAGCGGCAGAAGCCAAAGCAAACTGGGAGCAGCTTTTAATTTTCTGCTCGGAAAAAAAAGGTTATTTGAAAGGTAGAACAAAAATTTTTTTCATCGCTAATTTACAACTGTCGTGAATTGGACTCGTTTATAACGAGTGATATTCGCAGGTAACGGTCTCGCGCTCGGAATGGCCAAAAGCGCCAGCTGAAATATTTATGAAAACAATTACACGCAAAACTGAGATTCACGCTGAATATCTCGGCATTGCGAGCCGACTCTCGTCCGTTGAATCAGATCGCCGGAGCGTGCGAGCGAGCGTCGGAGGGCGCGGGCAAAGAAAACACACAACGAACGGAAAGGTAAGCCGAGCGATCCAACGAACGCGATTCGCGCGCCCAAATCGTATCGCGTTGGGGTAGTCGGGATAAGACAAGGAGATCAGGCGTATAAATGATCGTCATTGCTTTATTGGCAAGGAAACAGATATAGAAATGATGTAGTGTCAATAAATGCCGGGAATCGAAGATGAATGAGAGAGGCCGAGCGCGCGGAACACATATGTGTTCTTATTTTATTTGTCCCTCGGGGCTCTCGCGGGGATCCTTTCATTTTCCTTGAATGACTCTAATGCTACGGCCGACATATAAGTATTAGAGGTCTGCCCTTTTGGGAGTATTTTGTTCTTCGGTGTTGCGAAATAACGAGGACTGGAAGTGAATGATCGAGGTCGCCGGCTCTCTCGCTCTCGCCTTTCCCTTTTCAATCTGGCGCGCGATATTACGAATTGGCGCCAGTGAAAAAGTGCGGCTCGCCTGTTGTATCTCAAAACGCGAGCGATACACGCTTGCGCGATAGCACTGCCGAGATAAGTGGGCGAAGAACAATGCGAGATGTGTGTGTGCATAGGGTAAACAGAGTGCTCAGAGCCGAGAGAGCGAAAAAAAGAAGGAGCAGTACAGTCAGATTGAGAGAGATATATAAGGGGGACAAAAAGGCAATAAATTTGTTTGGGTGTTGGGAACGCGCCTTGTTTTTATTTGGCTGGAAGCGAGCGAGCGACTAAAGTGTCAGAGCGAACTGAGAGAGAAGAAAGCTCAGATATATAGAGAGTGAGCGCGCACATGGCACAGCCATAGCTGTAGGTACGCGCAGCGAGAGAGAGAGAGAGAGAAAACAAACGACAGTTGAATGAAGTAGTCCTCGGGGGCAGCCAGTTCGAGTGCTCCCCGGGCACTGTCCGCGTACACTGCTTTCTATTCCTTTTTTTCCACCCTTTCTTCTTTTTTCGGACAGCTCGTCTTTGATGCAGCTCGTCCAATTTCTCGTTGCTCTCTTTAGAATAGCCGGCGTTGCTCTCCTCTTTGCCGCGGATGAAATCAAGAGGCGCCTCTTTTTCAAGCCCGCTCTCCAGTCATTATGGCAACACGAGCAGCGAGCTACCTCGCTTCGCTCAGCCTACTCTTTTGCGCGCAGCCGATCAAATCCAATTATTCCTCGCCTCGGGCGCACTCTACGTATGCATATGGATCAGCGAGGCCGAAGGAGAGAGAGAGAGAGAGAGAGAGAGAAAGGAGTAGCGCGCTCTTGCCCGGAGAGCAATCTTCGTGTTTCGGTGTACAATCGCGACGAGATGGATCGCTTATGCGGCCATCTCTCGTTAGTCTCTCTCGGGCGAACTATGCTAGTTAGAGCAGAATCTGTCGCGCAGCGTGGAGCTTGCTGTCGATGACACTCAGCGAAAAGGCTGTCTCTCGTGAAATCAAAGTCCATGCCGCGGGCCGGCTATAAGCCTTGCCGCCTGAAAACCGGCCAGCAGTGTCCAC
Source organism: Phymastichus coffea (assembly GCF_024137745.1). Taxonomy (NCBI): domain Eukaryota; kingdom Metazoa; phylum Arthropoda; class Insecta; order Hymenoptera; family Eulophidae; genus Phymastichus; species Phymastichus coffea. Next base: position 410,704 of record NW_026706922.1, read on the forward strand.
GACTCCGGCTGGCTCTCTTTCGCAATCGCATCCAGCTTCCGTCGAGCGCGCACGACCTTTTCTTCGTTAGTCCGATCAACTCTAGACGCTGCGTCGCTCTATACATCTAACTGTCTATCCATTTTGCGGCGCATTGTGTCTCTGGCAAAGCGGAGAGACGCGCCGAGGCGAAGTAACTAACTGCGAGCCCACGCTATATAGCTTTGGGCGTTTCAGTCTATCGGATCGTGTACGGAGATATAGACAACGAGACAGCCGCACCGATGCCGATTTCGCGGAGAGAAATGGCTTTTGGCCTCCGAGAAGTTCATCGAAAATTCGGCGCTCATCGGCGCAGCGCCGCCAGACAGACGCTAAGCTGCATATCCCGCGATTAGTTGGCGATCGCCCGCATCTCCGACGCGTCGAAAGAAGGCCCGTAATTAAACGGCCACGTGCGCGCGTAGGCTTTTCGGTTAATGAGTCGTCCGTCCGCAATGGAAACTGGGTCGCGAGTACCTGCCGCGCGGCGCCGCGGCGCGCACGCGGATCAATTATGGAGAGTATTGGCGGCTCACTCGAGGGGTGCGTGGGTTTATCTTGCGAGACAGGTCATCGGGGACGAGAATCAGTGATGTCTCGCTTTTGCGTCGAAAGGTCCCGCTGCAACCACGCGCTAATGAGATGTCCACGACGACCGACAAAAGTCCACGAGCTCGCGGCCATTGCAATCAATCGTAATAATAGCGGAGCCAGCTACTAGACATTTATAGGCCGAGTCTTGGTAGAATTAGCTCGAATTAGCCAGTGCTCTTCGCAGACATTCCACTCCACTTCCGTCTTCGCTGATTCTCTTTCTTTTCCACCTTTCTTTCTCAACCACGCCCTCAACTTTCTCCATTACTCCCTTGAGTATTGACTTGTCGGCCTATAAACGGATAAAAGGGACCCTCTTATATATTAAGGGAACAGCTTGCTTCCTTCCTTCTACTACTACTTACTTCTTCTTTTCTCTCTCCCTCGTCAAATTATATAACTTTCCTACACTGCTCTCGTCCATCTCTTTTTTTTCTCGCTCGCTCGCCAATTACGCCGAACGTAAAAGACACTTTCGCGCCTAAATCAGGTTTTGCGCGGAATATCCCGCCGCCAAAGTATACGCAAAGAGCGAGCCAAATTATACAGGCAGAGAGTCGGTTCGACACGCATACCAGTGCGAAAGGCTCGCCATTCAAAAGCTCGCTGCGCCTTCGGCCAATTTGGGCGGGGGTGCAAGAGTTAAGGGCGGGGGGGGGGGGGGGGGGAGATCTATGCATATTTGTGTTCGCGTATGTAGACACGACAGAACGACTGTCGTTCGCAGGTCCGCTGCTCTAGGTAAATAGCTCGGGCGAGCCGCGCGCGCGCACTCGTTTGTCATAGGCAGTCCATGAATATGCTAAGCGAGCCCAGGCGGAGAGGAGCAGCCCACTGATTAAACCTTATTATCTTACCGATCATCAATTTGCCTAATTAGCCGGTGTCCGAGCGCTATCCTCTCTACGGCCGACGTGCACGCGCCCATACCGATAATGAGGCTAGCGGGCCTACATCGATCGCTAATCCTCCAAATTAATCGTCGCCGTCCTCCTTTTTCCGTCGCGCCTGTACAGTTCCAAGTCGACGATGCCCCGTTGTTCATTTACTCGTGCGAGGTTCAGGCACTTTGATTATATGCCCAAGCCTCTTGCTAAGAAGACTCACGGTTCGGATTAAAAAGTCGTCGAAGCTTTACTTCAATTGTCATTCTATACGCGATTGTCTTGCATCAGTTAATATTAACACGATGTCGCATTCAACCAGTAAATAGTGCCGTTACTTTTCACATTTGAAAACAGCGCGTGCATGGCAAATGGCGAGACGGGAAGAAATTCACTGACCATCGGCCGCCATAAGTCGTAGCCAACGTAGAACGAAGCTTTCGCCGTCGAGGGAGAGGGTAAAAAAAAGGAAGAGAGCGAGATCGATGAGCGGATGGTCTAAGTGGTGCTCGCTTGCTTGCACAAACAATCGGTCAAGAGTTATAAGCTTCCGAATGGATCTGACCTCCTTTCTCTCATTTTTCAACTACACTCAGTGCAGCATTGCCAACCTACACTCTCACCCTGGTCCTCCGTGCTTTCGCAAAAGTGGGAGGACACTATTGACGCACGCACACGCGCTTGCCGCTGCTGGTTCAAGCGCCACCACTACCGCTCGGCAAATCTTGTGTTTGCTTTCCAAACTCGCAGCAGCCCAGCCCAGCCGATATCTCTACCTACTTCTCCTTTTTCGCCTCCTCGCTTGCCTCCTCCGTCCCCTGTATCCACTCATGCTCTCGCTCTCTCCCAATGGCTTGGCTATAAATTTCCAAGGGAATTCCATCACGGCGTTGTGTCCACCTCGGGCTATAAATAAAAACAATTCCCAGCGAAGACAGAAAAGAAAAAAAAAATTCGACTTTCGGCCTGAAACTTTCTACGAGAGAGAGAGAGAGAGTGAGAGAACGAGATTTTGACAAAGGCATTCTATCAGCTTGTTCATACCTACAACGGCAAAGCTTCAATCTTTTGACAATAAGATCGTTCTCGAGAAATATTCGACCTGGTTTTTTTTCTATCCCTTCATACGGTTGATGGACAGTTCAATACACGTCGGCTGAAAAATTAAAAACATAACGCACACAAGCACGGAGCTTTACACCCATCTTTGACGCGCTCTATGCTTTGATCTATCGGTCTTTTCAGTATAACTGTTACGTCCATTATCCACGAACCTCATTCCATTCGGGACATGGATTTACACCTACTTATCGTCGTTTATTTTCACACTGTGCGTAAAAGGTGTGTGATTAAGAGAGCGCGTTTGACGTGACAAAAAAAAATTTGATTTATCTAGGCCATGAAACCCTCACTTGAATGTACTCAGCTCGAGCGTTAATTTTCGTTGCAATAACTTGCTCTCTCTTTCTCTCTCTTTCAGTCGAAATTTTTCACCAGGATATCGCATTTTAAAAAGGACTTTAGGCTTTAATCTTCTTTCAAGTGTAATTTACATTTAATAATGTAGGGGTTGTGAGTTAGTATTTTCATATTTTTTACTTTCGCCAAACTAAGAGCGAGATTAATTGATTGTTTGGTTGATTGTAACTTTTCATATATCAATTACAGAAATAATAACAATATTAATGTGTACACAGTTGACTAAGTGATAACATCGGAAAGTTGCAAAGTATTAAAAGAATCGAGAGTTCATTTTATAAAGTTGGTTTTATTTAACAGTGGTAAAAGTATAACAACTGTATGTATAACATGTACGTATAAAGAATAGCAGATTTGATAAAATTAATTTTGGTAAACAGCTGTTTGCAGTTTATCAGGTAACAAAAGTTAATTAACTAATATTAGTAGTTTAGGCAATAAAGACCTATCACAGATAGTTTCGAGAGAAAATTGATCCTAGGCACAAAAATAAAATTTGGCTGCCCTATGCAGTAATTCGATTAAAACTGAGAGAGAGAGAGAGAGAGAGAAAGAGAGAGATAGTCGAGTCTCTGAATTTAATGTTATGAGCGATATAGCTTTCGCGTAAAAAAACATTCGCATTTTGTTTAATGTAAATAAAAAATGAAGAATTAATTATTGCACAGCTCCTCCATATCAAAAGTTGAATCAAGTTAGAGAGATAATACGGACCAGCCACTAAAAATGGAGGAAGATAATAGTACATGATGTTGGTGGTAACAAACAACGTCGAGCACGTAGAGGAGAACGAGAAAGAGAGAAAGAGAGAGAAATAGAGAGAGCCCTCGGCGAGCGGTCGAAGCCGCGTGTGCGAGAGTATAAAAGAGGTCCGAATCAGGGGGGCTGCGCGTAACGCGATACACGATAATCTCATTTCCGCGCGTGCACGCGCATTCAATCGCTCGTGCGTAATCCCATTCCGCGCTACCGAGCTGTACGCGGGCGGAAAGAATCTCCGCGCAAATGCGTTCGGTTTACGTGCGACATGCACAAAAGCGACGTGGATTCTCCACGGTGCTTCTCTTCTGACGGATCCAGCGGTCGTCCCGTTTGCAGAGTGCGTCCGAGCCGATAGGATCGTTCCTTTGGGAAAGCACGGAAAAATATTCGACGACGAATTGGCGCGACGCGTTCCGTGCCGTTCGGCAGGGGCCTTGTACGTGTCCCTTCTCCTCTGCCGCTTGCTAATCGCTCGACGATACGGTCAATACGTTCCGAGATAAATTACGTCGTCCGCATGCTGGCATTACTGCGAAACAAGAGAACGAGACGCAAGCTAGACACGACACAATACCCAAGCGAACTTGATGAGCCATTCGTTGCCTGATCCGAGACACTCGTCCGAGTTCCGGCCATAGTTTTCAGTCGAAAGTCGAATATCAGTTCTGCTTTTGGCGTTCGTTTGTTTGCCTTTTTTCGAATGAAAATCGACGGGATCGGTCGACTGAATATCTGACTTGGCAGCGTTTGCACCGCAGCCACCGTCGCCGCCGCTGCCGGGCAATCAATTATTTGAATGCTTTCCGAATCAGCAGTATTGATTTACGCATCGGAAAAATATGGGTCAGCGGACAGAGCAAACAATGCTCGGCGTTAATTTCAATGCGAGTCATTAATAAAACGCGCGCGCGGGCAGTCAAGGTATGTGTGCGACGCGCACACAAAAGGCCTGTATACAGCTAGAGTAGTCGGCTGCCGTACTAGAGGCGAGAGGTGTAAATAAGGGAATAGCGAGGGGTTTGATCGGATTATCGGATTGAACTTGAGGCGTGCATCCTGTAAATGGGAGTTACATACATATAGCGAATGGCAGCAGTAGCGCCAGGAGGCGAAATGGAGTCAAACATTGTTGCGGAACTGAAGTGCGTCAGAGAGAGAGAGAGAGAGAGAGAGAGAGAGAGAGTGTTCGGTGCTCGAGATCTGTACAACGGTATTCTGATTCTACCTCTCGCGCGCCTCGCCTCAACAGCTTTGATTTCGCGCGCCGCGCGCAAGCCGAAAGCGGACAGATTATGAACGCGCTTTTGAAAATCGGCGCTGCATCGAGGCGCGCCATCGCCGTAATGAACGGCGCGTCAGGTCCAGGCGACTGTTACTGCTGCCGCGTCGATGCGCGTGCATTAATGCCATTTCCACCATCGCTCCGATGATTTGATGACGCGGACAAGCGTCGCGATGCCTGATTAATTCGAGTCGGTCGATTGGAAGCAGCGCGTACGCGTGAGTCGAACGTGACGTTGGCGTCCAAAGAAAATGCCCCTCGAATTAGATGCATTCCACTGAGTTGCGGAATGCCGTCGCATACGTAAAAACAATCGGGTCTTGGCTTTGTGTGTGCCACGGGACAGCGCTGGCATTCCGAAGCCCCCTCCACCTCACCGTGTCGTTTATTGGAATTTATTCGGGGTGTCGACGCGCGTCGATTTCGCAAAATTCGCCTCTCTCGACGTCGCGCACAAGCTGGCAGCCTCTGTCTTTTTCTCTCTCTCTCTCTCTCTCTCTCTCTCTACCCTCCCCTCCCTTTATCATCTCGCTGAGTGCTTTTTGATGAAAAGCCAGACAAGCGTTATTTGTATTTGTCTTTGCTCATTTTCCCCGATTGCGAGCGCGACCGAAAATTAATCATTCACCCTAACAATTTACGGACCACGCTCTCCGGAAATTGGTCCGCGCGCGGCCCATTTTATTTCGCGTCGCGCTAATTGCCAACTATTATCTATTCGTTAGCGCTTTACATAGAAATACAGTCTCGTGGCAATGGATCGTAGTCGCGAATCGGCTAGCGAAAGGTTGGACGGGGCCACGGTAGCGAGGCGTATCGGTTATTGTCGCGGCTAAAAAGGTCGTGTGCCTATCGCCGAGCAATATCCCTGCAGGCCGACCAAAGCTGGTAGCAGAATTATAGGAGTGTCGGTGCGGTTATCTGAATTATCGATCACGCGATCGGTAGCCGCACAGCCACCACCGCCGCCGCCGCCGCCGCCGCCGCCGCCGCCGCCGCCGCCGCCGCCGCCGCCGCCGGTCCCCAAAGTGAAACCGATAAAGCCGATACTCCCGTGCTGGCGCTGTCGCTGCTGCCGGGCATGCAAGGGGGATTAAAGCCTTTAGCCGCGTACGCTTTTAACGTTGTGGATTTCTCGCGGCCAGCAGGCAGTGAGAAACCCTTTATTAGGCTCCTTTCCAACCTGCAATTATCCCGCGGCCGATGTATCGCCTGCGCTCAGCCCGATGCGAGCTTTCAGATATCGCAGTACTTGCCAGCCTACAACGATCTCGTCGCGTGCGAATGCGCGCGCGGCAACGCTTGCTGTCTCGTTAATTAGCAAACACCACGGCTGATCGCTTTGTCCGCGCTCGACGCTTTTACGTGACGCATGGCTGCTTATCATCCTGGGGAGAAAGCCAAAGAAATACGGCAGCCGTCGGCCATCATTCATCCTCGCCCTCTTCCTTTCTCTCCGTTTTTCTTTATTTTTCTTATGATGCGGGACATTTTCAACTCGCGCGCTTACTATCTCTCTCGCTCGCTTCGACTGCAGCGGCGTGCGCTTTGACAAGCGAGAATAATGGAAATGAAGAGCGAGAGGCGTTGCAGCGACCGCGGCAGCTCTGCTTTTACCTCGGTCAAACGTCAAGTTCAACGGATGTTTTCGCAATTAGCAATCAGCTTTATTGCTGCGCGGCATTTCCCCGCCCCGCAAGCAGATTTGCGCTTCGACCTTCGAAATAATTGGCTGATACGAAGAAACCGAAAGGTGAAATACGGCCGGGAGTAATCACGCCTGAGTTGTAATTGGCTTTCCTTTTGAACCAGTGACAGTTGGGAAAGATGTTGCTGAAATCGTTTGACGGACCTTATACAGCTTGTCACGATATCGTAACGAGTATATTAATCTTTTTGCTGCATTACCATCTGTCGCTCACGATTAAAACCATTTTTTTAATCGACCGACTCCGGTCAATTAGAAAGTGTCAAACACTTTGGGTTCGTTTTTCATCACGGTGTAAATATTCATTTACGACATTGGAACGTCGAGCGACCGAGGTTCGTTTCGTAAAAATCTAATAGCCATTCCACGCCAAATTCAAATTTTGTTTATTTAACATAATGCTGTTTTGTTCTTTCTACCGAACAATTAAAATAACGACAAATTGATTATTCTTTCAATAATTTTTCAATCATGGACAGAATCTTAAAACATATAATTCATTGATATACTCCTAAAGTTTATTTCTAAGTACATTGAATCGATAATTTAGCAATCGAGTTTTCTGTAGAAAGTTGACTGCTATGTGTTCTATTTTATACTTTCTGTTCAATGAAAAATGTATTGTGTGAAACAACGAACATTTCAAAATTCGCGTAGAATCAAATGGCGCAGAGTCGTTATCCATAGGAATATTTCAAACGAGTTGAAATATTTTACGTTTTAATTTTGTTAAAAGGTTCAAGCCTCACTCGTCGGTTGTATTATTTCACTTTGTATATAATATTATCGCGGAAGTCGTAACGTATTTTCTAAAACTGTAAGCAAACTGCAGCATTCGAAAGCCACTGAATGTATCTGGACCTTTCGAAAAAGTTACAGACTCCTTTGCGAGTGAAAAAGTTGAAAGAGGGAATCGGGGAAAATGCGTGGTTACTCGATGAAAATTTATCGTGCAGATATACATTGAACACTGAGGCATACATAAAGAGCTTTCAATATCATGAACTAAGTCCTAGTTCTGGTTTCCGCGAAAAAAGCTGTGTTCGCTGCATTCCGATTTGGTGTAGAGTTCGTATAGCTCGTCCGGCGCGATGAAGGGAAAGAAAATGCTGGGGGCTATCGGCGGCCGCGTTATAATTGAATGCATAATAGGCGGCAGGCTACAGATAGTAAAAATGAAATGCCGACATCCGCGGCAGAACTGCGGGGAAGCAGAGAGAAAAAAGAGAAAGAAAAAAAAATGCCGAGCATGCGTAGGTAATAGAGAAGAATAATGAAATTGCGCGGAGCCTTGGGCCATCGGCGCAGCTGAAAAAGGAGAGGGAGAGAACGAAGCAGCGGAGCGGCTTCGAGATTCGATTCGGAATCGGCGGCGCGGCGCGCACCTCACCCTATCATTGCCGCATCTGACGGAGATACCGCGGCTTCGAGATTCCTTAATTAAACGACCTGACAGCTACATCACTAAAGTCCCCCGCTATCTCGGGCGCTGATCTGCCAGTAGCGGCTAGGAAGAGCGGAGGGACATAGAGCGACAAATAAAAGAGGACTGGAGATTAAGGGGACGAGCGCGCGAGCGGCGCAAGGTGCAGCCCGTTCGCCGCGAGAAGCCGATTCTCGTTGCTTGGCCCAATTAAACGCTCGCGCTCGCGCTTGGGAATTCGATTTATCGCGCGATCCTTGATCAGCGGACTCCCCTTTCTCCGCTGCCTCGCGATGGGAACGCCAATCGAGGGCGGCACAGTGCGGCGAGCGCGATTTTGAAAGTCAGCCCCGCCGATCGCGTAAGCTTGTAATCGCGCGGGATTCAATTAAGAAGTATCAAGGAGTCAAGACACAATTTCGGGGATTAGAGCCGTGGGATCAACGGAAGGGACAAAAAGCCCGTCGCGGCAGACGGAGCTCTTATCTGGGCTCGCGTTGCCGCGCGCAAACATCTCTTGGGGGCCAGCTACGTTGCAGCTCTCCCGTAAGCCACTCCTCAAGGCCACCGCCGCTCGCCGCGCTCTTTCTCCGCTCCCTTTCTCGCGGTGCACCGATCGACGCTCCAACGGCCAGCTCCTTCGCGCTAACTCCGCGATAACGTGCATCTCGCTTGCAGCCCTGCTCGGGGAGCTGCTGCTAGCCCCTGTAGCCGAGTGGATCGGGCGCCGAACCTTGGAATCGATATGCTACGGCGAAACGAACGGGGAAACGAAGGGCCGCTCGCTTGGCCTCCGGTGTATACGCGCGTCTTGCCCCAAAATCCCTCTTGTCGTTTGTTCTTTCAATCTGCTGGCCTCTTCTCGCGAGAATATCCCTCTCGCTCGTGCGCCGCTTTTATCCTCCAGCTGCTCCCCCTCCCCCTCTCTCGTTGATATTTACTCTGTGAATACAGCCGCGTGCTTTTCCCTCGGATGGTATCGCTTTTCCGACGCTGTATCAAGAAATAGACTGCAGAGCGAAAGTCCTGGATGAAGAAAAAAAAGGAGAGGATACGGCGAGCCGGGTACAAAAGTGTCTCCTTTCCTTTGCAGTGCTAATGCGCTCGTCATCTCCGTAACAACATGCCAGAGCTTTGACTTCGCGTCCAATTATAAAATTAAAAAGAACAAGCTGGCGTCTGGGGTAATTATATACAAGAGCTGGTAATTCCGGGATAATACGTATTCTCCGTTTAGCTTGGGAAAGAATTGTTCGAGGCGTTGATAATCGGGTATTTTTTCCGGCTGAGAGAGAGCTAGAGAGAGTTTTTAATGGTCACGGTTTCTCGCCTCTTCCATCTCGATATCTGATGGAGATGCATCTAAATCCGTTAGGAAGCAAACGGCACGGTAATAATGTAATCTCGGCCGCATGCTTCTCTCTCTTTCGAAAAGCGGGACGCGAGCGCGCGCACTCTCGCGCTCGATAAATAACCAACTCGAGACCATAAAGCATCCGCACGAAATTTCAATTTCCCCCCTCGCTTCGTGACTCTTCTTTTCTTGCAGCGAGGCATGCGCGCGAACGGCTTATAATTTCCAATGGAAAGCAGCCGAGCGCGGCCTCGACGACGCAACGAGCAACAACAAGTGTATGCACTTCGATGTTCGTGCTCCCACCGGTTTTGCTCTGCTCCTTCTCTTCGCTGGTCTCCGAAAAAATAATTAAATCCTCGTATAGGCGCTCATCGAAGAGACAGGGGACACGGCCATCCAAAGATCGAACTGCTGATTCCATTACTCGTGCAGCTTGCATTTTTCTTCGGCTGCCAGATTTTCGGCTTATCTTGCAGCTTGTTACTCGGATATTTACTTAATGAAAGATCCGCTTAAGGCCGCGAAGATTGACTTTTTAAATAGCTTTAATTATGGCTTGCCGATAAAGTTTTAATCAATAGAGATCCTTCAGAAGTTCGCCGAGAATTTATTATAGTTTTCGAAAAAAATTCATGCTCTACAGCATCGGTAATCGAGATAATGAATTATTAATCGGTTGTACATTAGTGCCCGTGAATATTTAATAACGCCCGACGTCATTGAAACCAGCGCAGCTCTTTGTCTACAGGCAGCTCAATGAATACTTTATTAAGTTGCTTCTTGAAATCTCTTTCCCTTAATTAGCGCCAATACTGCGAATGATAAGAAATCGATTTGGAAGCTGCCAATCGAACCGTCATTCGAGTGCATCGTTCAAACAAAACGAGAACCCAATGTTATTTGGTTAATGCTAATGAACGCGAATGGCCTGCAGAACTTGGCTCTGTTGAATGTCGGCACAGGAAATTGCTCTCATTATACGCCTATAAAATATATTTATCTTCGACTTAAATACATTGTTGGCAAGAAATTCAGTTTCATCACGCTCGTATCGATGCACGTCCGCTGTTATTTTTAACGAAGGCATTGCGCGAACCGCAACACAGCCGTTGGATTTTGCGAGATGGAAATCAATCATTTGGAGTATTACGACGATGACGATGATCGCGAAGGATGAAATGCCGACCAAGACGTATATCGAATATGCAGCGGTTGTCGGTTCGATTAGCGCGGCAGGCATACGGCACGTCGAGCGCGGCGGCCCCTCGTCGCGCAAAGCTGATGAAACTCGACGTACGAGGGGGCGGCGAAGGCTGGGCGGAGGGATCGATAACGATAACCTTGATCGCTACAAATTAGTTGTGATTTGTAAGTGGCGCATGCGCGGCTTATAACGCAGCCGCGCGATAGGGACTTTGGCGCCGATAATGAATACCTCGACGTTTATTTTGCGCTTGTAGGTGTGAGCGCAGGTGAAATGTCCGAGCAACCGGAGATAATTGTTGTGCTCGACGCAGGTAGTTTTAGCGATAGCTCGGGGGCATGCTGTGTGCGCGCGCGTGTACGTGCCGGCGCGCAAGCGCGTACTCGTGTGTGCAGCGAGCAAGCAAGGCAATTCCTTTATACCCTGAACTGTGTATATCGCGGCCACGTATCTATCCGGCCGAGCGGAGATTGTGATTTATCATGGTAGCCGCGGCAGCGAAAAGGCAGAGGGGATATCGTTGCGCGCAGCGCTCAACAAGTGACTCGCTCTCTCTCTCGCTATTGATTTTTCCCTATATAACGTATATAGAAACCTGCCTCTCTCCTTCTCCCTTTCCTTTACTTTTGTTCGTTTTTGCACCTGATGGATGCTTATCGATCGTCCGTCCGGTCAGCGTACAGAGCGGATACTGCCTCTATAGGATTTACGTACCTGCAATTCCTTTTTACTTACAGTTGCTTTCCTCGCTCAAACCTGCAAGCTCTGTCTTACGGCGGGGGAGGGCTGTGTGTGTGTGTGTATGTGTGTGTGCTTTCGCCGCGGGTAAAACGCCGCAACTTTGCAGCGGCATCAGCCTCGAATTGATGGGAGTTTGTTGAAAAAGTCTTCTTTTCGGCTTTGTTTATGGCCGCGACGACAACTCGATAGTTTTCATTCGGTCGCAGTGGAGCGCGCCGCTGGTAGTCCGATGGATTTAGACGCGAGAAATATGTTTTATTCGGGTGGCGGGCCGCACACGTACACCGACGCGCGCACCGTGGAAAGGGCTTTTACCGCATACTGCGCGAGCGCAGGAGCGAACTACGATAAATTGTCAAGCCAAGCGAGCCCCGAGCTCCGCGGCGCTATTCCGACCGATATATAGAATATCGCAACAAAACTTGCCGCCCCGTTTTACACGATTTTACAATCCGAGTGGTTGTACAATCGACTCGATTTTCCCGCTTTTCGAGCCTTTGAGCTAGAGACGTGACCGGTGGTAATTCGACCGATCAGCCGCACGGCTGAACGCATCAAAGTTTCTAATTAAACAAACTAATCAAACTAATTAGCGAGTTGTCAGTTAATGGGTTATATCGTGGCGTGGCCTCGTTGCCAGCAAATTAGTGCGAGTCGAGGAAACACGCTGGCCGAGGCTCGGCAATTGCGCTCGATTCCGAGCCGACGGCAAGAAAAACGAACGGGGAGAGAACGAATATCTCGCGCGTGACGCTCTTCGGAAACGGCGCCGTCACTCCGCAAGAAAGCCAATACAAACACTTTGATTTTCATTCGATCATCGCGCGCCGCGGAAATTGAATGTCGGTCGATCGCGAGGCAGATGGATGATCGCTCGCTCCAAAGTATGCGCGTGCACGCGCGCACGGCGCTAACCGGGCGCCACCGGGCCCCGTATCCCGGTGCTGCAGCTCGCGCCCGCGGGGGACGAGCGTCGATTTCTGCGCGCGGAGCGACGACTATAGTGCAAACGCAGCGCAGCCGACAGCGAGCAAACAGGCGCGACGCTAAGGTGTCGAGGCACCGACGTCGTTTGCTCTGTTTGCCTATTTGCTCGGCATCCAGTCCTCGCAACGCGAGAATAAACATTCGCGCCGCCCCCCTGGCCAACTCATCTCGACGAATTGCGTCGTAAAACGCTCGCCGGCAAAAAGAAGAAAAAACGAAGAAGCAAGATCGACGGAAAAGTGCGAATGTTGCGATCTAAAGTTCCATCTCTGATAATGAAAGCCTCGGAGGTTTGCATTATTTACTAAATACCGAGCGACGGGAAAAGCAGAGATACATAAAGAGGGAGAGAGAGAGGAAGGCGAAAGAGCTTTCTGGGAAGGAAAATGAAGAGAGTTTGGCAGATTACGGCCACTCGAAGGTCCTCAGCAGAAGCAAATTAGATTAGGATGGGACTTCTCTTTCAGACTTGACTTATCGGCTGGCTCTTGGCTGAGAAAAAGCGTACATTACGTGGGTCTCTGCTCATAATTACGGCGCTGCGGCCTGGCACTGTCGAGTACCTACTGCTCGACATATACAGCCGGCCGAGCACTCGGGCTGCCGAGCGAGAGCAGCAGCACAGGCCCACCCGCACCGCGGGATCGACGCTTATAAATAATGGCTTACATCAAGTCGAGTGTATTCTTATCGCGATTAATTTGGCCGCGGCAAGAGAGCCTTGTTTTATTCAGCAGCCAGTTACGTCCCGAAGTCTCTCCACGATTTCTCGGAATCAGAACAAAACCGCGGCCGCAATTTCGAACAGGAGATTTTTTTTCTCTCTCGTTTTTTTTTTTTTTTCCTTTGCCCCTTAATTCCTCGGCGAGCGAACTGTACGCAGCGAGTTTAGCTGCTATATTGAAGTAGAGAAACAAATAACTGGCGACGCTGGCGACTCGCCTGCCACTGCTGTTCTAGTCGCGCGGAGTAAGTTTCTCGTACAATATTAAACTGCTGGCGGCGTATGCAGATACGTATTTGCTTTATCCCCAGCTGCAAGTGCGCGGCGTTTCTCTCTCTCTCTCTCTCTCTCTCTCTCTCTCTCTCTCTTTCGCCCTTTCTCTTTGTTCGCGTTAGCGTCTCTCTTTCTCTCGCGGACGCTTCGGTTAACAGTTGCCGTTCCTTCTTTTTTCCATCTGAAGGGGCGCGTGATTTCAGCCTCCCTTGATCGCTGGCGCGCGGCGGAGCTGTCACGGAAACGTGCAAACGCGCCAGAGAGCTGCGGAGCCACTTAGCCGTGCGAGCATAAAGCCAAGAGAGAGAGAGAGAGAGAGAGAGAGAGCCGCGGGCGCAGCGTAAAGCGCTTATTTCTCTGCGAAAAATGCGGCGGCACACTGGCTTTGCTCGCGCGCAACTACTCGGCCTTCCGGCTCTTCGGCTATAATTTCACCTGTTTGCGAGCGAACGTCGCGGCGTCTGCGGCTCTTAGTTCCCGTCGCCCACGCTGAGAGTGGATTTTTCCCTGTTCCCGCGCGACAGTGCGCGCGCGTCGAATGGAGCACATAAATAGCCGGCGCGGCGGAGGACCGCATAGATTCCTCTCGGCGAGGTTTCTCGCGTGGAAGTTGGCCCGACGCGCAGCCACTTTCCCGGAGAGCCATTACGTGAATTACGAGTGACTCTTTAAGTAGTCCTCGCCGCCGATATGTCATCTTGCCCGTGCGCGAGCAAGGGAGAGCTTCGCAAGACGCGCCACCGCCGCATAAGCGCGCTTTCTCCCGCCTTCCGGCTTGCCTGCCAGACGTATGTCTACGGCTTTTTAAAGACTCGCCGATCGATACGTTGACTCGCGCGATGCTTCCATTGGTCCCCCGAGGAAAAGCGCTCGCGCACTCTTCGCCCGCGCCGTATTTTTCTGCTTTCGCGCTCGCGGCATCGAATTATTTTACGCTTTTACCACGCCAAAGTCCAGGCCGGATGTATCGTTCGATTTTTCGTTTTCTTATTTACTCGGACGCGAAAGGCGTTGGCGGGGGCAGGGGGAGGTCGTCACGTGTGGCACGTAAAATATTTCACGATTCTCTCTCGGCTGAAAAAGTCACACGCACACGCACGCAAAAAGCTCTCTTCCATTTTTTTTTATTCAGGGTACACACAAGAACAAAAAAGAAAAAATTGCGCCGTAAAAGTCTTCTCGATTCGCCAAATTTTCGCGACGGCAAGATTACGTGTTTAATATCTTTTTCCGACGACGCGAGTAAATCATGGTAAAAACTTGAAGATTCGCGCTCACGGGAAATTTCACATATTGTATCCGTAACTATGATAGTTATCGATCGGTAGAGCGAAAAGGTTGACGCAATATTTGTCTCTCGCTATAAAAAAAATTGTAGTGACAGAAGGAGAATCGACTTGAAAGTTTGGGAAGGGTAGAGTAGTAACAAACGTATGTGGCACATTATGCACAAGCGAATGTGTTTGGAAAAAATACATGGTGCTAGGAAGTTGAAAACTTGGGATAGAGAAAGTAGAAGAGAGAGAGAGAGAGAGAGAGAGAGAGAGAGAGAGAGAGAGAGAGAGAGAGAGAGAGAGAGAGAGAGAGAGAGAGAGAGAGAGATAGGAAAGAGGTAAAGTGCGCGCAGGAAGACACGAACCGGAACGTACAAAGTTCCAAGAGTTTTAGAAAAATTGTTTAGACGGACTGCAGCTACGTGATTTCTACGATCGCGCGAGACCGTCGACTGCATGCAAATAGCGCGTGATCAATTTTTCGATTGCCAGCTAAATCACTGCTCGTTGGGCAGGCGGCGTTTCTGGATGACAATAATAATCAACTTGAAAAATCGATACTTCTTCGCATAGCAAATATATACTTATAAATTGAAGATATGCAGTGAAATACAAAGGCAGGTGCAGTTGAAAAGGAATTGTACTATCTTCTCCTCTATCGAGCAATTAAAAGCACTAGGAAAAGGGCAAAAGTGATAAAAGCTAATGTATTTACGGCGTAGTGAGCGGAGCTCGAGGGTGGAGAGCAGCAGCATAGTGGCCGCGGGAAAAGTCGAGGCAAGGGAGAAAAATGCGGTTGGAAAAGAAGGAAGGGAGAAAAAGTAAAAAAAAGGGAGGCGAGCGCGAGGAAACGAAGAGGCGCGTAGACAGCGCGAGAATGAGAGAAAGAGAGAGGGAGAGAGAGAGAGAGAGAGAAGTGGCGAGAGAGGTCTTTCGCGGGTTACGAGTGCGAGCGTCGGACGAATGAAAATGTATACGCTGGAGGTGCGGTAAACAGGCGGAAAGCTTGAGCTAGACCACGCGTGTAATAAATGCGCGTGTGCCGCTGCTCTACACTCGTATAAGTGACAAAACGTTATTTCTCTGGACGCATGGACTCTTGTTTTACTTGTAATCTGTTGATCCGCCCTAATCACAAGTGGATGCTGTTCAGCTTCGTTCTCTCTCTCTCTCTCTCTCTCTGTCTCTGATTGACAAATTTTTCGCGCTGTTTGGCTGCGGACCAGTAGGCACACGACATCGATCGAGTTTACATTGACCGCTTGATTAACCTCCACAACTCCCACGCGTTCACTCGCGTGTGTGTGTGTGCCATATTCCGAACTACGATTCTGTTATTCACAAGCGCCCCAGCGTAATCAGCAAGAAAGTCTACGCTAATAAGCTGTCAGATTGCAAGCAAAACAAGTAGCCCTTCGGAACGTATCTCACGCACATTAAATTTTCAAGAATTTGATTTCGCGGAATGCCCAAGGAATATTTAATTTTCCTTTTTTATGAAATTCCCTGCAAAAGTTATCTACAACGTCGAAATTCAATTATTACAAGATACTTACAAGAAGTCAACACATTAACGAGCTGGCTAAATAGCGACACGTATTGAATACAACTAAAAAGTTACGTTGTTACGCGTCTGTCAATAAATTGCTCAAGCGTGAATAATTTTGAACGTGTACCGAGGCCCGTCGCAAGAGATGGCGAAATGTACATGAATGCACTTTCGGAAGCCGTGTAAAACTGGAGCCGCGACCAGTCAAAACGAGCACTCGGAGAGAGGAAAAAACAAGCAAGTGGCAGCGCTATTTATTTGAAAGAGCGACGCGGCGGCAGAAGGGGGGGGGGATCTCGCTAATGAAGCGGAAAGGGAAGGAAGGAAAAAGTCTTGGTATAGGCGCGGCGGTCAGGGGCTGCAGACACTCGTGCAAGCGTGCCGGTCGTTGCGGACGCGAGGCCGGGGATTCTCGAGAGGTCGTTTGCCAGCGAGCGTCGTTTGCACGCCGGCGTATCTACCGGCAGTCCCGCTTCTTTTTGCGCCGCCTAGGCCTCATGAAAGCGCGCGCGGGTAGAAGCGAGCGCTTTACGCGTGTTTTCGCTGAAAAGACCAGCGAACGCCAGTGAGCGAGTGCATTAGCGTAATTGAATCGTGTTTTTGCCCACACTCCCGCCCCTCTCGTATTCCACTTGCGGACACACACTTTCTCTCACCGGCTGTAGCTGACAGCTTAGCTTCTTGGCTGAACTGTCAATCAGGCGCTGCTCTCCGCTTCTCTCACCTCTAATTTCAGCCGCTGCCGCTGTTGCAACGTTTGCTCGCGGAAAGTGAGAGAGAGAGAGAGAGAGAGAGAGAGCCTTCGCTAACCGAAGCTCGCTTGTCGTTCTTTTCTTCTGCCTCGCGCGCTTTGCGGTGTTATTACGACTCTCTTCTACTCCGCGCTGCGCGCGCCTCTGTGTTTGCGTTAGCTTTAGCCGAGTTCTGCGCGAGAGCTTTTGTTTGGCGGCTAATACCGTTGTGGCCAGGCATCAAAATTGCACGGGAAGTTGAATGAACGCCCGCCTGCCCCTGCCTCCCGACCCCCGTCTGCCAACTTGCTGCGTTTATAGAGCGCAACCACCCTCCTGCTCCTCATTTTCCTCCCTTTTTACCTCTCTACTTGCAGCAGGTATACGTTTGCAAGGAACATCGCTCTCGTCCTCCTCTCCCCCCGCCCCCCGATTTACTAATAAAATTTGCCGCTCTCTGTAACATCCGCGCGCTGCTGATTTGCGTTATTAATCAGCCCGCCGCGGCAGATAAGACCAGATTATTTCGACATTGAAGAGCTTTGCCTGCAACTATCCAGCAGGTGTCTTCACAGCGAGTGTGGCGTGTACGAAATGCACTCGCCGCTGAATCTTCAAGGTCGTAAAGTACTACGAGCCTGTTACCTTCGTACGAAGGCAGCCCGGCAGCCAGGCAGGCAAGCGCCGGCCAGTCTCTTACTTTCATGCCTCGTCCTTTTGAAATTTACGAGTCGACGTAAGCTCAACTCGTACTGCTTTGCAATTTTACTAGAGAGCTCCTGAAACAGTTAATTCGGTGTAACAGCACCGTGACAAACTATTGGATTATGCATTCCTATCGGATAACAGGTATCGGGTGATTTATTCGTTGCTCTGGCTAAAATATTGCAATATAATAGTGGCGTTACACACTCGAGTTCGTTGTGGAGTTGTCGAAATTCCCTTTGCTAGCTGGTGCTGTTCTGCACAGCTACGCGATGCAATGCGACGCTTGGGAGCAGCGAAAAAATCCTAAGCGAAAGGTGAATTCTCGCCGAGAGCTGATTACATAGAAAATGGTTACTTCGCTATAATTGGCACGGCGAACTTATAGTCTCATTTGTGTTCCCGAAAAAAGAAAAGTAAAGAGAAAAGAAAAGGAATTGTCATTCCATTTATAAGTTGCACAAGTCTCGCGGCGTTTAAACCGAATACTCCCGACTCTGGGCAATGTTTCAAAGTTCCGAGGCAGGCATTGAATTATTAATACACGAGCTGCGCGTATACCTTGCGCAAAGATCTAATTCTCGCCGAACACGGTAGAATAGATGTATAATTAGAGCACGACAACGTTAACCACTCTTCCGCGCACACGGTCCGCGCTCGTTGGATCAACGTAGTTGGTAGCCGCAATTTTTTTTTTTTTTCTCTCTGTCTTGCGCGCCCTCGTTCACACAACTTGAAACTGATTTACCAGCGTTTTCCACGCGGCGGTAGATAGGCTAAGTTCACGCCGCTATACCTTCTTGTTTATAGACTAGCCTGCCTGGGTACGGCGAGTTTCGCTCTCGTGGTTTCTCTTTTCGCGAGTACGTATTTCGGTAGTGTGATATTGCTGCGCAACGAGAGTGGCGAAGCAACGGAACAATTCCACGCTCGGAACATTCAATTCCGTAGAAATTTAGCGTGGCTTGCGCATTTTGTCCCGCATTTGTAGCTGCATTACAAATGAAACGTCGAGACAGGTAGCGACTGTATAATTAATTGAAAAATCGGTCGTCGAAGGTCTAAGAAAAGTTGGGTAATTAAGCGGAGCGGGCATTGCATTTTGGTGAGCGATGTTGCACCAAATTTCCAGGTCGGGCGTTACTGCAGCAAGAGGGGAAGCAGAGTAGTAGGTAACAAATGGATTTCCCGAGCAATCTCCATGCTGCGCCCCTACGAGCCGCGGCCGTTCTATTGGTCTATTATTTTACGAATAATTTCTCATCCCGCACTGACGTTTATTTGAAACGCGATTACCTCTCTTTATCGTTTTTTCCGTCGATCCCAGAAGCATTAAAAAACAAAAAAAAAATATTAATAGACTATCGGTAGTAGACGCGACTGGGTATTTGAAAGGGTGGGGTGGGTCGCATGCGTATAGAGGAACACGCTGATAAATCGAGAATCAGAGTGAAACACTTTGTGCGCGCAGTGGCGGCGTTGCTATCGTAAAAATCATAAATATTCCGGAGGAATGCTGCAGCAGCAGAGCGCGGTTGAAGTTGGCTCGTTTAGGAACGACAGAGATTTTTTAAAAAATTGCAGGGGGCAATCTCGGTGGCACGATCTCGCGCCGAAAAAGTTTGCCGCTTGTTTACGCGAGAGAGCGAGCGAACCAGCCCGGAGGTTAAAGAGACGCGCGGGAGACGCGCCGGAGTCGCGCGCGGCAGAGACAAGGATCGACGCGCGCGTGTGCGCGAGGGTGCGAAAAAAAGGGCTCCGTGACAAGTCGAGCGAGCAAAAGTATGGAAGTGGATCGCGCGCAGTGCTCTGCTGCAGGATTGCAAGTACCACCGGGGAGCATTAAAGTTTGAAATGCAATGCTCGTATTCCCTCGGTCCCTTTGCCTCGCGGAAAAGAAGCCCCGGAGAAAGTGCGAGACAGAACGGAAAAAGGGGTAGCTCGAGAGCGGCGAACCGCGGAGCGCCAGAAGAATAAGCGTCTCAGACAAAACTTATATTTGCCCATGATAAATCTTTAATTTGTCGCTGCGCTATTGCCCGCGGAATAAGGTGCGAGCTCCGAATCTCTCTTTTTCTCCTCGCTTCTACGTACGTATACGCGCGGTGCAATGCGGTGGTCACGTTCCGTTCAGCCTCCGCGCCGGCGCGCCCGCGTGCTCGCGAGCGAGCGGAGCCGCGCCATTTCGCGCCCAGACATTGATATTATTCCGCACGCATTGCATACGAATGCACGCGCCCCTTGCCACGGGGGGGAGAAAGAAGCAAGCCGCTCGTAACCGAGACAGCGAGCGCGAGAGAGAGAGAGAGATATTACCGGCTCCGAAAACAGAGTAAGACCTCATCGCCTTTCCACACCTCGCGCGTCATGCCGCCCTCGCTCCATCTTCGGCTGGCGCTGCTTCGGTTTTCCTTTTTCTTCTCCATATTTTCCTTTCATTTCGCGGCTTTGTTTCTTCTCGCTCTGCCGTGCCGCGCTGAGCTCTCGTATTTCGACGTTCCTCTCGTCGCCCTCTGCCGACCGCGATGAGTCTGGAATATCGAGCCGATGGATATATTCAATTATCCTTGGGGATTCGGGAAAGAAGCGACGACCGACAGCACGCCGGAATTACTGGATTTATGCAAATGCGGCCGCTCCGCGCGCGGAATGTTATTGATGTGACAAGATTATTAGTTTCCGCAGCTGCAGCTGTACTCGGTGTGCGAATTTATGCTTCTCTCTCTCCCTCTCGTCAGAGCCTCCGTTGGCTCGCTGATTGTCGGTCGCGCGAGCTTCGAAAAAGGGCGACGCGTTCTCGGGCTCGCCGGCATGGGTTCCGCGCTGCACGCCAGGCGCCGTAATATCCAATGAAGCCAATATCCAGGATCTATTCGTACATTAATACGAGTCCGCGGCTCGCTCTCGGGATCTTTGGCAGCCAAGACGCGAGCGAATATTAGTGGGCGGTGAGAATCGTCGTCGGCGTCTCTCCGCTCCAGGTCCCCCGGCGCCAGCGCTCGGCCATGCAGCCGCGGGGCGGAAGAGGGGGGGGGGGGGGAGTCCGGCGCGGGCGGCCGGTGCGTGCCAACGACGAATCTCGCGCTCGTGTCAGACGGCGGCGTTCGAGCGTGG
The DNA here is from genome assembly GCF_024137745.1 of Phymastichus coffea. Lineage (NCBI taxonomy): Eukaryota > Metazoa > Arthropoda > Insecta > Hymenoptera > Eulophidae > Phymastichus > Phymastichus coffea. Next base: position 431,516 of record NW_026706922.1, read on the forward strand.
CGATGTCGCGACGCATTAGAGGGCCGAGGCCACGACTGCGCAGGAAGGTCGCTTGCGAGAAAGGCGCTAGGGAGATAAACTTCCCTATCCGTGGCGCTCGCAAACACGCCAACGCTGCCGGCACCTTGATTTTCGATTAGATTTGGCACAGCCGATAATGCGACTCGGGTGTCGAGTCGTCCGTCGTGTCGTCCTCGTGTGCTGTGCAAATCGATTAGGCCAGGATTGACTTGGGGAAGGCGTGGCGCTAATTAGACTGCAGCCGCTCCGCCACAAGCGAACTCGCAAAGCCCTCGCTGCGCTGCCTTATCGCCACGTCCCCGCGCGTACGTGCCAGCCAACTCGGCTAAGTCGCTGGCGGCCCGCTGTCTGCTTCCCTTATTCATCTTTTCGCTTCTGGTGCTCGCCCCCCCCCCCCCTCCGGCCCAAGTTGCCGTTTAGCCTCGGCCCCTCCACCGCGAGTTTATTAAGATAAGGGCTCTCGCACGCCCGTCCCTTTCTCGAACGCATCCGCGTCGGCTTGGACCGCGACCGCGTGTATGGCTTACGGATAGCGTGCGCTTATCGCCGGCGCAGCTAATAAAAGTACACATCCCCCGTGAGCTCTGATTTCCCGCGGGCGAAAGTCGCGCGCTTTGACGCGTCCCTATAATCAATCACTCGACGTTGCGTGCAAAAATCTTCCCTTTTCCCGGTTAATTAGCCTGCCAATAAATCAATTGGCGCGCGCGCGCGAGAAAAAAAAGCGCGAGACACGCGCGCAAACAAGCGCCGGGCGCCGGGGCTTAATGTATCATAATTATTGGCTTTTCGCAAAAGTTACATCTAATTATCCTTTCGGAGTTAACTCCATTGTTAAGAGCTCGGGCAGGGGGAGAGAAGGCAAGTTTACGCGAAACTTTTGCGTAAAGACCTTCATTATTTTCCCTTTGTGTTGCTCTTAATGGAGCTTTCTTCGTGCTTTTTTTCCTCACACGTCACTGTCGAGGCGCGAACAATGGATCGCGTTTTCTCCATTTTTTTTTTTTTTTTTTTTTCACCAGCGGCACGCGATATATACAATCCGAGGGCAATAAATTGCTCAACTTAAGGATCGCAAGCCACGTGTTACGAATTCAAAGCTTAATTTTGTCGGGATGGCCGAGGGAAGAGGAACCCGTGGTGGTAGCCGGTAAATCTCGGCAATCTGCGCGACGGGCCTCCCGCCGTAGCAGTGGCGCCGGCGTCGTCCGTCGACGTCGTTGGTTGGCCCCCCCGCGCCGACGTCGTCGTACGTCACACGACTATACGTTACATGTGTACTCGGGCGTCGGAAAGCACCGGTTATACCCAGCCAGCCCGACGAGAATTGCAGCTCCCATCTCGCACCGCTGTATGCTCTCTGGCGTTATTCGTCTTATTTACCAGTCGGAATAATTGGCAGCGCTCATTCGCTCGTTAGCGCTAGCCGTCGATATCGATTGGGCTGGTCGGAAGCCAAAGAGGACGGAAGAAAGACACGCGTCGGATTTTCTGGTTCTCGAGCGGGGCGGGAGTAAATTTTGGCGGGCACGAGGGATATAGAGTTGGCTCCTCTACGAAATTGAAGAGATTACGGGGGCGGGAGGGGGGCGGGAGAGCTGAATCTCTCTGGCGCGCGAGTCCTTTGATCTCGTGCATTCTCCATCTAGCTGTCGTCTATCGTTTGCGGTCCCTCTCTCTTTCCGCCTCTTATCTTCGTCAAGCTCCGCGCTCGCTCTCTTATCAGGCCGCAGCGAGACTCGCAGCACGTGAGCGGATAATCCGAAGCCGTGAAGGCGATCCGTCGATATCTTCAGCGGCGCTGAACAATATCTCGGCTTTCTCCCTTCCGCTTGCACTCGGTTTTTCTGCAGCGGCATTACGGCTCTTTCACTTTGTCGACCAAAATGGACGCCGCTCGGACAGCCAGCGGCCGATAGGACAACCGAGCTTAAATGAGAGTGTTGGAGGATTCCGGCTCCGAGAGATTAATGGTTGGCGGCCCGCTCGCCTTATAGGCTCTTCTTCTTGTCGGCCACGTCCACGATTAATAACGAAACTAAGCGATCATCTCGATCGCCTCGCCAAATCAATCAGAGTCGACAACATCTCGTTCGCACCGCGATCAGTCTCGGCCGATTGATCTATCGTCGCGCCGAGCTCCGCGGACGCGAGGCGGCTTCGTTTCCGCGGACTGTCGATTTCCGCCGAGGCTAATGATAATAGCCAATATTGCGAGCGCTATAGCCGGATTGCTCGTACTTTGTTTACACCCTCGGCATAAGCGGCCTCGTTCGCGCTCGAAATGTCGCGGACATCGTGGATAAATATCACGATATTCACGATATTTTTCGTTGAAAATCGATAGCGCGATCTTTGCGGATTACTCGACGAGGAGAAAGGAAGAAGGTAAAGACAAGCGCTGAAACTAGTTTCTAATTAATTTCAAGAGAGCGAATCCTCCAACTTGTATTAACTCTCGGATCCCCATTAAAAAATTTATCGATTTAACGTCTGACGGCATTCCCATTCGATGTCCAAGCTCTTGCGCACTCTCTCTGCATCCTATTCAACTCTTCAGTTTCTATTAGATTTTGGAATAGCCCAATATCATTGGATAGCTTTTACGCTCTCGCGACGAATATACGCCCGCCAATTCCTAACGTACTATCAGGCGCTGATTCAATCCAAACGCTGCTCTCTTCTATCTCGCTGCTCCCCGTGCCTGCCAAATCAGCTCGCAATTTTTTTTCCTTCCACTCGCGCGGACGCGTTACGCCAAACCCGATTAGCTTTTTTCTTTCTTCTCGAGGATATATGCTTCATGGTCGTGCCGCTGCAGGACAGGACACATCTGATTGGATTTGTTGTGCTGGAATTGGGAGATGTTCCAGCTTTCCACTCTTGTTCTTCTTGTTCTTCTTCTTCTTCTTCTTCTTCTTCTTCTTCTTCTTCTTCTTCTTCTTCTTAGCTACTTCTATCATTGCGCCTTGCCTTGACTTTTCCGCCGGTCCGTAATAAGGAGAATGCGTGATCTATGCCAACCACGTGAAAGTTTATCATATCAGTTCGAACGGGACGCTAAGCTACTCCCGTAAAAACACTGCTGATGCCTTGGCAATATTGAATTGGACCAATGCCAATATACACTGGGCTGCCTTGCGGATTCGAGAAACTATGGAAATTCGTTCTCTGCCTCTCTCGAATAAACCTAACAACAAAATCGGACGCTCCGTAGCTGACACGTTGATCGCGCGGCTGCCAATTACCGTTGCAAGAACGATAAGCTGCGCGAAACTGCATCAATTTGCGAGAGCTTTCCCGCCGAAAATTTGTAAAAAACGCTCTCGTTTCTTCCCGACGAGCCTCGCAAATAACGCGAACTTTTATCGCGCCCGGTAAAACACGCGACTTTCAATTTTCGGGCTCGTGCGCCCGCGAAGAGCGCGAGCGGCGCGGCGAGGGTCGTGCCGTCGCGGGATACACCTGGCGGCGCGAGCGCGCTCGGTTTCTCTTTCTCGAGCGCTAAACTATTCGGATTATTTGGAATTGCGTGCGCCTCTCCCTGTCCCGCCCGCGAGGAATCTCGCCAATGCACCGCTGCTACCGTCGCTGCTCGCTCGCTGTTCATCCAACAAGTGATTGCCCGCGAGGCGTGAGCGCTGACTAAATTTCGACTTTCCGCGGCCGGAAAGACACAGCCGCGGCGTCTCGAGCGCAAAACAAGCAGGCGGCGCAATTACAACGGCTGACGGGCAGCGCGAGCTCGCGATTTTTATTCTAAAATAGACTGTTTGCGTTGCGTGATGTCCCGCGTGTGTGCGTCCGCGAAAAGAGGATAATTACTGCAGTGCATTATGGTTCATGGAATATATACGCACGCACTCGCGTGAAATGGGAGCAACGGTAAGAAGGGCGAGGGAGTAGTAGTAATGTGCAAAGCGAAGGAAGAGGTGAGTCGGCGGAGGTTTAGGCGACACTACTAGGCTTTCCCCCGAGTCTTTTTCTGCTACTGCCGTCTCTCTGTGCCCGCGCCTTCTCTTTTTTCCTCTTCCCAACAACGAGTGGCTGACGCTTACGCTCGGCGCCACCGCCGCGGTTACTCTCATTTCCATTTCAAATGCGAGCACGCGCGTAAGCTTTAAAATTGAATATTGCGGCTGGTGCGGATCTGCTCTCTTTCTGGCGCTCCTCGTCCTGGCGCGCGGCTCATTCCATTAGAAAAGCGTGTCTCGCATCCGCTTAAAAAACAAGGCGCTCCTTGCCGCGAGGCTTGCTGCGCGTAGCCGCCTATTATGCGTGTGCACGCGCTAATGGCCTCAGCGCGCCGGCGTCGTTGGGCGATTTCGCGCGCGAGCGCGTCGACTGCAGCCTCGCCGATACTTTATGGGGCTTCCAAGCGCGCCGCCGCGCCGCGTTTTTCGCCTGCCTGCTGCTGCACTCGCGCGTGTGTGCTCCTCTTGTCAATATTAATTTACGAGCCTTCCCGCGCCGCTCATATTAATTTACTCCGCAAGCGGGCCGCCGCCGCGCCATGAAAAGCTACTTGATGGCCCGCGCGGCTTTTCATTTTCTGCGGCTTTTCATTTTCTTTCTGTTTTTTCTTTTTTTTTTATTCCGTTCGCGTGCACAACTTTTACGCCACGCGTGTCAAGGTTGCTTTTTCTTTCGCGGGATACCCTCTGCCGAACGATATAAATATTTACGTGCTCTTAATTTGATGTTTGAAATGCCGAGCTGCACAGGTGTGACGAGGGTAAAAAAAAAGTACGCCGTCGCTATCCGGGCGCGTAAAACGGGACAAAAGCAAATAAAAGCAAATAAAGAAAAAAAAGTCTGAAATTGAAAAAAAGAACAAATATGCACTGGATTCGCGAAACGTAAAGACAAAAAGGCATTTCAATTAGCCGACATGCCGATCGTATAATCTGCAAGGATCAAGCCGTAACTGTGCATCACGCACTGAATGTTTGATCAGGCCGCGGCGTTGCGCGAGCGGAAGAGAAAAAAGGAAAACGTCACCGAGGATTCCCGCGCGTGCGCGCACGGACGAGTAATAGCTCAGGACTGATGTAAAGGCGTAGCTCGTTAGACGCCAGGCAAAATAATAATGACGAGGAGGGGTCCTCCCGCATAATACGCAGAGGCGAGCCGAAACGTACGCGACGTAGCCCGCGAGATAAAGGGACACTTGCAGCCCCGTTATAATTTATGCCTTTTATCGCCACCTACTAATCTCACGCGGTGGCGCATCCCCCCCCCCCCCTGTCCCTCCTCCGACCCACCGGCCTTCTCGAGAACTCGGACTTGCTTTCTCAAAGCGCCGCCGCGTGCGAGCGCTCTTTCGCTCTTCCCTTGCTTCGCGCACGACTGTACTAACTCGGGTAGCTGTCTTGCTCCTTCTCGGCTCGCTTCCTTACACACCCATTTCTTTTTATTTCATTTTTCTTTTCCTTCTCTACTTCGCCTTCGGTGCGTGCTGCTCGTTGTGGCAATATACTTTCAGACTTTCCCTCCCCTCGGATTCCGACTTTTTTCTCCTCTCCACGCCGTGATTAGCTCGACTTCTCTCTCTTTTTTACGAGTTGTATTTTGATGAAGTGGAGTGGTTTTAATGGTCGTTCGGCAAGATTGTAAAGAGAATCTTTCGACATCGGGCCTCGAGATATGAAGCCATCAAATTTTCTAGAATGATCGTTCTGAGGCAATCGATGTTGTTGCCTTCGTGATTAGTTCAGCGGCGGCTCTCCTTCTCTCTATTCCTTCACAGTAGGAAAACCAATTGATCTATGGCCAATGCTATCTCGTTCCGTAAATATGTTTTCGTTACGATTATTGGAATGGATTGTCGTTAATTAATTATTCACAAGCTCGAGTCGAGTCGACACTATTGCCAGCACCATCCGCGCCGCTTTGTTAGGCCATCTTCCTTGCGTAATCATCGCTGTCGGCGCATTTATCGCGGCAAATTAATTTTATCGCCACGAACGAAATCGGCAGTTTGTCGTCGCGAGGCAAGTGGTTCTGTTTTGCGGAAAGCAATGAGCGCGAGCCCGCATTGCGAGCGAGCAGAGCGAACGAAAGGAATTAATCGAGTCGCAGCGGCTGCGGCGCGTTTTTTCCGCTATCTGTCCCAATTCCGAAGCGCCCTTGCAGGCATCCTCGTCAAACGAGGCGGAGAGCGCCTCGGGCCTTTTTAATAAAGCGTGCCTCAAGTGAGCAACGGGGGACGGCGCTGCTGCTCGACAGGGGGCTCGCGAGCCGACCAATAGCCCAAATAGGAGAAAATGAGAGAAAGAGAGCGACTAGGCAGAGAGAGAGAGAGAGAGAGAGAGAGAGAGAGAGAGAGAGAGAAGGCTACTATAGCGCGCTGCAGCAGTAGGAACCTGCGGGCCGCTAAAACTTTATTAATTACCGACGGCGCTGCCCCGTAACGCGTAATTGCCCAGGTCAACTAATGGCCCGGCAAGTGTGCGAGCTACGCGTATACGAGTACGTGGCTCGCTCGCGCCGACAACTATCTCTTCGCGTATTTACAAGCCGAGTAAAAACTTGCCCTCGCGACGCCCAACTGTTTGTACTTTTTCAGTTCGAAACCGAAACTTCGGCTCGAAAACCAGAGAGGCTCTGCTTTGATGTCACCACTCGTTATAGAGCCCAATTAAGCTCTCTTTCTCCTGCGCTTTATTGCCGTATAACGCAATTATTGTCCCGGCAAACTTTCTTACCGTCGCTTTTCTTTCTTTCTCTTTTTCGTTTGCGACCACGATGTAGCGCGAATTATGAAGATTTTTGGGCGAACGGATCGTTTGAGCGGAAAAACTCAACGGGCAAATTCACGGCGAGACTGTTGCATCACTGGCGAGATAAAAAGGCGGAGAGAACGAAGGATCATTTCCAGATGCAAATTAATAGCGAGTGAAATGCGCGACATTCGCGCGCGCTCGCAGCTCCCGTTGCCATAATTTAGCGAGCCCTCGTTCTATTAAAGCTGGTAGCAATGAGCCGCGTTGCGTTGTATTTTTGGGGGCCGGAGGGCGAGAGGAGCGCTCTATTAGCCTCCTTCGCTGCGCCTGGCACTGCCGCGACGCTCGGATTTCGCTTTTCTCCTCTTCTTTTCTTCCTTTCTGCCTGTCTCGTCGGCTTCGCTACCCGCTTACCCGTAGCCACGTTTTTTGCCAGTGCGCGCGCGCGCACGAGAGAGAGAGAGAGAGAGAGAGACAAGTGTCAGGCGCAACGATCTTAATTGAATTTTTGAGACGCTTTCGTTTTGTTTCGGAGAGACTATCAATATCCTCGAGAGCGAGCTGCTGTCATTAATTGGATGGCTTCTTCGACGGTGTTTTTTTGCTGCGACGACGCGGTGGCATGCGATCGACCTGCTGCTGCTCTCACCAGCAAGAAAATTAGAAGGATGTTCATACGCTGCGCGCAGCCCGAGGGCCGTCGGAAATAACAGCGACGACGACGACGACGACGACCGATAAAAAACATTGTCAAATGTTTATCCTTCTTATCGTCATGCGAGCATCTTGCTACTGTTAGTGTTCCGCTACTGGCACAGCCAGATCATAACATTCTCTCCATCGATCCACTTCTTTGTCCTTTTCCTTATCAACGAGATTATTAAAAGATCTGCGTGTATAGCTATACTATTGCGTATAGGTACAACCGTTTTGTGCTTTCTATTGTGTGTTACGACTAGCGAAGATGTCCATAAAGAAGGATTTCTTGATCAACGGGCGCCGATCGGATTTCAACCAAAGAAACTGTTCTTTATTTCTCCAAAAGGCCGCGCGTAGCAAATCGTAAACACGGTTTTTTACGAGGCACTATAACGATTGTTCCGCGGTCAGTTTTGTGGCCTTCGTACCGTGATCCAAAGACGCGCGCCTCCGATCTGCTCGCCGCCCATACACAAATATTCGAAACGGGACGACGTGTAGGCCGGCCGTTCGTTGCCCGCGAAAGAAGACAGGAAGAAACGAGGTGTAGGTTCGCGGCCACGATCACCTCGAGGCCGAAGATGAAAAGTAAATGCGCCGTGCAAGTACGGAATGAAGAGATCGAGCGAAGCGGCCAAAGAAATACGAAACTCATTAAACTAATCGCGCAATCTTATCAGGGCGCATTTTTGAACAAGGAGCGCGGCGGTTTGAAGTGCGCTTGAAAGATTCCCGGAAGAGCTCGGGGCGCACATAGTTTAACAGTAAGCGCGCGCGAGGCGCTCACTCGAGCGCCGCCAACCGGAGTTAAAGTTTTTAAAGTTTACTTGCGCGCGTTAATATCAGGCGAACATGCGATTCTCATATTTGCTGGTAAATTGCCCCGGCATGCCCCCGACGTTAAGGGCTTCAAGTTTCGTTCGCTCACTTTCCTTCCTTCGTTTTTTCTTTTTCCTTTTTCCTTCTTCCTTTTTTTTCATCGGCTGCTTCTTTTCGGCCGACGAAAACGCGAGAGCGGGACCGAGTTAGAGCGCACTTGATCCGAAGTGCGTTTATTAAATACGAAAGTTGCTGCTCTCTCGCTCTATCTCTAGCTCTCTCGGGGGAGAAAAGCACGGAAGTCGCGCCCAGATAAGACCTTGGCCCACGTGCAGCGGCAGACTTTGACGACGACGAAAGGCAGATCGAGATACACGGCCGCGGCGCTCGGGCGAATCAATCGATGGGTCGCCTGCACCGCACAGCTCGGCAGATCGCGCGCGCGCGCGGACCAGCCAGCCAGTGTGTATACGTGTACGCGAGACACATGTCACCTGGTTGAGCGTCTTCATCCTGCCAGGCACGCCTGTCCCGTGTCCATTATCCGGCCTGCGCGTTCCCTTTGTCGGATGATGGCCTCTGCCGTATAGAACTGCGGTTTGGGCTCTGCTCGCCGCCACCCTTCGCGACACTGCGCTTGCATCTTCGTCTCTCTCACCCCGATGGCCTTGCGCACGAGCAGATACGCGAATTAGCACCCGCGCTTCCGCTGCGGCTCGTATTATGCCGCCATGTCACTGCAGGCCGCACTCGGCGTACTTTCTCTACTTGTCCTCCCGAAGATCGCTCTTTGTTCTGCTCGCTCGCTACTTCCTACTCTGCAACCTTTCGGCTACGTAGCGCTACCTTGTATTAATGCCCGACGCTCCGCTATTCTCAAGAGCGATCCATCAAAGAGCCGAGGACTTGCGCCAGCACAAAAAGCTCCCACTCGAAAATCGAGCGCAAGGGGCGCGTAAACCGCGCGCGTTCTCTCGGAGATCGCTCGTAAATTTAATTTCTATCGGGAAACCGCAGCGGCGGCAGCGGCCTGCGTACTCGTCCGCCGTCGCATTATGAAAGCATCGACGCGCCATCAAAGAAACTACACGGAATATAGCCGCGCGCCTGCTGACTATTCGCGGCCACCGGGCGCCACCGCCACGCGCGACGCCAGGACAAAGCGAGTTCGTTGCCCGTCGAGCTGAGATTGTTCGCTAGCAGCGAGCGGCCGCTGTCGATCGAATTTGAAAATGGCTGGCCATTTGCGTGATTCGCGCGCACGCAGCCGGTCTCTCGTTCGTTCGAGGAGCAAGAAACGCGGCAGGCAGCGAGCGAACGGCGACGAGCCGAGACTCGGCCGAAACCGGCTGCGAACGAGCTCCTCTCCTCGGGAGAGAGGGACCCCGGCACGAAAAAACGAGCAACGGCCGCGCGCCGAGGTGCAGCGAGCCAGCGGCGGCGCGCGCGCGCGGATCGGCCGGCAAAAGGAAGATCGCGGAGCAGCGGCAATTTCGCGTCATCCCCACTGCCGCGACTACCTACTTTGCCGCGACGGGAGGCTCGGGGCGCGCGCCGCGCGCGGCTCGCCTCGCTCTCGCGCCGGTCGGGAGCGACTCGGCTCGGCTCGGCAGCTGCTCGGGCGCGCGACCACCTCGGACACGCCGCCAGCAGGCGCGCAGGCCGCCCGTCTCCGCCGCCTCAGTGCTCAGCGCGCAGTCGGCGATCACGGTTCTGGTTGCGCGCGCTCGCCGCCACCTCTTCGTTCCCGCCTGGCGCCGAGCTCGGCGCCCGCCTCTCTCACGTGTTGCCGCCGCGCCGGTTGTGCGCGCTTCGCCCTGGCTGGCGTCCCAGGCGTGATCGGGTGGCAGCTCGACCAGTAACGGCCGCCGTCGGCGGCACGCGACGCTCGAAACTAGTCCGTGCCGAGCGACCCGTCGGCTGACGGATCAGCCGTCAATTGCATCGTCCCAACGGGCTGCGGATGTGCGCGATCTAGCGCAGTCCCGGCAGATCACCGCCGTCCATCGGAGGAGGCTCGCGACTGCCGGATAGTCGGCCGAGTGTCGGCGTATCGCAGTGTTTATCGTGTGCTACTCGTGTGCTCCTGCGGCTGCTCGCGGCTGTGCGCCCCGAAGATTTGGCCGGGCGAATCCTTCGCGGATCTGCGGGCGTCGGCTTCGTCGTCGTCAGGCGAGTACCCATGGCTTACTTTCTCCCGCGCGCTGGAAGAGTGCTGCGCCGAGTGGCCCCGTCCGCGGAATGATTAATTGGCGCGCAGCTGTGTATTAATGTTTATACCGCGCTTTGCCAGCGCCAGAATGGAGAGCTAGATTATTAGAGGCGAAATTGGCGGAGGGATATATATGTGCGAGCGACGAGCGACCCTGCACGAGAGCAGCTTAATACGCATTTACATGACTAATATTATGTTCGCCGTGCTCCCTCGCAACTTTATTAAGCTTTGCCTCTGTAGCACGCGCTCGCGCGAATTATTGCGATTAAAATGCCAGCGGCACGGTGCTCCTACAATTACATATAATATTTGCCCTTTGTCTCTCTCGCTCTCTATCGCCCGTTTATTTTGTTTTTCCGAGTGAATTGTTGTCGGGCCACGCGCGCGACAAGCATTCCGGGCGCGCTTGCACGGCCAGCGCTCCGATTGATCGATAATGCGGAAAAGTGCAGCGCTGATCGAACAATAACTGCGTTACAGATCGCTGTAATCGCGACCGCCGTGCGGCACCAACGACGATCGAATGAGCACGTGCAACAGAACAATAGAGCGAGCGCGCGTTATACATCAAGGGAAAGACAAAACGAGAAAGTTCATTCCCGAGCGAAAAAGAGGAATGGTTATTGGCGTACATGAGCGAGGGAGGCGGGTGCGTATCGGCCGATGAAAAACGCGTCGAGTTCCGCGCGCGCGTACGTCAATGGTCGAGTAAATTAGCCATCGTTCGATCGATTAGTCCGCCCGCGCCAATGGGAAATCTGTCGATACGCGTCGGGAAGTTAACAACGCGGCTCGCGGCTGTATAATAATAAAGCGCGCACGAAAACAGAAGGAGTGCTCCTCGAGCCTCGCTAATTAGCAAAGTTATTTTCGGCACGTCCAATAAATTGCATCGATCTCAGGGAACAGTCGGCCGGGCAGAGGTACTCCTCGATCGATACACCTCCCGATCGCCCGGGAACAATCCCGATCCGCCGAGGTTCGCCGATGGCGACGAGGCTGATTAACGAGCGCGGCCGCCGCGAGACGCGCGGCCCGTTTCCTTTTCGCCTCGTTCCTCGTGCTTCCGGCTCTCGCGCGCGGAAGGGCCGCGCGATCCATCTCGCGCGCCAACCAGCCGGCCGCAGCCGAGAGATGGCTCGTCGCAGCCTCGGCACGCGCGCGCACGGCCGAGGTGTCGCTGGTCGAGCGCCAGTGCCGCGACGACGTCGGACTGCCGTCGGGTGCTCGTCAACGTCTGACGCATTCGTACGCGCGAGCCTTCGACTTTCCCTCGACGGGCGCTTCCTCCGAGGCGGACGATTCATTAATTTTTCGAGCCGCTCGTCGCCTCTCGGGCGTCATCAAAGAGAGATCGCCTCTCGACCCGTCGAACCGCGTTATTACGGGCGATCGCGCGCGCGCGCGCTCGAAAATTCTGGTCGCTGATTTGCTTTGTGACTCGGCAGTATTGGCAACCGATCGACGCCGTCCGGTCGCAAAAACACCCGTTGCGCCGGGGCTGTGCGGTGCGAGAGGCGAGACGATTACGTGCGCGCATCCGAAATCATCGACTTTGCCCCTTTTCCGTCTCGTTCATCCGGCTTCCGAGATACGGGGCCTCTTCTCTCCGCTCGCTCCGCAGCCGGCTTCGATAATTGATTTTCCCTGGTTCGTCCGACTTGCTCCTCTCGTTCCTCTTGTTTTTCGCCCTCTTTACATCCTGTTCCGCGCTCGCGCATGCCTATCGCGTGAGAGAGGACAGAGGCAGAGTTGTCGCCTGGAATTTAATCAGGGGATGAGATTTTCCACGGTAATCCTCTCTCTCGCTCTCTCGTTGACTGTCGGGATTAAAACCCGCGGATTACCGTCCATTAGATGAAAACGCGAGCGAGTTAGGTGTCAGATCGCGCTAATTGATGATTCACTGTCGACATCAAATACCATTGGCGCGCAACGTGGAAAAAATTTCCCGTGTAAATCCACTCGCACGGCATGGTGTGACGTCGCGCGAACACAAATCTATAGCGACAATGTGTCGCGCCAATAGGAACGAGAGCGCAAGCGAGTCGAAGCGCTCTGCGGCATTGTCGGCGAGTTTCTAATTACCGAAGCGACGATAGACCCTCCATTAACAGCGTGCGTCTGCTTCCACGCCGACATTTTTTTCACTGCAGCCAGTCGACGCGGGGACAGCGATTCGTTGTTTGTTTTGTTGTCCTGCATTCCGAATGCGTGCTCGCGCTCAACATTCCTATTAGCGCCACGCGCTATGTCGTCGATCGAGCGCACTCCTGCGCGTAAAACGATAATTGACAATGGACATTTTTTTTTCTTCCCGATCGCGTATCCGAATAACCCAACTTTTGATTGAAAATCTTCGCTCGTACGATAGAATTCATTAAAAATAATGCGTATTTCGTCATTCAGTTCATCGAACGCGGTCCCGCATAATCCTCGCGGTACGAACGATAAATTGAAACGTGGAACAGCTACTGAATAAAAAATCAAGGGCTCTGAGAGAACAAGAAAACAAGGAAATGGGGGGGGGGGGGGGGGGGGCAATAAAAAAAAGTCTGAAAAGAAAAACCAAATTATTAACTCGTTAATTTGTACCGAATGTTGCTGACCTAATGTTACTGACATCAATTATAAATTGCCTGTCGAGCGTGTAGCTGTGCAAATACAAAACCACTAGTGGAAATAATGATTATAATAACTCGCAGGAATCTAATGCAATTACTAATGAAAACAAAAAAAAAGTGGATTACCGTTACATGGTTGAAAGGAAAATGAGGTTGCAGAGATTTGAAGACGAGGTCATTAAATGGGCAAGTAAGTTTGAGAAAAGATCGTTGAAGAAATTGGCTTGGTCGTTAAGAGACTAAAAATGCAATTGCACGCGCGCGCCAGCCACTATGGCCAAATGTAGGTCGTCGTTTGGCATTTTTTTTTCTCCCTCTGCGAGGATGTACGAAACGGCACGATGCACAGTCAAGCGTGAGAAGTGCTCGCTATGATTTTAGGATTTCCTCGGTTGTCGTTAACATGCCGGCCGGTAACGAAGTTACGAGCGAGCAAAAGTAGTTGCTGATGAAATGAAGCTATAGCGACTGGCCTGGAAGTTGGAACAAGGCTCGTTTAGTTCTGTGTTTATTTAAATGCAGCCTCTAAACTTTTATTATTTCGAGGCAGAGAGAGAGAGAGAGAGAGAGAGAGAGAGAGAGAGAGAGTCGCGCGCGTCCAGCATTTCCTTGGCTTCTCTCGTTACAATGCAAACTCCCCCTTCCCTCCTCCATGTTTCTTTGCGAGCGTCTACATCTAGCTTCCTCGCCTTCCGCTGGGCCGCCTTTATATTTCTCTTTTTCTTTGGTCCATAGTGTCATCCGCTTCCTCTTCTAGCACTCTGTTTTATTTTGCTTTTGGCTCAGCCACATTTTTTTTCGTCTTCTTTTCTCTGTCCCTTTGTCCTACGGAAGGGAGAGACAGTGTACGCTTACACATACACACACACACACATACACTCAAAGTAGGTAGTGTCAAGCGCTAGTTTCACGCTAGTTTTGCCTTTTTCAAAGTGAAAATCTCGAGGGTTAGACCCCGCATTGCAAGTTTTATTTTCATGGGCAGTGCGATACTTTTTACGAGCGCGTCAGCGTGCAGTTACCTTCTATGCGGGCGCTCTCTGGTTCTCGCTCTCTCTCTCTCTCTCTCTCAGCCTCGAACACAATAATTACTTCTCCCTCACTACACACTACAGCGTTACTACAGATATAAAGTGTCGATGTAAACCTTACTGTTCGTATGCACCCGATCTCTCTCACTCTCTCACGCATGATTTCTCGACGGATAAGATAACGCCTGCGCATTCTCTTCTCTCTCCCCCGCTCTCTCTCTCTCTATATATAAACTACTATGCAGCACTTTCGCACTATTTAAATGCCCACATTTTATTCCGCTTTATTCTCGAGCGTGTATATAAACAGCACTTGCTTTGTGTATTTTTATATTCTAAACGTCGCCCGTACTTTTTTTATTATGCTTTAACCGCGACCGTTCTTCGTGCGCCCATCGAAAAATTCTTTCACGCGAATGAAATTGATGTTTGAAATGTGTCACCGAATTGAATCAGCTCTATACGTGTCCCTTTTTATTTTGAGCTTTCTATTTGCGAGTGCAAGGGCGGGAGGGGGGGGGGCGAGCAGAGGCGGCCGAAACGTGCAGTGCGGGCGTATGAAACTCGGGCGAAATCCCTCACTGCGGCCGTGGCGCGCTGTCGAATGTATATTGGCTTTTGTCATGAGGAATTTCGACCGACCGCGCGCCCCGCTTGACGCGCCGTAAAAATCTCTCGTTTTTAACGCCCGAAAATTAATGCACTCTTCCGAATGCACCGCGTCTCCGGATAAAACACCCGTAGGACTCTTAAAAGTAACGTCGCCTGCTGTTTTTCTTTTCCTTCTTCTTTTTTTTTTTTTTTTCCCAAGTGTCGTACGATTATCGATCGCGCGTGATCGAGCGAGAGATCGTCAATTTGAAAGAGACGCGAGTAATAAATTTTTAATAAAAACAAAATTGAAAATCGTGTAAGCTCTCGCGCGAGAAATAAACGAATGAACGAAAATGCGCATCGGCGGAGGAAAAAAAATTGAAGTCGGAAGAGGCATGCGTGTCGTAAGACAGTAAAGCAATTTGCGTCGCTATCGCGGCTTCCTCGAGCACGACCTTGCGAAAGATGGAGGCGGAAGGTAAAAGAGCAAAGAAAAAGAAAGTACGATGAGATAACACGCGCTGTAGTAAAATATGTGCGCATAGCTTGCGTTACTCGCGAACACGAGCGCGTTTATTTAACGGAGCTCGCGTGCCTTTAATTGGCGCGATGATTGGTGCACGTGTATGTGTGCGAGTGTGCACTCGTATCTATATCCTACGCACGCGCGCACATATCGAGAGAGGGAGAGAGACCGGCGATCGGTTCATAGTGATATTACAATGATACGCAGCCGAGTCAAGCATGCAGCAGCCTATAGCCTCTCGAGGGAGTCTATTATTGCGCGATATCCAGAGGTATATCGGGAGAGGGAGAGAGAGAGAGAGAGAGAGAGAATACAAAAGACTATACACCCCCGAGATGCATGTATATAGCTCGAGTGGGAAGCTTATATGTACCCTGTTGGCTCGTTGACCGAGTAGTGCATTGTGCAACCCGTTACTGCCTGGTGCTCGCGCAGCAATGAAAAACTACGCTGTGGGCTATTTCGAGGAAATTAACGCGAATCTCCAGACGCCCTTTACAGCAACGGAATAGACAGACTTGACCGTCGAGTGCTTGTTGCTTTGCTCAGGACGACGAAGTAGACGAGTCGGGCTTTTGTACTCCAGCCAACACTAAGTATCATTTGATGAAAAACACGCCTCGTTAGTTGCCTCTTTTGCGACACCGTCTCGCGACCACAGCTTTTCTTTTGATTAGACTCGCAATTAAAAGCTGCTTCGCAAGGTGGCAGGCGACGAATCTCGACGATATGTAGCTACAAAAAAACAAGTAAAAGAAGAAAGAAACGTTTGGCGTTATCTTTTTTTCCGACAGTGGTATTAGTCGGCGTTTATTTACTCGGGGAGGGCTTTCGGGTGAGAAGGGGTTAGTATATTGAGAAATGTCAGTGGCTAGCGTTGATCTTCGGAGCTTTGCACGCGAATGTCGTGAGGCGGTAAGCTGTAGCTTTTACGAGAATTGCCTGGCAATATAAGCATACGCAGAGCTCAAACGGCGGACAGACGTGTCGCGCGGCGACGACGAGCGGGGGCAAGTGATTTCGTCCCGTGCCGCGCGTATAATCCGCTTTTGCATCTCGTCCCGCGTCCCGATTCCCCGTCGTTTCGTCGATGCCTGCGCGTTTATTTCTTTTTTTTTTCCCCCGTCTATCGCCGTCAATAATGAATAATTTGGCGAGAGCGTCGCGAACGTCCGATCGATTCGGAAAAACGTCAGTTGTCGGGACGATTTTCGCTCGCGCCCCAGGGGAGGGATGGAAAGAAGGCACGCGGCAGGCGAGACACATATATCCGCGACGCGCGTAACGAATGGCGATAGGCGCTCTCTGTTAGAGCTACCGGATATAATCAATTCGAATGTACAATTTTCCATGTTTGTCCGGCGTAAATAGGAAACGACGCGCGCTGCTGGCGCTCTGCATCTCTCTCTCCCTTGCTCTGTGTTTCGCTCTCGCTCCGCGCGTGCTCGGCAAGTTTCGAGTATCCATTAAAGCCTCGCACTTTACAGAATTACTTCCAGCCTCGCAGCGGCCGCTGACCCTTTATGCAGCTTGTATAATCGCTATTGCTGTATCAGTGATGCAACCCGTTCGGCGGTCTCCCTCCTCCCGCCCCAATCTCACGTCCAGGAGCGCAAACTTTTGTACTCGCGTGTTGTCTCGTCAAAACGTTTATCTCTAACGAACTCTCCCTCCCTCCTCTCTTCTTCGACAATTGAAAAAGAAAGCGATGCCGTGGTGATGCCCATTTGCGCCCGTCCTCCTGGATTATGGTTCAGAATGAATGCTACGGGAGAAATTGGAATTCCATTGCAATTTGAAACATTTCCCCGCTTGATAGTAGATGAGAAAAAGGGCCGAGAACATTTTGATTGAAATAAAAATCTTTAAAACGCCAGTCACTAAAAAATCCCGGGAATGTAATTAAATTTTAGTAAAATTCAACGTTGGTTTATACCTGGAAGGAAAAAAAAAGAGAAATATAGAAAAAAATCGGACGGCGGGGTGCACTCCACGTAGAAGCTCTAAATTTTTTCATAGCGCACTCGAGAAAGAGAGAGAGAGGAGCTCGCGTTCGGCAGCTGGTTCTCTCTCTTTCTCTCTCTCTCTTTCTCTCTCTCTCTCTCTCTCTCTCTCTCTCTCTCTCTCTCTGCCGGTATAGAGAGGGAGAATCTCGCGCACTGCTCAATAATTCATAGCCCATTCGCTTCTATCAATGAAATATCCATCTGCGGCTACGGGGGTTTCTTTCTCACTCTCGTCTTCTCTCTCTCCTTTTCTGCTTTCGTCGTCTTCGCGGCGTTGGCTATAATTTCTTGTTATCGCGCAGTGAAGGCGAGGCGACAAGAAGATCTCTCTCTCTCTCTCTCTTTCTCTCTCTCTCTCTCGTGAAAAGAGACATGAACGACGGATGAGTCCGAAAGGAGGGGAGGGGGATTAAAATGCACTGCGAAAACGAAGCTTTGTAAAAGTGCTATCGAGCGATAAAAATGGCTTTTTTCTATGACTGCTGCACTACGCAAAAGTGCCTGTCTCTCGTCGCTTTGGGTGGTGTGCGGGATCGAGATACACTGCTTCGCGCAATGCACGCACGGCGCTGCATAAATTGTATCAGTGGCTCAAAGAGCAGTTTTTGCTACGGGCGAAAGCTTATCGCCAAACACTCGGCATTGCACACAGGCGCACGTTGCCGACAATCCTTGCATCTCTTTGCTTTGACTTATCGGCTAAATATATATCATTTCTTCTTCTCCCGCATTCGTTATTTATGTGCCTTGGGCGAACCGAGTGCCAGTGCGGTATGGGGAGGAGGTTCATAGCACGGAATAGTATAAAGCCGAAGCAGCAAGCGAAGCGAGTGCTCGCGATGGTAAAAGGCCGAGATACCTTGCTTCGCTCACTACCTTGGCCTTATACTATCCCATACTACAAACCTCCTCCCCATACCGTACTGACATTCGACTCGTCCAAGATCCGTAAATAACTAATATCGATTCTTTCTACAGAAAAAAAAAACAATTTTCGACAACAGAACACTCTACTCTTTCGTAAGTTATTCGCAGTAGTAACCTTCGTCTTAATCTTTGCTCCCTCCTGGCGCACCAAATTTCGATTACCGATCCCGAAGATTTTTCCATTTTTCATGAATAATTCATGACAGACTACACACCTGCTTAGTGGGCGCCCGAAAGACAAGGAGAGGTAGAAAAAAAAAAGAAAACAGCAAGATTTTAAAAGAAACAGATAGGCATCTCCGTCGCATAGGACACCGGCACCGAGAAATACGATGGAAAATCATTTCCTAAAGTTACCGGTTTCTCCGAAAAATTGGGTATTCTTTACGAGTGCCGGTATATATCGTATCACGTGGCTCGGATATAAAAAAAAATTGGAGGGAGTGAATTTCCGAGAAATTATAATGGGAATATAGGCCGCCAATGGAAAGGAGATGTTTGAGGGCTCACTCTCTCAAGATTGAAGCCTCGGCGCTGATTTCACACGCGCGCCTGGAAGGATCGCTCGACTCGCATTCCTCGGCGTCATTATTGCTTAGCCCAGCGCGGCCGCAGACGCCCGACTCGACGCTCCGACAGCGAAAGGATAATTGATACTATGAGGAGCTGCACCGGGATATTCGGCGGTGTAAATTATCTCGTTCGGCTTTACGATTGAAAATAATTCCACGGCTTATTAAGCTGCTCCCTTTTCGGCCGGCGGCGACGGTGGCGGCGGCGCTACCCTCGTTTGCGCCTCCTCGGCGCTTCAATTTTTGTGTTTTGCTTTTGTCCTCCTTCTCTTTTCTAAATAAACATATCGCCGCGCGCCGCGCGATCCACTTATGAATAATTTATCGTGTTTGCTTAGACCCCTCTTTATAGGCGCGCGGGCGGAGCTGCATAAAATCAACAGCCCGAACGTTCCTCCTGGCGCGCCTTCTTTGTTCTTGTTCCTTTTAATTTTTTCGATAGCTTAGACTCGGCGCTACTGTAATACTGGTCAGAACGAGGAAAAGAAAAAAAGCCAATATCAAATAACGTTAGCGGGATGGAACACGCCGCCTGAATTTATATTCACTAAGAGAGAAGAATTCGTTCATTTGCGAAAAACTTCCGGGAAAGCACGTGGTTGGGAGCAGCAGAGCAGCAGCAGAGCAGCAGCAGAGCAGCAGCCGGGAGCTGAATTTATACGAGCAACCAACGCGAAATAAAATAAGCAAGAAAATGAGAGAAAAAAGGGAAAAGATATTCGGAGCGGACGCGCGTCTAAAGCGGAAGCATCCAATAACGCGGCTATTCATTACGCCGTAATTTTCGGCCTTTCTCTCTCTCTCTCTCTCTCTCTCTCTCCTCTCACGCGCGCGCGCCACAGAAAGTGCGTCCAAATTGTTTTCCGAAATTGTACGGCTGGGCGACCGGACGGAGCTGAAAAACGAAAACGAGACGGCACGGAGAAGAGCAGTGCGAGCAATAAATGGCGACCGGGCCCTTCCATTGCGCGAGCTAACGGAGCTCGCGCCGAAGTTATTAAATATAAACTGTTGCGCGCTCCAAAACAACTTGTTCGCTTTTGTCGCGAGCGAGTTGCGCCCGTACAGCGGCGTCGTAGTCGCGCGGCTGATTTTCGACATTTGGCGTGACGCGCGGTGACTCCGCGTCTCGTCGGTCGACAATTTCGAGCTCCATTAACCTCGACTATACGACAACTTTCCGATTTCTCGATAATACGCCAGGGCGCGGCAGGCGAGTCCGTGTTCCGCGCGCGTGCAGCTTTCCCCGAGTGATTTGCCGGGGCGCACTTTGATGGACCGCACGGTTCGCGCTCATTAATAACATTGTCGAGCCACTCGCTAGTCGTTAGCCGCTTAGCCTCGATATACGCTAATTAGCTCGGTTCGCTCTAGAATGTCAGACACGTCGCGTCGCCGTACAACGAGTTGTATATCGAACAAAATCCAGCGGCGTTACCCACGCCCGTGGTCGCGCACGGCCAATCAAGTGCTGCGGTTTCTAAAAAGGCTTTTCTTTTTCAAGAAGAGCGCGAGAGAGAGAGAGAGAGAGAGAGAAAGATTGGAGCGTGCGGGGAATGTAGCGTGTAAGGGCTATATAGCCGCAACCGCATGGCGTGAGCGAATGTAGAGAGAAGTGCACTCACCGAGCGGCTAAGCTGGATCCACACGTCGATGCTTCTCGTTCTCCCGTTCCCCTCACGAGTGGACTACAGCAGCACCTATCTACGGGGAAGAGCGATCGCCGTAGATTAGTAGGTGTAGCCTGTAGCTACTCGTTCCGGCTAGAGCCCTTTATACTCGCTCACTCTCAACTACCACGGCTACTGCTTCGGCTCGCTGGGAGGAAAGAGAGAGATAGGGAGAAAAAGAGGAAGCTTGGAAAAGAGGGAAGGCGCCTCTCTTTCTCTTTTGGAATATTGGCCGTAATCGGAGCGAAAGAATTCGAACGGAGTACCGAAGAGAGAGAGAGAGAGAGAGAGAGAGAGAGAGAGAGAGAGAGAGAGAGAGAGAGAGAGGGAGAAGGGGGGTGGGAGCAGAAATAAAAAAAGAGAAAAGACTGGCGTGCAGGCGAAAAGGGAGCGAGGAATTAATTGTGCGTTCGGTGTGTGTTGCAGGTGAAGGAGCAGGAGTAGCCTCGCGCGGACGAGTGAAGAGCAGTCATGGAAAGATGAAAGGCAGGCGAGTTACGTGACGACACGTGTGTGCGCGTCGGTGGTGGTGGCGGTGGGCGGACGATGGGGTGGTGCTGGCGCGGACGCCAAGAGCAAGACACGAATAAAGAGGCTGTCGTCTAGCTGGCTGCTGCGGCGAGAGTGATGCTGTCGTCGCCGTCGCTGCCGACGTGGAGTTGCGGCGCGGACAGGCGGTCTTCGTCGCGAGAAGTCGAGGGCGCCTCGCCCCAGCCAACGGTGCTAGCTGCAGCCAAGTGCAAATTCGGAAGAGGAAAAGGGGCCCCCGTGTCGGATCGTTGAAGTGGCTCGCGCGCACGTCAGTCATGGGACTGCCACCGCTGCTGCTGACGCTGCTACTGATTGGCCTGGGCTGCAGCTCGGTCGAGGCTCGGATCACCAATCAAGAGATAGGTAAGTGCGTTCGCGTGTGCGCCTTCCGCCGAAAAGTTGGAGGCCGCTAATCCACTTAGCGGCCCGGCAGCTATCTAGTCGTTTAGGATGCGGCCGTACCGGGCGAGAGAGCTGGCTCATCCGTTTACACGGCCGAGCGCGCATCTGCTGGCACTTTGCTGCCTCGCTTGCTCGATTCCTGCCTTACGGCTACCAGCGACCGGCCACGCACGCGCCCGCGCATCGGCCTACGGGACATTAATTGAAATTTACTCACTTGCGAGTCGCCTGGCGCGCCGAGAGAATGGCCACCGCCGCCCTCGCCCATTCTCTCGAACCTTCTTTATTTTGTGCATCAGTTGCGTTGTGCCCGGCTCGATTTAATTAAGCCGCTTATTAAGGATGAAATATGTCGATGCTCTTGTGCCGCTTGACGAGAAGCCCCAGCGAGGTTGCCTTTCGACAAAGAAAACAAAAGCATGAAAATTTGCCGAAGGTAGCACGCAGATGGGCAAGCCACGATAACGAGGAAGATGTAGTCGAAGAAGCCTCGCTAAGGTAGAAGAACGGCTTGCTATTCCTATAAAAATCGTATAATTCCACAAAAGCCATTCGTATAAGTAGGTCTTCCTGCCTCCCTTTCTTTCACGAAAATTCATGAGCGTGCTAAACTTCATTTCTCTCTCTCTCTCTCTCTCTCTCTCGCTCTCTCAGACACGCCAGTAATTGTGAGATGGCGATATCCCGGCTCGAAAGAAGCGCGTCGAAGGAGGAAAAAGGCCGACAAAGAAATGTCCGAAATTGGAAAGCCATAAGAAAAGCTGCGGATGCGGTCGCGGCCTTGCGAGAATGAGAGAAAGAGAGAGGGGACAGAGTACCGACAAAGTTGAGTGACAGTCATTGTCGTTAATTAAACATTGCCGCGACGGCGGTGGGAAGAGCGCTTAACAAATGAGGTTTTAAACCGAAGTCAGAGAGATGAGGTGGGGCATCGCGCGTCAGCGTCTGTGCGCAGTGCAATTGAAAGGGAAAGCTCTCGAGGCTAAGCTCTTCTGTGTGTCGGCGCCGCCGCTGTTGGCTTGACGACAAACCCCGCTGTCGCATCAGCGGCCTTCGTTATAGCAACTTCTGCAGCTTGCATATTCCCCCGACTCGCAGGAGTCCTACTCTCACTTGAAACGTCTTGCTCGTTATGAGGTCCGCCCGTCGCTGCGCACACAGACACACTTCCGACGACGCAAATGCATGGGCCCTCGAATGCGGCTGCTTCTCTCCGCGAAAGTCTTAAGAGCCTTTGGCAAAGCTACCCCCGTGTGATATATCGATGCGCGGGTGCACATTACGCCTAAGTGAACCGAGACAGGCATAAATAATGCTCGCGAGCGCGGACTCGCATGCGCTGCAGTCGAGGCAAACGTGCGAACGACCCATTGTCCTTTTCTATTCGTACCTCGCCCTTTCCGCATCCCCATCGCCGGACTCTTGTTTTACTGCTCTTTCGCGCATCGGTATCTCGAGCTGTCCTTCCTAACTATCAGTTTTTAATCGCCAAATTAATTCAATTTGCACGTGCGACCTTGCCGCGCATTAATGCCACTTAATTGCGTTTGTTCGGCCGCCGAAGAATACACCATCCGAGTAAACAGGATAAACGTACCCAGTATCCCGCGCAGAGCCCATTAATTGGGGGTAATTTCAATTTTCACAGTAAAAACTTGCGCAGTGGAAGGCTGAAAAAAACAGTTCTACCGGGTATGAACAGAAGAAAAGAAATAAAAAAAACCGTCAGTTAGGAAGGAGCAAGTGTATTTCTCATTATCTCGCAGGCACAGCCAATAGCCGCTATAAGGTGCCCATTTCTCGGACACAAAAAGAGAAAGAGACTCATTTAATTGCACACCACGCCGTTTATTTTCATTACGTCTCGTCGTTAACCTTTACGTACGTGCTGCCTTTCGCGTTTCCCTTCAATTTTAGTAAGGAAAAAAAACGGCGAGAGGAGCCCGGAGTGGGGAGGGGGAGAGAGGGACGAAGAACGCACTCCAAGCAAATAATGACGCGAAAAACCTCGAGAGGAACAAGCGGTGCGCTATCGGATTAAAGCGAATGGTTTAATCCCATGTACACTGCACGGCGCATTTGTTGATTTCCAATGGTGCAAAAAGAAAAAAAAAACGAGAAAGAGAGAGAGAGAGAGAGAGGCCTCTTTCTCAGGGGAATCGGAAAAATCGCAGCTGCTGCTGTACTTGACCCTTAAAACAGTTTTGCCATCGATTAAAGTGCAAACAATTCGCTATTGGCAGTCGCCGTGGTAGCGGAGAGAGCGAGAAAGAGAGAGAGAGAGAGAGAGAGAGAGAGAGAGCGAACTGCGCACGTATCCACTCGATGAAATAACGCGCGCCAGTACGCGAGGGACGTTAAAAAAACAGAGAGCGAGAGCTAGGCGCCGGGCGCGCGCGACGAAAGCCTTATTAACGAGCGAGTGTGACGTTGACAAAACGACAAATTGGATAAAAGAGTACGTGCGCCACGGCATACAACGCTGCAGCGACGTCGACGGCCTCTCGTCGATTTATCGCAGCGAATATATATGGAACATCTTGTTTGCCGCGCTCGGCGTGTAATCATCTCGAGCGATTTTTCCGAATGAATAATAAAGGCAGGCTGCCGATTAAATCAGTGCGCCAAGCCTCGTTATTGATAATTTTCGTGTGGAACGTGTAATCATAAGAAAACGAGCGGCGCGGATATAACAGTCTGGTAGTAGCGAAGGGATGACTACGACAATGGGGCTAAACGCGCGCGGTTTACGCCAGTCTTTTCTTTCCTCTGGCTCCCTTACTCCACGTCGCAATTCCGACTAATTTTACGAACGGATCATCTGGTCGATTGGGCCGCCAGCGAAAATGCTCCCTCTTCTCTTTGCCCTCCCGAATACAGATAGCTTCGAGCGACAAATAAAAGAGATAAAGCCGGCGTGTCATTACCGAGTCGAACCGAAAATGCGCGCCTTTCAAATCGAGTGTGAAGCTCGCAAGCTTGCTCATTTTCTGTGGTCGCGCTCGCGTCGGCTCGTGCAGCTGAGCCCTTTGACGATAAAGAGAGAGGGAGCTTTTTACGAATCAGCAGCCAGCGCTTATGCGCGCGCCATTGTTTCCAACGCGCCGAGCACGCGAATATAACGAATACCGGGTCGGCGCATAGCCAGCTAGAACTTTCGGGGCGGACACTGGATCAAATTAATTTTATTTAATTAGCTGGAATTATTCAATAGCACCGTGAAGTGGGAGCGCACCGAATACCAGCGCCCGACGTTTGATTTGACCGGAGAGCCAATTTTCAAATCGGACGAGCCTACCTTTCCGAGAGTAATATTTTAAATATCGCCGCGCGAGGCAGCGCCGAAATAGCTCTTCTGGCGAGAGCGCGCCACGCACTGATGTGCGCCGGCGATTCGATCAATTAACACGCGCCGCCCACCCCACCTTTTTTTCACCCGTCGATAACTTTTCCTTTGCGCGAATTCGGCGTTTTGTCACGTGGGAAATACGCGCAATCGACTGCAAAATACACGTTTCATTATTCAAAGTGCGGAGAAGAGCAATTTACGAGAGAGAGAAAGAGTGGTAGAGGAGAAGAACGCGGCAACTCGGATTAATTAGACTTTGAATGTTTGATGAGTTTACATGAGATACTTAATGGCGACTGATCAATACTTAATTACCGGTGTCAGCGACAGCACTTGAAGCCCGGCCAAATTTACGCGGTGAACGCGAGCGACACTCGATCAATGATTTAATCGTAAATCACAATCCAATTTCCTGTCAAACCTATATACTCTCGTTCAAACTCAAAGTCCAATTTTGCAGTCATGCGATCCACTCTGGTCGCGTACATAGTTCGTCTCGCGTACACACGTGAAATTTTTTCGAACAAAAAACCCATCACTGCGGTTTCGGTTGCGCTACACTTCGAAGAAGGCCAATTCACCATTTGGCGCAAAAGACGCGCGTGACGCACCTTATACCGCTCGCGTGCGACTTCGGTATTTTCAATTCAACTTTGCGTAAATTATGAGAATGGAATTCAGAGAGGCGCGCGCGGGCTCTTTTAGCGAACAATACAGCTACTTTATTTATTACTCGACTTCTACTGTTATTTTTTTCCTCGCTGTCTACCCAATTCAAAAACGGCGTGAATGTATCTATACATTAGCCTTTTCAGTTATGTAAAAAATATCTTGGAGACATAGACGCACGGCAGAAGCGACTTCGAACGACTTCCCCTTCCTGGACTAAAAGGAAATTCAAATTAAAAATTGTATTGAAGTAGCTTGTGTGGCGTTTTTTCATTCGGTGAGCGCCGCGCGCAAGTCCATTCACGTCAAAAGTAGTATCCGCGGTATTCATGATAAAAAAAATAAAATAAAATAAAATATAAAAAATAAAAAATAAAAATAAAAATACGCACAGAGTCATCAGACGCGGAGGGTTCGCGAGTCAAAGGCTAAATACGGACATGGTTCAAAGATGCACGTATACAGATACGCGAGGCAAAGCAGGCAGACCGAGATTCGGTCGTAATGTAAAGCGGGACAAAAAGTCATTGCACTGCAAGCTCTGCACGCGCAAAAAGATTTAAATACGGCAAGTATAGCGCAGCGGGGCAAGAGAAAGAAAATCGCGCATAATGAGGAAGTAAAGACGAGGGAGAGGGGGGTGGGGGTCGGGGCGAGAGGGGGGGGCCTTCGTGGAAAAGTCAGATCTGCACAAGTTGGTTTGTAAAGCGAGCGTTTGGGGCTCGTGCCAAGGTATACTGGTAATTTGACTGGGCGAACAGCAAACGCGATTGCTGCGAGTTGGACCGAGAAAGAAGAGAGGAAGGCACGGCGAATAGGAGCCTCCGAGAGAGGGCTCGGCTAAAAAAAGTCAGCGCAAAAGTGTGGTGACTCGCTCGTTCTCGCACGTACACGTACACTCTAGGGCTGGCTCCAAAGTTAATCCCGTCTTCATTTCATTATGAAAAGTTAGCGCAGCGTCGGCTCTCCTCCTCCCCTAGAGCGAACAAAACTAAGGGGTGCACAATCTTTTCATAGCTTTGGCCGGGCGGAGAGAGAGAGAGAGAGAGGGAGAGAGAGGAAGATCTTTTTTCTCCCCTTGCTTATCCTTCACTATCCGTCTTATTCGCCGTCTTTGCTTGTACTATCTTCATTCCGCTCTCGAGAACGCCACTTTCCGCGAGCTTCTTCTCCGTCTTCTTACCTTTTTTTCCGTCTTCTCTCTTGAGCGATAATGATGCTGGTGCTGCTCCGACCTTCTCGGCGGCAAAACTTGCCGAGCAGCTTCTTCGTAGCCGCACGCGTAGCCCAAGTTTTGTATCTGGCTGGGGAATCGGGAAAAATTAATTTCGAATAAGGCACTGCTTTCGAAGAGTGCGAGAGAAAAAAAGCAGCGACTGCACAGAGTCGGGTTATATGCGGAAGAGAGCAAGCCGAGGTGGCTTACTTTCGGCCTGGAGCGAAAACTTGCAGCTCCGAACTCCAACTCTCGAGGGCCTTTACTCTCTATTTCTTGCTCTCTCTCTCTCTCTCTCTCTCTCTCTCTCTCTCTCTCTCTCTCTCTCTCTTCTCTCGCCTAGCTCGCGGCTATTTTTCATAATAATGCTGCGATAAATATTGCAACGAAACTCTCTCTCTCTCGAATAGTTGGGTGTTCGTCGCCAGCCCATTTTCTTTCTTTTCTCTTTCTTTTTTTATTCGCATTGGCTCGGCTTTTCCAAGGGAGAGAGTGATTATAGCGTTCCGCTGTTGTTCTGTCGAGCGCTTTGTTAGCACTGTAGAAAGAGCCGCTAAAACAGAGCCAACAAAATGAAGCTGACTTTTGCTGCTTCTTAACTCCGCCTCGATGAGCCTCTAGTATTCGCCCTTTTAGCCGCCAACTATTGCTGCTCGCCAACTTTGACTCGCGGCACTTGCTCCGGCATTGCGCTCCGTCACAATCAGTCTTACTTGATTCATCCTCGTAAGACGTTCAACAAGCTTTCTTTAATAACTGACTGTAGCCTTTTCCCTTGTTACGGTCCTGCACGCCCCGCCTTTACTCATTACTCTTGCCGACGATAACGCTGCCGCTCTCGGTCCAAAACCCGGTCGACGAGCGCGATGAATGAAAATATGTCTCGGCCACACGACCCGATCGGCCGGCCGAGAGCTCATCTCGTAGATTCGTCGTCGCGATGCGCTCTCGTTCGTTAAATTTGAGCGCTACAACGAGGCCGAAGTGGCGCGCGTAAAGTACGTCACGCGCCGAGCGGGCCGACGTCGCGATCGAGAGCGCTGCCGGCCGCGCTTAATCGAGAGATTGAGATGTTCGCCCGCGCGCGGATTAATAATTGGCGCTGGCCGATGGTGCCGCGCCGTCGAAAGCCGCGCGCTCTCGATACTGCCGTTCACGCCGCGCGAACGACCGCGAGAGCTTTCGGCTTTTCGCTCTCGTATAAAATAACCCGCGCGGATAATAAATTAAGTGGTAAAATGCGTTTCTCCGCCGTGTACGCGCCCGCTTTATTGTTATTGCCTGCGAGCTTGCCGCCGCAACGCTTGATATATGGCCTTATTTGGAACAACGGCGAGGCGAAGGGCAAAAAACACAGCAGTCCCGCGAGTGACACGCGAAAATATGCTTTTCTTTCGCGCGTTCGCCTCGACGCCGGGGGCCGGGGGGGGGGGGGCGTACTTTTCAAAATCTCTCTCGAGGATTGAAGAAAATGAGTGAGTTCCGGCATCAAGACATCCGCTCGTTAGCGGCGACGGCCACAAGTAGGCGAAAGCGGTATCTCAAATCGATGCGTGGAATGCCGGAATGCCGGCTTGATACCCTCTCTGGTCGAGTCGTAATCGAGCGAATGGGGGGCGAAAGGGGAAAAGCCACTCGTATACAAAAGCCAGCCATTCTAATAAATGGACGTTATTAATACACGCGTCCCCGACTCCGACTAGACAGCGACTCCGACAGCGCGCCACTTCTGCAATACAAATATGAGTTGGCAGAAATCGAATACTTCTTTTTGTCCTCGGACGCTCTGCTTTGTTTTGCCGTATACGCGTCGGAGGGACGGGCTTGCTTTCTCGGTTACTCACCGAGATGTCATTGATCAATGGCTGAAAAGCTACTTGCCGAAATGTTCGAGAGAGCGAGGCATCAGGGGCCCATTTGTTGAGCTTCGCTCGGCTTCCGGCTGATCCGTCAGCGGCGGCGCCTCGCCGACCGAGGGCGATGATGCTGTTGGCGGCAGCGCGAGAGCAATAGCAATTCCCGTTGGCCGCTGCTCGCATCAAAGACGAGATTAATGAAAAATATCGCTCGCGGCGCGGCACTCTGATCGCGCGTCCGTAATGCGTCACGCGAGCCGGCATATAAATGCTCCCCTTTGTTTGCCCGCTGCCGACCAAGTTGGCCCGACGAAACGTCAAGTCACAGTAGCCCACGGGTGCGCAGGCCTTTCGTCCGATTCGCCGAGCAGAGGCCGGAAAAAACAAGCCACTCTAGATACGACGACGGACGACGGATCGCGCTGCGGCAGCGCCGACAGAGCCCGATCGAGCTGTTCGGCCGTGTCGCGCAGCGATTGCCGCCGCGATCCTGCGTCGCACTCGCGGATTAGGAGTCGGATCGAGGCTCGCGGAACGGAGCCGCCGAATAATTTGCAATGGCACCGCTGGGCCACGCTCGGCGATCGGGGAGGCCGGAAATTCGGCGTATCCTGGCCGCGCTCGCGTGCGCCTCTTCCTTCGTGCACGTGCGTGCCGCGCACGCGAGGCCCGGCGGCGCTGCCCCCCTGGGAAATCGGACGGGCGCCTCCGCTCGGCCCTGCCAACTTTTATTCTCTGCCGGGGAGTCGGCCCGCTGTACGCACGCGAGCCAGCGGCGACGGGAAACTAACGCCGGCCTTGACTGGCGCTACAGCCTATGCCTTAACGCCGCTGAGCTCGCGCTGAGCTCGCGTTGAGATCCTGCCGCTCGCTCGAAAAATAGCCAGGTGGAGGCCGGGGCGCGGACGTACTTTCCAATTTCCCACGGCGGCTCTCTGTGCGCCGCTCGTCGGGCTTTTTCCGCACGTGTGCGCGCAAAGCTCGCAGCTTCGCGATGTCGGTCGGCGTTTCGCTGCGTCCCACCGAAGGCGGCTGATCGGACTGCTGGCAAATCCCCCCTCTGATGTTAATTTAATCCATTGCCGTGGAAGCGCAATTCAATTACATCGGGGCAATTCAGCTGCATCAATTTGTAATATAGATGCCGCTCGCTGCTGCAGACAGTTGAATTTGGGCCGCGCGCTATGGAAAATACGAGGCTGATTTGCCGGTAATTCGGAAAGTTTCAGCCCTCTTTAAGGGAAAAGCATTGCCGGACATATTGAAAACAGGAGTGATAAATAGAGTTGAGAATAATTTAGAAGAGGGAATCTTAAGTCGGTGCGAAAGAAGTGAAAAAGAAGAAGAAGAAGAAGAAGAAGAAGAAGAAGAAGAAGAAGGAGAAGCAGCGAAAAAGAAGCCAGCCTTAACATCGAGGAATTGATCGGGCGCAGTGCAAGCTTATCTTGCCCCCTACCTCGCTCCGCCGCTTTTTCGTGCCGGAGAGCGAAGCGGGAGGAGGTCGGCCATTAATTTGCCGAATATAAACAACGGCCCTCTTAAGGGGCCAAATTGAAAAAAGTTGGCCGAGCGAGACTTTGAAAAAGTCTCGGAGCGAGCTGCCAACGGTAATTAGTCCCATTCGTTTCTCTCCACCGCTGCGCAGCTCACCTCGGCTCTCTTTTCCCTTTTCGCACTGGGTCGCACACACTCACGGCCGACGCCCGTATATATCAGCTCGGCTGATTAGTTGATTACTATGTTGCCGCGCGCGAGAGGCGCCTACCGCTCGCCACACCGAGTCGTTCGAGTCGGCCTCGGTAACGCTCCCGTTTTTGCACCCTCTGCGCTTGTCTTTTTTTCTTCTCTTCGCGCTCACTTTTCGAACGAAAGAGCCCAGAAGATCGAAGACCGAAGCGAATCAGCGCCAAAGCGAGAGGATGCTTGACTTTTCCAACTTCCGCTTGTCATTCCTCGACCGCCCATTCAGTGATACGCCGCGGCCTTTGGTCTGACGCACGCGGTCTTGCCTTTAAGACGTCGCGGATGGATCGACGCGCAATTGAATATCATTATTCTCGCCAGCGCCATGCCTCTCTCCTATTCCTTTCTCTCTCCCTCTCGCTCGTAGCGCAGTTTCATCAATGCTCAAATGGGTCAATCAAGAAACGTTCCACGAGAAAGCTTTCCGCTATCAATTATTCACGCTTATCAAAGTCCAATTGATTATCAAATTAACGAGTTTAATCCGCGGACTGGCGTGGGAAAATTGGCTTTGTATTTTCGACTTCATTTGATACTGCGCTTTCTGCCACGTTTGACATCTAAATTAAACTAAAGATCGATCCGTCGAATTCGTATATGTACTTGTTTCCGTCCCTCTCTATAAGAAGTATGGAAAACGCGCGTCGGTAAAAGCAGCAGCTACGATTTTGAGCTCTCGCTATTTGCTCACGCCCGTCGAAAATCCACAAATCGAAAGTTTAGATTGGCGAATAATATTGTTCCCCCGCTCCGCGGCTTTATTTTTCTCTTGCTCTTCCCTGGGATTTTCCGGAATATTTTAAAAGTTTTGTAACAACCAACAATATATGACACGACTGACAATCCGAAGGGTATACCCGCGTCAACCCGCACAAATTATGTATAAAGAGGTGAATTCAGGAGGTGCGAACGCTCCAACGGCTGAATAATATAACGGGTTGGTCTATTAATCCTGCGACAAAATTATGTTGGGATGAGGATTGGTGATAGGCGAAATAAGGTGAGACTCGGTCGAATAATACTTACTGTTATTACAAAAAAAAAGACCGAAAAAAAAGAAAAGAAACGCGCGCATATAAAATCCAAAACGAGACTAGAATTTCAGCAGTAATGCTGATCCGCCCAAATGCAATATTAATAGGATTACCAGCAGGTTGTTCGGTAATCCTTTTTCCCCGCGACCCGACGAACACGCGACCGACCGTTACGGCTGACGCGGGGGCCAGCAAAACTGCTCGGCCACACACGCGCGAAAGACCGCTGTTGTCGTTACCGCTGCTACCGCTCGCGTCCGGTTGCCGTCCGTTTCTGCTCTCCGCTCGGATAAACGTTCGCACGCGTCCTCCGCGCGGATCCTCGCCGGGATTCAGACTGGCTGGGCGTGAGCCAGCCACCAACGACAACAACCTCGCATCAGGCGTGTATCCTCGATAACTTAAGACCGACGACTCGAAACCCGTCGGGAAATCGCTAGATTCTCGCTAGATCACCGATTCTCCCCAAAACTCTCTCTCTCTCTCTCTATCACGTACTGGCTCTAACCATCACCGTGTTCACCGCACCTCAAACGGAAAAAATCCCCATAAGAGTTCGTACGTACACACTCTCAGCCGGAAGTGGCGAACGGGTGATGGCGAGACTCAACGAACGAATCGAGAAGCCGTGATTCTTCGTTATAGTTTGTTTACAGATTCACGTTTTCCGCAGAGCCGCTCTCGTTCCAATTTCGGATAGGGAGACGGTGGAGGAAAAAGCGCGCGCCACCGCCACCTGATTGCCTTGTGGTTTTTATGCTGGCGGTAAACAGTACTATCCGATGCAATTGCGCAAACTTCCGAAATAGGATTTTGGATTTTCGAGCCGAATTATTCGCTAGGCATCTCTGCTTTCGCTTTTTCCAGCTTCGCGCGGCAAACGGAAGAAAGATATGCGATTTGCCAGACGACGGATCGCGTTAATGCCACACGCTGCGCGCATTATAAAAATTTCATAAGGGAGGATGCCGGTGGCGGTCGGCCGAAGCTAGCCCGCACATAAATTCTGGCGATTGAAAGGAGTGCGCGTGGTGAGAAAGCCGCATCTGCGCGGCGGGACTGCAGCGGTCCGCGGAAGCGCAAGACGGATGTAGCGCCGTCGGACAAAAGACGCCGCCCCGTCGTCGCCAAGTGTAGCGAATTAATTATACGGCGATCGATCGTCTCGCAGCCAAGTCGCGCAATCATCCCGTCAATTTGTCGCACTCGGACGCGCCGAGCCCATTGTTGTATCTCTTGCTCGCTCCCCCCCTCTCTCTCTTTTCGGAGACAATGGCTACGCGCGCCAGAGTGCGAAAAACCTAGATTGCGCGGAGAGTGAGAGACTGGCTCGGCGTCGACGACGACTGCTTCCCTCCCTCAGCCGTCGTCGGCGGCCTCATTCCGCCCTACTTGCTTCGACAGCATTTGGCAATATCGAGGATGCAGCAGTAGCAGCAGGAGCAGCAGTCTCCTCCCGAGTTTTCTAACTGTCGAAAGAAAGTCATCTGGCGTTATTCGCCTCGTCGGCGACGCCGACGTGAACGCAAAAACGTATATATCTAAAGGTATATATGAGAAATGCTCGCTTTCGACGCGTGCACGCCCTTTGTTCTGCGAGCGCCCGACTGACGTGTGGATACGCCGGCGAAAAAAGAAGCAAAACTTGCCGCCAAAGCCGCACCGCTGCCACTTCTTCTGCGCGGCCGACGTTTCCTCTAAGCCCCCAGAGCAGCCAGCGGCGGCGGCTTCGTACATCCGCCTCGACAAATTTCGTCAAAACGCTTCGCACACGACTGCTCCCTCGGCTATTGTTCTTTATTGCCACCTAACGATTTTCACGACGTCTTCTCGATTCCCGCCGACGTACGTCTGGTTCACTTTCAAATGTTCCCTTTAATTCCTGCCGTTCCTCCCCGCGGGCATTGCGCGCGGCACTTTCGCAGACGAGCGCAGCAAGTGCAAACAGAAGCAGGCCAGCTCGAGTGGCCAACGACTGTCCGCACTTATTTTCGAGGCGTTCGCAATTGAGGCGTTCGCATCTGGCGAGCCAGTCCATAAGTCGGAGCGAAATTAAGTTTTTCAGCCGCCCCATGCGTCATCCGCCACTTCCAATTTTCTGCCCTAATGAAATACTGTCTTTAATCTCTGGCTATCTGAGTAGTAGTAGGAAAGAGAGAGAGAGAGAGAGAGAGAGAGAGAGAGACCGACCTACAGTCAGGCAAAGCGCAACCTGCAAAGTGAAAATGAAATTCCAGAGGTTGATTTTTCGAAGAAAGAAAAGATATCAAGTATCCAGACAGCAATAACAAGTTTCAAAGTAGCTCGCTACGCGGAGTCGCGCGATGGCCCAGAGCCGCTCGCCGCGGAGAGAGCGAGAACGATTTTTATTTCCGCAACGAGAATATGGCGGTAGAGAGAGAGAGAGAGAGAGAGAGAGCAGCGTCGATACTGCGACTGCGGAGAGCGAAGGGAGCTGAAATTTACATTGGGCAGCTTTTTACAAGCAATCGGCTGGAAAATACGAGGAGCTTTCGACTCCATTAAGCCGTGCACTCCGCGCGCGTGCAGCAGCCAAAGACTTGAACCGCGAAAAAGCAGGGAGCCTCGCGGCTCGCGACAGAGTCTTATACATATATACGAAGAGGAGACAGGAGGAAGCATACTGAGCAGTCGCAAATATACGTATATATGGATGTACAGCTACTGTACGCCGTGTGCCGGCACTCGATGAATTTTCGCGAATTAATTGGCAAACTTAATTAAAAAGTTTTATTGCATTTAGTGTCGTGGAGTGAGTAAGGTGCGAGTTGGCTTTAGCTGGCAGAAGGAGGCACAGGGAGAAGCTCGTGAAATTTGCATAATTATCGCGGCAGCAAGTGCCCCCCCCCCTCCCCCAACCAAGCCCTCGCCGCCTCTCATTCTTTAGCACTTGTCGAGCGGTTGGCCGAGGCACAATGGCACTCTTTCTTTGTCCCTTTCTTTCTTTGGAGATAGCTCGGTCGGCGCGCCCGATGCGACACTGCAACATCCAGCCCCCGAAGTAGGTGAAAGGAGTTGGCCCGCAGGGATGCCCCCGGGAGAGCCGTCCGGAAGGATGTACTACATCAACCTACCGAGCGCACTGCCACTTTTATCAGTAATTGAGTATTCTAATAGAATGCCCGAGATTTAACCTTTCCAGACATCAATTACCGCCCCTCGCGCCTTATACCATCGCTCGCTTTTTCTCCTTCGGCCACTTTAGCAAACCTTTTCGCCGCAAGCTCCAAAGGGCGCCGTGCACTACTTTGACGCGAATTAAAGGCTACTCAATTATCGAGTCTCGCTCGAGTTGAGCCTTTTAAAAGGTAATCAAGTAACAAGCGCGAAACAATAAGCGAGATAGTCTTCGTTGCTTCGAGTTCCGAGCTATTTTTAATGCGCCTTAAGTGGCCTGACAAGTTGGCGAGACCTGCTGCTGCTGCTGCTATACGGATGATCCGAGAGAGAGAGAGAGAGGCGCGGATTAAGCTCTTGAAAAATTCAAAGGGTATAATCCGCCAGCTGCGAGTAATTCGCCTTGAAAGGAGCGGACAACGCCGTCGGCTAATCACTTTGGGCGACGGAAAGAAAGCGAGTCACCGCGAAAGATACATGGTCTCTCGGCGACGCGCGAACGAATCTATTTTCTCCTTTTTTTCGGCCAAGTTTGACTAACAAGTCGTCCGGCAATCGCGGGTGGTGGAGGAGCATCGGTTACGCGCGGCAGAGCTTGCAGGGGACAAGAAGAAGGGATCGACGCCCATTGACACCGGCATCCCACCGCCATCCATTAGTCGTCGTCGTCGTCGTCGTCGTCGTCGCCACCACCGCCGTCGCCGATGAGAGCCTGCTGGCGCCCGACGTAGTCGCGAGCCAAGCCCGCCGCCGCACACCAGCTTTTACGCGAGCGCCGCCGCATAGCCGCACTGCGCTTTCCCATAAACTTACGTTTCTGTCGCCTCGCTCTAACCTACAACAGACTAGCTTGCACCCGGACCCTCCTACTCTCTCGTCGTTGTTTTCCTCCTTGACGACCCCTCGCTAACGCCACCTTTTTTTTCTTCCAACTCGGCTGAAGTTGTGTGCGCCGACGAGCGGCTGTCAATAATTTAACCGCGAGACCGGCGTGCAAACTGAACACGTCGTTCCATTAGCCGCTCGGGCAGCGGCATTAGTCGTCGCGGTGCCGGCAGCATCTATCGTTTTTCAGCGAATTTGCGCGCGCCTATACGCCCAGCGGTATTTTTGTCTTGGTCGCAAAAGCTTCACGCGATGTTGCGTGCCGTGCGCGCGTCCGTGTCGCCCGAACTTCGTGTTTATCTTACTGCCTCTAAGCTGTCCACCTCGCCGCGCTGAGGGGGTGGCTCTCAGAACTCGATTTAGCCCCAGTCGTGATGCTGATCGCGAGAAAGAGCAGTGCGCGTCCCGTAATATCCATCCGCCTCAATATTTAAGTGCACTTGAATTGTAATTTACTCTTTTCCTTGTCAAGTTCAATTTGAATAACACGAACAAAGGACAACATTTTCTCGTTCAAATATAGTTATTATTTTTACCTAGAGACAGATATTAACTTTCACAATATAAT
Organism: Phymastichus coffea; assembly: GCF_024137745.1. Classification (NCBI taxonomy): domain Eukaryota; kingdom Metazoa; phylum Arthropoda; class Insecta; order Hymenoptera; family Eulophidae; genus Phymastichus; species Phymastichus coffea. The sequence continues at coordinate 467,336 of NW_026706922.1, forward strand.
ATTATACATTGAGTGATAATTAGCTCGCCCGAGATTATCAATATCGATTATTTGATACGTCATTGAAATCGCATATCGGACAATGGCAATTCACATTCGAGGGATACAGCTACGCTAGCGAAATTAATTTCTGAGAAAAGATTCATCTGCTTTCTTCACACGACTGTTAGATGCGCAAGAAGCTTAATTTACATGTCGCCGAGGGTGTCGGTCTTTGCTGATTTACGCGGGGAGGCCGGCAGCAGCCATGCCCCCAAGTTTTTAGAGCTGGAAAGCTTTTCTTTCGAATGCAAGCTTGATGCGGCGTTGAGCAAAGGGCTAGTATAGGTATAGTTCGCGCGCATGAGAGAGAGAGAGCTGAAAGCCCGCAGCTGCGCGCGCGTTCAAACTTTGCGCTCGGGGGTGCGCGAGAAGGAGACGAAGTAGACGGAGATTGAAGTGCTTTGCATTGGCAGAGGCAGAGGAGGAGGAGGGCTGCCAACTGCTTTCGGGCGATTTTCGAGGCAATTAGACTATCGCACGCGAAGGCCGAAAGCTCGATGGGCGGAGCTTTCGAGTCGCGCTGGGTTTTTTTTGAATGAAATTTCTGGGACAAGAGTAGATGCGATGAGCACGCGGGGTGGACACGAATAGAAGACGTTTTCGCAATGAAAGCTGGGCATGAAATATGATCATAAATTCGAGGTGACATCTTGGAACGCAAGCGCGTCAAAAGGGAAAGGAATAAATGCAAATAAATCACGAGCTGGATTCGCTTTTCGCTAGCAGACAATTCCAGCAGTGCGAGTTTTGGAGTTAGCCTCCGGCAGCTTAAGCAGTGTCAGGTAAGCTTGGCTCGGATTCCAAAACGACAAGGCGACCGGGGTAATAAAAGGAGAAAGAGAGAGAAAGAGAGAGGGAGAGGGAACGAGAGCGCAAAAAGGCTGCTACGTTTAATATCAGTTTCTAGAGCGAGAAAACGAGTGACAAGCAGTGCTTGCAAGAGCCTTTTCAATATTCGAGCCGGAGCGCTACGACTACTTGGCGCCTCGTGTGCAATATCGGTGAACCGCCGTAGCGCTGAAAAACGCGCTTCTCTCTCTCGCTCTCTCTCTCTCTCTTTCTCTCTCTCACACACACTTGCACGATATACCAAGTACGAAGAGGGAAAGCGACACGCAAGAGAGAGACAGAGAGCGCTGCTGTACGATCCATCGCCACAGAATTCACACGCGCGATTCGCGCAAATTTGTTCCTCGATCCTCGAGCGACTCTCGCTCGCGACGTGCTCGACTGTCATGCCCTCGGTGTTCAATCTATCGGCTCGTTTCGAGAAAGAGAGAGAGAGAGAGAGAGAGAGAGAGAGAGAGAGAGAGAGAGGGAGAGAAAGCAAGGGGGCAGAGAGGAGGCAACGATCCCGACAATATTATATTTCGTGGCGGATACGTACGTGCGTACTTTTATTTTTATTCTTAGATTCAATAACCCGATAAGTATAAAATCGTAATCACATAGTTATTTCCAGCGAGCTCGAGGAAAAAAACAGGCCCACGGCATAAATAGTCGATCGAAGCGAGCCGAGCATTACATAAGAAAATGAGGAGGTAGGTGCGATGGTGGTTGGCGCTGCTAGGGGCATCATCTCTCTCTCTCTCTCTCTCTCTCTCTCTCTCTCTAGCTACCCTACGCAGCTGCTGCACTGCAACGTGGCTTGCAAAATTTACGGAGGCTCTGGGGCGAGAACTAAGCACGCTAGTTTCCCCATTAAGAGCAGCGGTGGCAAGAGGACGCAAAGCTTGCTCAGCTTACACAACTCCCCCCCCCCCCCCCCCCCCCCCCCCCCACCTCTCTCTCTATCTTCCTCTTATCGATAAAATCGGAGCGGGGGGGGGGGGGGTCTTCCGCTCGGATTATCGAAGAATAACGCGATAACGTCGCGCGCGAAACTTGTCGCTGCGGCACGAAACAAACGAAAACGTACGACGTCGACATTTGGGAATCCTCACCCGTGTGCGTGCGCGTACGCTGGCTAAATACGACGAGAGTTTCGACCGAGAGAATGGAGTTGCATCAAAGAGCACGCACGTGCACAGAGGAATCTCGCATACCGGGTTTCATTGCTCTTTCTCGCTCGCGACTGCTGCCGGCGCGCTGCTGCGACTTTTTTCCGGGTGCCCGTTTTTATTTTCCTTCACGTGCGCGCGAGAGGCAACGGCACGCTTTCCTTTTTCCAACGGGTATTAAAGACGTGTGGATACAGTGTAGGTTTGCTCTCGAAAAAGCTCGGATATTAAATCTGCTTCCCTTCCTTTCTCGTCTGAAAGATTAATCTCGCAAGCTCGCATATTTATTTGTTGAAATAAGTTGTCGCGCGGCGAGCTACGCGCATTTACAGGATTAGTAGCAGCTTTGGCTCGCGAAAAAGACGTTTGTCAAAACGCGGAGAACGAGAAGAAACGACGATCAGCTACGCGACAGACACGAGGCTCAGAAGTCGAGGCTCTCCAGAGAGACATCCCAGAGAGACATAGCTTCCGGCTGGTTTGAGCTTGCACACATATTTGCAAAAGAGACTCGGGTCGATGTAGGCTGGCGCGCGGCCCCTGGTGCGCCTTTCATTCGGCGATTGCGCGGAACTCGTGGGCACACGGAGTCTCGTCTTTCTTTGCTGACTGGCTGCAGCTGTACAGGCAAATGGGTTATGGCGCGATACGCGGGGAGAGGACGAGAGAGCGAGTCTCTCGCCAGCAGAAGAGGAGAGCTCATTCGAGCGCGTACACTGTCTGCACTGCTGCTGCAGTTGAGATTGTTGCCAGTCAGCCAAGTCGAGCGTGAGCTTTTTACACTTCACTTGTCGGTTTCCCATCCCGGCCCTCCCACTCCCCTCTACCTCCCGCGCATTCTTGTTGCCACCGCGAGAACTTATCCTCGGGCAGATCAGTCATCAAACTGACAGACGTTCAATTGCTATCTCCACTGCTGCCGTTCGGTCCGCGTCGCTCAACTTTCAACTTCAAAACAATTTAGCGTGGAAATTGCTTATTGTTTTGAACTGTCGCGAGTTCGCCTCTTTTATATCTATTTGCTGGCCGAGTGAGCAATCGCTTTTTCTACTCTGTCGTTTGTTCCGTAAAATAAAATAGCCAATTAACGATCTCTGATGAAAAGAGTGCTTATCGGTATCAGTGAATTTAGAATGGTAATTGGAGCGTAGCTGCGGCTAGCTGGGAACAAAATTGAACGCGGAAATTCGGTCGGCTGATTGGAGGAGAGCGTCGGGGGCTGGGAGCGAGTCGCGAAAAATGAAAAGGGGCAAGATTTGCCGCTGGTAAAATCAGCGCTGGCAGCGCGCGCTAATTACAGAGAGCGAAAGCTCGCGTGGCGCTAACGCAGAAACGCGCGCATACTTGCTTCGATTGTGGCTCGACGCGGACCTGCCGAAATTTCCCGTGCAGGGGGGCCGCGTCGAACGCTCTATTAGTAACTAACCGGTCTATTTTCGAAGGGGGCTAAATCGATTTCATCTCGTTGACACGTAAACGGGCGGTTCGAAAGAGTGCGAGAGCCCCTCTCGCCTCTCCCCCCGGAACGAGAGGATTAAAACGAAAAACGAAAAAAACGGGCAAGCGAGAGGAAGCGAGAGGAAGAGCGATCTGGCGAATAAATCGTGACTCCCGATTCACGGGGTGAATCGACAGCACGAGCTCGCGCCACGTGATTGCCAAGCAAAAATAACATCCCCCTTTCGCGCGCGAATCAGCGTGGCATAAATTTCGCGGCTCGATAACTCCCCGACAAGCGAATAAAGCCGGCAGAAAGAACAACGCCGAATAGTCGGCGCGAGGGCCCGGGCGTGCAAAACTACCCAAACACCGAGCGATCAATGTCAAGTCTGCAGAAAACAACATCGCCTCTCATCGCCGCATGCGTCGCGCGACTCGCTCTGACAATCCTGTCAACTCTCTCTCTCTCTCTCTCTCTCTCTCTCTCTCTCTCTCTCTCTCTCTCTCTCTCTTCGCACTCGCCAAGTCGATTTTATTTGTTGATCTCCTTTCGCCGCCTCTACCAGGGTCCGCGTCTCTTTTTGAATTTGCAAAACTCGCTTTTACGCTTTCAACCAGTCGCATTTTTTACGGAAAATTAATCCCAGTGAGAAGTGTGTTGGCACAGCCGAAGTGGAAAATTCACGGTGCTTCAATTCGCGGCCTCGAGAGGTATGCACATGCCGGGAAAAATCTCATCCCTTCAAAGAATCCATCTCTAAAATCATGCGTAGTGCGCGGGCCAAAGGCATTTCGCAGCTCACTGATATTTTCGGGAACGTTGACGTGCTTGCCGCCAGCTGCCTCTGCCCTCTTTTGATACACTTTCGACAATTGGACCGCGTCGACCAAAAAATGGACAACACTAGCTCGCTCTCGACTACAGATAACAATTTCTTTTCACCGACGTGCCTCTCCTCTCTCTGTTTTTTCTTTTTTTTTTACTTTCAATTTGACATTTGATCTCGTTACGCTTGTTCCTTTCACGTGTATATTCGAAGCTCTCTACGGCTCTATCGACAATTGAAATGCGCCTGCACATAGGATCATCCAAAGTAATTTCATTATTGTTTGGAAATTTATCGTTTTTTATACGCTCCGAGAACGTGAAGAACATGCAAAATTATAACGCTCCTTTCAATTAGTACTGGTCGAGGGAGATAAATTGATAGAAAAAATAAAGTGAAATAAAGTGTCGAGGAATCGAGAATAATATAAAAAAAAACCGAGAAAGTTGATGGGAGCGGGACCACTTTGAAAAGGGGCTCGTATCGTTTAATTTCCATACAAGAGGCAACGTCGGTCTCGCCGACTTTGTTCCCGCATTGCTCTCTCTCTCTCTCTCTCTCTCTCGTTAAGAATTCCAAGCGGATCGTCGCTTCGTCTTCCGAGCTGATACAAAGGCCGGAAGAGAAGGGTGCGCGCGCGCGGCGAGCTTTCGTTATACTTTCGAGAGCTGCGGGAGCGAGAGAGAGAGAGAGAGAGAGAGAGAGAGAGAGAGAGAGAGTGAACGGGCGATAAAAGTTTTCGACCCAGATTTAAACTTGATGCTGTGGAGACGATCTCGCGCTCGCGCTCCCGTTTGGCTTTTGATTCGGAAATGAAACGTCGAAGACGTCGACGGCGTCGTCATTTTTACTTTGCGTAGCCTTTGTTCGCGTCTGTTTGTTGTTTGCTCGTCGTCGAACTTGTAAGCGTTTCCCCGCCGAAATAAATCATTATAAAGTTGAGGGAAAAGAGCTCGATGGTAAAAGCGAGTGCGTTGCAATCGAGTCGCGCGCGCACCAACGGCCCGAGACTTGTACGTATACACTCTACGTGTCGCACGCAATTGACAAGACGTACGTTTTTCGAGCTAAGGAACGTCGCGCATATTCGCCATCGTTGCACAAAGACGAATGGGCATATACTGCACGCAGACACGCGTGCGGCTCGAGAAAATGCATACGAAATGAGAGAGCGCGAGCGCGCCAGGAAAAATCGGGCGAAACTCGCTACTGAAAATATCAAGGGATACATATCGCCTACAAATACGATGGCATATGACAGTTTGATGTATAGTTTGAATTTTTATGCCGTCCATGTTTATTGGCGCGCCTCAGCAGAAGATGAATTCCTGATGCGCGCATATCCCGAGCAAAAAGGCCTTTTGCCTCGAGGAAAAAAAGAGAAACCTCGTCTCCATACGAAAGAAAGCAGGCGAGAGAGAGAGAGAGAGAGACAGGTGATCGATTGCAAGTATGATTTATACTCGGATTGAGTTTTCCCGACTGGCGCGTCGCTCACGTGACTGCCGCGCCGTTGACGACGACGACTGCTGCCCTCATAATTTTTATCGCCACGAGGCGGCCATTCCAATCCGGATCGCTGGGGAAAAGGAGAGGCAGTTTGCAGGCGGCTTTGTTTTTAGAGCCGTCCTATCTCTCTTGCCCTCTCTCATAATTTTAGTTGCAGAGGAAATAAAAAGCGAAAATATAGATATATTCTCTTTTGTTGCGGAAAATCACTCGACTGTATAAGGATTGATCGTTTGAATTGAGAAAATCGATCCCGATGAAAATACATTTGCCCGGCCACGGATAAGTCTGCTGATAAAGATTGGCAGCGGCAATGATGAGAAGGGTAAGCGTCGAAATGTTTTTCTCCGCAGCGAGAGCGCCGACAAAAGATAAAGCACACGCCGTAAATCTGAAAACCGAAGCTGAAATCTCATCGACTATACGATGGACACAAAAACACCAAGCAGGAGGACGAGGAGAAGCGAGTCATTTGCGAGAGGAGGAACGGATTTTCGAGGATCTCTCATGAAAGATTCAGTTTTCCGTACATAAAAATTTAACGAGAAAATTCCTTTTGATGCGGAGCACGAAGAGAGAGAGAGAGAGAGAGAGAGAGAGAGAGAGCGCCACGAGACCTCCTTAACAACCTAATAAGCATACTCTCTCTCTCCCTATAGTATCTTCTCTCGAAAGAGCTTATGAACTAGGAGCGCGTCTTGACGACGCGCGCTCGCTCGCGGCTTTAACCTCTTATTCCGCGCTGGTAATCCGCCAGCCCTCCAGTCATTCGCGTGAACTTTAATGAAAATACACGCTCGAACGGCTCGACCCGTGAGTCCGTGGTTGCGTTGTCGCGTGACCGCCGAGCTTGAGAAAGAAGAGCGAGCCAAGCAGATCGAGGAGCGCGGAAAAGAAGGCTGAGCCGAGAGAGCGATTCGCTCGCTACAGCGAGATTTATGCGTTTGACAAGATGGAGAAACGCGTGCGGCGCTTTATGAAAGCATCTCACGTCCCCGGCTCTTGCTTTAGTCTCCTCGTCCCCAGCCTTCGGCTGATCTTTTGTCACGGATGAGACATCGGCAAATCTGCCTACGAGATACTACGCCGCACACTTGTACGCATCTGCGACAATTGAATGGCAGAGCCGACGGAAATTTGTCAAAGCACGGCCAGGACGGAAGAAAAGGAAGAAAAAGGAAGGAAAAGGAAGGAAAAGGAACGGCCGAAGAGGAGAGGCGAGCGATTAATGCACTGCCGTGCCGAGTAATAAGCACTAATAGACCGGTCATCGTCGTTGACGTTGTTGGCGCTTTGCGCTCTGCACGCTGTAAGCAGATGATACGGTTTGTCGCGAACAATCTGTTCGCTCCCTGGTAATTGAGTTTGGAATGTTGCTCGGGATTTTAGGAGGGGCGGGGAGTGCTCTCTCTCCCTCGAAATAATGGGAGGAGGACTGTCGGAGCAAGCCCTAGAGCGAGCTGCTCCGGCGTACGTATGCAAGCGCGTGCTAAATGTCGTTAGCCTTTGGCCTGCTGGCGTCGCTGCGCTGCGTGATGCGCCACGGCGCACGTTTGCAGCTGCAGCGCGACCACTCGGACTGCCTCTCGCGCTGATCTTTTGCCAATTCGCATTTAATCAATTGCGACCGTCTTTCGCAGGCTGGCTGCTCGGCGCGCTGCACAAAAGTTCGCCCGAGGGCGCAAGCTCGCCGGCGGCCGCGCGCGCGCGCGCGTATCTGCATGCAATTATCCGTCGATAATGAAGTTTGGCGGGCGATCTGGTAGACAGGGTCGTCTGGTACAATGCCGCGGCGGAAGCGCAAACGGAAAGCAGCCGGCGGAGAAAAGAAGGAGGTCAGGCCGAGGGGCGCGAGGGAAAAAGAGCAGAGCTAGGCAGCGAGGGCAGGAAGGCTCGCGCGATAACTTATATTACGTCGATAAACGCTCGGCGAAGTGAGCGACGTGCGCTTGACATTTCATTAAAGTGCCGCTACCGCGGGCTGCAGCGGCGCCGGCGACGACTTTGACGCTGAGGGAATTACTGAAACGGCCAATAAACACGGCAGAACGAGCACGACTTTCCTTTTATATAGTGTATATAGTGTCCTTCCCTCTCTCCCTCTCTCCCACTCATTCTCTCTCTCTCTCTCTCTCTCTCTCTCTCGTTGCTGCGAGAGAGGTGCCAGCCTGCGCAAATGAATCCCATAAATAACCGTTAAAGGTGGGGAAGCGGGGACGGGATCTAGCGCGATTCTCGTTATTAATTCATTTCTCTCGATATGAAAAGTTGCCTCCGCTGCTTTTGCCGCTGCTTCACTTTTGTTTTTTCGTGCACGCGCGCCACTCTTGGGCTCTGCGCCGTCGCCGCCGGAATATGGATTGAGCGACGCGCAGCGAGAGCGAGGAAATTAAGCGAGCGAGGAGTAATTAAGGGAGATTCAATGCCTCCAATTGCCTCGCGCTCTCCACTCTGACTGGCTGCCATGTTTTTGTCGATGCGCTTATTCATTCAAATGACTAGCAGCTCTCTTGTCCTCCCATCCCCGCCGTCCGCGCGCGCTAATTGCATACATTACCCCAAAGAATCTCTCCCGGCCATTTCCCTGATTGCGCCCTCCGGCAAAACTGCTCGACTCGCGAATCTCTTCTTTTTATTGATTCAACTTATCAGTTGCATGCGCCAGCGGAGCGAATTCTATCTGCACTTGACTCCGCAGCTGTCGACAGTTGATTCACGGACCTCGGCGTCGTTGATCGCGGATCTTCGCTTCGCGAGGCTTGATTAGCGGCGGCCAATCATGATTGCAGCGAGGCAGTGTTGCCGCGCGTGCCGAGCTCGTACAAATTATCTCTCTCTCTCTCTCTCTCAACACTTTAATCACTGCAAATGGGGAATGCGAAAATGTTGAAGAGATTCGTCCGGATAAGACTCGTAAAATCCAGGCTATATTGAAGAGAAAGAGAGAGAGAGTAGATTAGTAATTTGGCTTGGCTCTCTTTCTCCACGATTCGATCTTGAAATATCGCCGATCGATACATTACGCCTGACTCGCAGCTCTTGCTCGTCCCGGGATCCGCCCGCCGACCCTCCAAGGGCTTCCGCATGCTTATTTCGATTTCGCACTTAATTTCATCGAGATCGAATGAAACGGTCCAAATAAAAAGAAATCTCCATTCTTAATGTGTGTGTGTGTGTGTGTGTGTGTCTCAGAGGGGGGACCGAGCGATTCGATTGTATTTCTCTGCTCTGCTCGACAAACGGCTACAGCGCCTGAAAATAACCATGGAATTCACGTTTGATCTCATTAAAGCTTGCCCCGCTTCGGGCAATCCAACATGCTACCCGAGAATATTGGATAGCGGAAATTTTCGACGTATAGATTTAATATTTTGCCTGGCATCCAGTTGGCTTCTCTCGCTTTGCGTTCGGCGAATCGAGTTGACGTATCTCTCGTTATGATGCCTACTTAAGTGCACGTACGTGCCGTTGTGATAAGAAATGGCGCGCAATTGTTGGCTTCGCGTACAGCCGTCGCGGCGCCGAGTCTCGACCAATCGTAAAAACTTAGGATGACATTGGCGAACGAAGGAACATTGGAGGCTCGTTAAACTCTTTGAGCGAAAATTGATTCTTTGATTAGCGCCGAGCAACACTTCTTCGAAGACGTCTGCTTGTGACAGGCCTCTTGCAGGCTCGTCAATTTCAGCTTGGCCATTTCATTACGAGCCGATTGCCGACGCCGGGGAACGGTTCGCAAATAATTGACTAGGACACGCGCGTCTTGAGCAACAGACACCGAGGGACAATTAACGATTCCTTGTCGCGGTCCATAGTTGATCAGCGCGCGGTTAGACCTCCGATCTCTCTGTATCTATTATCGAATGACGCCGAGCGGAATGCGCGACGGCTAACGAAGAAATAAGTAAGCCGCGTCAAAGATTATTCGGCAATCAATCAGCCGCGTGGCTAACAGCTGCGCGAGAGTGTAGCGATTCGCGGAAGAATAAGGAAAGTGGCATGAAATCCGGCAAATTACCCATTACTTCGCACTTCTCGCTAATTACTTTTGTTTTAAACGGACAATCAAAATTGCGAATTAAAGCCGCCCCCACCTAGCCGACCTTCAACCGACGGCTCTGCGCGCCAATTAATTCGGGACGAAAGTTTTCGTTCGGACGACGAGCGAGCCCGAGGCTCGCTATTAATAGACAAGTAATTCCTGCTGATCGGATGCTCGCGCGCCAGCTGCCGCCCTCCTCCGGGCGTCACTCAGTGGCGCCGGCTCTTGCGGATCGGCCACTCTTTCAGTTGTCGCGCACCCACGTCGAGTGTCGATGCAAAAGCTCGCTGTCGGATTTCTTGGCACGGGCAACTTGCGTATATACTCACTCTCTCTCTCTCTCTCTCTCTCTCTCTCTCTCTCTCTCTCTGCGTGGCTTCGGAATTTGCATGGACCCGCTTGAAACTTGGCCAGATTTTGAGATTCAGGCAGCGCGTTAGAAACCGTCTGTCGCGCACACTCAAGTTCATACTTGAGTAATTTGCTTGACTTGTATCACGCGCGCTGGCTCGCTCTCCATTGCCACGCAATTCGGTGCTTACGGGCGATCGGAATAAGCAGCGAGCGAAGGAAGAAGAGAAGCCGCCGAAGAGTACATAAAAACAGTCGAGAATGCGGCAACCGAATAAAGACTAGAGAAGGTATTGAGAGCTCACTCGTGAGACTGTATTTGTGTGTGCGGTTACGTGCGCGTGTGCGAAAAGGAATGCTCGATCTCTCGGAAAAATGTCGAGGGGCATACAATTGGCTTGGCATCTCTTTTTGCCAGCCCCCGCCATTCGAGGCCAGATTTGCTCGAATACCCTCGCCGCACGCGCGCGCGCTTCTATATATGTGTGTGTGTGTGCCTATATAGAATCTGAGGAGTGCGCGCTTCCGTTGCCGCGACTACTGGCCCAACAGCTCACTCGTAAGCGGAGAGGGAAAAAGAGAGAGAGAGAGAGAGAGAGAGAGAGAGAGAGAGAGAGCACGTAAAAAAGCGAAAAAGAAATCGCAAAAGAGAAATCGACTAGCGAGTTTACCTCCATTGTAAGCAGCGTGGCGCATTGTGTGTTGCAGTCGGGGGGTGGAGCTCTCGCCAGTTCGGAGACGCGATATTTATGAGTGTCCCTCTTTCGATAGAGCGACAAAACATCTTGCATGCTACCAACACTCGCTATATCATTCGCCGGAGCTTCGTTCGAAGAAAAAAAAAATAGAAAAGAAATCACGCAGCCTCGCTTTTCAAAAGAGATCTGCCACCAACGAACGCAGCTTCCTCGACGGATAGCCATCTCGCGAATGCTTTGTTCTTGCAAACGCCTACTCGTGTTTCAGTAGCGATTGCGAAATACAGTGCGGCCCGCCTAACTCTACTAATCAAATGTTTTTGTCAGCGAGTCAAGTGAATAACCTTTCGGCGATCTGCTTTATTTTTAGTGACCAGTAAGGCTGCGCTTCGGGCGCAAGTCGCTGACCGCGACTGCGATTGTTCAAACAAATCCAATTTCGAATGTCTCATACATACGAGTTCAAGTTTTACCAATCGAAATAAACAGCAGCTTAGCGGGGACAATGAGTACGCTTTATTTATTTGTTTTACAGAAAAGTTTAAATAATGAATGTTCGACAAGTTTGATAGACTGCTTTAATGTTGCCCTTTGTTCAACTTGCTCTCTCTCTCGGCACTTTAATAGGATATTTGAGCACGAGCTGTGCTCCAATTTGATTAATAGTTGGGCGCAGTTGCCCGTACCACGAACATTTTTTGGCAATTTCGTATCTATCGCCATTAGCTTTTGGCTCGCTGAATTTTATATTTTGGCCGGTTATACGAAGAGCCATTTTGTTCGAATTGGCAGCATAATGCATGCTCGACAATTATCTCTGTAGAAATACCACGAGAGTACTAATAACGATAATTCGGACGGATGTGTGTGAAATGTGAAAATTTAAATTTAAGGTAGAGATGATAATTAGCGAGATGCAAATGATCGGGAGCCGGGCTTTCACGGGGCGCGCGAAAAGATAAGATAAATAACGCAAGGCGGGAGAAGCGAGCGAGAGAAAGGCGAGGAGGGGAGGATTAATTGCAGGAGCTGAGCAACTTTTGTAAGCGTTGCACAGAGCGCGTCGTTCGTCCTTTCAGCGAGCTGCTGCTGTGCCGCTCAACAGGTGATGTACTTTAAGTTGCCGGGGCTGATTTGTACGACTCGAAACAGAGAGGCAAGAGGATGGTGGGTGGCCGGGGTGGAAGGCGAAGAAAGTCGCGGATAACGAGCAGGGAATCTCGTTGGAAAGATGTATCGCCGAAGTATTTACTCTCTCGTGGGCGCCGGAAACATTGATGGGACTTTAGCGTACAGATTATCGGAGATATCTTGCCGGAAGATCATATCTCCTTTGCCCCTGTTCCATTGCAAATTCTGATTGGTCTCGATCATTGCTATAAATGTGCGCTTGAGCTGTCAATCATTGAAAGGGCGAGTGATTAGCAGGCCGAGTCACGCAACGTACCGCCGCAGCGAACCTGGGATTTCATGAATTTGCAAAAGGAATTAACTGACTGGCTTACTGGCGCCATAGAATGAAAGAGAGAGAGAGATATATATAGGGGGGGGGGGGATTGGCAGAAGCAGCGAGCCAGTTGATTTACAATGCAATCTCTGCTAATCATCGAAGCGGTCTATATTGTATGCTATTCCCCGGCTGAGCTCGCCGGATTATTCCGGATAGAAAGTGCGGCTTCTGTGTACGCGTACGTGCCGAGTCGAAAAAGCGGAGGAAAAACCAAGCAGCTATCCGTCCGAGGGTGGGTCCATGCCAGATGTCGCGTGAAAAACGACGTCAAGTTTTACAACAGGTGTACGACATGGCCACCACTGCCCCTTCTCTCTCTCTCTCTCTCTCTCTCTCTCTGTCTCCGAGTCTCCTGGACCACCAAAATTTTCCCTTTTAAATCAAACTACTGCGCGTCTGCCCTCCGTCGTTCGCGCTGCAGATTTTCGAGCTTTCATGAAAGCTGATATCGCACTCGAAGACTCCAGGCTGGGTCGCTGGCGCCTAAAACACATGTAAAAACATTCATTACGTCGAGCAGTTGTAAAAACAAAGTTTAACGCTCGTACGCGCATCGGAGAGTGAGAGACTGCCGCAACTTTGCGGATCGGACGAGTTAACGCTATGATAATGTACATCGTTACGTGCAAACTCGCGCGAGTATGCGCGCGTAAACTTTGACGAGAAAGTTGGTCGTCGGCGAGCGTATACGCTGACCCCAGCGCCCCCTCTGCGCTTCTTCCTCGGTAGTTTTTCACTTGCGCGGCACTCTGTACTCTATTAATCGAGAACCAGCCTCTCGCGATGGCAAACTTTCGCTCGCGGCGATGACGATCGAAGCGGCATTACATCTCGCGCGAAAGAAAGCCGCGCGCCGATAGTCGAGCTAGTTGGCGAAGGACCATTCATCTTAGTAGCGTATCGCGCGCGCGAGATCGTATAAACTGCGCGGCAGCAATAGCGAGTCGAGGCTCGCCCCGCCCAGTTTTCTGTAAATCACCGGTTGGCGGCGCGCGCTCCAAAGCAAGGCACGAGAGAGAGAGAGAGAGAGAGAGAGAAAAAATAAATAACAAAGAAAGACCAAGAAGAGAAAAAAGAGAACACGTATAAGAAGCGGGTTAGGGGCCAAACGTACGGCGTTTTGGGGCGTAAATTTGAGGCAAGTGCAACGAACGAGCCACTCTGGCGGCGGCACGCGGCTAAGGAAGGCCAGGCGCTATAAAATAAACAGCAAAAGCGTCACCGCCAGTAGCGGGTATAAGCTTGTTTTCCGCCTCTCTCTCTCTCTCTCTCTCTCTCACGCGCGCTCGCGAACTAATTGCAGATCGGTCGCGCGCGACTTTTGAGTTATCGACTTGGACTGGAATCGCGATCGCACGCGCACGCGCGCGTTTTTAAGTGCTACCTCGATATCGGCGCTGTCAATATTGACACGCACGAGGAGACTATAGATATCGATTGCGTCCGCAGCCACGCGAAAATGATTATATCGGAGGTGCAAGAGGCTCGCGCGGTAAGCAATAATTATTGCGTGGAGTGGTGCGGTTCTCGAAGGAGCGCTGCGCACAGACGAGCATACGCGCTCGCGCGCGTGCAGCCCGCCTGCCGTAGTCTAGCCAAGCCGCGAGGCTGCGCGCGAGCGAGCGTAACGCGATTTTGGAAAGGAGAAGCGCCGCTGTCTGCACCGCAAAACGGAAGATCCGACAATTGAGCCAAGTGCTGCTGCTGTTGTCTCGCACTCACTCGACTTATACGCCCCCCCCCTCCTCCCTCTCCCCAGCTCACCACCCTCTTAATCGCGCTTAATTGCGCGCAATTACTCCAAATGGGGAAATAACAAGTTGCGCCCGCGAGAGCGAGAGCGAGAATAGGCCCCTAACTTACACGCGAGCAATTCCCTTTATTTCTTGGTGTTCCTCCGCCGCAGCCGACATGACGAAATCGACCGAGCACTTAAAACAGCTGACACGCCTGCCGAGAGCACGCAACTTTGCATCGGGTCGCGAACGCGCGCCGGTGAAATCAACTTGCTTCGAATGTAACGCTACGAGAAATTAATCGACAGCCGTCGCTGGCATTCATCGACGAGAGGTGTTGCCGAAGAGAAGAGGTCGCTCGCGCCCCGAGCGCGCCAAGTGGATGGCGGCTGAATCGAACGAATTAAACGCGGTGTAACGAATAAGCACGCGTACCAACGGCAATAATAACGGAGGGACGCTAATAATGGATTCTAATTACCGGAAAGTTCACGCGAACGAGAGAGAGAGAGAGATCACCCGATTGGCTTGGTCGTAGTTATTTAGCGACGTCAGCTTGTCGGTCAATTATGCTAATGGACAGTCGTGCGCGCGTCGACGACACGAGAACTGCGATAATTCGGCGTGCGCATTTTCCGCGCTGGAGCCCGCTGCAAGGGCGCTCGATCGGCGAGAAGAGCGCGCAAGATTGAAGGTCGAGAGCGCCGGATTAGCATCGAGCGGGCGAAATAACGAGAACTGATAAATAATTCAGTGACGCGCAAATGGAGTGCGAGCTTTGTGTTGGCGAAATAAACCGAGACTCACCGTCGGCGAATCTTGGCTCTCTCGAGGGCGCCGCCGCTCTCTCGGACTAACTTTCAAATGAGATTCCTTCTAATCTTCTATTTGATTTAAGCGTCGCTCGCGCTTCCCGGAGAGAGAGAGAATAAGTCGTTTACGAGTTGGCTGTTAACTGCAATCCAGTTGCGCGACCGAGCGCAAATAAAGAAGCAAGCGAGAGTCGCGCGACACGAAGATAGATAGACAGCGCCTCTCGCTCGCCTGCCACTTTAACTTGGATGATTCATTCGACTTCGGCTGCGTATCGACGCGCCGACTTGCCGCCGACGCTCATTGATCTCGGGAAATGCAACGCGTTGCTGGCAGCTTTCGGTGGACACCGGCAAAAAAGGAGAACAATATTTTGCCTCGCTGACAAGCGGAGAAACAGCTGAGAAGGCAGCGGGGGCGGCACCAGGGAAAAAGTAATGTCCAACGCGAGCGCTGAATGGGGAGATAACGAGGGCCTTCTTTTTCCTCGCGCCGGCTGGCCGGCCATTATCCGGCACTTGTCCGCTTCCGGAAATTGAGATAATCGTTGCAATTAGCATCGCGACTGCGGCCGCGCAATCTCTCGCTGGACTCGGCGCCGCGGCATTTGAGCCGCGTGCCAACAGCGGAGAGCGACGCTCGCCCGCAAATGTCCTCGTCTTCTCGACCACTTTCTCCGCGGCTCGCGCGTCCCTTCTTTTTCGCTCCTTCTCGTCTCTCGTTCGCGCCGCTTTTTTCCGGGCAGCTCGCGCGCTCTCCCCCGATTCGCCCGCTCTTCCGCATTCCCGGCGCGCTTCGATGTCTCCTTCTACCCTCGTTCTCGCCTCTGAACCTCGCTTGCACTTGCCTCGCGCGAATCATCCAAGGAATTCGGCGAACGCAGGCAAATCATTCTTTCAGCGGACCTGCTTATTTCTTTCCTTCTCACCCTTTGCAGGTGAAAAAATAAAGATAAGCGCGAAGATTGATCTGCGTGCAGTCGAGTTCGCCCGTTAAAAGTTTAGCCCGACGGGGCTTTTAATCGAGTTTTTACTGGCAATATTTGCGCTCTTTTCTGCAGCTCTCTCTCTCCCTCCCTGGCGCTTTTGTGTACTTTTTATCACTTGTAGGGCAATGTTCGATACGCCACGTAGCCTGCCCGTGATATGAATGGCGAGCGAGCGAGCAAGAGAGTTTGCCGAGCGATGCGACTTTTAGCCATACAAATATGGACCGTTCGTATCTCTCGCTCTCCTAATGGATAAAAACTTCCCAAACTTTTATGTACTTTTGATTAGATAAAGTTCACGCTCTTGCTCTCCCTCTCCCGCGGCTAACTCTATTTGCGATAACATCGCAGGCGTTAAGTACTTTGCCAACATTTTATAAAACTGGCTGCTCTCAACTTTCCTTTTTCATAGGCTGTGTGCTTTAATTAACGCTAAAGCTTAATTAGCCGGCGCATTATTATTATTCTGCACTATCTCTGCCCATTTGAACAGTTATTACGTTGCGATAGGTAGGTGAAAAACGGCAGGCTGCGAAGAAGACAGCTCGGCATTAATTTGCATGTACGACTGTTGCAAAACTTGCAAGTAGCAGTTACGAGTCCGAATTTTTGTTTCAGCTCTCGCTTTGGCCCGCGAGTTTTACTCTCAGCAGCAGCCTCAGTTAAATAAGTTTTCGAGGAATTAAACGCGCCTCGGCGAGCTAATGAAGCCGCTGAGCTATTATAAATTTAAATGTTCTCCAAGCGAGCGAGTGGCAGA
Source organism: Phymastichus coffea (assembly GCF_024137745.1). NCBI lineage: Eukaryota > Metazoa > Arthropoda > Insecta > Hymenoptera > Eulophidae > Phymastichus > Phymastichus coffea. The sequence goes on from NW_026706922.1 coordinate 484,052, forward strand.
GAGAGAGAGAGAGAGAGAGAGAGAGAGACGCAGCGGGCGTCGCGGAAAGATGACGGAAAGTTCCGAGTGGCAGTAGAGCTCGTCGTCGCCAGCTTGGCAGCTGCTAGCTGTTTGGCTTCTGTCTTTTCTCCGTAGACTAGACACTGGATTTTCGCAGCTAGTCTTAGCGTTCGGCAACGCACAAACTTTTTCAATGAAACCAACGACACGCAGCCGCAAAAGATCCAACTTGTCAAATCAATGCAGTCGAGTTGTATGATCATCGCGCCTTCGTAACTATCAACGACTCTGATAAAAGCGTCAGCTTGGAAGTGCACGCAGTCAGGTTTCCATTGGAGGGAGAGAGAGAGACAACGATACTGGCTCCACTCGCCAAAGTGAGTATCGCACTTTGCCGAACTCGGGCGCCACGACGACGACGACGACGACGACGACGACGACGACGACGAGCTTAAAGGTGGGAAAAGCTTCGTACCTCCATTCAATAAGAAAATTGCTGTGCGCGCGGAAACCCGATGCGTATTTTCATTAGCCGAGATCGCTTATCTCTGAAAGTAACCAGAGAGAAATACTGCGCGAGCGCGACAACGTCTAAGGATAGATAAAAAGGAAAGTCGATGTGGCGCACATTAATCTTGCACTCGGTAGGCAGTGTAATTGGCCCTGCGACAACGACGACGATGGCGAGGATGGCGACGGCGACGACGACGACGCTTATCGGAAAGGCTAATCTGCTCTTGATCTTGTTGCCGTTACAGGATTTGCGCGCAAAGCCCTTCCTCTTGCGCGGCCGTGTGTTTTATGGGGAAGCCCGAGCGCCACCGAGATAAAAATTTCTGGCGCGCTGGCCATCAAGGCCGCTCGGCTTCTGTATTTTCTTGCCCCATTCCGAGAGCGAGGAAGGGAGTCCGAGGGCGGGAGGTCTCCGCGCTTTATCGACGTGTAATTCTTTGATGCGGTCGTATTCTGCCGGAGCGTCGGTCGCGCGCAGCGAGTAAAGCAGCGTACAATTAATGCATCGCGCGTTAATTAAACGAGCGAGCGCGAGATTTTATTGTAGATTATTTTGCCGGACAGCCAATTATTTCGGTTCGGAAATAACGTGGCCAGCCGAACGGACAAGCGTGTCAATCAGGCTTCGCGAACAAATCCATCGGTTGTGGTCGTGCACGATAATTGGTTCTTTGCCTCGAGGCCGCGGATAAAACAGTGTGCGGAGCGTCAAGTGGCGAGCCGCGCGTCTCCGCGCGTCTCCGCGCTACACTTTCATTACAGCTACGAAATTTCGGGCTCCGCTTACGTGCGGACAAAGCAGCACGGAAAAATCTCACGCGCGCTCCATACAACCGGTTTGCCCCCTTCAGCTCGATGATTATTAGCTTTCAATAAGCTCGCTCCGATTCCCTGATTGCTGGCTTACAGCGCGGATTAATAAGTACGTTTCAAGCGTTTTCTCTTCTAGCCAAGAACGGAAGGGAGATGAAGAGCAGGTAGCGAATGTTTTCCGCGAGTCATGCGAGAAGTTTGCACAGTTATCGGGAATGTTTGCTCCGACGACGGCGCAACAAGTTTAAGTGTTGATGGAGAATGGGAGCGGCGCGCGTGTACGTGGATGTTGCCGGCGCGCCTCGCGCTAATTCGCTGAATCGAATCGTTATACGAGTATGTATCTTAAATGGCGCTGATGGACGATTGCATTTGCGAGTCTCTCGTAGCCCATTAGTCGCGCGAGCGCGAAATGGCCCGACGGCAATGTAAGTAGACGCAGAGAGAAAGGGAGAGAGCGCGGTATCTCTTGCACTTGCAAATTAAGAGGGAAATAAATCAAAATGAGTAATGGTCGATAAACCATTATGAATATTCATTGTCTCGATGAAAAATCGCTATTTTATAAATAACGCGATGATTAAGATAAGTAATGAGCGCTGCACGTGTGTACGCGTGCGTCGCGTTTTATAAAGCTTAATCATATATTAACGTTATCGCGCGCGACAATTAATAAGCATGCCAATGAATGCTAATGAGGGCCATAATTTAGCATAAGTTTTTCAAGTTGCAAGCGGCGGCCGCGACACCACGCACGCACGAGCTCCTGAGAGAGCGCGAATTTATCGCGCACAAGGCAGAGAAGGAAGTTCCGCGTGGTGGTTTATACCTGCGCCCTCGCCGCCGCGAGAGCTAAGCGAGCAAAATTAAATTAGCCCGCGCACAAGTCGCAGTTGTCGCTCGCGTAAACAAATTCGAGCCAACTGCGCTCGCGCCACTTTTCATTTGCATGCTACAAGTGCTTCCTGCGCGATGCCAGTCAAGCCATCGAGCCCCGATAACCAGTGTCTCGCGTCACTTTTTGCGCGCGCCCTTATCATCAAGTTTTGCCACGGTCCGATATTGACCGAACCGACGACTAAATGAGATCTACGATAATGCCGATAATCGACGCGCCGACGCGGACGTTCACCATTTATTCAAACAATATTGACTTTATTACGACTTGCAGACTCTTCTCTCATTTTTTTTCCCCCAATATTACCTCGTTGAAATTAGCTTGTGCCAACCACCATTACTTTTCAATATTTTCCTTTGCCGCCGGCCAGCCAGTGGCTTTTTATATGCATTAACCTTCTAAATTTGTTTCGAAAAGGGCCGGTTGACAGAGAACGCGCGTCAGAGCGAAACGGCAAATATATGCCTCGAACCGATATTTTGTTTGTTCTACTATGCAAACAATATCTTTATATTACATTTTTCAGAGCGCTTTACTTTTCACCACTCGACAGCGAATGGATTTTTATTTTTAATATTTTTGCCCATCCACCCTCGTCGCGTCACGAATAATACAGAGATGCGCGCGGCCAAATGTACACATCGGCCGATACAGCGCAAAATAAAAACGAATCCCTGAATTGCATGTTTAACAAAGCGAACAACTGGTAGACGTTGCTATGGAGTGCTCGGCAAAAAGGAGCGAGCGAGAGACTTTTAAACTAGCGTAATCGCATCGAAAACTCGTTGAGAAAGCAAGAAGGGAAGAGGGCGAACCGAGCTGCAAATAAAAAAAAACGCGGGGGATAGGAGGGCGGGAAGAAACAGCGAGCGAGAGAAAAACCTCGCAACGTCGTGTAGAAAGAGCATCGTCCGAGAGCGACTTTTTCGTCGTAAATGCAACAATGGTTTTATGCACGTCGATTCGCCGGGGAGAGAGCGTGACTCGTAGGGTTTTTCTGCTGGCGGGCCAGCGATTCGTGAATTACGCGTTGCTTCTTTTCGGCCGGGCATTAATTTTCAACGCTTACCCGCGCGCACCAACTTTTGCCGGAGTCCGATCGGCCGGCTCGTCGGAATTCCGCGCGCCAGCACCAGCGGCAGCGGAGCATGCATAATGGCGCTCGCGTGCAGTGTGCTTAGGCGCTCGCGTTTGTTTGCGTTAATTTGCCAGAGCGGCCAATTTGAATAAATTGCCAAGCTTGTCCACGCTCGAAAATCAATCGTAGCGAACCAAGGCGAGGGTGGAAGCGACAGCGAGGCCCGCTGGCGCCTCATAATCGAGCATGAATTATTGATATAATTGAAAAACGATTTGGCTATGGTGTAGATTCGCGGCACAGGCCATTAATCGTCGCCGCCTCCGTTACAGCTGCACGCGTAGCGTAAATACGGGCGACTGCGCGACAGCGAGAAAAAAAGCGAGAGACAGTCGGCTGACGACGAGCGATTTCCCGGCAGCGCGCGCGCGCGCATTGTTGCGTGCACGTACGGGTCCGGCTTTCGGCTCGTAAATTGGCGAGTGCATACGCGTTAGAAAGCCAGGCTATAGGAAAAAAAACATTGGATATTCTAGGCAGGCGATTTTCACGTAGCCGGAGTAGACTTGTTTTTTGTTGAAAAATGGAAGAACGCGCGCGCGTGCAGCGCGCAGCTGCGGGTGCGCCAACGTATGCGGGAAATGTGGCTTTGTAAAAAAGTCATGAAGCTAAAATTGCAGGCCTGCTGGCTGATTGGAGTCACAGTCGTTGCCCCCCCCCCTCACTCTCTCTTTCTCACCGTCCGTTAAATATGCAGACCGATTGTCAATCGATACGTAAGCCGCAGCTTTGCGCGAAAAGGATGAAATGCGGTTGATCGAGTGGCGCTCGGCCAAGTATTACGGCGGCTTCGTCCGCGGGCAAAACTGCGACAAACGTCTCGAAACAGGAGTTAGAAAAGACGCATGTGGCGCGCGAGGAAACAAGAAAGGCGGAGAAAAGAGATTAGCGGAGCATCCCTCTCGCGGGACAGCACAAAAGGATACTGCGACTCGCCGTGGCGCATGAAAACACAGCGCCACGTCGACGTTCTCTTGTTGCGCTAGGAGCTTTCCCCTTGGCGGCCGATCGACAGCCAGCGGCCGGCTTGATCATTCGGTAAATCAATCGATACGTCGGCTAATAATGCCCGCAATGCAATATGCAGATGCACCGGGACTGTATCCGCTAGCAGCGTGCACGCACTATTGCTCGGCGCTAATCGATTTCGCTTTTGGACTTACGTCATTAACGATAATACGCCCGCTCGCGGATATTGGAGTTGTCGCCTTGTCGGCGTTATTAGTGGCAGCGCTCTCGCGGTGGCATTGTGCGCGCAATCTCAAACTCATTGTGGAAGTCCATCGGCGCGTCGGTGGCCACTGCAAATCACGTCTTTTATCGCAAAGTCCGTTCATTCCGAGCTCGGCTAATCCATCGCTCGCCGCGGAAAATGTACGGCGCCTGCGCTTCTTCGCGCCTTCTCGGAATCATTCGGCCAGCGCGCAGAGCCAGCGAGTCAAAAGGAAAACCGTGGAAAGGAAGGGTTGGATTTGGCGCTCGAGCTCTCAAAAAGCCCATGGGCTTTTTTTGTCTTGAAGCAGCCGCGGCAGTAACGGCAGCGAGAGCGCGTCTTTGTCTGTTCTCGCCGCGATAAAAGTGCGCACGGGGAGCTTTATGCGAGCTCGGCAGCGCCGTGGCCGCGGCTGCAGTGCGTTAAAACCGCCGGCCAAGAGATATGGGCCGTGGCTCCTAGAACTGGCGCTTGATTTATGCCGCGGCTGTTATTCGTCGACAAGCGCCGCTCTCTTTCTCTCTCTCTCTCGTGGCTGCTCTCTTTTTACCGAATTAAGCTCTCTCGCCTGTCCCTTTATTTCACTTCATCTGCGTCGCTTGGAGGATACAAGCGCGCAGCCAAGCTGTTGGCGCTTGCGTGATCCTCCTGGCTTTCGCGAGCGAACTTGCCAACGCAGCTATTCGTCGAGGCTCCGCCTCCAGTACATTTGTTCGTTTACCCGTCGGCGCGAACACGGAGCGCGGCGTCATTTTTCAACGCTCGTCGCTCCGATCAGCCTGCGATCCCAATGACACGTCCGCGGTGCGCGCGCGAGCGTGAGCACGCCAGGGCGATATCGAATCGCTGCGGCGTCATGACGCGCGAAGACGAGAGACGCAACGTTACGGTCGGGCGTGCAGTCGGACGGCTTTTCCGGCTGTGCAGCGCCGCGCCGAAATCAGCTTACTCTCGCGCGAGCATCGATCGCTACGGCGCGCCCCATAAAACTCGACGCACATCCTGCGGAAAGCGAGCGCGCGCGACGTACGGCCGCATTTACTTTGCAGCGATCCCCGTGATTAATTTGCTGGGCCCTCCCTCGTCCTCTCCGCTTTCCCAGCTTCGTCCGCGATCAGCTTCCCACCCTCCCGCGGACTGCACAGCCTCTCGATTGATTTTCCCGTGCGCGCGAAAGCTCGCCGTCGTCGCCACGAGAGGGAGGCTTAGAATGCGGCTGACAGCCGCCCGCCAAAGAGTTTTCCGCCGAAAAATAAACGTCCGGTCTACGCAGCTGGCAAAACATACGGCCGCGAGGGGAGGGAAGCGAGCAATCCGCGTACATATTCGGCGCGTGCTATTGGCAGCTCGCGATCATTATCAGGAAGAGTCTGCGCCGGACAAACTAATCATGGCCACTCGCCTGTCTATCGCCTCCCCCCCCCCCTTCTCTCTCCCACTCTCCAAACCACCACCCGCGCCCGCTCCATAAATTATCAATTAATTATTTTTCGCGCGAGAGTGGAGGCGCGATTTTCCAATTGCCACGCGCACACGCCGACTCGGCACTTCCTACCCTCGTAAAATACGCTTCATTCGCGCATTTTGCATGCGCACCCCGTTGCGCCGAATTTCTATCGCCGTGTCTATCTATATTTATATACGGCACGCCGCCGATGCCCAATAATGGCATTGCGCGCCCGCCGCCCGCGACACAACTCAACTGCCGACGTTTCATTGAATATGCCAAAACAAAGCATTGCTTCCATCACCTCCATTCCGTGTTTTATTTATTTTTCCTTACTGTCTGGCAAGCGATTGTTTTGCCTCGTTATTTTCGATATTTTTCTTCTGAATATTCATTAGGACACTAAAATCGTGTTATTTATCTTTTTTTCTTCTTTGTGTTGATGTAAACAAGCCTTGAATAGCCTAGCCTAGATTTTTACAGCGCGGAAGCGCATTCACTTTGGCTTATTGTGAAACAGCCAGTTGGATTTCATTCTACCCACGGCAGGCAAAAGGTAGAAGGTTAAAAATAAAAAGAAAAGAAAAAAGGACCATTGAAAGTCGTAACTCTTTTCACTTTCAAATTTGCTTCTGCCTTCGCTCTTTGTCTTTTCAAATGACGAGCCGCAGCAGCAGCAGCAGTTCTCGGTTTCTGTAAAGAAGCAGCGATGAAAGAACAACATCCGCGAAAAACTTGAATGATCGTCTGTTGCAAAACAAAGAAAGAGGAAAAAAAACACCGAATTCAGTTTGAGCCTTTCCGTCCCACTTACTGCCTTATACTTTCGCAAATCTTACCAGAGTCTTTTGAGAACTAAATTCGTTATACTTATCCCCCAGAGGTACGGTCCCTGTGAGACAGCTTAACAAACGAGGAACTAATGATTCGGCTGGAAACTCCGAGCTCGTAATAGATATTCGGTCGTAGGCTGATGGAACTCCTGAGCGTCTGACCAAATATTGACGCTGTCTACTTGAAAAACCAACGCGTCATGTTTTGATGCGTTTCGTGGAGATTGATCGATCGTGTCGCGCACATCAGTCTAGAGATGGTGCTCTCCAGGCGGTAGAGCTTGTAAGCTGTATCCACGGAGGCGAAGAAAAAAAAAATTGGGATTGTATTTAACAAGCGAGGCAAGGCGCCAAGAAACGTGGCTGCGGTGTCGTAATAAGGGTGCAGAGAGAAGCTCGCAGCTCAAGGGTCTCGCTGTCGCTCTCCGCGCGGCTCTGTAAATTCTTGGCAAATATTTGCCAAGGTAGCGGTCGCGACATCGGTCGCTCTTACCCCCACGTGAGCCGTGTACACCAAAGCTGCACGAACGCTGCTTACCTTCATTTTCTCGGAAACTCGCCTCTAGTTCTCTCTCTCTCTCTCTCTCTCTCTCTCTCTCTCTCTCTCTCTCTCTCTCTCTCTCTCTCTCTTAGAAAAAAAGAGATAGCGCACAGGAATGAACAGAGCAGGGCGAATTGCCGGCAATATTGTCCCGATAGAGCGTTCGCGACGGAAATCGCTGAACTAGAATTCGCGCAAAGCATTTCGTGCACTCGTGGAAAAAGGGTCTGACGGCGCGAGCGGGCGGACGGAGGCCCCGCGCGTGTCTCCCGCCTACCCCGTTGCGCGAGTGCCGTTCGTTCTTTGAGCTTCTCCCCTGCAGCTTCCGATAGCGGCAGCCAATAGCTTGACTTTTCTTGCGTTCGCCAGAGAGACTCTCGCTGTCCGCACACATGCACACTCGCGCGGCTGCTCCTTCGTAAACGAAATTCTTTAAAAGCCACCTCCGAATGGGTAAGCTCAAGCACTCGGAGTTCCGAAGAAGGCACGTACAGAGTACGGATACATCAGCTGTCCCCGCGCCCTCGCTCCGCGCTGTCGTTGCAGACGTCGCTCTGTCACTATCCTCCCAGTGAAAATTCCTCCAATGAAAGGTCTCTCGGAATAAGCGGATAACTCTGACGTGTCATTGAATCATCGACAATCATCGATTAAAGGGGATGCGCGAGCGAGTCTTTGCTATACATAGACCGCGCGCAATACGCACCTAATGCACCGCTATCTCGTAGGAAAGCGCGGGATCATGAGGTAAGTCGGATTATCTCTCTCTCTTTCTCTCTCTCTCTCCCTCTTTGAGATATACTTGACACGGCAGCGCGCACATCCCATTCGAGAGACTCCTTCAGCGTCAGATATTCCTCTTCGAGTCCACTAGTCCCACTCCCCTTTTCTGTACCCTTCCATCTCTTGAGCGTATTGATGTTCAACCTACTATATAGCTTTCATTTTCCGCGAGTAGTTTTGCTGCCGCTTTGACCGCGCAGAGGCACTAACCGAACTTGTCGCAATTTCGAACTACGTCTGTCTCATTTTTTATTCTCGATCGTCGCTCGACGAGTGTACATGTTTGACAATCGAACAGTTTACGTAAGAAAACCCAACGGAAGAACAGACGCGCGTCGATATATATCTCGAGGCAAAGAGAGAAAAAGAGAGAGAGAGAGAGAGAGCGATGTGTCCCGTTCAATTGCGCAGCTGTAAAGCCGCGAGCTTTTTGCGAATGTACTTGGCCCGGTTGCGCGGCAAGAAGGAAAAGGCAGCAGAAGCTCGGCGGTGGGAGGGGGCGGGCGTCAGCGGTAAGTCTAGCCGACGCCGAGGAATAAATCCGAATCGGATGGGCCGCGGCATATTCTAATCCCTCTTGGCAGCGAGTCTGGCCGCGTCCTCGTTCCATACATACAGCGCGCTGTTACTCCTTCTTTCCGCTCGTCGGCCGCGCCCTACTGCTATCTCGCGATAATGCTCTCTCGCTTCTCTCCGACGCCTTTTGCCGCCGCACTTTCCTGGATCATTCCATGTGCCGCCGTCGGCGCGTCTCCCAGTCTGCCAGCTGCAAAATCAGAATCCAGCCGCTGCCGCGGCTGCTGCCATTTTTCCACTCCGAGCTAATGTCTCTCTTCGTTTATGTCTCTTCTGTTCGCTTTACATTCTTATCCTCCGTGCTCTTTCAACGAAGCGCACTCCGCGACGCCCGTTCTTTCTTCCTCCGATCGACTCGCGCTGCAGTACGGCCCGATCGCCCTTCGAAATCTGCACTTGTTCAAGCGCAAATTATTATATCGCCGCGCGACTGCGAACCTAATTCAAGGTGTATCGTTCGAGTCGGGGTCGTCGTCGAGTAGCGCTGCGATAGCGCTAACCAGGAAAACAACGATATCGAGGGCCGAGCAGCGTTCGAGAGAAGCTCTCGGCTCTTTATAAATCAGCGTAAAGCAGCACCACGGCCTGACTGGAATGGGAAATCGCAAGCACGCAGCAGCGATACGTAAGAGCTTGTGGAAACTGCCGCTGGCTCGCGAGCTCGACAAAAACAATGGAAAATCCCTTGGCTCGTTGAGCTCGCCGATGAAAAAACTAAGCCAGATGAGGGCCGCGCCACGAGCACGGCCGAGTTGGACGCGGCCGGTTTTTCGATCGCGCGATCTCGCGCGGCTTCTAGCCCGAGGCCGAAGCCTCGTGTGACGCGTACGAATCGCTGACGGCACGGCCGATCGACGAATCCTCGGTTTCGTTGATGTCGGTTCGCCGCGACGGCCGGAAGGCAAACAGGCCCTCGCAGCTGGTCCCCGCTCCAGTGACTTTTTATTAAACCACTGCTACGTGCTCTGATCCCATTCGTCGCGGGTGCGTCCTGGAGAATATAAGCCAGCGAGTCTCCCTGTCTCGGTCCAGCAGCAGCACAATGCCATGGCTCCTTTATCTCTCCGCTTTTAACGCGCTTACAATTCACGCGCGGCGAGCGCTCGCTCTAGTTCTTTCTTTTTTCGCCTAGAGAAAAGAAGTACAGCGGGTATTAAGCTAAGTCGACTGCTACTCCGCGCATGTATATACGCGTCCGGCGGTCGCAGAGAAAGAACAATTGCCGCTCATGCGATTACACATCTGCGAAAATTCGCGGCAGACAGAGATGGAGCTTTGTGACTCTCTCTCTCTCTCTCTCTCTCTCTCTCTCTCTCTTTCTCTCTCTCTTTTTCTTTTAATAACGAGCATCGAGAACGTGATGCAGAGATGGTATTTCAAAGAGCTTTGCATTTGCCGATCTTACATTTTTATTGCAATTCTATGAGAGCTCCAATTTAGATGGCTTTCACGTCGAATTACATTCGCAATAAAGTCTCTTGCAGCTCGTTACTTTGATTATTCGTTGCTTGAACGCTGTTGCTCATCGAAATAACAATTCGCAAATGGGATGTATTTATTTACAACTCGTTAGCCATAAAAATGCGAACGAACGCATTAAAAGCCGTAGCCGGTGAGCAACGCGTTCAGTGAGCTTATTCGGGAATATTTTGCCGGTAAAAATTTGATTAAAACGTAGGCAGGAGAGGCCGGAAATGATATCGTGGATAGAAGGTGTTGCGGGATTTGGCGAAAATGACAGATAAACAAACGGCCGTAGCCGCGTCTCGTTACTTGGCGTAAAGGTCGAAGGCGTCGCGCGCATATCACAGGCGAACGTAGGTGCGTAAGTCGCTCGGGAGGAGCAGCAGCTCGGACAACGACGAGGCCAAGCCTAGACGCGCGACAGTCGCGCAAGTGGCAAATTCCCTGGGGAACCTTTCGAAAAGCTCTCCGTAATGAGGCTAAATCAGCAGCTGCATCGCGCCGAAGCCCTCTGCTTTATCTCGAGGGCGCGCGCTGAAATGCCCCTCGAGTGACGCGCGCTCGCAGTCCTCGGTATTTTTTTTTTTCTGCCAGCCAACTTTCGAACAAATACGGCAGGAGTAGGAGAGGAAACGATCGGCCGAATGCTGCCGGCGTCGCTGATGCAAACTGATCCGATTTTTGTTTTCAAATCATTATATTCGCACGAAGTTAAATTCAGAAACGCGTTTACAACTCTAACAGTGTTTGAATGAATGTTTGTAACTGCCATTATTAAACAAAACTCTATACGGAAAACGATGTTATATATAGTGTCTGTTATGACTTTCAATGTATTGCCTAATTATGTAAAAACATAAAATGGAAATATGAAAAGGATTAAGAAGAAATTAAAAAAATTGTCAATACCAAACCATTATGTTGCATTGTATTGTTATTTAGTCGTGCAAACAAGAGTTACATATGCTGTTCTGCAGGATTTAGTATAGTTTCATCAATGCTGGGCCTGCTGCTTTAGATTTTCAATAAATACATAAATAAATAAATTAATGCCGGCATTGTTATACCGAACAAAGCGACGGAGAGGCTTGGCGTTTGGCTCTCGCCGGAGCTAATTTCATAACCTGCGTAGCGCCGAGCTTTTAGCCGCGGCTCGGAGGAAACGCGCGGGGACGAGTTATCTGAAAGCTTAATCAGCCACGCGCGTTACCGCAGCCGCCCTAAAACTTGGCTGTCGCCGCATTATTTTCTCGCCTCTCTCGCTCGCGTTTACTCGCTGGGCCGCGGCCCATGGAGTGGCAAAACCGAGCTAGCCAATGATTTGCCAGTGAAAAAAAAACAACGCCATCACTGTCCCGACGAAATTTGGCCGTGACAATGTCGTGTCTGTAGCGTGCGCCAAAAGGTATATCTTTCATTAGAATGATTATGCGCTTATCCATTGTCGTAGCTGCGCTTCGGATACACGAATAGCAGTGCACGTTAATAATTTGGTAACAAGCACGACGAGCGAGAGGGAGAGAGAGAGAGAGAGAGAGCACTCAACGGCAGCGACGAGTTCGCGCTCGTCCTAGTCTTGGGCGTGGTCTGATGTAGTTTGACGTTCGTGTCGGGCTGATTCGATTTGATATTGAAATGCGTTGGAGCAATTGGAGCGATGTTCGTCTGCGCGGCTACACGCGGCGCGCTACTCTCGCACTCGCCGGCCAGCTTTTTAATTCACTCGTTGTGCGTATTGCTGCGCGCGCTCTTACGGAAGTGCTGATGGAATTTTAATTGTTTCGTCGCGGTTGTGCCATGTAGCAAGTCGCGCCTGGCAGGTGTATTATGAATTTCCATACGCAACGCCCGCACGTCATTGGGCGAGCGCGATTGTGCTTCAATCTCCACGCTCGCTGCGAATTGGCTGATTGAAACCGGCGAAAGGCGGAAAAATAGAAGAAACGAACGAGCGTCGACCGCAGTCGCGCGGGGATCGCTCGCCACTGCATCGTCATTAGCTGCGTCGGCAGCGGAAACATATGCGGAGGGCGAGCTCCTCGCCTCGCGGATTTGTATAAATTAGTGGTTCATCCATCTTTCTCGGAGTACAAGTGCGCTAAGGTGGTTGCTTGCACGTGCGCGCCATAGTTTCGTTGCTCTCCGCGCGTTTCCGCAGCTCGGATGACACAAGCGCGCGCGTGCGCGCGCGCAAGGCGAAGGGCGGGAGGACATGTGCCTCCCTCGTCGCCGTGTCTCGAGGAGCTTCCGCTTGCGAGCGAGACGGCCAATTTTCTCCCTCGTATTATGTCTCGGCGACGCGCAACTTTCTCCCTCGGCGCGCCACACACGCGCGCGCGCGCGCGCTCGATTAACTCTGCCCGCGAGAGCAAGCGAGAGAGAGATCCTCTGAACTTTGCCCTCGCGCCAGTTAACTACGTTGCGAGCCTGACTTATTTTCTCGTGCCGCGCTAATTCATTTTTCATTAGGTCTCGGCCACGTGTGCACGCGTGTACACGTGCCGCAATATCCTGACACACGCGCGCGCGCGCGCTAATACTCGTAAACCGTGGTGCCACTGCTCTCATCCCGTTAATATGAGACGTTATCGGGCGCCGTATCATGGGCAGCTGCCTAAACTTGGTATTTTTAGCGTAATACGATGGTCTCGTTACTCGCCGCGCGCTTAATGCTTCTGGAGTGGCTATCGTTTACTAGCTTGTCTCGTTAGGAAGCATCAGCCGCAGCTACCGTGAGCTCGGCCGAATGAATTAATAACGGGTCCGCGGCGCTGCATCGGCGACCGTTTCGCAATGAGTTCGCGCTGGAGCTTAACGGGCGAAGCATGCTTCGCTCGCGACTACACGCGAGATTTCCCATTTAAGATTACCCGCGCACTTCCATCTCGAGCTTCGTATAAAAGTGTTGGCGCGGAGGTGCGCGGCGCAAGGGTTGATTGCTTCCCTCGTGTATCAGCTTCGCAAGCCATTACAATCGAGGCACGCGAATTTCCATCTACTTGGGCATTTCACGCCCCAGCTGATGGCTCAGACCTCCCACCTCCGGCCGCCACCCTTTTCTCAAGCTCGCAGAGACGCCCGCCTGACAATTCCGAATCGATCGATTTACCCTTTTGCGCCTCTCGCCCGTGCACGCGTTTTCGCGAGCGCCGCAGCAGCGCCGGGGCTTTATCGCGTCGGAGCTCCCTGGCGTTTATTTATCAGTCGAATCTCGCTGAAAAATTGCAGCGATCTCGAAGCCGAGCGCAGAGCGTCTCGCAGTCGAGGCGCCGTACTTTGCCGGCGGAATTTAACGGGGCGAGTCGCTGTTGTTCCCTGCTGCGCGCGCGCGCGCGCGCGGCATATTGCTCCACGCACACACGCGCGCAACGCTCGCATGCCGCGGCTCGGTATAGCATCGCGCGCGTATCGTTCTGCCCCCTTGCCTCGCAAGCTCCCACCGCGAATAACGGCATTTCCAAGTTGGCCGCAAACGCCTTCCATCGTCTGCGCGACCAACGCGCAGAGGTAGAAGCTGCAGTTGGCGACCGCGCGCGACAACAATGGAAAAAGCGCCGACGACTGGTTTATTATCGCGTGGCCAATTTCATTCCATCTTTCCACTGTGGTGTTTATACGAGCGCGATCAACGTGTAATTAGAGACACGCGTATCCGTAAAAACACGCTTTATCTTTTCGCGTGAAATACGACGACGCCTAGCTACGTGCGCGCGAAATCGCCTAAGATATGTACGAGTTATCAACAATAGGATACTCGCTGCGGGGAATAAAAGTCGTGTGTGTGTGTGTGTGTGTGTGTGTGCGCGCGCGCGAGCATAATCCAATAACGCTACGTCTTATTACGGCGAACGAAAGCTCGCGAACGCGCACTCCCTCTCTTTCCTGCCTCCGGGCGCATCGTCTTCAGATTAATGTCTTGATTAGTTCAATTTATGAGATGCGCGGCGCGAGCTCGCAAGCTTCGTACTCGTATCTCTCTCTCCCGTACATAATAACGCGAGTTATTTGCCAAGCTCGCGCTACAGACAATGCAATGCGCCGCGCCGCGGTCTCGGTAATTATTCGCACTTCTTTCGTTCGCACTTTCTATTTTCCACGAAAATAAGATAATACATCTCTCGTCTGGCGTCTTTTCAACGAGTCTCGGCAGCAATTTCAATCCCCGGAGAGAGCCAACAATGGCGCAACTGGAAGGGTAACAAGCATATCCGACACACTTACTTCTTCCGAAGAAGCAACACAAAACGACTCGACACCTACTGCCGCTACTATATACTCGCTCTCTTTCTCCCTTGTTTGAGGAGCGAGCGCATTATGCACCGGATATTACACATCAGAGCGTATAGAGCATGACTATACTGTCTCTCCCGCTCGCTCTTCCCTATCTGCCCAACAACAACGCAGCAGCTACAGCGGCAGCTCTCGATGCAACTATCGCTATCGATTTCCACTGAAAAACTTTTTTACTGTGCGCTGCCGAGCTTATAACGTTTTTTGAGCTCTCCCCCTGCCTGCCTGCGCGCGCGCTACAACCACTATCTCTATAAAGCCTAGATCATTCATGCCTTTTAATAACCCAGCTGGCAGCTGCCGTGTCGTGCTTTTTTCCCATTTTACAACCGACTACCCCACTCTCTCTCTCTCTCTTTCTTCCTCGTTTTAACCATTTCGCACTTTTGATGTTTCGATACCGAGCTTCAAATTAATAAATTTCATGACTTACACGCTACGATCAGGCACCATTTGCGCCCATATCAGCGCCATGGAAAATAGAGAAGTGCAATGAAGAAGCAAAGAAGCACAGGGAGGAAGGAAGGAGAAGCGCTCATGCGCAAAAGAAATTAAATCACGTCGTAACGAGTGAGAAATCCAATACCGAATGAGCATCATAACAGTTTGGCTTAACTCGAGCGTAAAACATACACGTGCCAACTTTTGGCTTTGGTATACCTACCTCTACGCGCGCGCGCGTGTGCGAGACAGCGAGAGACTCTTTGCTCTCGTCTTCTTGTATTTTTCTGTCGGCGAATTATACATTAGTTTTCGGAGACGTGGTTTCTCGTGGAAAAAAACAGGTAACAAACCACGAAAAAGAGGCTAATCCGAGGGCGATGCATGCGGCAGCACGGCTGGTAATCATAAGCACAACGTAATGACACCAGAAGGAAAGCTGCGAACAAGGTGACAGAGGAATGGTGGCGGGAGGGGAGGAAGAGGAAAGAGATGTGCAGCGTAACGCGAAAAGTTTCGTCGGCTAAAGTCGAATTGTTTCATGCGGCCGAGTTGCTCGCTCTCGCTCTGTGCGTGGAAAACAGAGCAGCGCGAATAAGAGCAAAAAGAAAGGGAAAAAAGGGCACAACGAACGCTCGTTCTCTCGTCGTTATGCTCACTTTCTCTCTCTCTCTCTATCTCTCTATCTTTATCCTATTCTTTAAATATATACCTATACACGAGCAGAGAAAAAAGAGAGAGATGACCCCCACACACACACATGCGCGGTCGCGCGCGCGCAACGCGTACATACGTGGAAAATACGAGCAACGGGAAAAATGGTCGACAGACCCGCGAGGACCATTTGTGCAGAGAAAGAAAAGAGAGGTAAAAGAGACAAAATCGGATTTTCATCCACGCGAGGTTGAATTTACCGCAGCGCGATAATGCGCCGAGCCGGCGAAGCGCGAGCTCTTAACGTTTTAGCGCATAGCGCTGGCCTTGCGCTCAAATAAACAGCAGTGACGCGGCGGTCCGAGCGTCCGTTCCGATGCTGGATTAGGCGCGCTCCTGCCCTGTGCCTCGTGACCGATATTCAAATAGGCACTCGCCGCTGGGGCGCGGAACGCGCCACAACTCGCGGCAAGCGCTTCGCAAAAGTAAAGGAGGATCCGCGGGCAAGAGTTCACTCGTCGCCGGTCTCTTCGACTGCCCGTATAGCCGGAGGTGCAGTGCCGTGACTGCCAAGCGCTGCTCGGAGCTTTAACTTTGTTAACGATCAAGGGTAGCGCGAAGCTCGATGCAAGTCGCGCGCGACGAATGGAGCTATTCGATTGACCCGCTTTCGCGAAAAGGAAGACACACGACGACAGGCGAATGTCCATAAGCGTGACCGAACCACTTGTATTGTTCGCTAGCTCGATTATAAGTTGTGCCACCGCGCGCGTAAAATATAATAAATTCCTAGCACGGAGATGCCGTAAAAGTTGTATGACTCTCGTTGTCGTACGCACGAAAGCCTCTCCTCTCGGCGAAATATTAGCATTTTGCATTAATTGTTCGAGCGAGGCTTTATGCGCGTAGTTGTGTAGTTCGGTCGGAACGACGGGTTAAAGAGGCGCAATGAAAAGAGTCAAGGAGCCGAAGACGCGAGGCAGGCAGCGGGGAAAAAATGAGGAAACAGAAATGGGCGAGAGCGAGCGAGAGAGAGAGAGAGATGCGAAAAAGAGAAGAATAACACGGCAGCGGCAGCAGCTAGCGCGCGGCGTTTTAGCCTTGCATACACAAGACTAAAATGACGAAAAGAAGCACTCGAGCTTTTCGCGCAACTTGAACGTTATGCAATTTCCCTGTGAGAGAGAGAGAGAGAGAAAAGCTTGCACGTATACGCGCGCAAGGCAAAAGGCTAATTATTGCTGCACAGAGCATCGTCGACCTCGTTCTCTCTCTTTCATTTTTTTCGCGCCAGATTTAAAAGCCAACTGAAGGAATCGTGCAGCAGCAGCAGCAGCAGCAGCAGCAGCAGCAGCAGCAGCAGCAGCAGCAGTAGCTGCCACTCAAATGCGAGGAGTGAGTCTGCAAGCGAAAAACGCCAACTCCACGCGCGCAAAAAACATTAGCACACAATTATAAGTTTAGTCTTGCCGCTGTTACCCAAGCGCTGTCAATATTTTGCCTGTTTTTATTAACCGCTAAGTGTGTCTGAATGCGGCGCGTATACGCTTCCCCTCTCTCTTTCTCTTGTCTCTTTTCCAAGCAGTTCTATCTAACGCGTGCGATCTCCACGGGCCCTTCATTCGGCGTTTTATTCCTCCATTCACGCGAGTTTATGTATAGCTTGAAGATCGAGAATTGATAGAAATGTAAGCACTCGAGAAGGCAGGCACTTAATGAAATGCGTTTCATATAGTTTTGTTTGCGCGAGCGGACGCCCATTCAGCGTAGAAAAGACGGGCGGACAAATACTATCGCTCTCTTTCTCTCGCCAATAATGCAGATCTTAATCGCATCCGCAACCACTCGAAAGGAAGAAATCGCGCCGTGCCCTCGGGAGGCTTTTCACCTGCCGCGATAACATTGACAAAGGCTGGCATTATTTTTGAACGATACATCCGGGAGAACGCTTACGTTGAAAGCAAGTAGCAAAGAAGGTCTGGACTCGTCTTATAGATTGCGCACTCGCACCGTCAACCAGTCGTAACGGTTGCCGTTAGCGATGGCGAGTTAGGTTCGAGTAGGCAGTCGGAGGCAATTTTCCACTCTAATTGCAACGTCGCTGCGAATCGATCCAACATCCTCGCGCGCGTCTCCGCTTGGATCCATCGAAAGAGTCGCGTTCGTCCGTGGGCAAGCGACCGAGGCGCGCGAACGCGCGAATCGATGTACGGGCCGAGCGCGAGCGCGCAGCAATTGGCTGCATGCGCGCCGCGGGTAATGATTGGCCCGGAAGCCAAAGACGCAAGGTTAGCAGCACTGGGCGCCGCCAGTACAAAGGACCGATGGGGCTGCACCGCGCGGCAGTAGGCGACCGAGCGGATAATGCACACGTAGCTACAGCGACGAGACTCGCTCGCTATTTAGCCGCGCGCGGAGCATTGTACTGTCGCGCAGCGGCGGCGGCGGCGGCGGCGGCGGCGGCGGCGGCGGCGGCGGCGGCGACGATGCTGATGGCTGGGCAATGCGTCGACGATCAGTCGGGCGCGCGCTCGGTCGCGTGCCGAACGAGACTCCAGTTCGCGTATGCTCGGCGTCCTGCCCATTCGACCGCTCGAGCCTCGATCCGCCTGGCGGTATTTGCCTTCCTTCTTGTCGTTCGGTTGCCCTGCCCCTCGACTGCGCTAATGTCGCCCCACGTACAGCCCACGACGCTCGGGCGAGCGCAGTTACGTTGTTCGCGTCCCGGGTACACTGCGAGCTGCAACTTTGCTCTGCAGCAGCCCGAGAGCGTGCAAATCCGTCAAGTTTTCAATCTCTTGAAAAGTTCCAAGTAGAGAGTAAAGAAGACCAAAGCGCGAAAAAAGAAGAGCGCCAAGGGGAGAAAAAGGACGAAAGTAGAGAAGGCGAGCTGCTACAGATATATACGGTGCTTTTGATACAACGGCCAATCTTGCACACTTTCTTCGCCGCCGCCAAGCCAAATCTGCTTTATCGGCCTTCAAAGTCAATTTGCCCGCGCTTTCGTCCTTTTTTCCACAAAACTGATTCTCTCTAATTGGCTTCGATCAGCTTCCCATTCTCTTCTACCTTTGATTCTTTGCTCCTAAACAGACGAGCTCTTCCTGTCTGCTTAAATCGATTCGCTTGCCAATCACTCGACTAATACATCCTTTTTAATTGCCAATAGTAACTGTATGGAGAGTGGCTCGCTCCTGTCCATTTTTCCAATATCGTACAAGCGTTTTCTCTGTCGTTATTAATTCAGCACGGTAATAACGAAACTCAAACACAGTGGACTCTGCGTAATTATCAAACAGTATTCGTTCCAACGAAAGTTCAATTAAAAAGTCTATTAAAATTGGGTTAACGTTTGTACATTTATGATAAATCCAAATATGAGCCGGCTCGTGTTTTAACGTACTCGCCATTCCTTTCAAACTGCACAATAATATGAAAAATTAACCTTTTGTTTTATCGTTGAAATATGTTAAGATAATTGAGTATAGCGAGCAGTACACTCGTTTGAAAATTAACATTTCACCAAAATCAATTCATGTTTTAAATATCTGCAGATCCGTAAGAAATTCCACTCTGAATAGCGAGTCCGATGAATCGCGTAGTAGCCCATTGTTCTGCTACCTCGAGCGTAAACTTATCGTTTCATATTAAAAGAAAAGAGAAACATGTAATTACGCCGAAGCTTGCGTAGATAGCGCGATTCGCGAATATAACTTGAAATTGACGCAGCGGAGCGTGGAGATTAAAATCACGCCACATAGTTGAGAAAAGCAATGAAAAACGCATTCGTTGCGGAAACGTAATGAAAGCGAAGTGCCGGTGGCAATCGCGACAGACTGAGAGAGAGAGAGAGAGAGGCGTGCGCGTCGCATATGTGCGCGTTGGGTAGAAGAAAGAGAGTCAGAGAGTTCTTTGGCCAGGTGTTGCTCTCGTGACTGCCTGCGAGCAGACCGGACAATGCCACTCGCGAGTTATTGAATTATACGATTTGTGCACCGAGTCTGCCCGAGTGCCGTTGTCCCCGTCGCCACCGCTCCCCTTCGCCGTGCCACTCTTTTTCTCCGAGCGCTTGATTTTTCAGGAATGCCTCGCTCGCTTCTACACCGGTTTTTGACTTTTCAAATTTCTCCCGAGCGGCATCGATCGATCAATTCTCGTTTTCTAGCTTTTTTCCTTGCTCTCATCCGCATATATATGTGTGTACGTAACACACACACACACACACACACACACACACACACACACACACACACACACACACACACACACCTCGCGTCCGATGTCGCTACATTGGTTGTTGTGCATAGGTGATTCATAGATGCCAGATGAAGGCCATTAATCAATCAATCTCTATCGTTCGCTTCCCTCTCGCTTGCTCAAACTCAACCTCAAACTCTACCTCAAACTCTCGCCCGTTTAGGGGATTTATAGCCATTGTTTTATTGCGCAGAACGATTTCGACTATTTAACCAATAAACGAACCAACTGCGTCGAGCCCATTATTTCGATTGAACCGGGCGAACGGACAGTTGCCAGATCCGAATAAGAGTGTTGGACCTGGAGCGTTCAATAGTTTGACGTGACAGAGAGCTGCAGCCGGCACGTGAGCGCCCACTCGTCAAAAGTGCCTCGGACGAAAGCGCGACCCACGCTCTTGTCGGCGCGCATGCTGAAAATCTCCCGACGCCGCGCCGTTCATTCCGCGCGCGTCCCGCGAGCTCTTCGACCGGCTGCGCGCGGCTACCGAGCGACTTATGGCATCGAGTCTATAACTCATGTTCAATTTTCTGTTTCTGTCATCTGTAAATCGCCAAATAATGAAGAGTCGCGCGCGACACGGGGAAAACAAGGGCAGGCAGGCAGGCAGGCAGGCAGGCAGGCATGCAGGGTGGGGATCATAAATAAGCATGAGCCGTTTAATTTAGCAGCATACTGCCCGTGTGCGCGCACGGCGAAAACGCGTGCCGTGAGTTAGTAGATATGTTATAAGATTGCAGCGAAAACGTACGTATAAGGCGGGCGGAGGACGATATATCAGCTTGTCAAAAATCCCGAAAAGGTTGACTTGATTATGTTTCGCGTGTTGCCCCCTGCCCTCTTCTCTCGAGACGCGATTCCTCTCTCGCTTATTGCTTATACCTTCGGGGACAGGTTTACAACGCCTCGGCCGTCACGCCCACACTTATTTCGGTATTTATGTTTGTTTACAAGCAGCCTACCCCCACCCCTCCCCCGAATTATTAACGCAAACTCGCCGCTGTCGTTGTCGCTCTTTTTGTTATATCGCGCTCTCGCACATACATCACGCGCGTGCCAGCAGTTGACGGCGCGCGAGACTGGCTTTGATGCATTATGACGTGGCTTGAGTGATTTAGCGGACTAAGGCTTTTTTCATTACACAATGAAATTCATGACTGAGGCGCGGCGGCGGCTCGAGCGAATGACGGCAGGCGCTAATAGGTTTTTAACGCAAATACGACGACAGAGAGACTGGGAGAGACTCGGATGATTAACCGATCAGCCGCGAAAGAGGGAGGGGAAAAATGATGCTTGCGGAGCAATTAGGCGCGCTCGTGAATGGGGCGCGCGATAGCCTATATCTCTCGACTGCAGCTCTCGACTGTATAATCAGCTCTTGACACGCACGCAACCTTTGCCGACACTCCCTTGGCCCTCGACGCCCGTACCTATACGTGCAACTTGGCAAAACTCGATTCTCATTGCTGGATGGCGACGGCCACAGAGCGCGCGCTCCTTAATCCGGACTATTCAATTAGCTCGCTCAAAGCCGAGTTGTGGCCATTGAAAGGGACTCGGCCGCAAGATTTCTACTGTTACACTTGGTGAACTTCCAATCTGCGCCGCTGCCACCGCCGCTACTCGTTTTACAATTCCGCTGCGCCTCTACACGATCTCTCGAGCGCGACAGTTAGCTGATTTCGCCCCCGACTGCAAATTCTATGCATGCATAATGCCAGACGCTAGGACAGACAGACAGACAGAGAGGGAGAGAGAGAGAGAGAGAGACTCGATACAAAGCTTATTTCCATTCTTGAGCAACAGTGCATTTCGAGCGCTATTACACTATTTCAATGTGCAAATCTCATTTGCTCCCTCTGCCGACGCCTGAGCGCTCGAGATCTCGTAGCCAGCTTTAATGCATTTAACCTTCTCCTTCTCTCTGATATCAACGTATGATGTAGCCGACGCGTGTTGGCCTATACACTCGGCGCGCGATTGGAGGCGTTCGCTATGGAAAACAAGCTCGTGAATCCGTTGAAAATTGAAATTTCGAAAGATATCGGGCGAGAGAGAGAGAGAGAGAGAGAGAGAGAGAGAGAGAGAGAGAGAGAGAGAGAGAGCCATATTCGAATCGGAAATTCAAAAGCTACCTCTCCGACTTGGGCGGGCTTTAAAATGTTTACCTACGGCTAACAGCTCTCGCGCTCCCTCTTTCACTCGCAGTTGATCCTGAGGGATATGTATGTGCGCAAAGGATGTGCTGATCTTGAGTAAACTAGCGCTGCATGCAGAACTCGGAGCGCTCGGAAATTCAGATTGAAAAGCAAAAACAATGGCTGCAAAGCGGCGGGAGAGCGGGGCCTCCGAAAAACAGAGGTGGCGGCGTACGTACTCGCTATACGCGCCCTGCCTTTGTGCACGGCGATCGCGACGAGGGACCCACATCGTCATTATGTGCGGGGTGTCACCAGCCTTTTCAATGGACTCTCCTTAACGGCCCACTAATTCGAGCTCTTTGTGTGTTTGCCTCGATTTTTTTCTCCCCTCCCGCCCTTATAAAGTGGCGAGGGAGACGTCGATTGTTCGATTCGCCGTTAAAAAGAACGAGAGCTCGTAAAAGAAAGGAAGAGGAAAAAAAGCGAGAGAGAGAGAAAAAAAAAAGAAGAAATCCTCGGCTCTCGACTGTCAAAAGCGCAAACTCCGCGAGCGCGGCCATTTTCAATTTGTCAATTCCCACTTTACGCGTGCAGCAAATGCGATTGTTCACCGAAAATTTTTCGACGAGCGCGCGCGAGACAAGGATGGATCTCGGCTTTCGCTATTCATGATATGCGAGCTGCAAACCTCGCGTGTTCTCCTTTAGTCGCGATATTTCTAGAGAAAGAGAGAGAGTATGTATTTTTCATACACCCGAAGCGTATACGCTGTACTTTGAACCCGAAAGCGAGAAAAGAAAACCTTATAGATTAAGCGTATTTAATGGGCGATGCAACAGAGAAGCTATTCTGAAACAAGATATTCAATGCGGGTGCGTTTAATTATTCAGGTTGCGCGGGTACATCTGTAGTAAGTAACTGAGGCAAGAA
Source organism: Phymastichus coffea (assembly GCF_024137745.1). Lineage (NCBI taxonomy): Eukaryota > Metazoa > Arthropoda > Insecta > Hymenoptera > Eulophidae > Phymastichus > Phymastichus coffea. Next base: position 506,984 of record NW_026706922.1, read on the forward strand.
GCTCATATGGTGCCGCCGCCGCGCCACGGTAGCGGCTGTTGTAAATGGACTCTGATGAAGAGGTGGAGGAGGAGGAGGAGGAGCTAAGCCTGCCTCGAGGTGACATTGCGAGTGTAAAAGCGTTCGAGGGAGCCGCGCTTTAATCACTATATTCGCGGCTGCTGCTGCTACAAGAGAGAAAGAGCACAGCCGCACCTTCGCGCCTAATTGACTCATATACGCCCGCTGTCGCAAGCTTCTCTGATCAAAGTTCCCGATTATCGACGTCCGATAGAAGAAGCACGCTCGACATTTTCTAGCTTGAATGCCATCAGCCTGGACAAACGGTCGGACGAGTTTATCTGCAGACTACTCGCTCGGAACGAATTTTATTTAGCGAAAAACTTTTCTCTCTCTCCCTCTCTTCTCTTTCCTGGGGGAAACGAATAAGTGCATCAAAGAGAAACCTTGGGTGATGGCGAAAAAAAAGCGAAAAAAGAAGATATTCGCGCGCAGTGGTCCTCGAAAAGTTGCCGACGTAAAACAGGCAGCATTCGCACCCTACGAGATTGTCAAGCGGTCTGGCAGTCGACGAGCGGGTGCTTGAAAGGGCGCGAACAACCCTTTCTTGCACTCGCTCTTGCAGGCCCCTTCGACGAGTAACATCAAAATATTGTCCCTCGTGCGCGCTCGCGCGTGCGTCTCAAAAATAAAAAGAAAAAAAAAAGGAACACGAGCGAAACCCTGTTTTGGCTCTCGTTTTTCTTCTCTCCACGGTGTTTTTCGCCACAAAAACGCGGGGTGACGCGAGCCTCTTGTGCTTCGCATCCTGGACTCGTTTGCGCAGCCTCGTCTTCTTTGGGTGTCGTTGCAGCCAGGCAGAGGAGTCAATTTGCGTTGAGAGCGAGTGAGCGAGAGAGAGAGAGAGAGAGAGAGAGAGAGAGAGAGAGAGAGAGAGAGACAGACAGACAGACCGAGGCTCAGCGGCGGTGCTGGCGTTGGCGTGTTTCGTTAGCACAGTTGATTGAGGCTAAACAAAGGGACGCGCGGAGAGGCGGCAAGAGAGCCCGAGGTTTTGTTAACGAGCTGCTGCGAGCCGCGCGCAAAAGCTTCTCTCGTTGCCGGAGCATCGGAGGGGCATCGCGATCGTCTAGTCGGCGAATGGGAGCGGAGCTCGGCGCCGGAGCAGCGTCGAACGTACACAGTTGGACAATCGGTCGAGCGGCGCGCGGTCGCCGCTTTATTATATGCGGTTGGCGCGTTCGAGCCCGCGTGAAAATCCGAGCCGACAATGGCGACGAAGGTAAACAAAAGCGGAGAGTTTGATTTGCATGTCTGGCGCTCGGCTATGCCCGTGTCGGCGCGCGTTATTCCGTTATCCGCCGTGGCCCGCGGTCGGCGTCTCAATTAATACGCGCGCTAAGACGCGGCTTGCGCGATTGTCCCCCGCGCGCCGACACGCTAACGACTCGATAATTATGTAGTCGCGACGAGCGATCCGAAGAAGCCTCCCGCGCTGCCGTCGACGAAGAAAGAAACGCGGGCTTTCCCGATGGTCCTTTTGTGCACGCGAGCCGTGCAGCCTCATTTCGCCATTGTCGTCCGACAATCGGATCGCGGATCGGATCGTTCCTCTTCTTTTTTCTTTCGCTTTGGCTCGTCCGTCCTCGACCTCGTCCGCTTCAAGACAATACAGCAGTCGCGCGTTGCACACGAGGAAGCGGCAGCAGCAACACGCACATTATTTTCTCAGGAAATTCGCGTTCGTTAGCAGGCCGCAACGATGCAGAAATTGTGGTCGGCGCTACGCTTGCACGCGGCGCTGCCCTCCGTGATTCTCGGCTAATGACGCTCAATGTTCGTTAGCGAATTTCTCTCCTCGCTTGCGCTGCGGGATCAGCATTTGGTTTTTCAGATAGCTCGAGCTTGCTATCGTTAAACGGGCATTACAATGCAGCTGCGCTTGAGTTTTTGAATAATATATACAAACGAGAGGGAGGGACAATACGCTGGCTGGGCGGAATAAGAAATTACTTACACGACGACTACGACGACGGAAGGAGGAAGGATAAAGACCGAACGGCCTCTTCATTTCAGGCGCGCAGCTCAACTTTCACGAGAGGGGAGAGAGAGGAAGAAATCTGGCCCAAAGTATTTTTCTTTCGAGTCGTCGTCGTCGTCGTCGTCGTCGTCGCCGATAAGACAGCTCCGCACTGCGCCGGGTATAAACACCGTGAGAGCTCCACCTCTCGTCTTGGAAGCAGCAAAGGGCCAGGAGAGAAGTAAAAGACGCGCGAGAAACGAGGCTATTTCTTTCCGAAGGCGCGCGCGCTTAATGCAACTGACGATCTGATTAAAAGCTAATATCGCTGGCGAGAGATATCGGCGTGGGGCGGCTTTCAGTTTTGCAAAGGATTGCCTCTGCCCCGCGCGAGCATTAGACAGCTCAAACATTACTCAAGCTGGAATTACAATGAGCGTTGGAAAGCCATAGCGGGTTCGCTGGAGCCGCTGAGAATCTCAAATAACGCCATCAAACTTTGAAATTTGCAAAGTTTTAAAATAATTTGCCCCGGAGGCGGAGCGAGCTGCCGCTTCCTCTCTCTTTCTCTCTCTCTCTTTCTCGCTCTCCCTCTCTATTTCTCTCTTCTTTTCCGCGGCTCGTTTCCCTCGCTTCGACAGAAAACAAGACAGACAAGCAGAGACAGGAAGGGTGAAAGTGCAAGAGGAGGGAATCGATTGTGCCGTCGCGCGCTCGCGATTCAGGGGCGCGAAAAACGCGACAAAACTGACAAAGCAATATCCCCCGATGCTCGACTCCTCCTCCGCGTACGCCAGCCGTACACCTCGTCTCTCGACGCGCTCGCGCGCGCATTAATTATTCGCCGAGTGTATGCGCTTCCGCGAGCAGCTCGTGATACTCGCACCGATTATGTGAGCGCGCGTTCATACGCTATCATCTCGCTGAAGCTCGAGTGGCTACCTCAACATCCGCGCGCTCGTGTAGCGCGGCTCTTCAGTCTCGCCGTGCGCCGAGCGTTTCCCTCGTTCCGATTCCCGGCAAAGCTCACTATACACTTTCGACGGGCTCGCGGCAATTGTCCTCGGAATCGGATTGCAATTGGCGCGACGAGTGCAAGTTTTCGGCGCACTAAGCTTGTTGCCCGGTCGATGGTTGACAGGCGCAATTCGTGAAAATTGAGCGTCGGCACGCGGCCTAGGCAGAGAGGGATAGCCGGACACGGGGCTTAATCAACTCAAGAGGGTCATCTCGATGACGGCGAACCACGGCACTGGCAGAGAGATAGAGCGAGTTATATACCGCGACGCCGCCAGCGGCTGCCTCCTCGCAAGCTCACCGAAAGCTACATGATTTGCTTAATTAGACGGGCGCTAAGTCGCCAAGGCAATTGCTGGCGGGGCTGTAATCGAAATAGTCGCTGGCGCGCATCTCTCTCCCTCTCTCTCGTGCTGCGCGTACGGCCGAACCGAGCCACGCACAGCGCCGCCTGCAGCTGTGTGCGTGCGCGGCGAGCTGCTGCGGCTGCTGTTTACCTGCGCCCCCGCGCGCGCTAAGATCGACAGCCAATTTGCGCTCATAGGCTGGAAAAGCCCGGGCAGCCCCGGCAAATGTTGTTTTTGTCGTGCAACCGGCAAGCCCTATTGGCTGCAATTACCGTCCCTTGTCGCCGTGCTGCCTCTTGCACTTCTCCTTTTTGCTTCGTTACGCGAGTTACACGCGCGAATTATGCGCAGCCGCGCAAGCTCACATTTATATATACGTGGTATATGTGGAGAGAGAGAGAGAGAGAGAGGCTTGAGTGCACACGTAGGTCAAAGCACACTCTCTCTCACTCTCGTCTGGAGCTAACTTTAAAGGACCATCCACTTTCCCGCGGCTTCTTTTTCTTGCGCGTTTCGCTTTTTTATATGCACTCGCCATAAAAACAAGTGCCTAAGAGATGACTGCTGCACGTCGAGAGAAAGAGAGAGAGAGAGAGAGAGCTTCTTCCGTTTTCTTCTATTTTCGCTGAGAGCTCACGCGCCCGCGCACACGCATCGCCGCGGTCTTGTAAAATTTCATGCAGGCCTTTGTTGCCCCCAGCTCTCAGCGTCCTCGAACGATAAATCGCTGTTGCTTCGGTTTTATGCGCGACTCTTCGGCCGCAAGCTCTACTGCTCTTCGCCATCAACCCAGCTGCCGCTGGCGCTCGAGCCTTTGCTCGCGAACTTTTCTTTATTTTTTTTATGGCGGAATTGAAGCTTAGCGCAAAGAGAGATTGAAGTAAGAGAATCTCCGGATGGTTTACTTTCTTGCAGTTATTTCATGCAGCTATGCACCCGGCCAGCCGCCACGAGCGAGGCTATCGTTTTCCAGCTCTTTGATTTGGCTTATTATACGTTAGTCGAAACTCAGGCAATTCAATCCTTTTGTTCATTTGCCGACGATGTCTTCCTCGCGATTCTGTTCTCGCGGAGCTATGCAACAACTTCTTTCGTTCACTCGATTTCTCTTTATTTCCGACGTTAGATTTTACGGCACTCGATGAGATAATATTGGTAAACGAAATTACAAGAGCATTACATCGAGCATTACAAGATGCGAAAAACTTTCACCAAGATATCTTTATTAGAGTGATAAATTGTTAGAACAAGCTAGATGAAAGTTTATTAAAGCCGTGCGTATAGCGGCAGCCGTTCCTCTCGAGTTTTTCGAAAAAGCAAACTGATATTCGTTCTTTTTCATTTTACGTTGATATTCGTTCAAGAATTCAAATTTGAAAATATATTACAAAATATTTTACTCACCGATATTATCAACTTATTCAAAAGTTATGAAATATTTATTTACGCTAGCGGAAAGATTCACGCGCGAACGACATTGTCTTAAGCGATAGTTAACAATGAAAGTATAAATTAGTCGAGAAGAAGTCTGATATAATTGGCAAAGGCTCCGGTGCAATATTGGCTTCTTTGGAAAGTTGGGTCCAACGCGAGCAATTGTAAGAATCGAGCCAACTGGAAAGACATTGGTAGCTGAAGCGAAGATCGCTCGAGGAAAAGTATTCTGGACTGTTGGGGAGAGAGAAACCAAACGACAATGTCCTGTAATGAAAGCCCAAGCAGAGAGAGAGAGAGAGAGAGCAAGAACGCAAAATCTTGTTGTTAAGTAGAGTCGTTTGTCCGCTAAGAGAAGCTTGAAGAACGGCGCTCTGCGCTCCGCGAATCTACGACAGAATGAGAAAGAAAGAACGAGAGAGAACTGAGCAAATGAAAAAAGCAGGCAATTTGAACGTACTTATGTGCGAAAATGTTCATGTTGCCTTCTTCCGAGAGCTCGGGAGAACAAACAAGCGGAAAGTCAAACAGAGAAAACATGTAGCTCAAAGAGAAACTCGTATCTTTCTGAATTTTTCCATTGTGTTCTCTTTATTCCGTTCCGTTGTATTTTTTGCGCTAAAAAGCAACGACCATACTGCAACTACCCTCGTCGAACGCATTTGTCGCCAGTGTGGCAAATAGTTTGCCTATTGTTTTCGGCGAAGCTTTGTTGTCGTCGACGCTCCGGGGGCGAAATCGTCGCGCGCGCGCGCGCCCATATGCCATGACTTTACGCGTCGAAAGTATACGTCAACTCGCTCGCTCGCTCGTTCGCTCGCTCGCTCGCCGAGTGGGCGAAAACTTTCTCTCGGCTAGAGGTCGCACGCAACCACCCAACGTGCCATTAATTTGTCAGGGCATTGAGCGTTCGGCGGCGCCCACACCTGGATAGCTGCGCCGTTGCTCTGGCTCTTTTGAAAAGCGCGCGTCCCGTTGGGGCGCGAGGCCGAATTTTGGCATTATCGCAAAGGCATCCCGAGGAGGCGACAAGAAGAAGTGCACGGCAGCAGTGGGGGTTGGATTGGATCGAACGGATTTTTCAACGAGAGGTGCTTGCCAAGAGAAGCGAGCGCGAGCAAGGCAGGCACGTCGCACTAAAGCGCAAAATTGAACGGGGCCGCCCGGCCCGTAAGAGAGTTAGCTAGCGAGCGCGCGACAGCGCGTGCAAGCGGTGCGGGCGAAGCGCTTAGTATATCATCCGGCTTTGTTGCGCGCGACCCACCGCTCCGACGAAATAATCTGGTGAAGCGAGCGAACGTCGACTCTATAAATTAAACGAGCCGTGCTCGGCGACGAAATGAAAGTGACAACTAGGCGCAACGCGCTGCGCATTTGGCAACCCCGAGCGCGCCACTGTGTACGTGCAGCTGCACGGCCGACTAAGAGAGTAGTGGTAGACACTCGAGCACTGAGCCATTAGAGAAATGCCTGCTACTGTCGAAACGAGAGTGTCGACGAGAACAGAGGCGTGCGAGAGGAATAAGAAAATGAGAACGTCGTCGTCGTCGTCGTCGTCGCCGCCGCCGCCGCTACAGAGAATGCAAAAACAAAAGAAAAGAGAAAAAGAAAACAAATGGAAACGCAGTAATACACCTGATGCGTCGGAATTGAAAAGGTCAGCTGCCTTCACTCGCTCCCAGTAGCACTGCCCTTCAAAGCGAACTTCTTCTTTTTTTAGTTGATTTTTTTTTTTTTTTTTCAAAATCAGCGTCATTTAAATAATTACGAATTTGTTACTTCGAGTCGAATCGACGGGCATTGAATTACTCTCGTTGTCGAAGGTAAAAAAAAATGCGATTTCTTAATTAACGTGGTGAGCCTTTGTTAGCCGTCGACAAAGACTCGGGGAAAAAAGCCCGTGCGCTCGGCAAAGGTACGCAGCGGCAAGGGATGGGATGGACTCCTCTCTTGCATGTATTTACATGTACGAGGATAGCACACGCGTATAGCATGCACGTTCGTATAATTAATGCACCCAGCTAACTGCAAGAATCCTCCAACGATCGAATCCTGTACAAGCCCATTCCCCTCTACAACCATCATAATCATCATCTCTCTTCATCGAGCATTTCTAACCAAGCGCTTACTCTCGTTTTTGGCCTGTGCACGTATACTCGCAGCGCGATTCGTTTACAGTCTGCTGACTCCGCTTCTTCGTCTCCTTGTTTTTTCTTTTTTCTTTTTGTTTTCGCTGTTACTCGCGAGAAAGAGTAAGAGTAAGCTACTGCGCCCTCTCCGCAGCTTATACCAAGCCAACGATAAAACCTGATGAAAGTAACTCTCTTGAGCAGTTCATCACTTTAATGGTTCGCGCGCATTGTTTAATATCCCGTTACACTTTGCGACGAAACAATAGCTGCCACTGCGAGAGTTTAGTTTTCGAAAGAATCTTTCATTGTTTTTCATTTCCCTCCGCCATTGTGTTCGCCGCCGCTTGCCGACATTTTACTTTTGTTTCGGAGGATGGGCGAAATTGGGTAATTCCAAAATTGTTGTCGCAACTTTATCCGAGAGAGAAACTCGCGGGAAGCGGTAGTTAGTCTCGGCAAAGGAATAAGAAAAGAAAAAATGAAAATGGAGCAATACCGGGCTCGCGAAGAGGCTTTTATATATATATATATATATATATATATATATATATATATATGTAAGGAGCGCGGCTAGCTGCGCAGTGGATTATAGTTTGGAGGAAAGGGAAAAAATTCAATCGACCAGCGGAGAATGTTGAAGGGTAGAGAAAGCATTGCGAGCGGAGCGAGATTATCGCGAAAGCTGGCAAGTGGGTGGGAAGATAAAGGGTGAAGGTTATTTAGGGCCGGAGTGCAACTGCGAGGCTCTAACGGAGAGAATATAAGGGTTCGCATAGCTATAGCCGGCTGAAGGCGCGGCGACGCCAAATCAATTTAGCTGATTAAAGTCTTGTTACGCGAAGGACCTCCGGGAAAGTAGAAATGGGACAAAGTGCAGCAAAGATCGAGCTTTTAAAAAAGTCGTCGTCGCCGAGTCTTTGTGGGCCTTTGTGCTGAGCGCGCGCGACTCCGGCAGCACTTTAGCCGTTGTTTTGTCTGGCAGTGGACCCCACCCGCGCCTCGGCTACGAGCACGGCGAGTCTTCCGGAGCCAAGCGCGCGAGCAGCGCCTACGCGTCCGACTCGAGGACGAAATTGCTCGACGCGCGCCGTAATCGCTGGCGCTGTTGTCGCTCCAAAGCTCATTGTGGCGAACGAACGATCGTTGGCCCGTGACTCGCGCACGTGCGCATCGCACTTTCAGTTCCGCGAATGGCCGAAAAATTTAGAGCGTCGAGGGGAGCGAGAGGGCACGCCATTTCCTCCCTTTCGCTACACGGAATATGAATGACGCTCACGCCTGGCAGAGCTCACGCGCCTCCGAAACTTTACTCGCAGCTGTATTTATGCAGATAAGCTCAACTGCTCTGCGATTCTCCGAGGCTTCAAAAAGCCCTCCGCTCTCAAATTCTCGCCTTCCTTCCTTCCTTCCTTCCTTCCTTCCTCTCGCTTGATTCGTCTTCGATAGCGCCTCTTTGACCTTTTTCCGGCTTTTTCCCGCCTCTTCGCGTGCTCCTTGTCCAATTTTTATCGCGTTCGTGCGAATCAAGCGGCGTCTTTTTACAAATTTTTGCGAATCGCCGGCTCTCCAACTATTGCAAGCGCGAGTTGTCGCTTCACTACAGCGTAAACAAGAGCACGCTTATTCAATCAACGTGATGGTTTTAATTATAAATTCGCGTGCACGCGCGCGTAGTGGGCATTTTCATCTTGCTGCTCGTTCAAATGCCGAATCAGTGATCGTCATTTTGCTTCTTTTGCCTTTACCATTTTTTATTTGCCATTTTGTCGACATTTACACTAGCAATGCTGATTTGCCTTTGATAATGGTCGGTTTATTACGCGCAACTCGTTTATTTGTCTGTCGAACGTGAGAAACAAAACAGGAATAACAATCAGCGAATAAACTGCGGTAAATGTGCATACCACATTACAAGTCACACAATGAAAGAAGCGCTTGTCTACATTCGTTGATTGAGCCCAAATCAAGAATTGGTTCTCGTACTGGCTTCGTGAAATGTCCGCTAGACAGACAGCGCCGAGACTCATACGCAAATGTGCGCCCCACAGGCATTCCATTTATCGTGTAAATTTTTAAAAATTTCCCTAAAGCCAACCTGTCTATTTACGTGTTACAGTGACGATGAGCGATGCACAAGCGGTAGCTGGTAATATTGCTCAACTACCGTGCGACGTCGAGCCCCCGACGTCTGGCGACAAGGTACACCTCGTCATCTGGTACAAAGAGCCTGCTGATCTGCCCATATATAGGTATATTAATTATTTTCAAAGCGTTTTCAATCTTCTGCACAAAACTGACATATACCATTATAATTCTCGATAGACTATGATACAATAATATTTCTATTTCTGGCCGAGATTGCAATAGTTGCAAAACAAGCAGAATCAATTGAATATGGTTAGAGAGTTCTTGATCCACTTAGCCCCGTCAGAAATAAAGTCGAGACGCAATGAAATACACGCGAAATCTTATCTCGAGTATGCGCAAGTTGGAAAACAAGTGGAACAAGTTAAATATGACTAGACTTTGATGAAAGTTTCAGAATGGATCCCTTTCAAATGAATTCGCGCTTTCTTGAATTGATGAAATTTATATTCGACAGCTCATTCACGCAGTTCTACCGAACATTTTCAGTTTTCATTTCAATGAGAATGAGTTTTTAACGTTAACTCGCCTCGCGAAATAATAAGGCTGTTTGAATTCGGTTTTTTCAGCTTCGATTCGCGAGGAATAACTGCACTTGAACAGGGCAAACACTGGCAAGACCCGAGCTTGGGCGGACGAGCTTTCTTCAAGCACAACGACACGCCAGCTAAGCTCAATCTCGAGTCCGTTAAAGAAAGTGACGCTGGCTTGTATCGGTGTCGTGTTGACTTTAAGCAGTCGCCCACGAGAAATAGCAAAGTCAACCTCACCGTCATAAGTAAGCCTCCGGTTTGTTTTTACTTCATTCGCCGGCAAAAATAGGTAGCTAAATCACATTGAGAAACAATAGTTACAAACTGATGGTCTCACGTCGACTTGTAAATCACGGAGCCATTCGAATTAAGTCCCAGTTTACATAAGTCACTCTTATGAAGTATTCAGACTAGCTTTAACTTTGGATACTTCGTAAGGCATCTTGCCGACAGTCTAGTTTCTAAGAAGTATACTTTTAGAAATGGCGTAGATTATGTAAATTAATTGATATTAGTGCGGATAAATTTGCGAGGAGGGACAATAAAACAATAAAACAGTGAAAGTCATAAGAAAAGTTTGAGTCGAATGAAAAAGCTCTTAGACCGAAATGAGATTGTCAAGTTGATCGGCACTGTCGGCAAGATGGCGACGTTACCCAATGAGAAGTTATCGAGCCAGCGATGATTTAGTAATCGGACGGTCGGCGGTAGACGTAAGTTAGGATGTTTATGCAGCGCGTTTTGCAGTACCGCCGGAGCAGTTGAGCATTCTGGACGAGGGCGGAGAGTCGCACATAACTTACTACAGGCTGGGACCCTACAGCGAAGGAGCCTCGCTCAACATTACCTGTGTCGCCGCTGGAGGTTGGTCAATGCAATCAACACTTCACTTAACATGCTCTCGCGCTTGCACACACAATCGCTCTTAGCAGCGGCCACTCTCTGCTTATTCTGCTCGCTGAGCAAACCCCTCGGTACCCGACCTCTCCGCCGCACCAGCCTACTTCAGTCAACTATACCCCCTCCTACACTTAGCTCGGCATCGATCAGAATCCACCATCCAATTATTATTATTGTCATTCTCGTGTAATGGCACTTCACTCGAGTAGCAGTGAAATTTTCCTCGTTTCTCCTCTACTTTTCAAAATTTTACAATTGAAATTCAAACAACTGTGCTTCGTAATATTACATTTCCAAGAATTCTTTTATCTCAGCGAAATACTAGGTTTTACAATGCAGGATTATTATAAGCATAACGGACTTGTCGTACAAAAAATTGTACATTCATTTAGCGAGTAATATCCAGCTCATAATATTCGTGAAATGTCCTTCTCTTCAAAGAGGCATTTGCCGGCTTTTGCAACGTACGCGCCTTGTAAAAACAATTAATAACGGCACAAAGCGAAACGCACAGAAATATGTGCGTAATTGCCGCTGCCGATTGCATTTTCCGCATTCCGGGTGCATAATTGTCCCGCAGGAAAAAGTAAAACTGAAAAGAGTCGGGCGCAATTGAAATATTCGATGGGAAAGTCGAGCCGCGCCTGGGAGCGACGTGTATATACGTATATACGAGTGCGTAGCCTTCCGATTGCGCGGACGCTCGCGATAATCAGCGAGGACGAAGTTGGCGCCGCGAATCACAACGCCGACTCGGTAACTTTGAAAGTCGAGCGAGCGGCGTAACACCGGAGCTGAAAAAGTCGGACGACCGGTCGGTCAAGCACGACTAAGCAGCCGGCTTCAAGCCAGCCGATATTTCAAGCCAGCCGAGCACAAAGCTAAGAGCGCCCTCATTTACGGGCGCGGCGGCCAAGCTGTACTTGTTGCACTGTAGCTACCTCGTCCTAGGCTGTGTTGTCGGAAAAAGCACTATTAACATAATGCTCTTTCACTTATTGGCTTTAGCCGAGAGATCGAGCGAGCGCGCGAAGTTTGCATTTTAAGTGGCGAGGGAAAACGCTTGTAAATTTAGCTTGCAAATGAGGCTGCTTTGTTACGCTCGTGTCCTTCTCGCCTCCTCGAAGCCCCCGACCACCGCTCAATTTTACCTCCCCGCGGCGCTGTCTATTTTTCGCCCGTACCTATATATGTGTACTCTATTTAAAAGTCATTAGTCGCAGCTTATTGAATTTGCCGCCATATCGCCCATACGTATCGAGTTCGCGCTGCATTCAACAGTTGCCTCCTTTCACCTGCGCGCGCTTTTCATCTCGGCTCCATAGCTCTCGCTAGCCTCTCTAGGTTTTCTCGCTGATTAAAAAACAAAGACGGAACGAGCGTGATATTCAGTGTCGCAGTGGCTCTGAGGCTTAATGGGAAAAATTTCGGAATTGCCGCCAAATCCCGGACGCATGCCGCTTTCCCTCGTCGCTTCTTCGTCCGAGATGTTTAACATTCAATGGGAAGCGCCGACGTTGTTGGTATTATTGCAGCCCCATAAAATAGTCAGTCTAATTATAATCATTCGTCAGCGGAGCTCTCGTTCCTCGCTGAAATTTCCGGGTTTATACACAGCTAGCGCGCAATTAACATTATTGGCTGCGGCTACTATTCGAGCCCGCAACGTTTTCGCTGCAATGTAAAAAGTGCCGCGATCGCGAAATCGTTGCCGCGACGCCTCTCGATACGCTTTGTCTCGCTCCGCCAGACGAATCTCTTTGCCTCAACTTTGCCAATAAGGCGCTCCCCGCGGTATGATTAACGCGCATTAGGTTTTCCGCTTAGCGCTCATTTCCGGCGCGACTCGGCGCGCTGCCGCGCACATCTATCAAAGCGCTCGCTAGCTGCGCGCCAAGTGAATCAAATATCATCTCGCGAATGAACTCCGCAGCTGACGAATTTAACTGCGGTAATTATATAAATTGAGGCGAAATAACTGGCTATCGTTTCGACAGCGCGTAGCTTATTTGAAAGACGCGACAGCGTCCGCGGTGGATTTTTATCGATCGAGAGCCACCGCAGGATGCCGTTTCTTTATCTTCGCGTTCACCTCGGGAAGATTCTTTGAAAACAAGTGTATCGTATGTCTTGCGGTCGTGCGGTTAACGCGCCGTGATCGAGAGATGTTTTGCATTTTTCTCCATAACGTCTCTTCCACAGTTTCTTTCCGTTTCGCTCGATGTTCGAGATTTATTGGCTGGCGTTGCGCGCAAACGCAGCGGCAAGTTGTTTCGCTTTTGAGTGCGCGCGCCGGGGAAAATATCGGCGTGGAACTCGGAAGCGAAAATCGTAGCGTGGCAGGAACGGACCCCTCGATTGCCCGCTGCCACGCGAGGCAGTTTCGTAGGAAGCGAAGAAAGCTGCAATTCGGTCTCGCGGGCCGATTGGTTCGAATTCTTGGAGAATGTGCAAATTGCGACGGCGAGCATTGTATAAAGAAGCAAGCGTTGAAACGGGCCGTCGTTTGCCACGGAAATTTAGGTAGACCGCAGCCTAGGGTGACCTGGTGGCAGGAGAATGCACTGCTCGACGACAGTTACGAGGTGATCGGCAACAAGAAGGTGCGCAACGTACTGCGATTGGAAAAGTTGGAGCGCAAGCATCTGCACGCGGTGCTGACGTGCCAAGCTTCCAACAACAACATGGTCGCGCCGATATCCAGCTCCGTGACTCTCGACATGAACCGTGAGTACGCCGAATTATTTAAATTATTCCCTCGCCTGGGCTTCCTTTTTGCGCAAACTTGCGCAATGTGTGTCGCTCTCGCGGAGGAGCGCATATTATTACCAGTGCGCCGCGCAAAGTATGCGCGCGCGCCGTGCCTACGTACGCGTAGCTCCGCAGCTCGCCTCTATCCCTTGCATAAACAAGTACTTTTACGAGTTTACGAAATTTTCATATTTTTCATTTACATTCTCTCTCCGGGTCTTTTTTATACTTTTCCATCTTCAGCAGAGCCAAGCCGGGAGCCTGCAGCAACTTGCTTTTATTACACATCAAGCTGTTAAAGCCAACGGCGCTCATGAAAGTCCAAATTTTATCTTTGCCTGGTAAATTTAATGTTCACGCGGCATGCCGATTTTAACTATACTGTTTTGAATAATGAAATTGATTAGCGTTCGGCGATAAAAGTTTGCTCGCGCCCCTCCAAGTCGATCGGGGAAAGCCCAACGAAAACGGAAATATTTTTGGCCGAACAAACGAAACTCGGGGGGAAGCGGTCGATAATTCGTTTGATCCTCGTTCGAAAGTAACAAGAGCAAGTAAATGGTGCAGACGAATAAATGCGCAAGCATTGCTGCAAGTTAAACAAAAAGTTTCGAATTGTCGGCAAACTTTGAATTTATTCGGGGGCCAAAATTTGATCTATTCAAATGAGAGCGTGGCGCGGCCATATACCGAAATAGTTCGCCGAAAAGGGAGAGAGGGTAGGAAGTGCGGAAGGCGCATCGTCGTCGGATGGCAATAGCCAAAAACTGTTCTCGAACACTGACTCCGCAAGGCTATAATGCGCTCGTGTACATAATGCACACAGACAAGAGGAACGAAAGCAGGAGGGAGAGAAAAGGAGAAATGAGATATAGAAAAAGTACGCGCGTTATATTTTATAGTGAGGCCGTTGTGGGTGCGACTGCAAGGAGAAAACCGGCCATTGAGCGCAGGCATGACTTACGAAATAGGATGCGAGGTCGTCGGTGCCAAGCCTGAACCAACGATCGAATGGACCAAAGGAGGCGTCGCCCTGAAAAACGTCAGGCAAACGGTGAGTATTCTGCTTCCGCGAAATCCATTTGCACCCCCCGCCGTTTCCCTTTTGTACCATTGACGCTTTTCTCGCGATAAACAAACTGAAATACCATCCGCAATGAGAAAAAGCCAGCGACGACCGGTCGATTGCGACTCCGGGACTCCGGGACTCCGGCATTCGATATCCTTGTGCCGGAGCTGGCGCCGAGCTGGCAGGCGTGGGGGGGCAGGGCCAGCCAAAGCCTAAGCTCGCTAAGTCGAACGCCTGTTTAATTGGGTCGTGTGTGCACGGCAGCGGCATTATGCGCTGCCTCGATTTTGCGCGGATCGGAGCCACACGCATTAATAATGCCTGCCGAGGCGGAAATTCGTCGTCGTCGTCGTCGTCGCGCGCAAACGACACCCTGTCCGCGGCGCTGTGCTCCCCTTTGGCCCGAGTCCTCGTGTCGCGCGGCGCAAGGGCCGACCGCTAAACTCGATCCGGCTCTGCGCGCCGGGAGACGCAGAGGGCGACGCTCAATGACCTACATCGCGCGTCCGAGCGCCTCTCGCTCGTCAAATCCGGCTGCGCGCGGCTGATTGGAGTGATTTTTCGGTCGCCAGGTGAGCCCCGACGGCAACACGACGACGAGCGTGGTGACGTTCGTGCCGAGCATCGAGGACGCAGGCAAGTTCCTGTCGTGCCGTGCCCGAGTCGCCGAGATCCCGGATTCCGAAATGGAGGCCGACTGGAAGCTCGACATACATCGTAAGTAGGCGCAGCGTCTCACAGCCGCAGGGCCTCCCAGCCCCTTCCCCTCCCAACGGAGTAATTTATGCCGGCGCATTGTCATGCAAATTCGGCCGCTCGAGCCTGGTCCTAAGCGAGAGCCTACGGCTCTCATTGACCCGCCGCGGCCAAGTTTTCTGCCACTCTCGAGCGGCCGACAATCGATCAGCAAGTTCGAGCCGACTGCGCGAGCGGGAATTGTCTCTCGCTTTTGCCAGGTTCGCATCGACTCTCTGACTTGGATGGCAATCGTTACAGACTCGCCGGTAATCACCCTCGAACTCGGCAGTAACCTCAATGCCAGTGCCATTCGCGAGGGTCTTGACGTCTATTTCGAGTGCAACATCAAATCCAATCCTTGGGTCTACAAAGTCTCCTGGAAGCACAACGTAAGTATCCATTTACAGTGTGCCACCTATCGCGCGACTCCAAGTCGTTCCATTTCACCAAGTTTACACAGCCGTAGCGTGCTGCAAGTCAAGTCTCGCCGGGCCCAACGAATAACGCTACATCGGGACTCGCTTGCAAATGTATCTGGAATTCCCGGCCCGAAGAGCTTTAACTACTCTTACGATATTGCTTTCGATCGAATAACGAGTGAGATGCCAAGTGGCTGGAAGGAAATATAGCGTCGAAGGCTCAAAATCGAGTGAAACTGGAGCTTTTTTTGGGCTCGGGTACAGGACGGAAATAAACAGAGGACTCCGGAATAAAATTTACATTGTCTGGAATGTTTGGAAACAAGTTTTAATAACCGGCGTGCGTGTGTATCCATCGGCGCTGCCGGATTCCTCTATTTACATTCGGTTTTTATTCGCCTAAAAGCTCGCCTGTGTAAAGTCAAACGGACACAGCCGCGAAGCTTGTTCCGCGGTCTGATTCGCTCTGTTTTGTTTGTTCCATGCCCGGCGCTGCTTCATACCCGACGGGACTCCGCTTTTTGCGCGCACGCAACGCAGGGCACTCCGCTCTACAACAACGTGGCCAGCGGCACGATAGTCAGCAATCAGAGCCTCGTGCTGCAGAACGTGTCGCGGAACAGAGCCGGCATTTACACTTGCGTTGGCAGCAATCAAGAAGGCGACGGCGAGAGCAACCAGCTCAGTCTGGACATCAAGTGTGAGTTGTTGCGCGAACTCGAACGGCGCTTATACACGCCAAAGATCCGCGACCGTTTCGTTTCGTGCACTCGGCGCAGTGCCGTGCGCCGTATCGATCGTGCGAATGCCACCGAGCAACTGCATCGAAATTGAACCGAAACTTTCGCTTCTCCCTGCATGCGCAACTATGCCGTCTATGCCAAAGTTCAATTCACTGCGAGGAGAATTTCAGTTTCCGTACATGAATTTTCTTTCCTTCTTTCCTTCCTTCCTTCCTTCCTTCCTTCCTTCCGTCCTTCCTCCCTCCTGGCCTTTTTCCTTTGTCCTTGCCCACCCACGCTACCCCTCGCAATCGAGATTCAGTCAACTCACTTGCGCCCTCGTTTTCGAGCTTTCATTTTCAATTCTATCGCCAATTTTAATTTCCCCGAGTTCTCAAATTCGCAAATGAGCGGCGGAGCGCTCAAACTTTTCGTTGACGTAAGACCTGAACGCTCAACTATTTCCGAGCAATATTGCAATCGAATGAAAACGTTGCCGCTCGCGCTGAACTCGGCTAAAAGCTCGGCTGTACGGAAGGAATCTCTTGATGCCTCGCTCTTTTTCCGTCGCGTTTCTGGATTGGTTACCCAAACGTAAAGTCTCCTCAAATATTGACACACATGCCCGAATGAATGCAGCGGCAGCATGGCCGTGATGAATAAACAGTAAATGAAAAAGAACAAAGAACAAAGTTGCCGAAAAGCATTGATCGGCGAGGCTATTCATTAAGAGAGCTGATTGCGAGAGCATTCGTTGGATGTTTAGCAAGATGGTTATGTAATATGAAACACGCGTAGCTTTTACGCACTCCGTAAACTTGCGATTCCCGAGGCGTACAGCTTGGAACTTTGCTGATTTCGAGCGCGAGGCTATATTCGCCGTGTACATTCGGTTCTTGCTGCTGCCGCTGCTGCTGCTACTGGCGCCGCCGAGTAAGAAACTAAAGGCTCCTAAGCGACGCGATGAAGATTAGCCAGTTGTTATACGCTCGAACTTTGAAAATCGTTCGGTGAAAAGTTTGCCGGGAAAAAGCCGGGAAAAAGCCGGGAAAAAGCCGGGAAAAAGAGAGTATAAGACTGCCAGGCAAGTTTCGAAAAAACGACGTTTTCTCTATCGGCACATCGAGCTCGAAGCTTAACGATACGTTGTTCGAAACGCACTTTGCGCGGCCTTTCGCCTAATCCCGTACATCGGAATCGTGGCGGACGAGAAGTAGGTCGCTAGTTAAAAGGACGAATTGCGTGCACGTGACAGTTGCGCCGGTGTGCCGAGCTGGTCAGACGAAGGTGTTCGGCGTGGCTCGCCAAGAGACCGTGAAAATACCGTGCGAGCTCGAGGCGAACCCACGAGACGTGACGTTCAGCTGGAAGTTCAACAACACGATGGAGACCATGGACATACCATTGGAGCTGATCAGCAGCGACCAAGCCCACTCGTCGGTCTCGTACACGCCGATGAACGAGCTCGACTACGGCACGCTGCTCTGCGCGGGAACCAACGAGCTCGGCGCCCAGGCCGAGCCCTGCCTTTTTCACGTCGTGCCGGCCGGTAAGCCACAAGCCTTCGGCCCGCTGATGGCAAGCCGCTGACCATCCCGACTATCGTCGCCGAGCGCAGGTCGTCCAGACACGCCGCACAACTGCAGCCTGCAGAACACCACCTCGGACACGTTGCGCGTCGAGTGCGCGGAGAGCTTCGACGGTGGTCTGCGGCAAAAGTTCACGCTGGTCGTCGAATTGGAGTCGAGTCCCGTGGCTGCCGCTGCCCCGCCGTCCGCCTCGCCCGGCGTCGTCCTGAGGACGCCAGCTGGCGCGGTGGTCTACAATTTGACCAGCAACCAGCCGGACTTTCGAATCAGCGGCCTCGAGCCGAGCACCAGCTACCTCCTCACCGTCTACTCGAGCAACAGCAAGGGCCGAAGCGAGCCGGTGCAGCTGCACGCCACCACTCTCAACCAGCCTGAGAGGCGTACCGGTCAGTCCAAAATTCAATTTGCGCCCTTCCAACGCGTCAATTCGGCATCCGTCGATTTCACTTTCGCGTCGGATCGGCCTGGAATATCGTTAGCCGCACTAGCCGGCCTTTTAACGTCGCTCGTAACGTTACCTTGGTCTTTTCCCATTCGGTCTATTTCTGCACATTCCCTCGTTCCATCTTTCTTTCTCTTTCCGATTCGCGACTTATTCAGCAAACTTTATCATTATGTATTTTTTTAACGACGATCGGATCAACTTTGGATTATTGCGCCATCGTACGGAAGGCGCGTGCTCTCAGGCACAACCAGTTCCCCCGAAAAAACAATCAAATAAATCGGTTTGCTTGCGCTAACGGCTCTGCGCTACACTTTTTAGCGCTCGTTTGTTACGGTATCTTGGGGGCTGCTAAGCTGGAAATGGCACGGAGCCACGTTGCTGCGCGGACTCTGGCACTCTTGGCACAGTAGCGCACCAACAGAGATTTCAAAGTACCAACTGACTCTGCTTATAGGCTATATTCAATTGCTCTCGCTTGCCTCTCAAGCGTCCATTTCAAGTCATACATTTTCAAAAAATATAAAATTTTGAATCGGCCGCGCCATACCGTCAGTGCTCCATTCGTTGGTTTTATCGTTTGATATTACTTGCGCGTTCGACGGTAAAGGGAAGCTTGCAAAAGTTATTGACTTGGCGATAGACGGGAGAGCAATGACTGATAAACCATGCTCAGGCGACAAGCCGCTACGACCACCGTCACCGGAGAACTGTACGATCACCGAGGAGACGAGGACGACGGTGAGGGTGAGCTGCGCGGAGAGCGACTACGTGGACAGCAAAAGCGCGATGTACGTGCTGCAAGTGTTCGACGCCGAGACTCGTCGTCTGCTCGCCTCGGCCACCAGCATGAGTCCGTCGATGCTCGAAGTGACCGACTTGCCGGCCGAGCGTAGCCACTCGGGTCTCGTGCTCTTCGTCAGGGTGATGACGGCTCACGCGACCAGCGATGCCACCGTACTCAACAGTCAGCAGAACCTGAATAGCGGCGAAAGTCCCGAGCATCAGATCTTTCCAGGTGTCGTATCGTCGGGGTGGGGGGGGGGGGGGGGCGCTCTGTCGCCCGTTCCGCCCCTTCGCTTTCAGTTCCGTCAATTTCGTTTGGGTTGCCCGCAGCTCTGTCGCCGGTCATACTGTCGCTGTCTGGTCCGTTGCTGGGCGTAGTGGTTGGCGTGGCGGCCGGCCTCGTCATCGTCATCTTCCTGATCATAGTGGCCCTGAAGCTGCGCTACCGGCAGCGTTCCCAGGACGACAAGGACTCGCAGCACGACGACGGCGGCATGGCCACCCTCACGGCGCCCAACGACAAGACCGCCTCGCTGCCGCTCAGCAGCGACAGCATCGAGAGCTTCGAGAAGGATCCCGATATCATACCACAGGCGACAGGTTCGAGTCTCCGATCGGCATCTCGGAATGCCACGCGACTTCGCGTTGGCTTGACGCTCTCTGCTTGCTTTTCCGCAGACAATTCGTACGCCGAGTTGTGCAAGGGCACTTCGCCGCGTTACGTGCTGCAACAGCAGTCGCATCCCTCGTCGCATCTGCTCGAGCCTGGATCGCTCGGCTCGCTGAACAACGTAAGTCCGAGCTCGGCCGATTGGCGTTGCACTCGGTAAAGATGGCCGTTGCCGTTTTGCAGGCATCCAAGATGCAGTACGCCGACCTGACGCTGCGGATCAACCGACGAGTGCCGCCGAACTGCTACCAACCGGTGCCGCGAAGTCAACTGCTGCCGATGTCGACGCTGCCGCGCCGATTGCCGAGCTCTTGCGCGGCCTCGGCCGCCAACGATCCGACGATCTACGCGCAACTGGCCGCCGCCTCGGCCGCGGCCTCGGTCGCCGCCACGGCCGCCGCCTCTGCGCACTCGGCCAAGCCGATTTACATACCGCCTCCGCACCAGTACATGTCGAGCAGCAGCCGATCGCCCGACGAGACCACCGCCGAGACGCCGCTCATCGGCTCTGACAATAAGGTGACGCGTGGTCCGCTTCGTTAACGCCGATAAAGTTCTTTTGCATCGATTGTCTTTTGTTGCCAAGCGATTACCCTTTTTGGTTTAGCCCCGTTCACAGCCAAGGTAACTCGCAACATGCTCACGATTTACTTTGACGCTTGCAGTCCTTAATCGACCGACAGTTCAAGCAGTCGCGGTGAAGCAGCGTCGAGGAGGAAGTGTTCGTCATTTTTGACTTAGCGTTTGTGTCTTCAGATAACAACAATCACGGAAGCAGCGAACTCGTGGCGAGGCGCCGAAGCGCCGGGTGCCAGTAGCAACAATGTCAACAGCAATAGCACGGTGTCCACATGATTCGTCGAGGGTGCCGAGAGCCTCATCATCAACACTGCACTCTAAGCTCAGTTGCTGCTGAGAGAGACGGTCGCCTTTCGACAAGTGTACAAGTGCTTCGTTCAATCGAGTCACCGCCGCCACCGCCGCCACCGCCGCGTCTAATGTATTGTATAATATGTAACACGAAGAATAAGAGAGATAGGAGAGGTACTGCCAGAGAGATTGAATATATTAAGCAGGCAGTCTAGATGATACTGTTGATAAATGCAATTGCAGGCTCGATCGGCGCGCGGCTATTGTAAAGATGATATTATAAAGCGTAAGAAAACAAAACAATACACGGTAAAAAGAATCTGTACAAAGTTTTTATTTGTAAAAGAAGCAACTTTAGCCACTCTCTATCGCCAGATGCGGCTGAAATTCGCGATTTAGCCTGTAGTAACTTTAGTCGGTACGTTCATTATAGCCTTTATTTTCTTATACGAATGTGTATTCTTTCTCGCGTATAAATGATTTAAGGTAGACACTCTGCGACAAAAATTAACCATCCAGTAAAAGTAACATACAACTACGAAACTTTAACGTAGAAAACTTTTATATATAATTCAAGCGAAGGAACCCACGATGCTACTTGTTGAAGCACGTGTGCTTGTATAAAAAAAACTGTGTAAAAGCCTAGACCTTAACTTCGTGTGCTAGTTCTTAAGTCAACTTCAAATTAACGCAAGAGAAATTATTATTGCATCCTTTTAGGGGCAACGGCGAGTTTTCTTTTTAAACGATATCTAGACTCCAATCGACAGTCTCATGAAGCCTTTTAAACATTATACTTTTCTTACGAACAATCTAACTGTGCAAGGAAATATTGTTTCGAAAATTCATCGGGTACGAGTGGCCTAGCTTTCAAGATCGAACGCTCTAGCTTTCAGTTTACGACATAGTTAGCTTCGAGTATGTATTTGGATGTAATTAAACTTGTATCACGATTAAAAGTTGACGAACAAATAAATCCCAATATCCGTCCCAAAATATATTGAATAGTAAAGAGGGAGCCAAACGTTCAAGTACATTGTTGAATAAAAAAATTTTTATCGATTATCTAGCTGACATTGCAGCGTCGAATACCAAGGCTGACTGCGGACATCTCCATCAAAAGCGTTCATTTTTAACAATAAGAGTCATTTTATGAAATTAACCAATCAACGTTGGATGATTTTTCCCAAAATTTGTACACTTTGTTCCGCCGTTACGAAGAAATGTTGACCCTGAGACGGGACGAGATGCCATTCCGAAAACAATAAAATAATCTACACGTATTTATGATTTTTCACAAGACTGACGCGTGGAAAGTAACAATAATAAACGATGAAAAGCATAAATACAATATATAGAATTCACACAGAGTTTCAACTTCCTGAATTTCAAACTGGACAGTCGTTGTTCCATATTTTATTCCAGTATACATTAAGCGTATAGACAATTAGTTGCAGTCTTTGCGATCTGTAGTACCATTGTTACCTCGAGATTGACCATTATTACTACGGTAACTTATAACACAGATTCGATTGCAGATACACGAACATTTATTTATTTATTAATTTTTTTGTTTTGCGGTAAATTAGATTTACGTCAATCATTTTAATTATATTTTTTTATTCTGCTATTAATTTTCTATTTAGGCATGGTGCGCTATGTTATTACTTGCATTATAATTTCAATAGAAATCAAGTAAATACTTAATATAAGTGCTGCTCATGTGAGAAGGTCGCAAGTAAACGAAACCATTGCCTATTGCAATAGGAATGTTTGTATTCAATTTGAAATTTGCTTGCATTATTCATCTAATGTTTCACACTTATTTAATAATAGTTTAAATGACTCGAGATCGACTTCATCAAAATTTTTTTAAATAGAAAATAAAATATTTCTCTTTCTCTCTCTCTCTCTTTCTCCCTCTGTAATCTATCTAATCTATCTAATCTATCTAACTTGTCAATATTTTGTCAAAATTAAAGAAAAAGCAAACATATTTGTACAGTTGTTCTATGTAAATTAAGCTCTTTCGCATTTACACAATTTTTAAGTAAATATAAAATAACCTGTCTATATAATACATGTGATAAAATAAGAAACAACTGGACCTGGTCTCGATTTTTCAGTGATGTATTTAATAAATTAATACTGTAATTTAATATTTCTATATAATATTTCTTATTAAAGAAATCAAACGACACGAGACGAAATTTTTTTAGACAAATTTGTAAAATTTTTAAATACTTATTGGTAATGGTGCAATGTTCAAATATGTAACTCGTAATCAAAATTAATTGGCACAAGCGAGTTTTTGCTGTTATTTACAACCACATATAATTTATTAACTGAAACTGTTATTTCAAACCGAAGCATAGATAAAATTGTTGATAGTGCTGAGTGCAAGAAAAATTTTCATGATGTAATTTGATATAGTTATGTACTTTCTTGTTACCAAATATTATTCTTATGTAACTAAAATAATTGTAATGGCACACAAAGTGCAATGCTCGTAAGTATTAGAAGCTACAATTAAAAATTTGACCGTCAATGTATTGCAAAATTTATAAACAAAAAAATAAACTGGAAATTGAAATAGTATGTACGTATTGACAAAAATAAAGATATTATGATAATATTATATTATTATTATAAATTGTTAATTTTTTCTCATGAAGAAAGTTTTGAAAATATATTGATTGGCCAAGGTGAAAAATGAATATAAATTATATGAGATCTGAAAATATAATTCCGATATTCCATATAAAAAGACCTACTGTTCTCAACAACGAAATTTTCTAAATAACCCTAAAAGTACATTAAATAATTTGTACAAATGTTACAGTTTGTAATTGTAATAAATTACTTTGATATTTTACAATCAATACACCCCTCATCTTCTAAATCTAGTGATTCTGGAGTATCATCCATTTCAATTAACTCTCCATCAAAATAAAGTTTAATTTTTGATTCTTGTACATTCAGTTCTTGCGAACAAGCTCTCATCAATTTCGAAAATGGTTCATGGTGCTTTAAGGTCAACATTAAAGTTTTTTTATCTGATATCTGTATTTTAAGCTTGCAACCACTTTCTAAAGCATCATTCTGTTCAGAATTACCTAAACCTTTGTGTTTCTTAACAAGATTAGCACTTACAACACCACCCTCTGTAAAGTGTACAACTTATCAATAATTAATTTAAATTGGTTAAAGAAAATTAAACAATCAACTTACCTAGAATATCTAATATTGACCAATTAATTGATACAGGTGTGTCAAATGGATGTATCTTTTTATCTCTTTTTGTGATTAATACTTGATTTTCTGGAATACCTTCTTCTTGGGCCAAGTGTTTGAATATTTTTTGAAAAGTTTCGTACTATAATAAGAATTAATACATAATTATCAATATTCTAATAAAGTAGAGTACATTTCACTATTTTATAGCATACGATTGTACCTTTTTCAGTTCAAAACGGATACACTGATCAGATTTCCACATAACTTTTATTGTAACTTCAGTATTATCCCTACAAGGACTTTTCAGCTCAGGAGACCCAATCATGACATAATTGTCATCTTCTTGAGTCAAATCAAATACAGAATCGTAAGACTTATTTAGTTCCAACTCTATACTATCATTAAATGATTTGGAATTGGATACCATTTTAGGTACCTAAACAATCATAAAAACATATGTAAAATTATTGAGAAAAGTACATAGATATGCTGTATATTAGTTAGGAATTATTCATTACTAGAGCTTTTTTTATTTTTGAACTGCGAGTAGTTCTTGGAGGTGTGAAATGATTTACCATAACACATTCATCATCTAGTTCATCATCAATAATACAAACTACAGGATTTTCATTATAAATGTCTTTAACTTGTATAGTTGACTCTGCTTTGCCAACAGAACTATCATTATTTACAATAGGTTCAGCTTCACTGATTGGTGGTATAACTTGTTCTACTCTAAAAGATTTATACTTATTTCAGTATATTCTAGGCAATAATATCATATATTAATTGAAAAATACCTTTCTGAGTTATTTATTTCAATAACTTCATCATTCAATTGAACTTTATTCCTGTTATTGCTTTTCTTTTGATTATTTAAAGCTGCAATAAAGAAATACCTTTAATTAATACACTGCTTATACAATATCAAAAATAAAATTTGAATTTTTAATATTTACCATTTAATTTGGATGCTGCATTTGTATAGATATCACAATCATCATCTGAAGAACTATCAGATGATGATGATTGTATCTTTGGCATTTTGTAAAATATTAAAACTACAAAGTGAAAAATTAATGATTAATAATGACAACAACATAAAGGACATTCACTTTCCAAATCAATAGAATACTTTCGGAAATCTAACCTTGATGAGGAGTTAACGAATGCTAGTATTTTTCATGATAAAATAACAGTAATAAACACACTTAACTCGAACGCAAACAAAAATAACTAAAAAAATGCTTTTTTTAACTATAAAATATAAAAACATAAAAATGTAATAATGAAATGTTCTGAGTTCAGTTGTAGTAGTGTTACGCAGGTTATACTTGGAACACACAACAGCAGTAACAGCCAGGGTTGGGCGATTCTGTCAAAAAGCTACCAGCAGTTCAGCAATTTCACTGATCACTATAGATATATCTTACCAGCTTTATAATAGCATATATGTATGTCTTCATTTGGAAAACGTTTTAAAAATTAATTTCATAATTTACTGAATAAATACCGTATTCGTTTAGTTATAGTTTTTAATAATAAAGTTTTTTCTTTGTAGTTCTTTAATTTCAAATTGAATTTTATTAAAAATTACAATAACTTATAGTGATACAAATTCTGAAAATAAATTCTTATGAATATCCAATCACAACAGAGAGACTTATATACGTTTCGTAAATTTCAACCTCAAGAAAATGTATATTTTCTTGCTGGTAACCAAAAATTACATAAATGGATACCTGCAGTTAATTATAATCGCTCATCTAGGAGATCTTTACTATGAAATCGACTATAAGGGAAAAAGTTACAAGCGAGATGTTGATTAAATTCGTGCGTTTAAAAATAAAAATGTTACACAACAAGAATCGCAGAAGATTTCAAAACATGTAACATTTTTTTAAGATAAAATTGCATTCAATAAAACTCGTCTTTCTCCATACGACATCAAATTTTTTTTGACAAAAACCACCATTATAAGGACGAAGTTGCATATCATTTCAAAGAAGCTATCACCACCTTAAGTTCTAAGGATTTCTCAATCTACATCTTTTCAAACTCCCATTTTCACCTCCGATTCGACGATCAGCTCGAATACAAAAACAAAGAATTATTGACTCTCCTCCAAGATAATTCTATAAATCTCATAAAGGAGTAAGGAAATGTAGTACATATATATAATACATAGTATATTCTATTTTCTGATTCGATTATTTATACTAACTTCGGTTGGTTGATTTTCAATTTTCTCAATACAGTTCTGTCTCACGTATTCAAATAAACCTTTTTATTTAAATATATCTTTTTCGTAATTTATTTAAAAATCATGCATAATAAGAAGTACTCATGAAAATTCAGAAAATGATTTACTTTTCTAAAAAAAGTTAGAAAAACTGAGAAGCTAGTAAAACAAGGAATATAACCGATATGTGATGTATATTTTGCAATACATGTAGACGGTATATTTAATCAATTTTTAATTAAATGTATTAATTATTTCTATTACATTTCTATAATAATTGAATTTGAAATGATAAAAAATGATTTTCTTATTATTTTATTATAAGACTTAGTAATTATTACATTTCGAAAAACAGAATTTTTTATCGTTCAAAATGCGGACGCAGTTATAAAACATACCTAGATTCGTCACGACTTTGGAAAATATGAGTTTTTTATGGCTCATCCGATTCTTAGCAATCTCGCGGCCCATATACTAGAGGTGCAGAGCGAGTCAGGGGCCCATCACCTGACCTGAGTCGTCAATTTAAATTCTGCGATCGTAGTGTCTCCAACGTCGATTCTACAAACTCCAAATTGAAGTATATAGTAATTTGTATTTTAACCCACTACACACTCTTTATATACCCTAAATATTGGTGGACCATATTTATCATTTTATTAGTAGTCGCGGTATATTAAAATATGTAGTTTCACATATTTATACAAATACGTAAGTTGAAAACAAACAAAAATACCCAACAAGACATTGACTTCTGAGGAGTGAAATGAAGTTTGAAAACCTATTGAACTGGCATAATACTCTTAAGTTATCTTAAAAATTCAAGAAAAATAATATTAAGGTAATCAATTCATTAATATTAATTTATAATGTAAATAAGTAATAAGTACATATACATAAAATAATTGTAATAAAATTAAGAACATTATTAAAGTATCGGGTTATGTTCACTATAATGGACTGTCCAATACGTTATACGATAATATACGATTAACGTTTGGTTATAGTATTAATATTTAAATTGCTTTGAAAAGATAAATTATTAGTAAATAAAATTGTATCAATAAGTAAACCGTAGTTTTAGAATAATAACACATGATAAAGTACCAGACCTACTTTCTAATCTTGATCTTACTCATTTAAATAATATTGCTCTGGTATTTAATAAATAATTAAAATTGTGTACAGAATTTTGTAGTTATGGTCCGACATGGCGACGTTACCACCGCGCAAAAATCCGACTCCCACAAAAATTTCAAAGGAACACCTGACTCCACTGCAAATTCTTTTGCAAATGGGATTTCCAAAACACAGAGCGTGAGTAATTTGCTAATACAATTTATTATTAACAGTAATAGTTATGTAAGATTAACAATTATTTACATTTTTTATATATTACAGAGAGAAAGCTTTGGCTGCAACAGGACATCGCAGTGTGCAACTTGCATCAGACTGGTTGTTGGCACATGTCAGAGATTCGACACTTGATTCAACTGATCCAAGAGAATATGTTCTTTATTTATGTCCTACTGGACTACTAAGTGAGCAGTTACAAAGATTTTGGGCCAAAAGTAAAGAATTGGAGTGGAATGGAGTACATAATTTTATGCCCCACATTACACTGGTCTCATCTTTCAAAGTAAATGACTTTTATTAGATATTTTTTGCAATAAATTGCCTCAATAAATGTAATAAAATAATGATTAAATGTAATAATTATCTCTAAAGGCTGCAGATGAATATGCTAAGCAACTAGCCACTATGTTAGAAAATTTAATTGCTAGAGATGATTGTCCAGAGTCTATTGGCCTAGAAACTTACATTTCTCCTAACTTCATGGGTTTGTTTGTGAGAGAAGAACAAGCTGAATGGCTGAAATCTCTGGCTGTTAAATATGTAAATAAGTTATCAGAATTGGAACTCAATGCTGAACCTAACATGAAATCTATGCATTTAACTCTGGCTTATCAATTTTCTGATGCCTTATACGAACCATTACGCACAATGGTTGAGAAACTTGAGCCAAACAAGCATGCTGATTGGGAACTTAGGCTGTACTCCAAAGACCTGCGATCTTGCAATATGAATGTGCATAAAGTAATGCACATGCATATTCCAAGAGAACATGATGAGTTAGAATTAAGGCCGGGCGATTACATTTATGTGTCAGAAGAAGCTTGTGCTAATTCCATAGATGGTTGGGTAGAAGGAATTTCTTGGTTAACAGGCACATCTGGTTATTTTCCTTTAAATCACACCAAGAGAACTGCTGATTCTGATTCCTGGACATTACACTCTACAGTTCAAATTATTGAAAGTAAAATAGATTTCACTGAAGAGATGATTCCTAAAATAAGGAGGCTGCCAATTGTGCTTACAAGTGAATCTTCAGATGTCACTGATGGAGTTCCACCGCAAAACGAACCTGTAATATTCTTATTTTTGCTGAATGGTAAAATATAACTCAATTTTAATAAGTACTCTCTCGTTTTTTAGATGGAAGCATCTGAAGCCACGACCGTCCCATCACGTGAAATTTTGATTTGTCGACACGGTGAACGAGTAGATTTTACATTTGGTACCTGGATTCCATATTGCTTCGAAACAGACGGCTGTTACGTTCGCAGAGATCTCAATATGCCCGCAAAAATCCCTCCTCGAAATATTCATAACTTCCAAGATGATTGTCCGCTGACGACCCTAGGTGAACTGCAAGCGCTTTTGATCGGTGAAGCGATGAAGACGTCCAACGTACATTTTGATGTTGCGTTTGCTTCACCTTCTTTGAGGTGTGTTCAAACGTTGTCACAAATCTTAAAAGGATTTGAATCTGATCTAGAAATTAAAATTGAGCCAGGCCTTATGGAATGGGTTGCCTGGTATCAAAATGGTTTACCCACTTGGATGACACCTGAAGAATTATTTGATGCAGGGTTTAAAATTGATAAAACCTATAAGCCCATTGTTAGGGCTGATGAGCTCCCACTGAGAGAGAATGCAACCCAATATTATGAGAGAAGTTATGCTCTCATTAAAAGTATTATAGAGATTACCAAGGGTAATGTCCTAATAGTTGCTCATGCAACTTCACTGCCAGCTTGCACAAGGCAGTTGACTGGTGGTAAAATACCACACGTAACGGAAGTTACTCGTCTGGTACAGCAAGTACCATACTTAGCTTGTCTAATGGCTAGAGCAGGAGCTGATGGTTGGACATTACATCCACCACCATTTCCACCATTAACACATAGTAGTAACAAAAGGTTCGATTGGAAAATTCTACTAACCTGATTTAATTCTATGCACAGTTAATAAGCTCCATTTTATTAAATGGTATATTCACATAAGATATTTAATGAGTGAAAGAATTTTAACTATTTATTAATAGAAAGCAAATCTTGGATATGGTTGAAAAAATCGTACTACGGGTATTGGTATTTTATTCCAATGTTTTAGAGTATTACCACGTTCTTGTTCATTTTTAAACTTAGATCAATACTTAGTAATCAATTTTACTCCATTTTTCAAATTGTGAGTAGTTGTTAGACTTTTGTTGTACTATACAACATCTATTAGGTATTATTGTTTTCAATTTTTTATGCATTTGACTGAGTCTATTTTTCTAAAAAATAAAACAAAGAACATTTTAATAGGAGGTTGACACTGACATTAGAGCATAAGTTATCATCAGAACACAACACAGGGACAGTGCTTTTAAATGGTAATTTATTAAATATACTTCTTCCAATAATGTTATGCTTGCCAAAGAAAAAAAGTTTTATCTATGCACGAAAAGTATTTTATTCAAAAAAATATCAACAAGTTATCAAAAGACATTACAGTTGTCTACAATATGTATACAAATTTATTACCTATATAAAAATATAACAGTTATTAAAATATGTCAACAAATGTACAAAACTGTTATTCAATTATGATACATTTTATAATAAACAAGCAAGGATTTAGTGTACCTCACAAATGATTTATATTTCTTTTATCTACAATTTTTATTTCTTTACTAAATATGTCCACTTTCTTTCAATTTGGTGACTAGAGTGTCAACATCTGGAACAATTGAACCAGCTTGTCTGACTGGTGGATCTTCAACAGTCAGAACTTCAATCCTTGGACTGATGTCAACTCCCAAGTCTTTAGGAGTGACTTTTTTCATTGGCTTTTTTTTAGCTTTCATGATATTCGGCAAAGTTGCATATCTAGGCTCATTTAGACGTAGATCAGCACTCAGTACAGCTGGAGTTTTGACTTTGATGACTTCCAAACCGCCATCGATTTCTCGAGTCACTGTCAATTCTCCTTGGCCATGTTCAATCTATAAAAGATGAAAATCCACGAGATTATAGAGTTTACACAATCATCTTATACAACACACATTTTGTTTACAGATAAGAAAATCTAACTACCTTACTGCAAGAAGTGGCAGTGGGCCAGCGCAAAACTCCACCAGTCATCGCAGCAGTCTGATTACAGTCGTCGTCGATGGCTTGCTTTCCCAGAATTACCAGATCTGCTTTCTCATCCTTGGCCAGTTTAGCTAAAATTTTTGACACATGAATTGGCTGCAAAGTTTCATACTCTGGCCCAGAGACTTCCACATGAATGCCTCTATCGGCTCCCATAGCGAGAGCAGTCCTTAAAGTTTCTTGAGACTGTGCTGGACCACAGCTAACAGCAATTACTTCAGCGGCCAATTTTTTTTCTTTCATACGCACCGCTTCCTCGATCGCGATCTCGTCGAACGGATTCATCGAATGTTTCACTCCATCGGTCATAACGCCAGATTTATCTGGCTTGACTCTAATCTAGTAAAAAAAATATCATTCATAAAACAACTAGAATTATAAATGTTCCATTGGTGCTCACAGCGTATGCAGCAGAAAAAAAAATTGCAGCTTTTGCTTGCGATAAATACGTGAAAAACATCTTGTTGAAAGAAAAAAATGGATTGGATAAGAATTTGAATAAAGATTAAAGTATTTATTTGTTCGCTTACTTTTACAGCATAATCGATGACTCTTTTCACTCCAACAAGAACACGAGCCATGTTTTTAATTTGGAGAAGGAAAATGGAGTCTTAAGCAAATTTATAAGACTATCTCTGCCTGGGGATTTGGTCCGCAAGTGGTTGATATATGAGACGTAAGCGATGTACTACTACACATTGTACATACATCATGCTGTATATATAGAGAGCAACGATTTGTTTTAATCAGGCAGCGCTAGCGTAAAAAAGGCGGGAATATTAAAAAATAAGTTATTATAATATAATAAAAAAATGATCATTCTTGTTATTTTTCGATTTCAATTCCATATTTTTAACCAATTCCGATATTTTTATAAAAATTTTACTTTTGTTAAGACATTGCAAAGATCATTCTTGTTAGCGCAAGCTATTGCAACAGTACACTATACGTGTTACAAATTAACTATATAGATGTTGTCGATTGTGTGACTAAAATATATCATTAAAATAGTAG
Source organism: Phymastichus coffea (assembly GCF_024137745.1). NCBI lineage: Eukaryota > Metazoa > Arthropoda > Insecta > Hymenoptera > Eulophidae > Phymastichus > Phymastichus coffea. The sequence continues at coordinate 538,545 of NW_026706922.1, forward strand.
AATTATTATATAAAAGTTAAAAATAATTAGTGCATATATAAAAAATAGGCATATTTCGAACTAAATTTACAGAAAAACATCTACTACCATACATGCCGATATGCGTCTTTATTTACAGTCGTCGTGATTAATTTGGAAGGCGAAAAGGGAAGGAATTGTTCGCAACTTTGTCTACTGCTTTGAGCTGGCTACAAATTATATTGTATGACCGTCGTCTGCAACTTGACAGTAATCAGGTATGCATACGAATGAACAAATGTAAATCTTACGGATCGATACATGTGACCGTAATAAAAACTTCAGCATAAGGTATGATTACTATGATTGAGAATTCTCTTGTAAGGAAAGTTAACTTTTTTACCATTACAACATCAAATATTGTAGAATAATTCGAGAAATTTCATAGATCCTATGATAATCATATAAATAAAGGAAAGAGTAATAATCCTCAACATTTTGAACGTATTTACATTTGAATGTTGACATTGTTAAATTAACATTGGCGCATGCGTGTTCTTCGCAGGGAATGCTCACACGGCTCACACCGCTCGGCTGCTGCTAGCTGCAAGTTGGCGGCCCCCAGTCGCAAGCAAGTTTAGCAAATGACGTGGCCCGGATGACGGCTGCACGAGCCACATACTTGGCTACCAAACTTCGTTCACGATTTTTTTTATGAAAAACATTGTTAACATTATGATTAAATTGATCGAGCCGCAGAAGTAAGATCTCATTATCTCGATCTTGAATTGCTGTTAAGCTTAATAATTGTGAGAAGAGGTAAGTCATTCAATATGTCAGTTAACCTCCGCACTCACTTTACACAAATATGTTGCGGAATGATTGAGCAAAAGTGCGGGTGAAATAGATGATTAGTATGGATTTCTATTTCCATATTAAAGGTCAAAATGACGACGTACGAGGAGTTTATTCAACAAAACGAGGATCGAGATGGTGTTCGTTTTACGTGGAATGTTTGGCCCTCGTCTAGGGTTGAAGCTACCCGATTAGTCGTGCCATTAGGAACGCTTTATCAACCGATTAAAGAACGACTTGATCTTCCACCTATCCAATATGATCCTGTACTCTGTACACGACCTACTTGTCGAGCGATTCTCAATCCACTTTGCCAAGTTGATTATCGAGCGAAGCTTTGGGTTTGCACCTTTTGTTTCCAGAGAAATCCAGTCAGTTTTTCAGCTTATTCTAAATAAGTCTCCAAAGATCATGAGATTAAATTTTCTTTTTGAATGTTTAGTTCCCACCACAATATGCTGCAATTACAGAACAACATCAGCCAGCAGAGTTAATTCCAATGTTTTCAACAATTGAATATACTATCATGGTGTTGTATTGGATTCTTTAATTAATCCTCTCTATATGATAAAAAATAATTGTTCATTGAGGCTTTTTATTTTCAGAGAGCTCCATGTTTACCTCCAATATTTTTGCTAGTTGTAGATACATGTTTAGATGAAGAAGAGTTAACTGCCCTGAAAGATGCACTTCAGATGTCATTATCTTTACTACCTCCCAATGCATTAATAGGACTTGTGACATTTGGCAAGATGGTTCAAGTTCACGAACTTGGTTGTGAAGGATGCAGTAAGAGTTATGTGTTTCGTGGAACTAAGGACTTGCAACCAAAACAGGTGCAGGACATGTTGGGTATTGGAAGACCTGTTCCTGGACAAAATCCAAATCAGAGAGGACCAACTGGACAGCCTTTGCCACCAGCTAACAGATTTTTACAACCTGTGCACAAGTGTGACATGAGTTTGACAGATTTGTTAGGAGAATTACAGAAAGATCCTTGGCCTGTTGGTCCTGGAAAGAGACCATTGAGATCCACTGGTGTTGCGCTGGCTGTAGCTACTGGCTTGTTAGAAGCTAGTTATGCAAACACTGGTGGAAGGTATGTAATTTTAATTAAAAATGTTTTTTTGTTTATTTTAAAGTTAAAAAAAACATTTAAGAAGAGTTCCATTTCTAAAAATAGAATATATTTTTTTTAATAGAATCATGTTGTTTGTGGGTGGACCATGCTCTCAAGGTCCTGGCCAAGTAGTCACAGATGATCTTCGTCAACCTATCAGATCCCATCATGACATTCAAAAGGACAATGCAAAGCATATGAAGAAAGCAACAAAGCATTATGACAGTTTGGCAGCTAGAGTAGCAGCTAATGGGCACATAATAGACATTTACTCATGTGCTTTGGATCAAACTGGTTTACTTGAAATGAGGTCATGTTGTAATTCCACTGGTGGGCATATGGTCATGGGTGATTCCTTCAACTCGTCCCTCTTCAAGCAAACTTTCCAACGTGTATTTGCCAAGGATCCTAAAGGCGACTTGAAAATGGCTTTCAATGCCACATTGGAAGTTAAAACGTCTAGAGAGCTGAAAGTCTCTGGTGCTATTGGTCCTTGTGTATCTCTAAACGTGAAAGGGCCGAGCGTGGGAGAACAAGAAATTGGCTTGGGTGGTACTTGCCAATGGAAGTTCTGTTCGCTCACTCCCTCAACAACCACTGCTTTGTTCTTTGAGGTCGTTAACCAACAAGCAGCTCCTATTCCTCAAGGCGGAAGAGGTTGCATACAATTCATCACTCAGTATCAACACAGCAGTGGCCAGAGGAGAATTAGAGTTACGACGGTCGCAAGAAAGTGAGTTGGCCTCATCAGAAAACGTCATCATTTGATATTGTAACTTTTACTTAATTACAATTTCTTATTTTAGCTGGGCTGATGCATCGACATCTTTGCATCACATTGCCGCTGGTTTTGATCAAGAAGCAGCTGCAGTATTAATGTCTCGTCTCGCAGTTTTCAGAGCCGAGAGTGAAGATGGTCCAGATGTACTGAGATGGGTGGATAGAATGCTTATTCGTCTTGTAAGTTCTTTGAATTTCTAATTACAGTGTATTCATTATAAGAAAATTGAATTAACGATGTATTTCATAACTTTTAGTGTCAGAAGTTTGGAGAGTACTCAAAGGACGATCCAAACAGCTTTAGACTAGCGGAGAACTTCTCGCTCTATCCGCAATTCATGTATCATTTACGTAGATCGCAATTCCTACAAGTTTTCAACAATTCGCCGGACGAAACTAGTTTCTACAGACATATGCTCATGAGAGAAGATTTGACCAACTCTTTGATTATGGTTCAACCTATTTTGTACAGTTACTCTTTTGGTGGTCCACCAGAACCAGTTTTGTTGGATACGTCATCTATTCAACCCGATAGAATTTTGTTGATGGATACGTTCTTTCAGATTCTTATATTCCATGGAGAGGTATTTTCTTTCTTTTTTTTTTAATTATTAATACTATTTTTAAAATGTCGGTCATTAACTCAGTTATCATCTTTTCACAGACAATAGCTCAATGGCGTCAATTGAAATACCAAGATCTTCCAGAATATGAAAATTTCAAACAACTATTAGCAGCTCCAGTTGATGATGCAGCCGAAATCTTGGCAGGACGATTTCCAGCTCCAAGATACATTGACACTGAACAGGGTGGCTCTCAAGCTAGATTCCTCTTGAGTAAAGTCAATCCTAGTCAGACGCACAATAATATGTATGCTTATGGAGCGGTACGTTTTATTCACACGTTCAATTATTATATTAAAAGTCTTCCTTTTCATTTAAATGTATCATTAGTATCAGCATTCAACGTTGTGATTAATCAATTTTTTATTTCATTACGATCCTGTGAACCAGATGCCGATGTCCAATGGGGTTGGTTTTTTATTTGTGAATTGTTTTCTAAATTTGGTTTAATTTGCTTTATTGCTTAAATTAATATTATGTATTTCTCGATTTACGCTTTTTTGCATTTTTTAATATTCATTTTACAAATTTTAAAGTTCACTATTGGTACGGTGGAATTAACGTCGAATCTTCAATTTATAAACTATAATGCTCTTAGGATAGGGTAAAATGTATTTGCTATTGAAAAAACAACTAATGGTGAAGGAGTATAATCACGCTTTTCATTTTGATTCTATTAAAATGATTATTTAGTGCTTTACTAATTAATTTGCTTTTTATTTAGGAAAGCGGAGCTCCAGTATTGACGGACGACGTCAGTCTTCAAGTTTTCATGGAGCACTTGAAGAAATTGGCAGTGTCATCAACGGCTTAGCCTATTAATTAAAAAGTACATTCAATATTGTTTTTTATATTGAAAAATTTCTGTGTTAAGTATATAAATTATGTATTTGTTAAGGGCAACCAGGATTAGTTTTTTAATGCCAATATATTGTAATGCATTTTTATAGCCTTAAAAGAACATTTCCATATTGCCTTATAAATAACTTACACTACAGAAACTACTTGTATTGTGTAGACACCCTTGCTTAGATCCTTTTAGATTTTTATAATTTAAAAAGAAATTTAGCGTAATTAGCTTTGTTGTTTAACTGATACTTTATGTGTCATTCATTTCTAATTGCATTGTAAAAAAAAATAAATGTTTGTAAGGTAAAGGAATTAAGTTGAAGACATCTATGAAATTACCTACAAACAATAGTTTATTTAAAGTCATTTAAGGAAATTAAACTGTTTATGTACATAGGTACGGTCGTGCTTGACAAAGAGTAAGAGCTTATAAGTTTCAGTAACATGATTGTACATAATCGTTTTATTAAGAAATAAATGCTACCAGAGCACTTATGCAACATGACATCTTATTACTAGTAGATGTAAAACGTTTTTGCGCGCTGGCTTTCTTTTATAATAACGAAATTAAATCTAAAAATTAAATAAAACCTAAATACATTCTGTTCACAGTTCCTCATAAAGCACTTAATCTATGTTAGTCCTTGCTTATAAGTCCTTAAGCCATAATTGCAAAATAATTTGTAGCTTTCAATAACTTACATCAAATAAAAAAACGTAGAAGTATTCTCTTACAGTGAAAATAGGCAATAGTTAACTTTATAAATTGTGCTAGCTAACATTCGATGGTTTTAACTAAGGAACCTTATAGACATTTTCCTTTCAACATCTGTTCTTTCAAGCGCTTTACAAAATTCCTCAAAATTGATCATATTATCACCATCTTCATCAGCTTCGGATAGTGTCCTTTCTGCTATACTTGAGAGTTGTTCCTCGCTACAATTAAATATGATTTACAATAAAACTGTACAATTTTCAAAATGTTAATGTAAACAAATATAATACACATGCCTTATATTAGCACCAACCATCATTTGTAAAATAGCTAAAAGTTCATCTTTAGATATCATGTCATCATTATCTATATCATACATTTTGAAGGCAACTGCAGAGCAAATGATACTCTAGTTTAGTTATTGTTCAAGAAACAAAGTCAATTTATCACTTACATCGTAACTTTTCTTCTCTGGAATTCAGGATATTAGGGGCATTCTTTTTTATAGGCCTGAAATGTGCGAGGACTTGCATAAACTGGAGAAAATTGACTCTATCGCTACCACTTTCATCAAAGAAAGCATTAACAATTCTATCGCCTAACGGATTTATAGCCAGTTCAGGAATCCTTAAAAAGTCTTCTCTACTAAGTGTGCCACAGTCACCACGATCTAAACTTGTGAAACGACTATACAGTCGTTCAATTTGATTTGGTGTAACTGAAAAGAAAACATAATTTACTTTAATTTAATTGAAAGAACAAATACCTAATAACTCAACTTTCATTCACCCATCTCTATTATGATTATTCATACAGGAATGTTGTGTAACTATACTGCAGTAATTATTTAAGACTTACAGTAAATAATGTTAGTGAATATTTTCAATAAAATAATGATGTGAATCACCACTTACATCCCGTAGCTTCTTGGATTTGTGCAATTTCTTCTTCGCGTAAAAGTAGACTTGATCTGTTACCCATATTTAAGGCTGTGATTGAACACACTTGATGAAACAACGATTCCAGCACTTTTATCAGCTTTAGGATGTAGAAAGCTGATGATCACCGCTGATTACCCAATCCAATTGCTACAGCATATCAGCCTTGGAGTTATTTGTTGTCGTCAGGTCAAAGTACAGGTTGACGTGCAGGCCACGACATAAAATATCACTTTCGATGCGATTGCGACTGTAATAACAGATAGCCAGTCAGCAGTCAGCACTACTGCAGCAATAGTAAGTAATCGTTATACTATGTAGGTAAGGTTACATCGAATGAGTATTCGAGATATATCGAAATCATTTGGCTAAATCATTTTACTCTGTATGTGTATATATACACATATATATATACATATCGAAGAAAATGCGTTATCATTATGAATAATTATCAACTCATGATTGAAAATAATAAAAAGACGAATTTCATTAGAATTAGCGATTATTATTACGTTGATTGTAGTCTGCTGGCAAGCGTTTCGGATGAATGAGCAGGCGCACCCATTCAAAAAAATCCCGTATCCCGCTCGATGGAAATAGTAAACAAAATGTAATGGCGGCGCCCACGATGATCATCTGTGACGTCTAATGAATTTGCGAATAAAAAGAAACTGAAATTCAATTCAGGGTCGTTTTATCCGTGACTCCTATTCCTAATGTTCTAATTAAGTAGCGACGCTTGCAAAAGCGTTACCTTCAAGTGCCTGAAGCAGTCGCGTCATATTCCAGTGACTATGAGTAAGAAGTGAGTAAAGCTGACTGTTGTGTTTTCTTTTTATTTTGTTTCTAACTGACAAAAAAATGCATTTTTCTGCTAAATATAACGATATTAAAATTTCAAGAATTCAAAATGAATGTGGCTTTCTAAGTCAGCCAAGAAAAAGTAAAAGAAGACAAAGCAGCAGAAGGAGTCCTACACCCCATGAGGCTTGGTACAATAATGGTAGAGATAGTCAAGAACCAAGTGAAGATGAAGTACCTGGAATGGATTATTCACAAATGTATTGGCAACAGCACAGACCTCCTCAAACTCAACCTCATCCAGCCCTTCACAATGGACAGCGCCTTTTTACAGCGATGTCAGATCCTAGTGTTTGTGGCTATTCAGCTGTCCCTGTCACATATGCTATGGAGCCTGTTTCCTTACCGCCCATGTACCACCTCTATCAACCAGTAGTAAGACCTAATTATAGAACTTATAGGGGTGGAACAAGAACATCTGCAGCCAGAATGTCAAATGGTCCTCTTGGTATACACGATAATGCAGGTAACGGTTACTCAAGCTTGCAAGAGAATGGTTGGACTCACTGCACACCAATGGCTTATCAAAATGGAGATTATACCAGTTTACCTCCCACTGCAAATATTGACAATAAGAATAATGGTGAAGAGTTGAATTCTGAGCACAGACGATACTCTGATCCTGGCTTGGGACCTGCTGACTTACCTGATGATTCAAAAGGAGAGGACTCTGATAGTTCTGAAAGTGGGAGTTCTATAACAACTGTTGATAAGAATAACAAAATGTTTTTGTCTCTTCTTGAACAGGTAACGATCCAATTACGTATGTGGAACAATATGTATATTTTTGAATAATAATTGTTGTGTGATTTTATAGATGACTAAAATGAAAGAGATCAACAGTCAATTATATAAGGATCTGCACGAAGCCAAAACAGATTTAGAAACCGTAAAGACTGAATTAAACCAACTAAAGCAAAATGTTCCTTCGGAGTACCAACCAGGAATGTTAACAGGTAACAATATATTTAAACGAATTAAATTACAGCGAAACGGCGATAAAGCAGACTGGCTCGCATCAGTTTGAAAGAGATTAACGCGAAGCTTTTCGTTTGGCTGCCTCCGAACAGATATCATCAAGGAAATTAGGGATGCAAACCGAGCTAAAGAGGAGGCAATGCTATCAAAGATGAAGCAGCTAATGGAGTCGCAGCAGTGCCAGAAGAGCGTGGAGTTGGAACAATTGAAAGTAAGTACATCCGGCGTTTTGGCTGCTCGCTCGCGCTCTTCATGCGGATAGGTTGTCTCTCTCGCTCCGCTCTCTCTTTCTCTCTCTCTCTCTCTCTCTCTCTCTCTCTCTCTCTCTCTCTCTCTCTCTCTCTCTCTCTCTCTCTCTCTCTCTCTCTCTCTCTCTCTCTCTCTCTCTCTCTTTCTGCGGCTCGCTCGACCTACTATGCATGATGGGCATATTTGCGCAGCGCGCCGAGGATTTTGTTTGCCTAGGACGGAGAGGGGAAAAAAGAAAGAAGCGAGCCAGGTGAGCCTTGGTATGTGTGGCGGCGGTTGCTTTTTTCTCTCCGCTGTGTTTGAATGACATTACGAAGCAGCGTCGGGCCTCGTAATGAAATTGGTAGGATGGGGCAGGGCTTCGGGTTTCAGGCGCTACGCCAGCGCGAGAGATCGACGATGGATGGAGGCACTTATCGTCGTGTCGAGTTTCCAAAGCGCCTTCCATTAGCCAATCGGTTTAATTGACTGCTCTTTTTCTCTTCTTGCCCCTGTGTTTCAGAGTCAGCTGGATGCGGTGACGCGGGCGAGCGACGAGCGAGTCGTTAAGCTCGAGAACGAAATCGCCGCGCTGAGGCTCGGTCTCAAGTGAGTATATGCTCTTTCTCTTAGTGCGTGACAGCACAAGCACGGTTATGGCTTGCGGTTCCTCATCTTTATCTCTCTCTCTCTCTCTCTCTCTCTCTCTCTCTCTCTCTCTTTCTTCTTAACGCTCCTTACGAGAAGTAGTACGCTTGTTCCTCCTTTTTTGGATTTGCTGCGAGAGTTAGCACGCTTTGGGAGACGCTCCGACATGAAGATTTAACTTAATTTGCAACCGTGGCTTGTAGAAACGAGCTTCGCTCACTAGTCTCAGCAATGCTTTACCATAATAATTGCAAAGAAACATCTGGCTGCGAGTCGTTATGTCTTTGATAATCGCCACGGGATTCGTTACTTGCAATCAGAATTGACAAGCTATTTACTCGGAAGTGTCTACGTAATAAACGTACAGTAAAATTCGAGCAAAATCTTACAATTTTTCAGGACTATTAGAATTTGAAAAAGTCTTGGTATTTCTTGACTGCCTCAAGATTCGTAAACAGTTGTGACTGCTCCTGTCTGCAATGCTATTTGACAAAGTGTACTGAGCAATAGTTGATAAAAAATCAAGTTTTTCTCATGTTCCAATAAAAATTGACGTTAGTTTGGAAGAAATCGAGTGTAATCAATGACTCATTCTCAGATATGAAATTTACCGTGGGAATTATACCAAAATATGATTTCACTCATTACTAGCTTAGTACAGCTTTTTCAAAATGAAGTTTCAGCTGCTAGTCAGTTCTTGACCAACTCGCATTAAATGTCACCTTGGCATTAAATATTATAAAATATCTCTAAGTAAAAGAAAGAAAATTAGCCCAATGGTAACTGCATTAAGATTTTAATCGTGCTTTGATTGTTTGTCGTGTGGTACATCAAAGACGCGCGTCTTCTTAGCCTGAAACATTAAGAACACCGATAAAAATTATAAAATAACGATAAATATTTATGAGACTTCTGAGTGAATAGACCCTCGACCGACATACTGAACAACTTACACTTCAGTTTGAAAGTAAAACATTTCCAAGTAACAAGCGCCGAGTAATCTCCGCAGTTGATCTTCTAAATCGAATTTCATAGAATATAAAAAAGGCTCACTTGAAAAGCAACTAAACGTATAGTCTGAGCTGCGAAAACGCGGAGAATTCGCAAACGCGACTGATGTCGCGCAAAATCCATCGGAAAAGCCACGCTACACGAGAAGCATTCCGCGACTACTAACCGCTCTCTAAATAACAAAGCCTTCGTAAGGAGCGTCGACCAAGCGTCCGAGCGAAAGCTTGACTCTGCCCTGGCGCTAAAATTGGCTTGTGTAAATGCACGATACAGCTGCAGCGAGATGAACAGCCGTGGCGAGGAGTTGGTGGCCTTCGAGGAAGAGAACCTGGCGCTGCGCCGCGAGCTGCAAGAGGCCCGTCGGCAAGCCAAGTGCGTAAGCCCCATCGATTTCGTAGCGGCACCACCCACTTTATCTCGCATGAGCACACCGAAGCACAATCATAAACAAGCCACCACCACTGCCGCAGCCGCAGCTGCGACAGTACCCTCCTCCTCGTCGTCGTCGTCGTCGTCGTCGTCGTCATCATCGTCATCGTTGTCGTCGTCGTCGTCGCCGTCGTCGTCATCGTCATCGTCATCGTCGTCGTCGTTGGCGGCAGCGGCGGCGGCGGCTTCGGGCACGAGCTCGCCGAGAAACGACAATATGCTCATCGCTGAAGACAAGTCGTCGCACACCTACACCACCGCGTACATCTAAAAGGGGGCGAAGCGCTTGCACACCCATACCTACTTGTGATATATATATGTATTTGTATATACGTACACCACGTAGGTCGATCTCTCTCTCTCTCTCTCTCTCTCTCTCTCTCTCATCTCTCATCTCTGTCTTTCGCTTTCGCCAATGCATGTTTGTTCATCTGTACATTTCTCTCTCATCAACCAGCACTATGCTAGATATACATATATATACATATATATATGCACAATAGCAGCTACACCGGGAAATTGGCATGCTCTATCCTAAACCTAGCCCTCTCTCGACCCGCGTCATTCATCATTAGAACAGAGAAAGTTAATCCTTTTGTTTTTCTTTTTATTTAAACAACTAATGCTCGATCGCGCACATATCGAAAACAGAGTTGCCTCGTCTTTAATTGGCGTTCGATCTCGAAGCAGCTAAACATTGCAAAAGACTAGGCGCTGATTTTTGTTCGTTAACAACCAACCACTTTTTAACACACTTAACACAATCGCTTCTGTCGAGTGTTAATTAATCGTCTTCGGAACTACGTCCAATTTCCAAGCTTTTTGCTCCCTAGCACTAATTTTCAAGACTGAACACTAATTAAAGACGCCAGTCGCCGTCTTCCGTCGTCTGCGGAAAGTCAAAGGCGAAACCGTAGCTATAATATTTACGAGAAACAAAAAAGGGATTGTCTCTCTCTCCTTCTCTCTCTCTCACTCTCTCTCTCTCTCTCTCTCTTTCTCTCTCGTTGTCGATCGCGGGGGCGCGTAGAAAGCTAAAGCTGTGTAAATACACTGGCAAAAGGGCTGCTGACTCGTAGAGAAGTAGACTTGTTGAAACGAAACTGTATGATACGCCGCAGAGCGAAGCAGCAGCAGCAGCAGCAGCTACGGCGCCCGTCGGCCGCAGCAGCAGCCATGAGCTCAAGCAGCAGCAGTGGCGGCGGCGATGACGACGACGCCGATGACGATCGGGACAGCGGCTTCAATTACGGCCGAATCTCGTGCAACGACGGCACCGGACCTACCAAGGGACCTGTCACCGATCTCTGAGGCCCATTGTACTTATTACTCCCTCACGATACTACGTTCACGTTGGACAGTACAACTCTTGCCTTCTTTTCTTCGCCTCGCTGTTGCGCTCTGGGAATGTTGATGTATCGAATCTCTCCATGCGTCCATTGCGTGATTTTGTAAATTTTTGCTCTCTCTCTCTCTCGCTCTCTTTTTGAACGGCGAATTACGTCCATGTACATATATTTTGACATCAAAATCAAACATTTTTCGACACTGCGTGCGCGGGAACTGGACTTTACGCACGCTCGAAGAGTCGAGCATGCTTAAAATCTCGTTCCACACACGTCGCATCGAAAGTTAGATACATGTACGAGAAGTGATTTCAGCCTCGCGTGGCCTCTTCACCCTCGCTTCGCTCGGGCGCAAACGTCCATAGAAGGCTGAAATTACTTTCGCGTAGTATCAAAATGTACTATTTCAACGCGCCGTGCGGGAAGTACGACTTTGCCGCAGGCTCGGCGAACAACGTGCAGTCAAATTCGCACTTTCCATCTGCACGTTGTTTTGAAAAATAGAGTATCTAACGTATGTCAAGAAAGTAGATTGTTGTCTCGTGTGCCTTTTCACCCGCGCTTTGCTTGGGCGCAATCCTCACATGAGACAAGAATCCACTTTCCTGCATTAACTAGCTAATGTATTTTTCCCTATTTATCTCTCTCTTGCTCTCTATGTCTGTCTGTTTGTGTCTCTCCATGTTTTTACTTATTTATGGCGTAGATCGTAATCCCGCGTAAACACAAAGTGCTCGCGTTCAACCAAAAAGCAAGACACACTTTGAAGTGCGAAATTCTATGCAGTATTGCCGTATTAAATTCTTCGTGTACTTGCATTCCATTGCTCGATTTCATATGTTGCGATTGTTTTTCACCCGCGAGGCACTTTGCTTGACGATGATTTTTATTCGACTTTGTAAAGAAAAACAGCATCGTTATGTTCCGAGAAAAATGAATCTTGTGTATTTATTATATATATATATATATATATATATATATATATATATATATATATATATATATATATATATATTACATTTTTGTTCACTTTTAAACGAAACGTATATATTATACACACAGGCACACTATAGAAATACGTTATATACATAGAGCGTGTGCGTATATATTATATATAAGCGCTGAGGAGATTTTATTCTTAAAAATAATAATCAAATTATGTAAGACGTACACACACATACACATACACAGCAAATGGTATATATATTTTATCGACCATTAGACACAATTACATGCGTACGTGATTGGATAAGAATGGCGCACGCCATATATACGAAACGACAATGGGCCGCGCAAGGCTAAAAATATAACACGAAATTCCCTCACCCTTATGTTATTGTTTGCTTTGTTTGACACTTTATATGAATGGCAATAGTGGGGCGAGAGCAGTGTGCTCCTCTCTCTCTCTCTCTCGCAGTTGTACGTCCATGTCTGTTATTGGTATATGTTGAATCGAAATTCCGCCCTTGTACAGCGATCTAACAAAAAAATTTTTATATTCTGTACTCCTCGCAATAACAATGTTTTCTACATGTGGATACGTACGCCGAATTGATTGTACGACACACAGACACACACAAGCCGAGCTTTATATCCCGACGAGTTTTTATACTTCCGAACGCGCTCGATCGTACGCAATAATTCATTTGTTGATCATCGTCGTCGCATTACACATCGCGAATCACCGTATATTGTAACCACTCTGCAATAATGTTAAATGTGGCCTTCCTGCGCCTATTATTAATTAACGACGCTTCTGATTAGCTCCTATTATTTGCACGTTGTATGGCGCACGCACTCGTGAATTTATATCTCGTAATAATTATTTTTCTACGTAAAGCGCATCGTCGTCGATGCGCGAGAAGAGAACAATCATCGTTTTATCAAATTTTTTAGACCGTCAAGTGAAACGACACACGACGTTGAAGATAATGTTGAGAGTTGATGAGACACATATCTCTTCTGCAGCGTTAGTGGCAAAATTTTACTCTGTACATAACGTAACTCGTCGCGTAGATCGTTGCTTAGAAAAGACAACTGATTCATACATCAAGTGCCATTAGTTACAAAAAAAAAGAAAAAAAGAACCACCTTGTCATTCTAAATCACCCGTAAACTTTCAACGTTGCATCGTCGTATATCACGCGAAAGGGGAAAAAAAATTGTTGAACCGTACTTAGAAAAACAAAAAAAAAAAGGAGCGAACGATATGGAGAAGTGTGCACGTAAGGGAATAGAGTCCTTCGAGAGTACATGTAAGCGCAAAAAGAAGGAACGAAGTGTGTACGAGTTCGTGCAAATACACGCAAACAAACGATGCTCTGCGCTGATATAACAACGTTTGTATCTCTCTCCTCGAGACTTCAATAAACAGCATGCGGTTGCGACGCATCGCGCATGCAAAGGAAAAAAGCATCGTGTCCACACAGTGATTTCCCCTGCCATACTACTCCCGCACTCCCTTACTCTCGCTCTCTCTCACTCTGGCAACGCAGTTGATAAGAAAAACACTCGGTAATCGCGCAGAGAGAGAGAGAGAGCAGCAATTGGGGAATCTGTTTTCACAGCGCGTCGTCGTCGTCGTCGCTGTGTTTTCCCTTCGTAGCCTTGCGAAAGCAATAAAAGCTTCGTACAAGCCTTATCTCTCTCCGCGTTCCGTCCGTTTATAGTACCAATTGGCAGGTTTTACGAGCTCTCCGCGCCGAGAAGAAAGAGCCGGGTTACGGCAGAGATGAGAGGGCGCCGATCGATAATGATTTTCCTTTCGGGCCGGGCGCATCTCTCGGGGCCTTGCAACCGCACCACCAAATAGAAAATCGGCCCGTTAACCTGCTTTTACTAGGGGGGAGGAAGGGAAAACCGCTCGTTCGCTCGCTTGCTCTCTCTCTCTCTCTTTCGCTCCGTCCGTCTGCGTCTGTTTGCACAATCGATCGCGCGGCCCGAGCAGTTTTACATAACTAGTGGGACAAAACCGAACGAGCGCGCTCGTATATATAATACTATATATATATTTATATATAACAATATATATATTATTTTTAAAAAATACATATATACCGCCACCGCCGTCGACAACGACGGTGTGCTTGCTTATGGCGGCGCGACACCAGCTCAAATAAAACGAGCCGCTACGGTCGCGCTTTTTCCTACCCTCTCTCTCTCTCTCTCTCGCTCTCGCTTTTAGCCCCGTAACTCGTCGCTGAATTATGAACGAGCGCGTCGTTTCTTTCTTTTCTCTCTCTCGCCCGCCCGCTCTCTCTCTTTCTCTCCCTGTGCCTCTTTTCAACGAGGAGAGTGCAGTCGCGAAACTGCTTTTAATTTATTCGCTTTTCCACGGACTAATCGAATTACATCGCGAGCATCGTACCCATCGAGTGCGCGATCGCACGGGGTACGCCAGACTCCTGATTTTAATCCCGGATTAACTTGTAATTCGACGGTGTTACGTGCTTACGCGCGCGCCCTTTATTTTTCTTTTATCGAGGTCGCGATCTTGTCTCGAATGATCGCTCGCGAGCGGCGGACGGCGTCACGCTTCAGATCGACGGCTAGAGAAGCAAGAGAAAACTACTGCTTACGGCGCTCGTGCGTTCCGAAACGCTCGGAATTTCGCTCCGAAGTCCCCTTTCCGTTTTTCGCTTCTTGCAATTCCATCGTTGATCTCATGTTGTACGGCTACGCGCGCGCGCGCACGAAAAACAGAGATAAGATAAAATAGAGCGCTTCTGCTGCTGCCGCCGCCGATGTTGCAGTATATTACTGGAGATAAAAAAAAAACACGTCCGACGAGAAGATATACGCGTATTTCGAAAAAGAAAAAACAAGAAAGAAAAAAAACCGCGCGCTATACGCGTACGCGTCCTCGGCGCGCAACGGAAGGAATAAAGCAAAAATTCGCGCGCGGGCAAATACGGGGCAAACAACATGGAAATAAAAATAGAGAGTATTTTTTCGCGCTGTCCCTCTGATTCGATGAAATGCTATTTTTCGAGACGCGCGAGAATAGAGAGAGAGAGAGAGAGAGACGCGTTGTCATGCATGCGCGCGCGCAAGATAAAGCGAAAAATAGATCGTCCTTTGTGCAACTGAGAGAGAGCGAGCGAGCGAGAGAGATTGCGCTCGGAAAAATTTCCGCGAGACAATCTCGCGCGGAACTTTATCGGTGCGCCGTTGTTTGTCGGCAA
This sequence comes from Phymastichus coffea, assembly GCF_024137745.1. Lineage (NCBI taxonomy): Eukaryota > Metazoa > Arthropoda > Insecta > Hymenoptera > Eulophidae > Phymastichus > Phymastichus coffea. The sequence goes on from NW_026706922.1 coordinate 554,068, forward strand.
TTATCGGCGCTGCAGCGGTGGCAACGTCCTGAGAGAATAAATCTAATCCGGCAATAATATGCTAGTCGGTGGAGGAGGGAACGTCTGTTTTTTTATTATCTTAGCGAAGGGTGAGAGAGTATTATTTCTGCGCGCTGGCTCGGCGAGTGGCCATGTTTTCGCGGAGATAGCGGCTGCGTTAAATCTGGGAAAAGCGCGGGCAGGCACGCGCGACACGTGACCCGATGCTCGGCCCGACCCTTCGATATTGAACCGGCACTATTTTTTCTTCGGTCGCACGGCCGAGAGAAAGAGAGAGAGAGATTGGCATCGGGTCGTAACCACGGAGAGGGTTACGACGCTCGTTATGCTCGGTCGGATCGCTCGAGATTTCACGCTACGCGGTGACCTCGGCCGATTTGCAAACGAGCCTCCCAACGGCTTTACGAGCGGCGGATCCCCGACTACCTGCGCGCGTACGGACGGCCGAGCGTCGGATGCGTCGGCGGTGTATCGCTGCCCGAGCGTCCGTCCACGGTATTCCACCGGGCAGACTCGGCCGTGGCCGACCACCCAGACAGAGACTTTCCCGAGAGCGGACAGGTATACGGGAAAACACAACACACTCACGCACGTAGCGCGCGCGAAGGCGAGAGACACAAGAGCAAAGGTTTAGGCGCGGCGCGCACGAGCTCTTATAAAAATGACAAAACACTTTTATCGAGCCGAGCGCGCGCGCGCCCTCAAGTCAAATAGCGCCACCCACGTCGCCGATAACCTAATCGCGCCTCCCCTGCCAGATAATAAGTGCCTTCTGCTATCGAATTACCCGCCAGTGTACATACGTGTACCCTTTTTTCCCTGCGCGCCATCCTTGTGTTCTACGATGCGCGCGCGCCGACTTTCAATTATTCAGGCGCGGATTACGTGACTGACGATCGACCTATTTACATTCGGAATTGGCAGCGAATTAGCATAGTCTGGAGAGCTATATAGCCGCCTGCTCTCTCCCCCGCGCAAAGCGCCAACGCTGAGCCTTGCGCACCGCGACGCGCCGGCTGTGCCGCGAGGACGAACGTCGCTCAATTCTTTGGCCGATCGTCTGGCCTCTCCACTGCTGCTTCGGTGCCCCGGTGCGGCAGCACTCTCCGCGAAACGTCGCCGACGCCGTTCCCCTCGATACTTGCCCCGTCCATCCCTGGCTCCGCGACGCCTGATCGCGCAGTGAGCCTGGCGCGCCGCAAGCCCCAGGCGAAGCTCGGGATATTAGCGCGCGACTGCGTGCAGTCGTCCGACGGCCAAAGGCAGCCGTCGCGCCGTGCGCATTAAAGGTAAAAGCGCTCGAATAAAGTGCCAGAGCGGCGATTATATTGGCGGGCCGCGCGGCGCGCCCGATTTTTATGAATGAAAAGTCAACTGCGAGCGAGAAAGACGGGCAAATAGTTTTTTACGCGACAACAGTCGCGGGCTGCGTGTACCTGTTGACAAAGTCAACAGCGCGCGCGTTTTCATTAAACTCGCGCTTCAAAAGTTACAAGCGCGCGCGCCCTGCTTATTTCGCCGCGGCGAGCTTTAATCAATGAATAACCGCGCGCACGCGACGTTATTTATTGATAATCGTCGTCGAGCGGGATTGACGAATAAAAAGAGACAAAGAGAAAAGGAAAAAAAGCGCGTGCACGCGCGTTTACACGGCGCGTCGTATTCATCCGCGCGCGGAAATTCGCGAAAGAAAAGAGTGGTAGCGATCGACGTTCAATCAGTTGATGTAGATACAATATTTGTGCAAGAGTTAAGCGAGCAACGACACCAACGACACCGCGCGCGCAACACGCGTCAGCGATCGATTGATAAAAAGACATCGGGAAAAGGAGAGGCTCGATAAGATCTGACTGTCTCGGCGCCTCGTGCGCTGGATATCGAGCCGCCAGCCTAATAAAGTGCTCGAATGCAATTTCGATAGGAAGAAACAACACTCGCCGCGACGATTCGTTATTGTAACGCGGAAAGAGAGAGGGAGCGCGAGTAGTGCTGTTTACAAGGACAATATTTTCATGCGGCAAACAATTCGTTGCTCGATAAAGAGCGAGAGAGCAGGTGCCTTAATACCTCCCTCCCCAGGCCGAGCACCAAATCTCTTCCTCGCCTCTGTCCTTTTTATTCGCGAGCGCTGCAAAACGCGTCTCCCTCTCGTCAGGGTCACTATCTCGCCGTTTCTCGGTCGGGAAGCTGCGCTCGGGCCGGCGGGCGCGCGCTCGCGCGCGCGCGCGCACGAGAGCTCGGCGACGCCCCTCGGCGGGCGCCGCCGGCCGGGCCGATAGGTCGGCGGGCCGCGCCGTCCCGCGGCGCGATTGGCCGTCCGAGGCGCCGCGCTCGCGGTGGGCGTGTCGCCGCTGGAGGGGGCTGTTTGAACAAGACTCGCCGGCTCGCGAGCGCCCGAGTACACTCGGCAGCCGGCCTCCGTGCAGAGTGAACGCCGTCGCCGCCGCCGACGACGACGACGGATACGACGACGACGACGACGACGACGACGACGACGCCGACGACGACGACGTCGCGCGCGCGACCTACCGTGCACACGCAGCGCACGCCGCCAGTCAGAGCCGCGGGTACGGTGCGCGTCGCAGCAGCAGCAGCAGCAGCAGCAGCAGCAGCACAGTGCGCGAGTCGTGTGTGGTTGGGGTGTTGCAGTGCTTGCCGAGGACGCGGCACGGCGCAGTGAGGCGCAGCCGTCGCCGCGGCGAGGAGCCCCGGTCGGGCGGCGCGCAGCAGCCGCCGCCGCCGCAGCCGTGAAGCGCGCGCCGGGATGACCATGCTGCAGTCGCAGAAGCTGTACGGCGACGCGGGCGGCGTGTCCGCGGCCGCGATGAGCAACCCCATGGGCGGCATGCCCCCCAGCTACAGCAGCATCAACAGTATGGCCGGGTGCGTGTCGATGGGTATGTCGATGAATTGCAGTCCGCAGTCGCCGTCGGCCGCGGCCTTCAACATGTCCTCGGCGATCGGCATGGCCTCGATGGGCGCGAGCGGGCCCATGGCCGGCTACGGGGCCAGCATGGCCGGCGCGCCCGCCTCCTGCATGAGCGGTCTGCCGAGCTACGGGCCGTTGGGCAGCGGGCCGCAGGCGGGCGGTGCGGTGGGCGCGCGCGGCGACCCGCTCGCCCTGGCCGAGCCCGACTCGCCCAACTCGGCGCTGCAGCGCGCGCGACAGGACAAGTCCTACCGGCGCAGCTACACGCACGCCAAGCCACCCTACTCCTACATCAGCCTCATCACCATGGCCATCCAGAACGCGCAGACCAAGATGCTGACGCTCAGCGAGATCTACCAGTTCATCATGGACCTGTTCCCGTTCTATCGGCAGAACCAGCAGCGCTGGCAGAACTCCATCCGGCACTCGCTCAGCTTCAACGACTGCTTCGTGAAGGTGCCGCGCACGCCCGACAAGCCGGGCAAGGGCAGCTTCTGGACGCTGCACCCCGACAGCGGCAACATGTTCGAGAACGGCTGCTACCTGCGCCGCCAGAAGCGCTTCAAGGACGAGAAGAAGGAGATGACGCGCCAGAGCAACAAGCTGCAGCACCACCACGCGCCGGGCGCGGTGCAGGGCCACGCGAGCCCCGACGCCAAGAAGCACCAGGCGCCGCTGGCGCAGCACGCGCCGCCCGACGACAAGGAGCTGCACCACGCGCTGCTCACCTCGCCGCAGCAGCACGCGGTGGCAGCGGCCGCGGCCGCGGCGCACCAGCAGCAGCAGCAGCAGCAGCAGCAGCACCACGCGCAGCACCAGCAGCCGCAGCACCACCACCACCAGCAGCACCACCAGCAGCAGCAGCAGCAGCAGGACCTGGGCGGCCTGCTGGGCGCGGAGCTGGGCTCGGCGCACGACGAACTCGCGGCCATGGTCGGCCGCGGCCTGCACCCGCACCTGCTGGCCGAGCCGCTGCACGCGGGCATGCCCGGCGGCCTCAAGCAGGAGCCCTCCTACGCGCCGGCCAGCCACCCGTTCAGCATCACCAGGCTGCTGCCGGGCGCCACGGCGGCCGCCTCGCCGGGCCAGCCGCCCGACAGCAAGCCGCCCGAGCTCAAGATGTACGAGCTGCACCAGGGCTACGCGGCCTACTCGCCGCACCACCAGCAGCACAACGGCATGCACGCGGCCGCGGGCGGCGCGCACCAGATGGCCGCCGCGGCGGGCCACCACCAGGACTACTACCAGGCGCCGCTCTACCACCACCACCACCACGCGGCGGCGGCGGCGGCGGCGGCGGCGGCGGGCGGTGGCGCGCCCGCGGTCTCGGCGGCGCCCAACTTGTGACACCACGCCGCGCACCCCTACGCGCTGGCCTGAGCCGTGGCCGCGGCGGCGGCGGCCGCCGCCTCGGGCCAGGCGGGCGGCGCCGCGGCGCAGCAGCTGCGGGCCGCGCCGCCGCCGCCGCCGCCACCGCCGCCGCACGCCTGGCCCGACGACCTCGACGAGCTGACCGACGACGAGGCCGCCTACTGCCAGCGCCCGGCCTTCGAGCGCAAGCTGCCCGCCTATTGTGATAACCCGCGCAAGGACTGAGTGCCGCCGGCGCGCCTGTACAGAGCCACCTTTTGTAGATAGCGGTCGTTCGCCGGCGCACTGCGCGCACCGCTCGCTGTAAATTGTCCGCCAGGACCGTTACGAGTTTAGATAGCTTAGCTATGAGTGCGCCGATATTTGTGCGGGGGCGAGCGTCGCGAGTGACATGCACACGGACTCTGTTCGCGACGAGCGTCGGCGCGCCGAGCACCGCATTTGTACATAGAAATTCACGTCTGGCTTGTATCCGCGTACTCGACTTTATTGTGTATAATTATTATCATGCGATTGCCCTTTGTTTCCTCTCTTTCTTTCGTTTTCTTTATCGCCTCTTGTCATTGTAACATTGTAATATCTTGAAATCTCAAAGACGACGAGAGAAGCGACGACGACTGCGACACAGGTTCAATTGTACATTGCGCACACACCCATACACATACACATACACATAGCACGCGCGCACACCCACACACACACGCATACACACATAAGCAGACACCTTATCTTTATATAGATTGTAAAATGTTCAGTTTTATGACGCCGAGATCCAGCGATTCTCTGTTCGTGCTCTGCGTGTAATACCATCTCGACAAACTCGAGCGGAGAGACCACGAGAACGAACGACGCAGACGAGGCGTGCGACCAAGATTGTACGCCCTCTCGATAATGTACATGTTTCAATAAACGATCGTATTTCTACGCAACAAAAAAAGACACGTGCATTAATGAATATCAAATGGGATTTCGTCACTTTGCCATAACCCATCTCCCTTAGCCTGTCATCCTGTATATACGTATATACCTGATATTTCTCTCCCAAGACACATCTGCACACATTAACATTCCTTTGTTCTCGTGACGTTTCAGCTAATGGCGCACGTCCCGAGCCTTCAATGCCTCCTCGTTTTTACTTGAACTTAGCCAAGAGAAAAGCAAACACTCGGACGGAGATAGATTTTTTCTCTCCTTGCTGCCTTTCGAGTTCTCTCTCTCTCTCTCTCTCTCTCTCTCTCTCTCTCTCTCTCTATGCCACCTTTTATTGACTGTTCATTTCAATAATTTCTGCTGCTCGGGAACTCCTTGGCTGCTTCTTCTCCTGTCTTCTTTCGAACGCGAGCTATGGAATATGCCGCTTTGACTGATTATTTTTCTCTTTTTCTCCCCGTCGTTCGAACATGCAAATTCAATTTGACGAACAAAAAAAAAAAGATGTAATTCCTTTGCCGGGGCACGGAACAATCGACAATTGGATCAGAACTCGCGCACAAACAGTAAGTATATATAAGTCGAGCGAGCGCGACCGGGGGAAAATAAGAAGACGTCGGCAATCCGAAATATTGCTCAATGTTTGCCGAGCAGCTGGTATTATTCGAAAATTCAAGCTGTACGTGCGCGTCTAAAATTAAAACGGCAGAAAAACGCGGTCGCGCGGCAACGGCGATAAGCCGCCGAGCGTTGGCGCAACCTCTTCTCGCGTGTTAATTGAAAGTACACGATAAGCATGCAAATGCGATGATTAAAAATTGACCAATTCTACGCTCGATACTAATTGACGTCGGAAAAAAAGCAACACAATCTACTACCCACCTCCCTTGCGCGCGAACACACCTGACTTTTGCCGCTCGGGCTAGTAATTAAAAGTGTATTTCGACGATCAAACATTAATTTCATTAACGCTCCTTTTGTCGGCTCGGCTAGCGACATTCGTAATTGTAATGTTTGCTCGGGAAATATATAATAATACTCGAGTCGAAAGCTCTCTTCGCAATTAAGCCACTGCGAATAATTGCTCGCGCATTGTGTCGATGGCAACGGGAAAAGATTTGCAAATATTGAAACAAGGCTGTTTGACTCGCTGGCCGCGTGGGCGCGCGCGCAGGCAGCTCCGGATCGTCGGCGACAAGTGCGAGCGGGTCGGCTCGTCTTCGGACGACGAGCGCCGCCGCCGAGGAGGACGCAGGCCCGGGTCGTTCGGGCCCCTGCATATTCAAGCGGCTCGCAAGCTGGGAAGCTCTCGGCCGCCGGTTGCCATCGCTACGAGCCGGTGCGCGGGGCGCTCGTATCAGCGCGCGCGCTGGTTGGCTGGCCGAGCCCGCCCGCCCGAGATATCGACTCGGTCGCGTCCTCTCCGTCTCTCTCTCCGCGGGACGCCATCATGCTGCTGCTGCCGCCGCCGCCGCCGCCGCCGCCGCCGCTCGCGCGGAACAGCGAAAACGCGGGGGATGAGCGACGCCGTGTGCGCGTATGGCCGCCGTCGCCGGTCAACAGGTGCGACGCGTTGCGACGAGAAAGAGTCGCCGCCGCGAGCGAGTCGCGCCTGCACGAACGCGCGCAGCTGCGCCGAGGCCCGATAGGACAAGTTTTGTGGGAGCGGGCGCCAGGTACGCGCCGCCGCTATCGGCCTGCGCAAACAGCCAGCGAGGATAGCGCGCCGGCGATAAATTTGAGCGACCCTCGTCGTTATTTATAACGAGAGCAGCGCGCGTTTATCGTGAGCGAGAGCTTGCGCAAGCCTCCCAGCTGCCGCGGCGGCGGCGGCGGCGGCGGCGGCGGCGGCGGCGGCGGCGGCGGCGGCGGCGGCGTCGCGAGGAGGCCTCCTCCGGAGCGGCCGGTGCTCCGAGCGCGATCTCACGCACGGCTGCCGCCCTTCCCACACTCCAGCGCTCCAAGCACAATGCATAAGCGGCGAGAGAAAGAGACGAGGAAAGAAGGAAGCGGCGCTGCGCTTTATTGACCCACTTGGTTTGTACTGGCGCGCGTTTCGGCCGACGCGGAAAGCCTCTTCGGAGAGGAGCGAGCTTCCCGAAAGGAGAAAAAGCTTTAACGAAAAGTCAAATATTTTGACGCACCTGAGCTCGAGAGAGAAAAGGAAGGAGCGCTGGTGGCTCGCGTGAAAGACGAGCCGCGTGGGCGACACTCCCTTTTTCCGTCTTTCGACAGCGCCGCTTAATTGACTGTTCGTTTTCCCAGAAAAACGGACTCGCGGCTCAAACATCTTCCTTAATTTCCATCGGCCTTTGAGCGCGGGCCGCGCTCGCGCAGGTAAGGCCGTGCGCGCTGTTTGCCCGCGGCAAACAGAGCTGCGCGCGCACTCGATTCCTCGGTGCGGCCCGGAGGAACGAGCGCGCGCGCGGTCCACGCCGGCGGCGGCCGCGATCTCGCGGACAAAGCGACTCGCGGGGCTACGCGTCGTCGATGTGGGTCGCGCGATCGCGGCACGTCCGATCGATGCGCCGGCCGGTTTCGCGCGGGGAGCGCGCGGGTCGGGAACCTTTTATCGGTCGATCGTCGATTGCTCGCGCGCGCCGCGGCGGCTGCAGCGAGCGCAGATTAATACAAACCTATACGCATTGCCGTACAAACAAATAAATATTTGGCCACGAGCTGGCTCGGGCTAAATCAAACACGCGACTGTTGCCGCGCACGCACCGGCGCGGCTTCCGCGCTGCCGCCCGCGACGCGCCGCCTTGCAGCTTGGCTGGCGCTCGTGCTTTTCAATATTTTGGCTCTAGCCAGCGCCAATTGTCCAAACAGACGCCGATGAGTTTTCGCGTCGCCGACGCGCGCGAGCCCGATAGCGGCGAGACAGATAAGATAAGGCGGGCTTTGTCATACGAGCGGCAGAGAGAGAGAGAGAGAGAGAGAGAGAGTGAGGCCCTGCGCTCCGTCTCCGGCTGAGGCGCGGGGAAAAAAATTATGCTCGACTCGGAAATTCCACGGGCGTTCGTGTCACGCACCGACGCACCAATTATGCCGTGTAACTTTCTTATCTCGCGTGCCCTCGCGCGGGCTCCGTCGGCTACACGAGAGCGCCGGGCCGTTCGATTGTTACGCGCTCGCACACGACCAAGCCGCAGGCCGTCGAGCGCCGTATAAATATTCATTGGCTCGCGGTGATCGAGCGGGGATGCGCACCTCGTTTTCTCGCCTGCTTCGCTCTCTTTCCTTCGGGAAAGGCCTTCCCGAGCTCCATCGGCCAATTACATATCTCGTTCGTTTCGCACGCGCACGCTCGAGTCGTCGCAATAATATCTGGCGAGCGAAGCGAACGCGTTTGATCGGTGTGTGGGAACGCGCGCGACGTATGCGTCGAAATGTAAAAGTTCCGAGGGGAGCAGAAAACAAAGAGTGAGTTTGTTGAGCGAGAAATTGTCAGATGGAAGGCACGTTGAGTTGCTCGAAGCATCGATGCTATAAATAAGGCGGAACGTTGGAAATTGCAGAAAGCGCGTACGCTCTTGTTTTGCGTCAGTTTTTCATATTACTATGCTTCGTAACGATCGCGAGTTCATTGGCAATGAGGACAAAGAATACGTTTCGCAAAGGCTTTTCCAACTAAAACTGTGCGAGTTCGTCGCGTGACAAGCACGTATTTGACTCGCGTCTCGTCGTGCACGACTGAAAGTTCAATCATTTTTCCGAAAACAATCGTGTCAAGGGTGTGACGTCGTTAGTCTAGCGCCTAAAGCTCGACGGCAGTACACACGTAGCTTGTTTTCAATGGGGTATCGGGCACAGTTTTTTGGACTCATTGTCAAATATGATGTTTGGCAACCGATATCCAAGCGAGATGATTGTATGCACGCACGTGTGTGTATGTTTTTCGAATAGACGGCGCGATTATCAATTTTCCAGAAAATCTTTTGTTCACGACGAGCTCGAGATAGCGCAGTCCCACGCGATAACGAAGAAGTTTCCGAGATGACGAGACGCTCACACTCGAGTCTCTCCCTACGAAAAAAAAAGAGAAAAATGAAAAAAAAGTAGACAAGCGTAGTGCTTCGTTTCCTGTCTGTCAAGGTGATTTCCAGGCGACAAAGTCGCCGGAACGAGAGAGCGTAAAGGTTAATAAAGCGGGTACACTTGATATCGCAAAAATTTAACGACCTCGGCACACAGTGTCGGCTGCGCGCCGATCGTCCGCTCGCTCGCGCAAGTCCGTCCTTTCGGTAATTACACGCAACGAGAGACGAGAGGAGCGACGACGCAGTCGAGTCGAGAAAAAGAGGAGGATATTTTCTCGCTCGCCTTCCTTTCTGTCAACTTCGCGTTCTTTAAAAGTCTGCAAACAGCGCGTCCATTAGGCCCCTCAATTATTCCGAGCGCAGCCGTCCTTCTCCGGCGCGCTCGGCAATTATACAGAAGTCGATCGGCCGAGCGAGGAGAGAGAAGCGAGCTGCGCCTTAACGAAGCTCTTAATACAATTTGTTTCATTGGCCGGGCGATTTTTTCCGGATATCAGCGGCTAATTAAAGCTGAAGCGGCGAGTCAGGCTCGAGCTCGGGCGTTAACGGGCTGCTGTCTCGCTGCGCGCGACAGAAGGGCCCGCCGAGCCGCACGGTTGTCAACAACTCGCACCAATTCGCCTTGTCGCGTCTGACATCGTCAGGCATTGCGACATTTCGCAAACAGCGCCAATTAGCTCGCGCGTGTTCGAGCTAGCTCACTCGACAATCACATTTTTCGTTATCAGGCTCTGCTCTTCCACCTATATACGCCTCGACCCCAGCACGTGTAGCTACCGGATTGATTGAAAATTCATGAACCGATGATAAGCGACCGGTCCATCACCGCGCGTTTATCGCAAAAAACAAGAGAAAAGACAAGAGACAACCACGAGAATCCAAAAATCCGACTGCCGCTGGTCTTCGCTGCTTTTTCTCGAAGCAAAAACGAAAAGAGCTTTGAGCTTTTTCAACGGCACTGAGAAAATGGTCGGCAATCCCTCGACGCTCAAGACTCGGAATTTCGAGGGCGAACCTCGGGCCACCCTCTCGCGCTCTGAATCACAGGATACGGCATGACGTGCGCGCACAAAAAGGAGGCATCAGGGCGCGACGTTCGGCAGGCTCGCGCGAGGCACTCGATGCGTGCAGCAGCTCTCGTGAATAATAGAGTGGAAGCCAAGGCTCGGCGGTGATTGCGCGCAGACGGCCGCCGTCGCTCTCGCGCAGCTGTTGTGAAATTTTCGTGAAAAATCCGCTGGCTCACGGCGCGCGGCACGCAATCGCAGGCGCCCGCGCGCGGATCGATCGCCGAGCGGATAAGACGGGATCGACGGCGCGGCAAGGGATTACCGCTCTATTGATGCGGGCTGCTCTGGACGCTGGGCCGCGTGGCGCGCCGACGGACATATTAAAAGCGCCCGGGGCCGCGCGCGACACGTGCGCGCGAAAAAGAGTCATCGATTGCGGACGCGAGCGCGCGAGACCTGACTAATTGCCAGACTATCGGCCGCGTGACACGACTCGCGCCAGCTTTTCTGCACGCGGCGGCCGGCGTGCGATGAGGCTATTGTCCGCTCTCGCTCTCTTTCTCTCTCTCTCTCTCTCTCTGCTGTGCTCTTCACTGATAAGTGTTTTACACAGCCCCTCCCCCACTCTCTGTAGGTGGAAACATAGCGCGATACGCGAGCGTCGCAATCGAGATTATCCCCGATAATCTGCGCAGTCAGCTTCCAAAAATGCAACGCGTTGATTATAAAATAAACCGTATTGCAAAGAGGAAAGAAAGAAGGAAATACTATGAGCTCTTTATCGACGTATTTGATTTGCACTCTACGTACACGCGTGGAAACAATACAAGGGGGATAAATCGCGTCTATTGTTTGACGCGACAACAAAAACACTGAGATACATATCGTTTTCAAAATATTTGTAGGTTATACACGAGACACTCGGTCGGTAAATCGTCAAATAACACCCGCGCGCACACACAGTCGCCCACACGCACACAACCACACGAAAGTCGAGTTTGCAGGTCGTCACGCACACGCATACACGTATATTTTCGTATCTCGCTCATGCGATTCAATATGTGACTTAGGTTCTATTCGAGTATAAACTCAAATGTTTGAAAGATAAAGCGCGATTACGCGCATGTACACACGTGGAGAGCTAATAACTACACGAATTGTCTCGTCCGCGCGTATAAAGGGAAGAAAACTGGCCGATGTACATGGCGAAGGGTGCGAAACATATTCTCACTCTCTCTCTCTCTCTCTCTCTCGATGGCGCAATTATACAAGAGCGCGGCGACTCGTTTTTCCCATCGCGAAAGCAGCGCAGCGGCGAGAGAACACTCGAGGTGGCCGCTCGCGGACTGCTAGTGCGCAGTCCCCGGAGGCTGCGTTGGTGGTTAGATAGGTATGTTGTTTAGGCTATCAGGACGAGATGGGGGGGGGGGGCAATATTCTCTCGTGTCTCGTTTCCCCTTTCCACGTGCCTGCTTTCCCACACGCCCGACGCATGTCACGCATCTTCAACAAGTCCTTTGGCAATCATCGCTCGCTCGCTCGCTCAGTCGCTCGCTCTCGCAAATCTCTGGAAATCTTCGGCAAGCCGGCAAATATTTGCGCGTTCGCGGGGGAGTGGATGTAGGTGCGCTGCCGACTGTAACGCCAATTTACAACCCGGCTGATTTATCAGGCTGCAGCGTAGCGCTAATGCGATTAGTCGGCGGGGACGCGAGGCGATGGTTTGCGCAATCGAGGCGTCGCGCGCAAAATGCAAAAAGATCGAGTTCATTAGATAAATCGGGCGGGGGGCGCTTGTGTGTGGTTGAGGGATAATTGAAGGGAACAGGTGGCGAGCGCGAGCCCTAATGCAGCTGGCAAGCATGCAAGCGAGCGCGCAAAGCCCCTTTTTCGCGCGAGTACTCGTGAGCTCGGGCCCTTTTGTCATTCAATCGAGCCACTGACATCGATATACGTATGATGGCTGTCATGCCTCGTTTTGTTGTTGCGCGGCGAGAGTCGGGGGAGAGCTGTATGCACCGTCCGTCCGTCCGTACGTGTGTGTGCGTGTGTGTGTACGGCGATAACCGCATAAGTAGCGCGAATTAGCAATTTCGCTGATTAAGCGCGACCAAACGTCTACTGTGTACAGGGGGAGACGGCGTGTTGACGAGGCATATAGAAATAAGAAGTCAGGTACACAGTCTATATATTGAGAGCTTTTTCAAAAGAATCGCGCGGATAGTTTAACATTCGACAACAGACACACACAGACGCGCACACACACACGAGGACGCACATGATTTGCCGTGAGCAAATGTTTTATGTTTGCTCGCTTTTGTAACTTTTACACACCGATAAAACGCTAGAAAGAGAGAGCGCAAGAGAGAGAGAGAGAGAGAGACTGGCCGAGTTAAATATTTATTAAATGCCGAACCCATCCACGCCCTCGTGCTCCGGGTAATGGGATATGCACAAAGGTATTTCGTGCGTGTTTCTCGCTTCGCGAATTTTTGTCTCTGCTCGCGGAGTCTACTTCCAAATCCACATCAATGAAGCGGCTCCCGCGTCGCGTTCTCAGATCAACTTATCTGAAATTAAACACGTGATAATTTCGCCTCACCGGCACTTTTATCATCCGAAAAACCAATATTAATAGTGCAAATATAAAAAGCGCCGAATCGGAGAAAAAAAGGTGCGCGAAAACATCGCAGCTTGCGCGCCGATTAATAACATCCTCGCGCGCGTAAAACTAGAGCGCGATCGACAAACACACGGCGCTTTGTCAAACATTCGACCCATCTCCCGCTAATAAACCCACGAGCGAGCGCGGCAAGGCTCTTTTTTCGGCATGCGTGGTGCTCGCGAAAGAGCGAAAGAGAGAGAAAGAGAGAAAGAGAAAGAGAGAGCGCGCGCGCGAATAAAGTGCTGATTTTCGCCGGTGGAATTTTTCAAACGCGCCCGTCGCGACGACGACACGCTCGATCAATATTTGCGCAGCCGCTCGGCGCTCACTCTCTTTCTCTCTCTCTCTCTCTCTCTCTCTTTCTCTCTTGCTCGCTCGCAAGCACGCTCCGTACATTACTCGACCTTCCTCGCGCGCGCGGGCTTTTCAATCGCGTCGTCGCCGCGAGCATCCTGCCGAGTGGTCGTCGTGAAAAACTTTCCGCGGGGCGATCGCAAGCGTCGCATTATCGAGCGCCTGGCCGCGTGGCGAATTTCGGTCAAGTCGAACTTACGTGGCGCGCCGGCGGGATGATGCGGAGCGAGCTTGCGCCTTGTCTTCGTCGTCGTCGTCGTCATGGTCGCCGTCGTCGTCGCCGTGCACGGGCTGTATGTATAACGCCCGGGACTTTCAGGATCCGGGCTGTTTGAACGACAAATATTTTGTCGTCAAACTTCTGTGTCGCGCGCGAGTGAGAGAGAGAGAGAGAGAGTGAGAGAGCGAGCTCAATGAACGTGTCTATATGTGCAGGACTAATACAAAGCGTTTTGCGGCGCGAGTTTGCCATATCGGAATCGGATCGCCGCACGTCTTGTAGCGACGAGGCGTTAATCGAGCGTTAAACGATGCAAGAGAAAAAGTGCGCGGCGAATGAGGAGGGCAGGGGGACGGGTTGTAAGCTTGAGCGACGGGCCGAGGATTTGCCAAGGGAGCGTTAAACGCGCGATACACCCGCGCGCATATTGCTCGGTTTGTCGCCGCTTAACATATGAATGCAGCACGTAGAGGGGGACAAATATTTTGGTGCTAATCCGGCGCTCGGAAAGCTCGGCTGCCGACTCCGAGAGAGAGAGAGAGAGAGAGAGAGAGAGAGAGAGAGAGAGAGAGAGAGAGAGACGCCATCTTGTACTCCCGCGCTCGCGCTCGATACTCACCGCTAGCCCGGGGATGCGCGTATACACTTGGGGATTCTCTCTGTGTCGGGCGGGCGGCGGGAGGGTGGGTGGGAGAGAGAGGAGGGGGGGGGCGATTATCGCGTGCGCTTTGTTGCGGGTAAAACGCTTTTTGAGCTGCTGGTTCGCTGCACGCTCCCCTTGCCCGCACGGCTCAGCGAAAAATCAAAGTTTATTGCGAGCTGATTTGCCGGGGGCGGGCGGCTCTTCTGGTTTTATTGAATGTTTCCCTTGGACGAATTAATTATGTTGGCTCGCGGCGACGCCCGTGCCTCGCGGCTTTTCGGGAAATCTGGGGCTATAAGTAATGTGGGACTAGTACTCGGCCCCATGAATTTCAGATTATTCTCATTTAAATAGCCCCGTCCGTCCGTACACACGCACATACTTACATATATTTATTTGTACATACGAAAGCTGCCGCGGAGCTACGCGTTACAAGTTTGCGCAGTCCTCGCGACGAAGCAAGCATGGTTTTCAACATCCGCCACGCAAGGCGCGTAGTTTAATTGGCGCGGATAAGAGTGCAGGCTTCGCGCAGACGAGAAAAGAAGAGAGGCCACGGGAAGAAGAGAAAAGCGCGCAAGTATCCACACAGCAGCCACAGAGAAAGAGAGAGAGAGAGAGAGGAGAGAGAGAGAAGGAGCGGTATCAGAGCGGATCAATTTATGTCAATGTTTGCAGCTACTCTACAGAGTAATAGAGTTGCCATTGTCAATATTATCACTGGAAACCTTATTTTTCTAATTGGATTACAGGTCGCGAAGCAGCCGAATAAAGAATAGCCAAGCGCGTCAAATATTTAAGGCCGGGGTGTCGCGCGAAGCCAAACAGCCGCTCGGGAAAATTATCGCGCGCGTATGTCCGAAAATTAGCGAACACACGCACGCGAGCGCGGAAGCGTGCGCGATGTGTGCAACGTCGGGCTCGCCAGAAAGAGAGAGACAGAGAATGAGAGAGCGAGTGAGCGGAAGAAGGTAGGCGGGGCCACGATCGACCAACCAGCACTTGGCGGCGCGCCTCCGAGATTTTATCTCTCTCTCTCTCTTTCTCTCTCTCTCTCCGCGAACTCTCGACTCGACGACGGCCGAGGCACGGCGAAAAGCTGGCTATAGCGGCACCCCGCGGCTGTTTTATTATTCGTTAATTAACGATATTGTATTGGGCGGCGATCGGCGCGGACGCCGCGCCGAAACAGCGACAGCTGAGTGTACACAGTGCTGCGACTACCCTACTAACGCAAACACGCGAGAGAGAGCCTATGATTTAATGGAACAGCGTATCCTCTTTTTTTCTTTTCTCTCTCTCTCTCTCTCTCTCTTGCTCTCCGCTTCGCAATTACTTGCAAGCAGATTATATTGCGATTCCTGCTCTCTTTGTCGGCACGCGGGCGAGCAGAGAGCGTCTTCTTCGCCGAGTTAATTAAAGTTTGCAGCGTTATATAGGCGTCGTCGTCGCTGGGAGGAATTAATCTCCCTTGAGATGGGAAAAGGGAGGAACAAAGCGCGCTCGAAGAGAGAGTTTTTTCTCTGCCCTCGAGTGGATCTCGCTGCCTGTACATGTAGCGCCAAACAATGCCGAAGCGAGAGAGAGAGAGAGAGAGAGAGAGAGAGAGAGAGAGAGAGAGAGAGAGAGAGAGAGAGAGAGAGAGAGGAGAGAGAGAGAGAGAGATGAGATGGAGAGAGAGAGAGAGAGAGAGAGAGAGAGAGAGAGCGAGCGAGTCAAGTGGCCTCCCGCGCACATCTGCCGTGTTTATGAAAAATCGCTCCCCTCCACGGCGAATCGATCATCGCAAGCCGAATCCATCGTCGTGCACGTCGTCGTCGTCGACGTCGTCGTCGTCGTCGCCGCCGTCGTCGTCGTCGCCGGCTTCAATTAATTGCCTCTCACGGCCTTCTTTATCTGCGTCGGCACACCCGCCGTGCTCCTGTCTGTTATTCATGAGGTGCGCGGGAACCGACTGCGGCTCGGCGCCACGTGTCGACCATCAAAATCGCATTACACGTCGTAACGATGGATGTGTGCACCGCCTCGTTATCGTCCGCACTCTTCCGTCACTTCCATTAGGTCGACCGAAGCAACGACTCGCCGCGTCGCTCGAGCTCGCGCGCACGCAAATCTCGGTGCTGTTCTTCGTCGCGCGTGTACGAATGCAAAACGTCACGATCGACGCGCCGACGAATAACAGAGGCGATTAAAAGATCAAACAAACGACGTCGCATGCTTGAATTTTATTTAATCCCGTTGACGCGTACACAAACACACGCGAGAGGAGAGGGAGACTCGCGACGCAGCAACAACTTGTACATAAATAACGGGGCGCAGCCATTGTCGTCGGTCCCAGAGCGCCCGAATTACGGAAAAATCACGCGCGCCACGACAGCGGGCAATTAGGACGAGAGCGCGCGTTTCCGAGGACGCGCGGCATATGGCGGTCAGAGGCGCGTGATTTCCGTCGTCGATTGCCGACAGCATTGTGCGACGCCCGCGTACGCGCGCAGGAGACGCGGCGGTAACATGCAATTTGCCGGACAATAGCTCGGCCAGCGATACACGTACGCCCCTGCACCGGCTATTGTCGCCCGACAATGCATCGACGCTCGGGCCAATTTCGGCTTTGAAATATTTACAAGCCGCTAACGAGCCGCTCTCCTTTTTCGATTCCGCATTGCGCGACATCAATCGCTCTCTCTCTCTCTCTCCCCGCCTTGAACACTTCGCTCTCCAACGCGGCAGACGTACGCGTATACGGTAACAGGTGCACAGAAATATTGGAAGGCGGATGCGCGGGATTTACGGATCCGTCACGGAGATCGGGGGACGCAGCCGAGCGCGAAGTCCAGCCGGACTAGTGCTTGATGATCCTGGTGGCGGGCTCGCGGGTGAGGATCCTCGGCTGGGGCCGGATGCTGGGCGGCGGTGGCACCGTCGGCCGCGGTACCCTCGGCCGCGTCTCCTTGGTTTCGTCGGCTCGGCCGCGTTTGCCGCGTTTGCCGCGTCTCGGCGCCCCGGCCGTCCTCAGCGACGCCCTCAGCGAGTGCTCGGGATCGTACCTGGTCAGCGACCGACGCGTGAGGCGTTTGCACGGGGGGGGCGAGTCGACGCCTGCGTCCACACTTGTGAACCTGTATCGCTGGCGCGACTTGACCAGAATCCCGTAGTCGACCCCGCGCCTCAGCGCCACGGCGACCTCGCGCTGGAAAGCCTTGCTCGGCGCCAGCGAGTACATCCTGCTCAATCGATCGACCAGCTCGCTCGCGGAGTAGCCCAACCGCCGCGACCCAGCAGCCGGCTTGTTATTATTACCGCCATTAGTCCGTGCCCGCTTCGATTTCGTTCGCTTCATGCTTCTTTCGCGCCCCGCTCGCGATGCAGCCAAAAACACAGACAGAGACCGAGAGGGTTAGGAAAACTCGCCGCGGCTCTTTTGACGAGCGCGCGTCGATGGTCCGATGGGTGATTGTTTTGACAACGCGAGAGCGAGAGAGGGGGGAGGGCCTCGCGGCAGGTAGAGGAGAAAAAGGTTTTCGGTGCAGTGTGTTTGGTCAGTAGCGTGGACTTGACTTTTCCGACGCGGCGGTCTTCTTGGCTTTCGAACTGGAAGCAGGTAAGAATAATATAGTTTTCGCGTCTGTGAAAACAGGGCCAAAGGCGAACGAGAAGGAGCCCCGCCCGAATGCACGGCCGCGCGGTCGACCTGTTTGCCTTGAATTTCGGAAAAGGAGAAGAAAAAAGCGTCCGCAAGGCGATACGATGATTCAGCGAGAACAGAGAAGAAACGGTCCTCGCGATAAGAGGAGCGCGCGGGGGGGAAGCGCTAGTAGGTGTCGTCGCGCAATTGACAGTTCATCGTGCGTTTAACCCTCGATGTAGACACGCGCCGCGCGGCACAATAAAACCGCAGAGCTCGACGCAAAGAGAGAGAGAGAGAGAGAGAGAGAGAGAGAGAGAGAGAGCGAGAGAAAGAAACACTTCCTAATCGCTGCGTGCTCAGCGAGGGATCGGTGTATGACACGGACACAAAGGGCAGGCAAAAAGTATATACAACAAAAGCGAGCCGGCGGAGCATTTGGCCACTTGACGCTCGCTCGCTACGCGCGATGCGGTGGCGTTGTTTCATTCTTAGCCAATGTCGCGTGAAACGATGAAGAGCCTCGATGTTGCTGCTGTTACTGCTGCTGCTGCTGCTGCTGCTGCCGCTGCCGCTGCCGCTGAAATCGAGTGCCAGCAGGTGATACGATTGTTCTCTCTCTCTCTCTCTCTCTCTCTCTTTCATAAAGGGATGCAAGTGCACAGGCAGAGAGAGAGAGAGAGAGAGGAGAAAGGGAGGAGGCAGAGAGGAGGGAAAGAGAGAGACACGGATCGAGGATAGTCTTTGGCAAACACCAATATTTGCGAGAGCGGCCCGCGCACACCCACTTGACTCTCTTTTATTTCTCCCGCAAGCACGGAGAGAGCTTGCAAGCTCGACATCTTCAATTATTGCTAGTTTTTTTTTCGCCATGGTCGAGCACGATCTAATGGATCTGCATACCACTATTCCGAGAATGAGAGAGAGCGAGAGAGAGAGAGAGAGCGGAGAGCGCGGCCAGATACATATTAATCAGCGGTTTAATTACAACATCGAAGCTTGCAAGGACAGTGAGAGAGAGAGAGAGAGAGAGGGCGAAGGACGTTTGGCAATTAATCGCTGCACGCGCTAGACATAACTGACAGGTCCTCGAGGAGGGCTGCGCACGGGCGAGCGTGAAAAGAGAGCAATAAAGGGGATTAAAGATTCGCCCGGGCGGCTGGCGCTGACGTCGATGACGACGTCGATGACCGTATAGCCACGGCGGCGGCGCGTGCAGGCGAGGGTGAGTCAGTGTATTTGCACAAGGCCCCCGCGGACATTCGTCGTCGTCGACGTCGCTGCACTACCGCTGCGGGCCTGTAATATAGCGACAGCCAAAGGCGGACGTAATTTCCTGCCCGCCTGACAACGCGCTGCTCGCTCTCTCTCTCTCCCTCCCTCTCTCTCTCTCTCTCTCTCTCTCTCTCTCTCTCTCTCTCTCTCTCTCTCTGCAGACATGTTTGCCAAGCCAACATACACACACACGTACGCGCGCGTACGGCAACTGCACGCACGCGCAAACCTACTTAGAGGGCCTCGCCCCCCAAGGCGGAGAAAATCGTTGACGCTGCAGCTGCCGCTGCTGCTGCTGCTGCTGCTGCTGCATGCGCCACCAAGACGCGTACGTGTGTCTGCGAGCTTCTCTTTCGCCTTGTTTTAGCGATGACGGAGATTCGCTTTTCTCTCTCGCAGGCAATGGAAAGTAGAACGAGTGTACGAAGAAAATTGGAGTGACGGAGAGCAGCTTCTCTCGCGTCTTTTCTCTCTCTCTCTCTCTCTGTCTCTTCCTCTCGAGAGTGGAGCGACGGTCTCTTGACCTCTCTGCCTTTTTCGAAGCTCTTTGGCACGATAAACAGAGGAGAACCTGCTTGCCGAGAATCAAAAAATTTGTCGCTCTTTCGGCCTCGCTCGTGGTTATACGTGGCTATAGATCGGCGGCGTTGTTGCTCCCGCGGGCGCCAAACGAACGACGATTAGAGAAGCGAGCGAGGGCTGGCGGCTTCCTCCCATGCATGGTTCCCGCCAGGAGAAAGAAATTGCGATCGTAGGAGAGGATCAAACTCTTTGCACAATGGCGAGAGATACACTCGAAGGAATCCATCCGGATTTGAAGCTCGGCCTCGCTCTGGGGAAATCCCCCGAATGATCCGGCAACGAAAATCGTATACCTTATAATCTAATCTCGTGGCGGACTCCTAAGCCCGACTAACTTCTTTTCTCCGCGTAAGAGAAACAGCCGGGAAGAACGAGCGAACGGACAATATATTCCGGCTTTCCCGTAATTTCCTTGGAAATTCGCCGATCTCAAAGACAAACAGAAGCAGAAGCCTCGGGCCACCAGATTTTATGAGATTCCATAAGACCCCAAGAGCTTCGCTTTTTCATCCTTCTCTCTCTCTCTCTCTCTCTCTCTCACTCTCTCTCTCTCGTCGTTCAATTAAAACGCGACAGGAAGTGCAGTACTAGGGGGAATCCTCCGTTTGTGTGCGCGCTGTTTGGACATGTGTTCCGCCCTGGTCACGCGCTTTGTCACCCGGTCAGAGAGAGCGAGAGAGAGAGCAGTCTAAGAACAACATTTTAACCGCTCTCGCGGGCGCGAATCTCTGGAACAACATTCGGGCATATGGCCGCAGTTTAAAAAAAAATGGCCGAGGCAAGTACTCAAAAATGTTTATGCAAGCTCTCTAACAACAAATAACTTCTTGGGTACAACCGCCTGTCTCTCTCTCTCTCTCTCTCTCTCTCTCTCTCTCTCTCTCTCTCTCTCTCTCTCTCTTACTCTCTCGCGCGCTCGGGCTTATTTTTCTTTGGCTTTTCATTGAATCAACCTTTCGCTTTTCCATTATCTTAATTTACTCCCCCCCTCTCACACTCCATCATATAGTTGTATTCTCTCTCTTTTCTTTCCTTCACGAGCAGGTAAATATTTGATCGGCGATCTATCTACCCACTCTTTGGAATATTACTACTTTTTTAAATCTTACTCATTTAATTTACCCTTCCTCTCGTTCCGACCAAAGTTCGGCTTTTTTTTTCCTTTTTTCAATTAATTTAGAGATGAAAACTTTTTTTCCGGGTGATGGGCAATCCACTCAAGTAATGTTTGACCGCCGAACGATAAACCGTATACATGTTCAAACAATCAGGTTGATTGCACGTCTTTGCATTTAATCAGAAGTATTATGCGCGGCGTTATCCGCAAACATTAATCTCGCAGCGCGCGCACGTGAGAAAAAACGGCTAACGGTATTGCTGTGTAAATATCGAGGCAAGGCTGCGTTTCCCTTGATTCTCGCGCAAGATGCCAAAACGACGGACAAGAAGAAGAAGAGGAGGAAGAAAGTCGAAGAGATCGTGTGAACGGAAGAAACCTGCTTCTCACAATCCGCCCACATATCCGCGCGTATCATCGCGCGTAACGTCGTCATTAGGGGACAGATATCGAACACGCCTATGAACTTTCTGAAAAGATGCAACGCTTCGCGCCGACTCTCTCTCTCTCTCTCTCTCTCTCTCTCTCTCTCGGCGCTCCCCTGCACGGCAATCGAGCGCGCACAACACGCGTTTCACGCCAATCGGCTGCTGGGCTTGACTTTTGTACCTTTGTGCCGGTCGGGTCTTCCGGGTCGCATTCTTCATCGCTCCGCTTTGTGTGAGTCTCCTCGCCAGCGTCCGAGAGCACCGGAGTGACGCGGCCGAAAGCCAAATCTTGCGCGCTCACGAGTGTTTTGTCAATCGTCCCCGTAAACGTATACACGACAGTTATGATTCGCGCTCTGTTATTGGAGGGGCGTTTCGCTGTAATTTGTCATGTCACAGCATATAAATAAACGCGTCTTACTTTCTCTCTCTCTCTCTCTCTCTCTCTCTCTTCTGTTTTATTTGTCGATCGAATAGATCGATATAACAGTTGATCCGCGAGAGGATGATGAAATTTCCATTGGCGCATCGCGAATTCATCGGATGCTCGTCTTTGGGCGATCAAACGAGTGGAGCAATCTGTCGCGCATCAGAAATGCAAATAAGCGCGTCTCTAAGTGAATCCTAATTCACGACAAACAGCTTGCGCGCATGCATAGTAGCTGGGCAATAAATCAGGGCAACCAGTTGAATAGAGGCCATTATATCCAAATGGGGAACAAAACGCTGCGGCTAGTACGGGGGCGATAAAACGCTGTAGTACACACACGCGCGCGCGCGCGCAGCAAGGCAAAAAGTCGGACGGGTGTGCGTTGCTCTCTCCGACAAAAGAGTGGAGGAATCATCTGGCTGTTGGCCACTTAATAACGGTCGCTAATGTGGCCACCTAAAGAGACTTACAAGTAAAGTTTCCCGAGAGAGAGAGAGAGAGAGAGAGAGAGCTTAGATTGTGGCTTTGTGCCGGGCGCCACGCGCGTGACTCTACGCCTCGCTCCGCAGGGCGTCTCCTCTCCTGAAAATCCCACGCTGGGATAACACCAGGCTGAGCCGCCGACTGACAAATTTTACCGTGCTCTCGTTTGTAGTAATAGCTCAACGCGTGCCACCGGCAGTCCTAGTCGTGGTCGTCGTAGACGTCGTGCTCGTCGTCGTTGCGTCTACGCGCAGCCGGGGAGACGTGGCAACAAGCACCGAGTGCAGCTTGCACGACCTGCAGCTATGCGCGATGGGGGGATGTGCGCGTATACATATATAATGCGAGCGCGTATGTATAGATTGGATTTGGGATCGGCTTAGCCGAGCGCGAGCGCTGATTTAAGCCAATGAGCAAACAGCAGCAGCGGCAGCGGAACTTCGCGCTGATCTCGTTATATAGGCTCCCCTTCTCTCTCTCTCCTCTCTCTCTCTCACTCTCTCATTCTCTCTCTCTTTCTCTCTCTATGCGCCGTGCAGTCCTCTTTTTCTTTTTACCTACGCGGCATTGTGCGCGCGCGCGCGCGGAGTAGCGCTGCCGCGCCCCGAAGGAAAAAAATCCATATAATGTTACAAAAGCCGCCGCTTCTTGCTCGATTTATAAGCCATTCATGCGCGCGGCTAATCTCGCGTGGTGCCTCCGATTTTTCCCGTTTCCCGGTCGTCTTCACTTGTCGCGCGCACAAAGCGCGATGAAAAACGAGCGGGCGCAGCGGCGCACCCGACGTTCCGTGGCAAAGGGATGACTTTTACGGCGCTCCGTACATGTGTAGCTGCCGTTACGCGACACTGGCCGAGGGCGCGCACGCGCACGCGCTTGTGTGGAAAGGACACCGTATAAACATTACCGATTTTTCTACACCGCCGAGACAAAAATATCTATTTGCTTATCGCATGTGCAAGTGCACACGCTGTTTGTTTGTCTCTGTCTCTCTCTCGGTTTAACCCAAACAATAAATAAATATATCGGCGCCAAAGTGGTTTGTCAATAGGCGTCGTTTATAAATATGTACTTCATTTAGCGCGGCGTGCTTTCCGCTCGCTTCCCGGTGAAACGAAAAAAAAAAAAAAAAAAAAAACTTGATGGCAAACAATCGGCGCGCTATAGCCGAAACGAGAGATAATATTCGCGAGATGCGTCGGCGACGACGGCAAAAAAAATCAGCGCGTCTCGATCGACGTCTATCAAAACACACTCCAGCGCACGGGCATATATACACAGCGAGCAGCTCTTAAATATTTAGAAAGCACATATTTAACCGATCGCGATATGCTAATTTTTGTCGGGGCGCCGAAAGTGCAAGTGCTTGATTAACGCCGTCGAACAACATCATCTCTTCATCGCGGCGCGCGCGTAACAATATTTGTCCGCGTATACAGTTTGAATATTATTACCTAAACTGCATGGGCACACACGCCGCGCGGCGCGTTGAATCATCAGACCCCAAGCACAAGTGTACAAGCACAATAAAATCCACATCAAATGTTGTCTAAGTTATTACCTCGTCGCGCCGCGTGTGTGTGTGTGAGAGTGTGTGTGTGTGTGTGTGTGTGTGTGTGTGTGTGCGCGCGCGCGCGCGAAGCTATCTTAAACACACATATTTACACAATTGAAAACGGTAAGCAAGAGAGAGCTCGTCGTCTCGCGGGTCAACCAAACAGTTACAAACACACAAACAGACACTCGTACAGATGTTTGCTCGAATCAGAAATTAGGCTTTTCGGCGCGCTACACGGATACCTAATTCGCATTGCTGCCTGTGCCTAGTATTTTAAGCCCGTTTAAGTGTGTTTGTCGTATAATATTGACATCGTACACACGTGCGCGCACACATACACACACGCACACGCACACACATACACAGAGGAGCGCAACACAAAAGGGCAAAGGTCGCAATTTTCGCGAGCGGACCCGATTCCCTCTCGGTTTTTTAGCCAGGCGGAGAGGAGACGCGCGCACGCGCGATCCCTGTTTGCACGAGTGCGCGCGCGTATTTGGCAAAGCCGCACGAAGAGAGAGAGGGAGAGAGAGAGAGAGGTCGGACAGTTATTATGTATGGCCTGGGAGGGGCGACGCAGTTGACAAATCATTAACTATGCATCGAGCTGCCCAGCAAATACTCGTTACCTAGCTCTCCCTCCGCCGTTATGACGCTCTCTCCCTCGCTCTCGATATTTCACGGGAACGAGCGCGCCTGCTCTCTTCTCTTTGATCGCGCGCGCACGTAGCTCTAATGATTTTTGCGCTAATCAGCGAAAAACACTTCCGCGCGCGAGCTCGGCGCCGCGGATCGATTGGCGCGCGCTGTTTACGCGAAAAACACAATGGGGCGCGCGACGCGGCGAAATGAAATTTGCGCAAAATGGCTTGATTACAGGCGCATTTCCGATTGGTTTTTGAGCGATCGGCGCGTAATGAAACGCGCACCGCCCCGGCGCCCCGGCCGTTTGATCGCGCCGATTTTCGTGCCGCGCGAGCTAGTTTGATTTTCCTTTTACACCGCTGTTTATACTACTCTCTAATGATTTTAGCTGTTTGCCCTCGAACGACTCGCTCGCGCTTTTGCTCTCCTTTTTTGCCTTTTCTTTTTGCCCCTGTCCCCGTGGACTTGGACGCATATGATAAGCTCCGATCGCGCACTATCGAAAGGCTGCGCGGGAAAGCTCGCTTGGAAAATCGCCTGCTCGTGCGCAATACGTAATTCCTCCAATTATCGGCCATCCACATGTACACGCGCGGCCGTCGCGCGATCGATAATCAAATTAGAGCATCGAGTAAGAGGAGAAAAAAGAAAGGAAAAAAAAAGAGTCCCCCCGTTCGCGTCGTATTTGTACAAGCCACACACGGGTTAATTCGAGATTAAACGTTAATCGAAACCCTCCGGTTTCATAAATAACCGAGTGAGAGGAAAAAGGAGAGCCTCATCGAGTGCTCTGGCCGCGCAAATATCGGGGGAAAAGGAAAAAAAAGCCGAGTACCGCGGTAGGCAGCGCATAAACCGCGCTGCACTGCCCCCGGAAACAGCTGCATAATTGAGCTCGTCGAAAATGACATCACTCTCTGGCGCGGTTAAAGCGCCGATAAATTTTTGACGCGTCGCAATTAGTCGCAGCAGGGCTGGGCTCACGAGCGAGGAAAAAAAGGGCTAGCGGTGATTATCGAGGATGATGCAGTCTATTTCACGCGAGCGCGCGCGCGCGATTAATACGAGGCGCACGAGGCGCCGCTGCCTCTTCCGGTCGCGTGGCCTCTGTCGCGCATCAATTATGCACGATGTGTACGACACTCTCGCGCTCTTCTCACGATCGCGCGCAACTCTTTCTTCGGGAGCGCTGCACCTGCGCGTCCGCGCGAGTCCGCGGAAAGAGCGAGAGCAAGAGAGAGAGAGAGAGAGAGACATTAGCTAGATTAGCGAACGGCTAGCGGACACTTTGGTCAATACGCGAGAGCAGCAGCCAGGCAGCGCGGAGTCGGGCGAATTGGGAGTGGCGCAAACATTTGCCTGCGCCGCCCGGCCAAATTAAAAGCACACAGAGCTTCGCTCTCGCGCGGCGCACGTCAAGATCACTGCTGCTGCCGCCGCCGCCACCGCCGCTGCTGCTCTCTCTTTCGAAAAAGGTGTTGACGAGCTTCAATATTTGCCGGCCGATACGCATTCCAAAAAAGAAAAAAAAAAGAAAACAAAATATAAAAAGAGAGTAAAGCAGCAAGCGAGCGTCTATTTCTCCTTTTGGCTGTCGCGATTATCAAGGGAGCATCCACGCACGCGGCTCGTTCAGAACGGGAGAGGATTGAGCGCGGAGGTGTGGGCTCTTTTAGGGATCGCACGGCGCCGATGACTCGGCGAGACTCCCGAAAGAAGAAGGCGAGTGGAGTGCGCGCGCCGCGCGATGTATAAGACGCGCAACGGTAAACAGGCATAGCGCGGAGAGAGAGAAAAAAAGTAGAAAGAAGCAGAAGAAGAGGTTGTTGAAGAAGAGGCGGACGAGAGGAGTGGATGCGCGGTAGGTGCCCAGGTGCCCGTGGGAGACGCTATACTAATTGAGGATAGGCGCGCATCACGGTAGCCGATTAACACCTCGAGTGGGCCACACACGACGACGCGGTAAAGCCTCGGTCGGTCTGCTTCGCGAAACTTGCACGTCGTCGCCGTGAGCGCTGAAATATGCAACGGGGCGCGCGCGAGGAGCCGAGCCTCTGGGTGGTCCGCATGCATTATGTAAGCGGCGTTGTCACCGTGCTATTTTTACCGCTTTCGGGGCAACATGGCCGATTCATCATGGCGCGCGTGCAGAGCGCAGATAACGGCGGAGGGGTCGAGCGCAAACAAGCGCGCATAATTTTCGAGCTTTTTCTCGCGCGGGGGAGTGCTTTCTTGAGCTGCGCGCCATGCATGCGCAAATACAATCTTGCGCATACACCCATAGTGCGGCAGAGGAGAGAGCGCTTTTTAATTAGGAGAGAGGGGGGTGGGGGGAGGGAGCGCTCGTGGCTTTTGCGGCGCCACTGATATTTTCCAGCGAAGGGTTGGCTTTCCCTTCGGGCGCTCGAGCGCAATTTTATCGGCTCCGGGCCGATCCTCGTCCGTGCCTCTAGCTCTCAAGCAAGTCTCTCTTTTGAGAGAGGAATTTTTTTCCGGACACACAACTACGTTTCCAAGACGATTTGCGCGGCGCGAGCATCGATTTTCGCACGAGCTCGCTAATGATATATTCTTTTATTTGGTCGTTGGCGGCGACGGCGGCACGGATATACGGCTCTACGTTGGCGTCGCGTCTCGAGTGCGCCGAGCCGCGGAGAGAGGATGAATGAATTGCGAAAGACGTTGTGCAAAAAGGATGAAAGCCTCGAATGAAAGCTGCCGTCGGAAACGACTCGAAAATACAGGCACTGCTGGTGCTGCTGGCCTCGTACAAAAGAATATGGAAATGAAGTCCAGCTCGTACATATTTTCGACTTTGATATCATTCCCAAACAATGCCAAGGGGAATTCGTTCGGAATGGAAGCGAGGAGACGCGAGCACGCGACGTCGATGGAACAGTCGCTAAAGCGACGCGATCGCATCCTCGCGCGTTCCTCGGCGTGCTCCGGACAGCGTCGCACTACAGTCGGCGAATCGCCGAAGGGAAGGCGGAATTTCCGAGCGCGCGAACGCGCTATTAAGGAGGCGCGATATTTTATGCAAAGCGGGTATCCGACAAGTGCGCTGAGTTAGCAGATTCGGCCGCGGTAGCCCGTGGAAGCGCGCTAGCGGCGATGTCCGCGAATGTCCGTCGCAAAAGCCGTCGCCGCAGCGTTCGAGACGCGGACGCGGACGCGGCGCACTCCTGCCGCGACGCCGGCGACGTTGCCCGCGGCTCGGCCCGATCAATATTCATGCGAGCGTTGGCCGCG
This sequence comes from Phymastichus coffea, assembly GCF_024137745.1. NCBI lineage: Eukaryota > Metazoa > Arthropoda > Insecta > Hymenoptera > Eulophidae > Phymastichus > Phymastichus coffea. The sequence continues at coordinate 581,646 of NW_026706922.1, forward strand.
CGAAAAGGAGGCAGACGCGCTCGAGAGCAGCCTCGATGGGAGCGCGAAGATCGAGATTTCACGGCGCGCAGCTCGTGCCGTCGGCAGAGCGGCCTCCCGGCTGGCTCCGAGCTGCCTCGAGCATGGCGGACGCCGACGACTTTGCCACGACGCGCGCGCCTCCCGTCGAGCTCTTTCCGACGCTAATGGAAATGTCAGCAGTCGTACTTTGCGCTCTCACTAGCGACCCAGTGGGGCTGATTGCCCAATTCCGAGCGCGCGCGCGCGTCGAGCGATGAGTAATGCCGACGGACGCGCGAGACGCTAGGAGTATATATGGGCGTGGATGCGCCCGTACGTCGAGCGCCGAGCCTTGCCTCCCGACGGATAGGCGCCGGCTTCCCGCGCTCCTTTGCCAGCTTCGCGCTCGCCGTCTTGCGGCCTTCCCGAGGTTGCCTTCGTTCCTTCTTCGCGGAGCACAACGCTATCGTTCTTCCCAATTTCCTATTTGCCGCGGAAAATGCTCCTGGCGAATCCCGCGAGCCTGAAGCAATGATAAACCAAACAAGACCGTCAAATACCAAGTGCGCTTGCGTATTCTCCGCAAAAGAGCATTCGTAAATACGCCAAAATTCTTGCGCGCGTCATAAACATTTGCGCCATTTACATTTCGACGATATCACAAATCGCGCTGCCGAAGAACAAAATTTCCACGCTGAGAGTGAGCTTAGATTTGCTGTATACTTCGTCAATAAGTGAAATTGGCGATCTTCTGTTTTTATATACTCAGTTGAAAATAGATAGAGAGAGAGAGAGAGAGAGAGAGAGAGAGAGAGAGAGAAACAAAATAAATATACACACACATTGCAGCACGTGTGTTTGCGTTGAACGGCAAAAGTTGCAATACCTCCAAATTAGCTGCATCCATTCAATAAGAGCAAAGCCAATATTTGCATTTATAGATCCTCGATACATTCATCTTTCCAAAAGAGAGAGAGAGAGAGAGAGAGAGAGAGAGAGAGAGAGGCTCGTGGAAAAAAGTGAAAACATTGCCATTGGTAGATGAAGGATTGATGCTGATTTAATACTTACAGGAGAAGAAAAAACGAGCGAGCGAATAGGAAAAACGCGCGCGGCTCGATTGTTCGAGTCAATATTTATACGAGTATTTTTAGGAGGAAACAGGACTTGTGCGAACGATTTCTTCCTCCGGTTTATATAACATCCAGCTGCTTTGGATGTATCCGTGCATACTCGCAGTTTACATGTTTTCGCAACGCCTCGTTTTCTTCTTCGTCCCAACTAAACAAATAAGAATTTGCAAAAGGTGCGCAAGAATAAGAGCTTCCTGGAAACAGCCTTAACGAGAATTGCATGAATTTTTTTCTCTTTTTGCTCGCACGTGTGAATTTTCAGCAAATCGAAATTTCTCGGAACTCGCACGCGCAGTCGGTGCGCACACTTCGGAATACATATTACAATTTTGGAAATTGTTCGTCTCGCGCTCTTTCGTTTGTATTTCGTTGCCAACACTGAAAAATCAAATGCACGCGGTTCTATTTGAATCCAATCGCATTACTGAACAAATGAAATGTTCGACAGTGTCAACAAAGTGTCATGCCAAGTGAGTACTCGAGCTCTTTACTCTGTCTATATACAGACAAAATAGTCTTTTAAGAGACAAATGGTTTTCTCTGAGAATCAACGCTGCACAGCAGATAATTCCGTTTTCATATGAAACATTATTATTAATTTTTGCGGAAAATTAAATAATACAAACCTTTCGCGTTAAATTTGACATTTTTTCTTGAAAACCTCGTAGAAGTACGACATGTTAGCGCCATCTGACAGATTAAATCTGATAGATTTAAATCTTCTACGTTTCAGACGCTTTTACCGACCGCTTTCAGATAAATAGATGAAAAGATAACGATATCATCTATATAGATGGCGTTCATGTGGTCTATAGATGAGATCCATCCACGCCATTGAAACTATATATATAATGACGATATCCACTATATAGGTATATAATAGTTACCATGATCCAGACATCCTTTACTGAAATTCATAACCTCTAATTCATACGTTAACAACAGTTAACAAGCGCTAGTAAACTATCGTATATTTCTGTGTTGTGATGTTTGAAATCTCGTACGATTATTGCAATATATTGTCTTGAGAAGTGGTGTTCCATTTTGTTAATTTGACGCAGAAATATTAAGTGATTCTCCAAAAAAGTTCACTCTATTTATGTGTGTTTTGACATTCTGGAATTGGTTCATGTGTAGCATAAACAGATAACAACATATCTTGATATTGTTATTGTTTTGACAAGTGCATAAAGATGCCTTATTGGTATTATGAGAAGAAAGAGCTTAGAAATACTCCTTCAATTCAAGATGGAATTGACTATGAAACAGAGTGTCGTTATAGAAAAGAAGGAGCTCGATTCATCATTGATGTTGGATCAAAATTGGAACTTGGATATAATACCATGGCCACTGGTGTTGTATACTTTCACAGATTCTACATGTTCCACTCCTTCAAAACTTTTCCACGATATGTAAGTCTGTTGAAAGTTTGTAGATTTAAATTTATTTATTATTTATTATTATTATTATGTGAGAATATAAAAGGCAGCACTTTTATAAGAAAACATTGAGCAATTTAATGAACATTTATTTAAAAAGCCTATCATTGGTAAAAGCAAATTTAATTTATGTTGATTGGATGCTAAAAATAATGAGTTAATTTTTGTTTTTAGGTGACTGCATGCTGCTGTCTATTTTTAGCAGGCAAAGTTGAAGAAACACCAAAGAAATGTAAAGATATCATAAAGATTGCAAAAACATTACTCAGTGAACAAAAGTTTAACACATTTGGTGAAGATCCAAAAGAAGAAGTGATGACATTGGAACGAATCTTGCTGCAAACAATCAAATTTGATTTGCAAGTTGAACATCCATATGGGTATCTGTTGAAGTATGCCAAATGTTTAAAAGGTGATAAAGGTAAATTACAAAAAATGGTACAAATGGCATGGACTTTTGTCAATGACAGGTATGATTCTATTTTAAAGTTTCATCAACTGTTCTTGGATTATTTGGATAATTTTTCTTTATTTTTGTAGTCTTTGTACTACATTATCACTGCAATGGGAACCTGAGATCATTGCAGTTGCTCTGATGTACTTAGCAGGAAAATTAAGTAAATTTGAAGTAGTGGACTGGCAAGGGAGAACTCAAAAGCATTACAGATGGTGGGATATGTTTGTTGAAGATATTACCATGGATTTGTTGGAAGGTACTTTTATTTTTAATTTTTGTTAGCAATCCTTAACAAAATTTATTTCAACTTACAATATTTTGTAGACATTTGTCATCAAGTGTTAGATTTATATTCATCAACCAACAGCACATCAACACCAGAATCTCCACCTACAACACCAGGCTCCAATGAGCCAGGCAGAGATAGGCCTTCAACTCAATCCTCAGATCATTCAGCATCAAATACACCAAATGGTAATTTGGTAATCCTATTTTCATTATTTGCAGAAGCTTTGCATAACAAGGAGTAATTAAAAATGACTTTTTCAGCAGTCACTCTAGCTAAAATCCCAAAGACTGAAGTAAAGTCAAATCCTGCCAATGGCATTCCACCTGTAGATATACAAGATGCCCCACCAATGGACGTTCCAAGTCATTTTCCACCTTACACGAATGCATTTACTCAAGGGAATACAACCTTTCCTCCTGCTTTTCCACCAGCAAATATCACAGTGCCCCCACCCCCGGTAAATCACATTGTACCATCGACGCACATGAATATGGGCGTGCCACATCGTCCACCACCTGCTCCGAGCACACCAGCTCAACCGCCTTTCCACCAACCTTATTACCCACCAAATACAAATTATTATCCTGGTGGACCGCCGGTACCACCATTGAGTGCACGACCTTATTATCCGCCTCAATTATAATTTCAATTTGTTTGAATCACTACTATTTTATTGTAAATAAAAGAAAACAAAGCATTAAAAGACTTACACATAGGATAACTTCCCATTAGATTTTTCAACAGTCAATCATCTTTGATATATTTGTAACTAGCTGCTACGAAAAATGTAATAGTCAAAGTGTATTATGAGGTAAGGTGACTTGGAACCATTATTTATTTTAACATGATTATGAAGCAAAAATTTATTTCCTTGTAATAAAAACGAAATTTTTTAGTTTTCAATAACTGACAACAACTTATATAATGCTATCCTGCTGGTCAGTCACTTCATCGTGCATAAATAACATCACTGTCAGTTAATTTGACTAAATTAGATCCACTACGATATAAATATATATAATTAATGATGATTGATGTTCTTTTAAATAAAACACTTGTGTATAATAATTACAAATACAAGTTTCCTTTATTGAAGAAGCTTGAACCTCCAGTTGTAAAACTAGGAAATGTTTTTCCTATTACTTCAGCCAGTAAGTCTGTAAGTGGTGATGCATTTTTAGAATCTAATGTGAATGTGTCAGTGTAAAGTATGTACATAATGCAACTTAGGTTAGCCATCTCAGCGTAAGACAGAACTAAAATACAAAATGATGTATTTTTACTTAAGAATATATCTGTATATATTGTTTGATAAAACTGATAATCTGTGTTTTTTTTACCTCCTGCACACACCCCAGTGACAATATTTGGCTGATTTAATACAGAAATTTTCCAATTCTTATTATTTCTTGCTTTACTAGAATATAACGACTTCAAAATTGATGTAGAATAAATTTCTTCTTCACTTTTGAAATGAGATATATGATCACTCGTAAAAGTATAAATAGCTTTACACTTTCGCAGAAGAGATGAAATCTATGTAAATGAAAAACATAAACTTAATAATTAACAGTCTTTTTATAAAAATACTCAAGACAACTCACAGTTTCTGTCAACTTTCCAGCTTGTGCAAGATTGAGTTTGGAGCTGATTGCACAGATGTAAATGTCATCAACAAAGTAAATTTTTGTCTTGTTTTTCTCAGATTCATATTCTATATTACACACAACTTTTGCATTTTGTAGTAAACATGCATAGATGTAATCTGGAAAATAATTAAAACAGCAATTGAAATACTTTGAGACACATAAATTTATGTTTGTTTGAATTCATACTTACTAATAATCATTTCTCCCTCAATAACTAAAAGTTTCTCAACTTCTGCTGGCTCCGATTCAATCCAGTTACTTTTAAATTCACTGCATCAATAAAAATTAATAATTACTCTAGGAATAAATCTTATTTACTCCAAAAAATTGTTTCATTCAACATACTGGAATTATCAATCATGAGTACTTTTTAAATACAATAAAGTTGCATAAATATAAATTTCAAAAATAAATTTTTCCGTCGAAATTACTTAAGACATTTGTTAAATTATTAGAATTTTAAAAATAATAAAATGTAAGTAAACATAAAAGTGAGGTTAAACATCAAGTAGATCTTACGTATCATCTTGTCTATAAAAAGTATCGTCGTCTTCATCATCGTTCCAAAAAGCTCTAGAACTTGGGAGGATAACTTCTCCAAAGTAACTTGCCATTCTTAATATTAAAAGTAGAAAGAAATCGAAGTGGAGTGAGTTAAACAAATCACATATTCAAAATACAGTTCTGCTTATAGTCTATAATACTGTAGTCTCCATGACTTTGCTTGTCATCTTACGCATATAGTGATTTGAGCGCCTCTACTGAATAGTGAAAAAAGTTGCGAGATAAGCAATCGTAATAGTTCAAATTTAATATTTTATTAAAACTGTTTACTTGTACACAAGTGTGCAATTGAAAACTTATGATTCATTTGAGCTTTGGTTAAGATATTTTACGTAAATTTCATTTTCATCCACCATACATATGTACACATATGACTTATAAACTTATACATATAAAAAGAAGTATAAAATTGCTTGTGACTTACTCTAGGCATAAATAGTTTAGTTCACAAGTACAGAAGTATGAAGCAATCCTTGATAAAAGGTACTCGAAATTTCAAGGTTGTAGTTATGATATCCCAATGTACGAATAGACGATCGTCTCTTTCGATTAATAACTATTACAATCTATAATACAATCTTTAAAATACTGGGCGCAGAATTATATATTTGACACGTTGACAGTACTGCTTCCAAGCAAATCGATAACGTTTTTCGCATCGAGCCTCGTCTTTGACTGCCCGATGAATTAAAATGACTATAGTGGAAATGGCAAAAACGTATGGTATAATGTCCAGGGTGAAGCCTAGGAAAGCCCATGCTAAGTGCATCAGAATATTGCCAAGGTAATTTGGACGCCTAACGTATCCCCAAAATCCTGACGCGAGCAAACGTTTACCTGCGGGCGTTGGTATTGTTTCCAGATCTACAAATCAATAAACATAGCGCTCCAGTGGAATAATTATAAAATACAGATTAAAAATAAAAAACTTACGAGACAGAGCGGGAGACAACGGATTTTTCCTGAATTCGTCTTTTTGATTATTACTTCCACGGTAGATCCAATAACCAACGAAAAAAACAATAGTCCATACAACTATCAGGTACAGAGGTAGTTGAACTCTGAAAAGCGCATTATGATCGCTTGTTTAGCGCGTCAAATTTTTAATTCCCTATTATTACGGAATCATAACTTTACTTGTGAATCAGTAGATATCTCGTAGAAAGAGTTGAAACGTAAGGATAAATTAAATATGCAGTAGTCAGCATGTATCCCAGTCCCTCGACACTCATTTCGAAACTTGAAAGGAATCTCTCTTCAAAGATAAGCTTGTCGGCGAAGAAAATCGTTTGCAAACTAATAACCGTGAGGGCGGTGATATTCAAATTGTTCAAATTGTCCCACTGCAAAGAGTCCACTTCCTTCAAAATCGTTACTGCTACTGCCAAATTGATTAAATTCTAAAGAACATTAACAAACTTTATTGAAGAACAGTAACAAACAACAAAGTTTTGCAAATAATTTAACTTTCATGCAGTTACCGTTGTAATTGCTGTCGATTTGAACAGCACTTGTTTAACATCGACAGGTCCGATTCGCGGATTGATTTCTCTACCTTGCCAAAAGTTACAGATGATACTGTTGGTAGAACGATAAGGGTTGATATTCGATGCAGATGCCCAATTTGCTTTGATGTACAAAACTAGTGATAAAACTAAAGCGTACACCAAACCGGTTATAGTCAACTTGAGAGAATTTTTTATTAAAAACTCTTCAACTGAGTAACCTTGATAAACTAATCCGGCAAATATAGATACTGCTAAAATTAAAGTCCATAGCCCTGAAAGTATCAATTTAAAAATTTTCAATCCATTGTATTCTAAACATAGAGCACACGAAATAATCGTGATTACCATTAATTCGACGATGCGTGCTATTTGTTGTACGTTTAACAGCTACGACTTTCCCGATTGGTAGCACAGATACTATTGTGAGGCAGCACAGATATCCAGCGTAAAATAAGAACGCGTCTCGATCGAAATGCAGTTGCCATTCATGTAAACTGGGTAGGCGAAAATTATCAGAACCGCAGTGATCGTTCGTACAGGCAACTTGCAGTAGCGGAATACAAATAGTCGTCATCAAAGTAAGTAACGAAACTCCAACTGATGCAGTCCATTCTCGGCGTTCGCTTCGATTCAAATCCGTCTTTTTCACGTTTTCTCTTTTGCCCGGCAAGTCTCCATCATCAGATTGAGAAGCAGTTTTATCGCCACTCCTCAGCAGCGGCATTCTATTTTCTTGTTCCACCTTGAATAAATTCGACGTCGTTCGAATGGCTCGTCTTGACTTGAGAGTTCTCTGATTCAATTGTATCGTAGAACCGTTGCTTAAATGTTTAATCTCGTCTGCTTTATACGTTTTGCTAGCAGAACCGTCCACTACTTTATGAGAATGAAAAAGTAAGCGCATGATTCGAGGAATCTCAAAATTGACTTTTATGATATATGCGTATGTTTATTACAATGAGGATGGATAGAAAGACTAACCTTTGGGCATTTCTAATCTAGTGAGAGTAACTCTGACCTGCCTGGACCTGTGGGCGGGCAAAATTTTGTCGCAGGCATCTGGTGATCCGGTTTTTGACGAGCTCCGTGGAGGATTCTTACCGGCACCTGGCCTACTTCCAGATCTTGTTTGGCTTCGCGTCATTTTTTAAGCTTATGTTAAACAGATAATATCTCCTATGAAAAACGCACAATATACACTAGCACTTTTTTCTTTAATAAAGATAAAAAATAACAAATAAACGAAAGTATATAAAGACCTGCGTGTAAACGTGAAAAGCCAGAGGTGTCAATTTTGAAACCAATTAGATCGTCAACGAATTATGACAGATCATTTAAAATATCACATGTTCAATTGTTGACAGAAGAAATACCGGTGTTTAGATAAACAATTATCCATTTCACTGAAATGAAACGAGCAATTTTAAAGCACCTTTAAGACACGTATCAAATATATAATAATGTGAACCAAGAAGTACATTCAGAGAATAATCAGTCACTGTTTTTGTTTAAATTTGGTGATTTTTAACAACTGCATAAGAGGTTAAACATAAAACCAGAACGTCTTACATATTAACTCGGCTAGTATTCAGTAAACTACCGTGATTTTTCATTAGTTCTGTGCTGAAACGATTGTTTCCAGAAATGTAATTTTCGGCATTCGATATGCCAAAAACAAAAAAAAACGTACGAAAGATCCCATATTACTTCAAAATACATACAACACTGCTTCACTGCTTGTCATCAGGCGGTCTCAACTGGTGTTGGTGGCGATTTCAGCGCCTCTATAAAAAACTTTGCGGGGTTAATGAAAATTCTAATAATTTGTCACAATCATTTATTTTTTTCTTTAAATTTTGGTATTACGAATCGATTTAATTACCAAATTCATCCATTGTGTAGCCAAGTTTTACATCAATATATATAATATATTTATATAAAAAAGTATAAAATTCCTTATCAATTAAGATTCATTACAATTAAATGTCATGCACAAATACTTTGCTAAAAAATCGATTTGTTCTTTTTTATTCCATTAAAAAACATCTGTCACTTTTAGCTTCAGGTATTTATAAAAATTCCACGGCGAGATCGGATACGCAAACGAGCCAACTTGGAATCATATAGCTCTGAAGTTAAAAGCCTCGTTCGTTTGTCTATACATACGCACATTTGACGCGACCCGTCAATAAAAGTTCATTCACTAAGGCCGCTAAAATTCTCACTTATGCATCTGACACTCTGAATTGCGTTTACTTGTTTTATTTCTATAAAATAATACTTCTAATTGAACATAAAAACTCTCGACAATATATATTTTATTTTGGATGCGTAAAATTAGGCATCGTGTCAATTTCATTCTAAAAATATGTAAAACTTCATAAATGCATTTCAAAGTATGCATCGACGCTCACTCTTGATAGATGATTTATTTGTTTATTCATTTGATAAGTTGCTTGTCTTTTCTTTTTTCTTAAAATACCCGATAAAAAATTATGTACTTGACACGCTGACAATACTGCTCCCATGCGTATCCGTACCGTTTCTGGCATCGAGCGTTGTCTCTTACCGCTCGATGAATGAGCAACAGCGTCGTAAAAATGGCAAGAATATACGGCAATATGTCAGGGGCTAAACCTAGTAAAGCCAATGACCAGTGTACCAGGATGTCACCAAGGTAATTTGGATGCCTGACGTATCCCCAGAATCCAGATACAATTAAACTTCTGCCTCTCGAGGTTGGTATCGTTTCTAAATCTGCAAATAAACGAGCAATTAAGTTATAGGTTTATTATCTTTGTAAGGTTCGTTATCAAATACTTACGAGCTACTGCAAGAGAGAACGGATTTTTCCTGAACTCATGTTTCTGATTGTTACTGGCTCTATAGATATAAAGTCCAATGATGAAGAGAATAGTGCAAAAGGCTATCAAGTACATGGGCTGATGAATTCTGAAAAGCGAATAAATATCGTTTATCAAAATACATATCCTCTATCTAACTTCAAAATTTTAAGCCAACTGCTCGAAAAATCAGATCTTAAAACGTACTTATGAGCCAAAAGGTATCTAGTAGTAATAGTTCCGAGATAAGGATAGATTAAATATCCAACACTCAGCATGTACCCCGTTCCTTCATAAACAACTTCAAAGGATGAAAGGAATTTGGTCTCGAAAATTAAATTATCCAGAAGATAAACTATTTGCAAAATAACTGAAGCAAGTGCAGCATAATTCAATTGCTGTAGATTGTTCAATTCAAATGTATCCACTTCTTTTACAATTTTTACTCCTGCTGCTAAATTGATTATAATCTAGAATATGCAAATTCATTATTTTACCAAGTCATATATTATAATTAATTATTCTTTCAAATGAAAATCATAATTACCGTCGCTATCACTCCAGCATAGAATATCACTTGCTTTATGTCGATGAGCCCAACTCGTGGAGAAATTTCTCCACCTTGCCAAAAGTTGTAAATGTAACTATTGGTTGTGCCGTAAAGGTTTAGTTTTGATAAAGGCGTTCTGCCAGATTTGATGTACAAAGCCATAGACAAGAGTGTCCCATATACTACGCCAGCTGCCGTCAGTGCAAGTGACTTTTTAAGCAAAAAGTCATCAATATTGTAGCCTTGGTGAATACAACCACCAAAAATAGCTATTGTAAGAAAAAGAGTCCATATTCCTGTAAGCACAAATTATAATTGTTAAAATTTCAGATCTTTAGATAGAAATAACTTGAAGTAAGTATAAAAGTATTACCGTTTATCCGGTATTGCAAAATACCGAGTTTAGTCTGCTGGCCATTAACAAGCCTACCAATAGGTAGCACCGACATTATTGCAATGTAGCACAAATATCCTGCATACAATAAGAATGCATTCTGATTTAAAAATAATTTCCATTCCCTTAGTCGAGGAATTCGGAAATTCTTCATACTACAATGGTTGTTCATGCAAGCAAGTTGCAGTAAAAGAATGCAAACAGGTAGTGATAGCACAAGGAACAGTGCACCAAATCGTCCACACCACTCTTGGGGATCACTTAAATTTAAATGGATTATCATTTTGCCCTTTGGCAATTCACTTGGTACGTCAGTGTCAGTATCTGATTCATAATGTATTTTCATTTCCTGAAAATAGAACAAAACATACTTAATACATTTTCACTTTTTTCCATTTTTCATATGAAAGTTGACTGAATAAAATCATACATCATCTCTCTGCACAGAGAAACTTCTATCTATCCCCTCATCAAAAGACTTTCTGTCAACAGGAAGAGAAGCAGCTCTATCACCACCCCTCAACTTTTGCAATTTTTGATCACGTTCTGCTTTAGATGCATTTGACATGATTCTAATTGAACGTCTTGGTTTTAGATCTTTTAAACGTGATTGAATGGCAGGTTCATCATTCAGACTTTCAGACTCTTCAGTTCTATCTGTGTCACTAGAGTTATCTGCATACAAACAAAATAATTATTTATGTAATCTTTCTTAAGAAAAATTTATAATTTTCTGAGACAACTATATTTAGTTGATCAACCTTTTTGCATTTCTAATCTGGCAATAGTGACTTTAGCTTGCCTGGTACTACGAACAGGTAATTTCCTGCCCTGGGAATTTGGCGATCTAGCAGGTGATCTTCTTGCCGGTGATTTTCTGCTTGGTGAATTTCTTGAAGGACTCTTACCAGTAGTCCTACCTCTTATTCTTGTTTGACTCCTTGAGGTTCTTTGAGGCTGCATAACATTAATAATATTCCAGAATGAAACGCACAAAGACAGGAGATAAGGAGTGCATAAACAAGAGTGATAATAATACCTTGACGTCAGCCACGCTGACGGTATATTCCGAACCACCGCGAAACTGCACTCGAATCCTGTTGCCCGTACTTGAGCCAATAACTTTGGCTCTGAGGTATTCCTCGCTGTTCGGCGACTTGGCGAGCACTTGCTCGCCATCGTTGAATTTACTCATATCGCTCTCTATGAACGGCAACAACAAAAACAATTAAAATCAGTCATGAAATAGTCAGGTTTACAAAACACGCGGGTCACCCCGGCTTATATTGAAGTAGTATTGTTTGAGGGAGAAAGCACACACCGCGCGTGGTGACTTCTACCACGTCGACAGAGAAAAAATGAAAAGCAACAAGAAATCATGAAAGCGCGCGCGCACAGGCACATACCTCCTACGTGTCGTCGTCGCTGTTCTTAGCATGTGTAAAGTACTTGTCTATTAATAATTCGCTCCCCCGGCATATTTTTGCTGCAGCAAACAGTTTACGTAACGAGTTTTCCGTATTTTTTGTTCATTTGTTTACACGCTACGCGTCTCTACTACTCACTTATTACATTACACTATATAGCGTTCGTACGCGTGGGGATATTGCGGCGGCGGTTTATGGCGGGAATCATCGGCTTGTGTAGTGTAATGCCATATAAACTTACCGTAATTAATACACTGATCACTCGTTTATTCGTTCCGTCTAGTGTTTTTTTGCAGCTAGTATCTTTCAGTCAAAATGCAAGTAGACTTGCACGAGGTTATAATTAAACGTTATTTTTTATGCTGCGGTGGCATAACGTATTTACAAGAAACGACGCGACGCTCTACCGCCTCGCACACTGAACAAGACTGCCGCCCCTATATGTGGAGCAGCCTGCCGTGCTGACGTGATGACACTCCACCGTGCTGCGTTCAGAAACTCAACCAATGCAGACCACGCGACGCCGTCCACAAACTCCATTTTGACGAACCGCATGAAATCCGTTAAAAATTAAATGTTTAAATTTCGTTGTCGGAAAGTCATAATTTTTAGAAAAGACTATGTGTAGGAGGTGAGTAACTCGTACATGAAATCCTCTTTTGTATGCGAAAGTGTATAAAGAGGTAATAAAAGGCCCTAATAGGTTAATAATTTTTACTTAACCCACGCAGTAATAGTGAGAACGTGATCACTCCGGTTCATTATCTCGAATTTTCACGGCACAGAAATCACATGCGAACTGCTCCGATTAGGCACCTTTTTTATTTTAGAAATTTATTTATGAATAAATTAAAAGAAAAAACACGTTTTAAAATTATGTAACATCCATACCTCGAACAAAACAGGAGAGTGCAATATATATATATATATAAATACTTGTATTAAACAATTACAATCAAATCATCACTTTTAATGGTAAGTTCAAATCGTACATAAATTCATCTAAATTAATAATAAATATATCTATTAAGTGGTACACTTGATTGATGCATATAAATCTTACTAATTTTCTGTCATAGTAGTTAGAACCGGCTTAGCATTATTGCTCTTTCTAGTTTACAAGATGAAACAACAATTAATTTTAGTTAATTTAATAAAAATGAATTAATTACATTTGATATGATTTGTTGCGTTAGTTGCTAATTATAATATATTTCAAACTTTGTTTTCAGGATTACATTGGATATAGTGATATCAATTTTAATGAAGCAATTTTATCCTTAGTCAAAGAACAGTATAATGACAATCTAGTATCAATTTGAAAAAAATTGTCTTTCTCATTTGGCTTATGTATTAAAAATTATGTTGCATGATTCTGGCAAATATGGCAGTGACAAATTTATACAGTAGCTACCAAGATTAATTTAGATTCAATGTCTAGGGCTATATTCTTTTGATAAGAATATAGTCTGTGCCAAAAAAGTATATGTGCGAAAATTGTATAAATTTTATTAGCAGCTAAAGTTGATATGATATCAAAATATAAAAATAAAAATATACATTATATGACCTGTGAGTAGGACCATATGGTATCTTTAATTTAAAAAATTATGCTTTATGAATTACATAAAAAATCTTTTATCTGTGAAAAAGTAGCGCAGAAATTAATAGATGCTAGTTATCTTCACCAAACTCCCCACTTAAATAATGCCAAAATACTTTAGTACATATTTTGGAGCAGGTGTTGTAAGTTCATTCCACATGCTTTATAACCAAAATAATATCATTGTATATAGTTTTTTAATTTAAATTAAGATGCAAGGAGTTTGAAACTACTTTCAAAATATGATTTCAATTAAATGTAATTAAGAATAGTACAGAAGAGTAAATCAAAGTATTTGACATTCTAAATATATAGTTACAAAATCAAAGCCTTAGTATTATTCATCTAGGTATATCCAAAGGACTTGGCATTTTAAATATACAAATTATTTTCATTGCAAACAATTCATGTTAGCCAAGCAAAAAATATTTTAACAAGTTCCACAAATTGTTTTTCAGATTGTTCATTGGCGATAAAAAAAAATGGCACAATATTTAAACAAAAAAAAATTTGTTCTAAAATTTATGAGTCTCAATTTCAAACAAAACTTGAAATCTTTGCAAAGAAATTTTATTATATAAAATTCTTGATTATCTGAATGTTGGAAGTTTACAGCCGATTATTGAGAATAACGCGATCAAGATTTAACTACATTCTAATTGTCTTTTATATTGTTATTGTTGTTACGAATAAATGAAATCATTTGAAACTCTGTAGAGGTATGCAAGAGACCGATATAATTCAATCAAGAGGCATACAGATAAACGCCGCCTCCTCTCCCCCATTCTGTAATGATGTGGGAGACGAATTTATCAAAGTATTTTTATATAGGTGCATCGATCGTCATGAGGCTGTACCACTTTTTTTAAGTTCAATCTACACCCTATCAATTCGACTTGTTTTTATTAAAGCTTTCTTTTCAAAAAGAAGCGGGAAGATTAATAAATTATCTTTTTGCTGTCGTTTGGCGGAAGTTTAAATGACTTCTATATCTGTCAAATCAACAAATGCGCTTTGAAACGTCAAAAAAGGAAAATAATATGCATGAAAACTGAAGCAAAGCTATAAAGTTATAAATTGTCTTTGAAAGTTTATTTCTTTTGCTTTTTCTTATTGAACGCTTTATCTTTTACTTAAAAATGATAATATATCATTTCTAAGAAATATCTGAATATATGTATGTGCAAGTGTGTAGGTCTCTATGAAGCTCCCAAAACTTAAGTTCTACATACGATGAAAGTATAACGGGTAAAAGGCCCATTTAATTTTGGATTAGGTATGAATTGCTTTTAAGCAATAAGACAGAGCCATTGAAACAAGAAAGTCTGCTTGATTTTATTTTGATCGAATGAATGGATGGTAGGAAAAGAGATAACATTTTAACGAAAGAATCTTTAAAAATTAAAACGTCTCTAATTGCTTTTAATCGACAAATATAATAAAAACGTGATTTAAAAAAGTGTTTAATATTTTGAAGATTATTAAATTGAATGTTAAGTAAAAATGTCTAGTATAATAAGTGATACTTCCTGAAAATTAGCAAGCAAGTGTGTCACGTCTGAATTTTCAAGAGGAATCCAAAGTCGTAGTTAATGTTTGGTTGCTTAAAATATTCTAATAATTTTTTCAACATGCCGTGCGAACAAGTACGACTTTTACGAACACTCGGCGAAACACGTACGCTCAAATTAGCGCTTTCCACGCGTTTTGTTGAAAAATATTGTACCGAGCGTGAGCTTTTCGTTTGAGCTTTTCTCTGGTGTAAACCTCACACGGGATAAGAATATACTTTCCCGCATTGGTTAGCTAATGAACTATTATACATAGCTACATATCAAATTGACGATTCTGCACGAAAATCATTGATAATTGTATCGTACACTCTAGTTTCTTTGCGAATTTATATTCAAAGAGTTCAAAAAAAAAATTGACTGTTCAAAGATTAGACTTGATAGATTCTAACAATATGATGCAACACATTCACGTACAAAGACCAGAAACGACCAGAACCGACAAATATGTAAATGGAAACTCAAATGATTGGCGTCGTTTCCTTTGTTCACGCAAACTGTTCACAATGAAATTTCGGCAAGTCGCGCGAAATACGCCTAAAAATAGCAGTTCAGAAATAATAAAAAGCTCGATCCTTCGCTAAACTCTGTGTTCGCGGGGAGTCGTTTTGTCGCTCGTGACGTCGTAGTCGTTTATTATTGCGCTCGATTGGAGAGCGCGCGCGCCTCGTATACGCGGCAAAGAATTTTTACGAGCGCAACTGCGGACGCTGCAGTTAATTGATCGATCCCGTGATTCATGGGCAAGTAAACAGATCGAGCTGATCGATGCGCTGTGTAATAGCGACCACTGATGTTACGCGCATCAGCATTGTTGCTAATCGATTAAAAGAAAACTATTATAATGTCGTAAACTCGGCAGATAGACGTCTGTGCTGTGTGTACTGCTCGAGGAATTTCTCAGATTCGAGCGGCTGTCCGTATATCGAGCATCTATTGTCTTTTATCTAATCTCCTTAAAAATTGGAATCTTAAAAACGCGCGGCGTTATTGTGCCCGGCTTTCGGCCGTCGTTCGGCTCTGCTTGTCAAAAAAATCGACAATAAATTTTCGCTCTCGGCGATACTTATCAATAAAGCTATTTGGAGTGGTTATCGCGCGCCCGTTCTAGATACACCATTTTCGTCAATAGCAATTTTCTCTTTAAAAATAAAACAAAAAATACGATCGCGGCGCATCATCAGCCACGATCAGTCGTCTCGATTACTTTCGGCCGCGATGTAATTTTAGCCTTCGCGCGACGCGCCATCCATCATGTTCGACACGTGTCAAGAGAAAACATTAACGGACTAACCAGCCGCAGATGTGTAAATCAGATTTCGCGTTTGAACTTGAAAAAAATAGAGGCGCGCGCAGCTATAATTGCTTTTTCGCTTTCCAATTGTCGTTATCGTCATAATGATTGTTTCGCTCGCGCCGCCGAAACAAGAGCCCTCTTTATGCTCGGCCGATCGGCGCGGAGCACGAAACAGAAAAGAAATTAACGAAAATTAATGGCATTTAACGAGCGACGACTAATAGCAACGCGCAACCTCTATATCGTTTATATTTATAAGTGCGCGCGCGTGCGTCCGTCGCTTAATAACACCTTGAAATGAAAAAAGACATCAGCTGCGAGGGCGGAACGGAGGGAGGGGTGGGGGCAAGGACTCGCGTGCTAAAGCGCAACTCGTTCGAACAATCTGTCTCGGGCGCGAATTGGAAAGCCGCGTGCAACGATAACGACTATTGATTTAACGTGTAATTCGCCAATTGTGCATACGTACGCGTGCTCGCACATACGCGAAGGCACAGACGCACACACGCGACATACCGTCGGCCGAGGGGAAGCAGCGCATCGCGGCGCGTCGCGCGGTGCAATCGGTGGCGGACGCGAGCAACGGCATCCTTCCCGTGGCACGTCGACGGAGAAGCGAATCCGGTGTCAGGGCCGCGAGTCAGAGCGTCGCCATGAATGAGAGCGATCGATGGTCGGGGTGGTGGCGGTGGTGGCGTCCGCGCATGCCCCTGCTTGTCCAGCCGGAGAAGGTCTATCCCACGGCGGTGGTGGCGGTAGCAGCAGCAGCAGCAGCAGCAGCAGCGGCGGCGGCGGCGGCGGCGACGGACAGTCGCGCGTCGCGAGCACGGAGAGTGCGGCCGCTCGGCGGTATGGAGCAGACGAGCACGACGACGAGCACCACGGTGGTGGTGCTGCTGCTGCACGTTGGCGGCCTGGGCTGACGCGCAGTGTCTGCTTAGCGCGCGACAGCTGCCCCCTCGGACTCGCAAGCTCGCCTAATCTCTGCGGCCCGTCGCGCCTGGCGGGTAGATGCTGCTGGCCAGCGGCCATGGGTCCTGCGAGTAGCCGACAGAGCCAGTTCGGTGAACAGGAGGACGAGTCCGGCCTACAGATCAAGCTGCCCAGCAACACCGTGAGTATGCGCCGCCATCGATTGCACTCGCGCCCACTGCACGCGCCGACCATGGCTTCTCTGCCATAACCGCGCTCCGGAGCTTTTCGTTACTTCGCCACTCTTCCGCAAGCTCTCTCTCTCTCTCTCTCTCTCTCTCTCTCTCTCTCTCTCTCTCTCTCTCTCGCGTACACCTATTTGCTCCTCGAATCTTCGAGTGTCAGTGTCTGCGTGCGTGTGCGTGCGCGTGCAGATTCTATCAATCATTTATTGTATGCGAGAAGTGGGGATTGTAAACTGGCCGCGTCCGCTGATAAGTGTGTACGTCCCGCTGCTGCTGCTCACTAGCTGTGCTCTCTCTCTCACTCTCTCTCTCGCAGTGCGTTTTAATAGTGCGCTCGCGAGCACCCAGCAGCGAAGTGTGGGCCGCCTTCGCAGCGCGTTTCCTCCCGCGAACGAGCATCTAGTCCTTTTCTCTAGCCTCGCTGAGGCGCCCAGCAGTACGCCATGCCGTCCAAATACAAGGTAACCCTCGTTT